>NW_026057580.1:102309208-103058224 GCF_023721935.1 Panthera uncia
TATATTAAAGAGGAATACAAAAGGTTTTGTCATCCTTGTGAAATACATAGAAGGTGATCAGTGTTCTATTTTCCAGTTGGGAGAAAGGTGACGGCTTCGCAAGTTTTAGCAGAGAGACTGTGTCTTAATCAAGCACATCTCTTGTCCCCAGTCAGCTCTCGTCATGGCTTGCTGAGATTTAACTGATTTATTGGTGAAGCGGTCTTGTCACGAAGGACTCAAATGCTGTCATTTTCTGAATCTCCAATCTGTCATTTGCCACGTTGAAAAATGGGCATCCTGCGTGCACAAAACAAGGCGGCTGGTTCCCTGGCACCCAGAGAGTTTTGGCCAGGCTGCATGCTTAGTTGGGGGCCTTTAGGGTTTTCTAAGAGGACGCCTGGTTGATTCATTTCTGAATCTTAAGCATTGACATTTGTGCAAAAATATGGGAGTGTGTAGGACAGGAAGTTCAGAGCAATCAACTTTCCTTGGAAAATATTTTTCCTTTTCAGTTGCGTGGCTATTTTTAAAGAGGGATGTTAGAAACTTTAGTTTAAAGATGAGTATTTTCCTTTCATGATGACACACAATTATTTTCAGTAAAGACTATAAGAAACCACTGCTTTTGTTGTCTAGCCAATAACTTACTAAAACGAGCGGCGCTGATTTACGGGTCTGCGTTGTGGTGACGAAAATCACAACTTTTGGCAATTTCATGTTTTTCTTTCATTTTAACTATCGCAGTTCATGTTATTTGGTAGGAAAAAAAAAAGCAGTCCCAAGCACACACAGGGGTGGTATCTGCTTGACAGCATTTCCAATTAATCCCTGCAGTTACATGCACTCTAGTACGTTCTTGCCAAAAGCCAATGCTAATTCAATGTGTATGGAAATTATTTATTCTGAGTCATGAGTTACTTTTCTTAGCTATAGTTGTTATTGGTGCTGTAATGACTTGGCACCATTTCATCATTTTTTTCTGATGTCTGGCTCACGTTAGCCCGTGCTAACCCCCTCTCACAAAAACCCAAGCAAACATCTCATCGGACCTGCTTGGCAGAAGGCAGTGTTTCACACAACTGCCTACTTTCTTTATCGCGATTCACAGTAAAGATGGCCCGTCTTGAGCGGATACAGTGTTCAGGCCTTGCCACGCTCTAGCCGAGTCACCTTGGGCGAATCACTTAACTTCTCTGAGCACTGGATTCTTGAGACAGGAAAATCTCTAGCTTCCATCTAGCTCTGATGGAATTTAGAGATTTGGAACTCAAGGAACGTATTCTAATTTTTCCTGGGATGAATTTGCAGCTCTCCGAGACTTGTTACCATTTAGGGATGTCACTGGGAACGCTGGGAGACCCTGCCAAAAGATGGGCATTGGGTCCGTTGGGTATCCAGGATGGGAAGTAGTCAGTGTGAGAGGTGCCTAGATGATCCCCTGGGGTGCCAAGAACTTTCCCCCAAGATGGGTGAGAAAGCAGGACTCTTCCCAGGCAAAACAAGGGCTCAGCTTTCTGAACACACTTAGATCCTGGAAAGGGATCACTATGCCATGAAAAAGAGATTAGCAGTTCTCAGCAGCAATGGGGAACTACTGGAATTGGGTTCATTTTCCTCAGCTGATAATTCATGAAGGCATAGATTGGAGGAGAAAAGAGAATTTTAAGTACTTCCATGGATCTTTCAGTAAGATATTTAGCTCTCCAGTGAGACACAAATAATATAAAAACAGGGAGGGGGACAAAACATAAGAGACTCTTAAATACAGAGGACAAACTGAGGGTTGCTGGAGGGGTTTGGGGTAGGGGGATGGGCTAAATGGGCAAGAGGCATTAGAGGACACTTGTCGGGATGAGCACTGGGTGTTATCTGTAGGGGCTGAATCAGTGGATTCTACTCCTGAAATCATTATTGCACTATGTGCTAACTAGCTTGGATGTAAATTAAAAAAAAAAAAAAAAAAAAGATCCATTCTAACTTTCATAAGAATAAGTGTTTGTGAGGTGCCTGGCTGGCTTAGTTGGTGGAGCATGCGACTCTTGATCTCAGGGTTTTAAGTTCGAGTCCCATGTTGGGTGTAGAGATTACTTAAAAATAAAACGTCTTTAAAATATGTGTGTGTGTGTGTGTGTGTGTGTGTGTGTGTATACATATATATATATATATATATATAAAATCAGTATCCCTGATATGACTTGTGATTCATGTGAGGATTTTGTGAAGCTTAATAAATACTACCCTTTAGTCCTCTTCTGAATTTTGGACTAATTATGAGCCATTGGAGACAGGCAATTTGAAATCAAAATGGTTTTAGATTTGCATCCAAATGGGCTTGCCAACTCTTCTCTAAATTCAATTTATCCTCCTAAACTTATGGACACCTCTCTCCTCTTTACTGGAACAAAGACTACCCCACTAAGAGACCCTAGGGGCAGAGGATGTCAGAATTGAGGAGATAGGCTACTTTGAAAAGCCAGAAATGTTCTGTTGCTTTTTCCAAAACTCATCCATCAAATAAGTCACTAAAAGGAGGTGGGAGAGACATCAGGCCAGGAATGTTCTCTGGCTGAAGTTCCTTAGCTTGGAATCCCAAGGCGTGGAAAAAGGATACTCCTCCTACAATTAGCATCAAACTCATTGTGACCTTGGGAACTGTGGCGGAAAAATATGAAATAAGTACGTATTCAACAAGAATTTATTAAATGTCTACCAAACACCAAGCACTTTTCAGGGCTCTGAGATATAGGAGAGAATAAGGCATACAATGTCTCTTTCTTTATGGAGCTTACATTCTTCTTAGTGGGGGAAGAGGCAGTAATAAATAAGTAAACATATGAATATGATGATTTCAAAGATTCATGAGTACCTTGAAGAAGTTAGAACAGGATAATATGAAGGGTGCCTGGGTGGCTCAGTCGGTTAAGCGTCTGACTCTTGATTTCAGCTCAGGTCATGATCTCACAGTTAATGGGATTGAGCCCCGCATTGGGGTCTGCACTGACAGCAAGAAGCCTGCGTAGGATTCTCTCTCTCCCTCTCTCTCTGCCCTTCTCCCCTACGTGCATATGTTCTCTCTCTTTCTCAAAGGTAAAGAAATAAACTTAAAAAAAAAAAAAGAATAAAATGATACAGAACTATGGGGATAGGGTGAGGGAAGGGGGAGCTCATGAAATAAGGTGGACAGGCAAGGCACTCTTAGGAGGTGACAGATGAGCTGAGGACTCAGCCATGTGGAGGCCTGGCGGACAAGGGTTAGGATCAGCCAGTTCCAAGACCCTGAGGCAGGCATGGGCTTGGTGGGCTGGAGGAACAGAAGGAAGCCCAGTACATGTGGAACAGAGTGAGTGTGGGTGGCAGTGCTTGGATGCGAGGTCAGAGAGGAAGGCAGGGGCCAGATCTTCTGGGAGTGTAGGTTTCCTCCTAATGTAATAGACGAATCTGCAGATTCATCTACTGACGGCTGTAACGAAAGCTGTTAGAGTTTTTACGCAGATACATTCGAATCACCTGGCGGACTTGTTAAACTGCAGATCCTGCTTGGGAAGCCTGGGGTGGGGACCGAGCTTTTGGATTTCTAGCTGCTTCCAGGTGATGCCGTGGCTGCTGGTCCATGGACCCGACTTGGAGTATCAAGGGTCTCATCCGTGTTTTAAAAGATCACTTGGGCTGCCCTGTGGAGAATGGAGGATGAATTCCAGAGAAATAGAAGTAGAAGCAGGGAGACCAGCTAGAAGCTATTGTAGTGCATTGGAGGGTATGGACGCTCAGGGTAATGTGACTGAGGCCTGTGACTCCCGAGGTTCCAGTAGGTTCTCCTCGAGCGTACTGTACAGATTTGCGACCCAGTGTTCAATTTCCGTAAGTATTTCAGTAAGGCGCACATTAGTCCCTGCCGTTGTTCATTGAGGGCCTACTGTATTCTAGAACAGTGCTTTCCAAGCTGTACATAGGAAAATACATGGTAATCACCTGGAGATCTTGTAAAGCGGATTCTGGTTGAGTAGGTCTGGGGTGGGGCCTCGGCGTCCGCTTTCCTAACAGGTGAGGTTGATGCTGCTGACCTACCGAGCACACACTGAGCTCTGTCAGTGGTTTTCAAATCGTGCTGCGAGGCTGAGTCACGGGAGACATTAAAAATTACCAGCGTTTGGATCACACTTGAGGTGATTTATCAGAGTCTCTGGGGGGACGAGCCCAGACCTGGGTTTTTAAAGGAGTTCCCCAGGTGGTGCTAATGTATAGTTCAGGCTGAGCCTTGGAGCCAGAAGCTGTCACCCAGTTTCCCAGGGAGGTGACCAGGACTGTTGTCCCACTGCACAGAGGAGGTAAAAAGGGGGTAATTAACTTGCCCTAGGTCGCGTGGCCAGGAAGCGATAAAGTGGAGATTTCACCTTCGTTCTTCTAACTCCAAATTTAGTGCTTTTTTTCATAGTACTGTACCATTTCCCTACTTCCCTGGTTGGGGCAAAACTCACTGTGCTAGATATTGAGAGGAACGTTGTATGAAGCAGGTTCCAACCACAAAACAGAAACTCAGGTATTTCAAACAGAGGGCATCTAACACAGGAGACTGGTTACAGTTGGGGGGGGGGGTGGTGCTCAGGGAAGGGACAGTTGCAGATGGGGCACAAGGGAAGGGATGTTCCCAGAGATCAGGAAGCCGCTGCAGCCCTGGGCTGAAAACTGTGAGCTTGCATCCAGAGGCGCCATTTCTGGTCGTCAATGCTGCAACCACTGGGCCTACAGTTCCCTCCAAACCGCGACTCTGTTGGAAAAGGCTTGTCAGTGGGAAAATGGGGTTTGACGCATGCGTTCTGTTGGAAGGCCATTTTTGCTAGAATGCACCTCTTCTATGTGTAAAAGAATGCAATAGATGCTCTGAAAGCTGGACTTTTTAACCACTGGTCTTGTGCTAGTGGTCGCCATTGACAGGAAGCAGATGTGGCTCGCGGGCATTTAGAGTCTGCCCCTCTTCCGCTCTGGGCCCTTCGCCTGAGGAGCCCTAGTGACCGGTCCCCCAGCCCCAGGTATTCACCCTGTATTCATTGTCTTGTCCCTTCTGTGGTTACCCTTTCTCTGCCACATAGTATGTGTCCTTACTGTACTGAGCTGTGACCACTGGTGTTGATGAGTGAAAATATGGCTTTGTGCTTGACCATGCCTGCCTTCCGAAACCTAATTGAATGTCTTCAATGACAAAGGAGCTTGTGAAGGGAAAAAAAAAAACCTGTAAAATTATAGTGGCTCTTCTTGATACTTTAATAGATTTTTAAAAATAAAGACTAGTAAGACTTAAAATAGAATAAAATGTCTGTCTCCTAACTTGTGAAGGAAATGTTTTTAAAAAGCAGAGAAAGATGACCTCTTATTAAATGAAGTCAGAAAGTTTCTTACGGCACCAGTAATTAATTTGTATCCGTAAAACAAACTCCCATGCCAGCCATTTGTTTGGCATAATTTCCTTCTCTTATGATTAATGTAATATTTAAAGAGAGAAGAGATTATTGAAATGATTTTTTTTTTTCTGCCAGAATTTCATCCCGTCCAAATTTCCATGTGTGAAAAGAAATTGTTCTCTGGAACGAGGGAAAAGAAAGTCCCAGTAAATCGAAAGATTTCTTTTGTTGTCGTTTTCTGTTCCACTTTGAATTACTATTTGACAATTACTACTCAAAAGTTTGGAAGGACTTTTCATTTTCTCCCCAGCTGGGCCTTATAATTTGCCCCAGGATGCCTGGTTTTGTTCCCCCTGTGTTTGAACACACAGCGAATCGTTGCTAGCTTCTCCTGTGAAAAGGCAAAAGCGCGCTGTTACATTTCTGGGCAGTTTTGGGGAATTATTTTATTTGGTCGACCTAGAACAAATAATAGTCTCTAAGGAAGAGCAATGGTAGCTTTACATTTGAACTACCACTGTAATGCTATAATAGCAGTAAGCTAATCACAAGTCAATTCGAAATCCAAAGGTCATCACAGATCATTATTTGCAATCGTCCTTAGGATGGTTAAAGTCTGTCATTAGGGCATGGAAAATATCTGTAAAATCGTGAAGATTTGTTTTCAGTATTTTCCAGAAAAAAAAAAACACAAGAGAAACCTCAGTTGTGTAGGCAAGAAGGGGCTTGGAAACCATCTTTCCTCACCTGATGGTTTAAGGAAAAGTCAGTCGCATGCACGTATTGTTTGTGATGGTCTTATGCCAACCATGATTTTGTTGACAAGACAGAACTGTTCTCCTCACTGCAAAAACTGTGGTTTCATTTTCTTGGGTTCCAAATGAGGAGACCAAGAAGGAGATCTAGGTCATGATCACTAGGAGGCTGTCCATTTACTCTGTTAAGAACGGTAAGCCTTTCAGGAGGAACCTGAGTGGTATCAGTCCGCTAAAGTGGGAGTAGCCTAAAGGAAGGTTGTGGGGATTTTTTTTTCCATCCGCCCATCCCTTCATCTGTGGCTATCCTCACAGAGTGAGAATATTATTTAAACCGTGGACTTTATTTTGCTGAAGTATTTGATATGTTTGAAAAGGGTAAGACTCTCTCCTCGGTAGGCATATGCTTGCACTTAGCCTTAATTCATACCTTCGGAGGCAGCGAACACAGCGTGGCTCTATTCTGTGTATTTTAAGAGGCTTCTTATAACAGGGCTGGTCTGTGGCAATGCTGGTGAGTAGCACTTAGAGAGTTTAAAAACCACTCTGTTGCGGTGATGACATACTCAGTGTGGTTCTAGAAGCTAAATAAAACACAGGAAAAAGATATTAAATGAAATAAAGCACACACCTATGTAATTATTGCCAGAAATGAAATTTTGAAACCCTAAATTTGAGTGTGGTCTAGGCACCTGAAGATTCCTGTGCATAAACAAACATCATTTCCCAGATTAAAATTTCAGGAAAGCAACGTCTATATCAAGTGTCTTACTTAGATAAAATATTTTGAAATTGGTTTGGCTGATCATAGGAGGAACAGGGAGCAGATGTTGAGTGAGACATGAGTCCACAAGAGAAGCATTCCCTTCTGAGGGGCTCATTTTACCGTGTAAGATCTCAAAGGCAGTCCATCCCTGCCAATATCAATCGCTTAGTTTCTACTGGGACACTTGGGGCCAACTCAGAAGATACTGATCATTACGGTGGAATGGTTTTGTGATTTAAAATACAGATTTCTTTTGGAATCTAAAAGTAAGATTTTCTTTCAAAAGGACTAACTTTTGGAGGTGCCTACGTGGCTCAGTCGGTTAAGCATCCATCTCTGGATTTCGGCTCAGGTCATGATCTCATGGTTCACGAGCATGGAGTCTGCTTGGGATTCTCTCACTCCCTCTCTCTCTCTCTTCGCCCCTCCCCCACTTGCGTGCATGCACGGGCTCTCTTGCTCTCTCAAAATAAGTAAATATTTAAAAAATCAATGAAAGGACGAAAATTTTAATGACAGTGACCAGGACTATTATGGATTGTGGTTAAAGGACACCCTTTCCCCATGGCTATATTCTAACTCAAGTCTTTGAGTTTTTCGTAGCTCTCTCCAGAGTCTTTAAAGCCTCTGCTACACGAAGTACTCTACTGCAGTAGACCTATTTTACTAGATGCTTTTACTCAAGTTATCTCATTTTATCTTCGAGATAACTTTCTTGAAGGCATTTTGCAGGAAAGGACACTGAGGCTCTGATTTGTAAAAAGTCCACTTGGCAAGTCGGGGGTCTGTTCCAGATTCCAGACCCAGCTTTGTCTAAAACCATATCCCCTCCCCCAAACGCCTCAGGTAGCCATGACTCAGTATCACATGGGCCTACAGGTTCAAAGACCTTTATGATTTCGCTAGGTTTCCCATTTACGTGGAGCCAACCACACTCCCAGTATAAGCCAGGTATTTATGGTTTATTTTTGTGTTTTGCTCTTTCTTCCATTTTCAGTAGATAGCATGATGTGATGCCTATGGCACGTAATTAATAAATACTTGCTGAATTAACCCGTTTTCCGGTATCTTGAGCCCTTCAAAAGCTGCAGAGTTGGATTTTCTCCACTTGTCTTTCACCTGGGTAAAATCCTATTTCAAGGGCTGGTTCATACCATTATCTCACTTATATAGCTTTCTCTGGTCCACTTTGTCCTTGAGGCAGAAATGCTTCTTCTATGTATGACTCATCGCTTTATATATACTTCCATGTGATTTTTTTAAAAGTGGGATTGGTACCTTTCATTTGGTGTCCACTTGCCAGGCATTAAGCTAAATCCACTACAGATGTTATCTCTTTTTGATTCTCAAAACAACCCCGGGAGACGCAAACCTTAGGTATCATTATCCTATTTTACAGGTAAGGAAACAGAGGCTCAGAGGGATTAAATACATTCCTCTCGGTTACAGTTAGCGAATTCCGGAGATGGAGTAGGAGTCCAGATCTTACCGATTCCTAAAGTCTGGGCTTTCAGTGTATTCTTTAATTTTCAATCGAGGCAAATTTCACATGCAGTGAAGTACACGATATCTTAAGCGTGTAGTTTACAAGGTTTGATGAGTGCACACGTCTGTGTCACTGTCTACCCAGTCGAGATATGGAACGTTTCCACTGCCCAGAAAGTTCCTCCGTGCCCCTTCTCTGTCATTCCCAGCCACCCAAGGTGAAGGTTGGCTGTTCTTGAACTTATAGAAATTGATATATGTATACATTTTTTTTTTTGTCTATCACTTGCTTCACTCAACATAGTATTTTTGAGATTCATCCGTGTTGTTGTGTGCTGGTGTCTACCATATGGATGACGTATTCACTGTCACTGCTAAGTCGTATTCCATTTTATGAATATACCACAATTTGCTCATCCATTCTCTTGTTGATGGGCATCCGTTTTCTTTCCAGTTTTAAATTATTGTGAGTAAGGCTACCGTGAACATTCTCTCGCACAAGCCTTTTTAAGAACATACGTTCTCATTTCTCTCGGGCAAATACCTATGTGTGGGTTGAAGAGGAGAGACCTGTTTTACTTTGTAAGGAACCGCCCATTTTCCAAAGTGGCTGTCCGACTGCATGTGTACTCTCATAGACAACGTATGAGAGTTCTAGGCTCTCCGCATCTTCTCCGACATTTGATTCTGTCACTCTTGTTACAATTTTACGTTGCCTTTTGAAATGCCCTCTTTCTTACTCAGCTCTTGAGATCTTGAGATCCCTCTTGAGATCAGGACGTAGGTGCCATCCACCTCTGTGTCCACGCTGCTTAACTCAGCGTCTGGCACAAATATGATGCATGTGAAACTAATTTTGAGGATTGCAGAAATGGTTGTCAGGATCCCTTCCAGCAATGGATATCTAGAAATCTAACTAACCTCATGCCATGTAGCATGCGGATCGTTTTAAACTGAAAGGCCTGTGGATAATCATCTTTAGAGGGGAGCAGCCTTTCTAAAGGGAAGCGGCAGATTGGTGATCCCCGATGAGTGAGCATTGGCTCTCCCGAGCGAGGTGGCCTGGTGAGTCCCACTGTGTGCCGGGAGGCTGTTCTCCAGTAGTAGCCACAGCTGACACGAGAAGTCCACTTGGACATCGCTGAAAGCATAGACGTCAGCCTCTGCTCTGTCTTTTGGGATAACGTGTTGGTTGTCAAATGCTGCATAATAACATGACAGTAAACTTAGTAGCTTAAAACAACACACATTTATTATGGCAGGAGTCTGGCCATGACTTAAAGAGTCTTCTATTTCACATGGCTGCAGTGAAGGGGTTGGCTGGGGCCGTGGGCTCATTTCAAGGCTTGTCTGGGGAAGGGTTCCCTTCCAAGCTCAGAGAGTTGCTAGCTGGATTCAGATCCGTGTAGGCTGTTTGACTGAGGGCCTCAGTTTCTTGCTAGCTGGTGGCCACAGGCCGCTCCTAGTTCCTTCCGGTGTGATGGCTTCCTGGACACCGCTGCTTGCTTCATCAAAGCTGGCAAGGGAGCACAGCCGAGCAAGGTAGATGTTACAGCTTTATGTAACATTATCACGGAAGGGACATCCTGTCACCTTTGCAATATTGGTTGGAAGCAAGTCACAGATACTACCCACATTCAAGGAGGGAGGATTACACAAGGAGATGAACACCAAGAGGTGAGGACGCTTGGGAGGTCATGTTAGTGTCTGTCTGCCACAGAGCGTCAGTTTCTATCTTTTCCAAAGTAGAAAATACAGGTATTATGAGCAAAGTAGTTGTTTTGACCCAAAGAGCGCATTAAATTTTTTACCGTTCTACTGAATAGTTTCAGAGGCTCCAGTCTTACCCCAACACAGAGGGACACTGTTCTGGATAAATTATCTGCAGTTAATGTCCACTTGTACGGAAGATTGATAGGAAAGCATGAAGTGATTTCTGGATAAATGCTTCTCAGTGGGTTCATTCAGTGTAGATGAATTGAGTCTTTTCTATGATCCGCTCCTGGACTGAGCTCCTGCTTTGAAATTTGCCATGGATTAAAGACACAGCGATGGGCAGAGTGACCCCTTAAACACAAGCATGGGAAGCCAAACTTCTTGGCCGTGAGTTTGCTTATCGGTAATAGAATGACTGACCCAGACAAAACACAGGAAGAAATCCTGAGGGTCATAGGAAACCAAATTTTCTATACTTTTCGGGAGAGTATTTTTAATTTAAAAAGTAAGTCACGTATATAAAGACCAGCACAAACAGCATATTTTACTCATTAGAAGATAACCTGGAAGATGTTCAAGCTTTAACCCTTAGCTTTGGGGAGTTTGGCCAGCTAAGGAAGACAGCAGAGCCTTGTCCAACCTTGACCATATGGTATTTACTCTGTCTGTCCTTAATAATTAAGCATTTGGAGTTCCCTAAATGTTTTTTTTGTTTGTTTGTTTGTTTGTTTTTTCAAATTTAAACCAAGCACAAAGGCTCACTTCCAGACTTTTGGGAAACATTAGGATCCTTTAATAGTTTAGAAAGCTTTGAGAAGCTAAAGACCACATATAGCTACACTTGAAAAAAAAGTTCGTTTCAAGATTCATCTCCTTGAATAAGCTGCATAACCTACTTTCCTTGAGTATATGAATTAATCATTTCAAAGAAATGGAAAATTGTAGATTTATCTCTTCTAGTTAAAAAAGAAAGACAATATTAATAGACATTTAGAAACTTCTTATGCCACATTTCAAATTCATTCTAGGCAATTTACATTGAAAGCAACAAAAATGCCTTTTTTGATGGATACATAGAGAAAAATTTATTTTAGTTACAAAATAATAATAATGGTGAAAGTTATGTAGTGCTTATAATGTGTCAAGTTCAGTTCTATCCAGCGTAGTATATATAGTAAATATATACCTATATTACATACATGCCTATATATCTATATTATTACATACATACACATATGTTGTTAGTATATATACACATAAATATATGTACTAATTCAGTCTTCTCATAACCACCTGTCATAAAAATGCCTGAACTTGGAAGTATATGTACACATTAGCCCACATATTCTGTGAACCCCGGTGTCCTCAACCTGCTGGTTCCCTTGCTAATGAATAAAATAAGTATTTGATTCATGCTTGCTCTATATTTACATGAGAATAGTGTTTTAACTTTTTGAAAAGTATGCTTTGATAAACTCTGTGGTGTAGGTACTATTATTATTCCCATTGTGTTGATGAGGCAAGAGAGGCACAGAGAGGTGTTGAGCAACTTGCCTGGGGCTTCACAGCCATTCCATCGTGGGGCCAGCATTTGAACAGCAGCAGCCTGGACCAGAGTTTCTGTTCTTAACTGTCACAGTGTCCCCAGTCATGAGGAATTTGCTTTCTTTTCATGTGTAAGCCAGAGCCAGCCTTCCCAACACTAAAAAAGCAGAATCAACAAAGGGGTCTAAGATAAACCAGTGCATTCCAGCTTAAGGAAAACAAATAAACCAGAAAAGCACGCTCGCTCCAGCCTGGCACAAGCTTCTGGGTTGGGACAACCAATCGAAGAAAGCCCACACTTCACTGTTTTAAAGAAAATAAACACCCCCACGAAGATGGCCTAATTATGATTCTGAAAGGCAACACACAGTGTTTCCCCCAGTGGATTAAAAACCAACCCCCAAAGTTTCAGTGATGGTCGGAGCTCTGGAAAAGTCCCAAGTGGCATCTGTAAGCATGGTCTCCAGGTTGACCCATAGGAGCGCAGAGGAGCCAGGAAAGGGAAAATAGAAGAGATGAGTTGTTCCTAAAGAGCAGTCGTAGTCTCACTGGTGTCATGGACGCTAAGCCAGTAGCTGCCCCCAGTGCGATTCCTCTTGTCCCACTCTAAAGAGGCCTTCCACAGAGCCACAGTTGGAGCCAGCAAAAACTTCCTGCTGCATCCATGGATGCTCTGTGGGCAACTCGCATGGCATTGGGACATTCGTGGGCTGGAGGCAAAACAGAGCCCCAGGACCCCTAGGCTTTGACGCCCACCATATCGAAATGGCATTGTCCTGTTCCAGAACTTACCCTTGTGAAGAAGACAGCTCAAGACCTCCTCCCCTCATGTGGAGGGCTGGTGGGGTAAGAGCAGTGAGAGCAGAGGACGGCTCAGCTTGCTGTTGTGACCATGCTGAAGCTGGGCTGACTCCTTCTCCCGGACATCTTGAGCAACGCACAGTTATTGTCATGCACATTTAGCACCATCTGTCCCTGAAATGTAGTCTGGGGACAGGCTTACTTTGTTGAAAAAATACTAGAAATAAGTAAGTGAGTTCTTATTATACATCTAAATAAGTATGCAAATATTTATACACATGCACATATTTAGAGTTCTTTATATGTAAAACATATTTGTATGAAGCTACATATTCATACTTTTTATATGTACCTATATATCTATAGTTTTTACTGACCATAAAACAAAGCATTCCCATTACAGAAACAATTCAGGCATCATGCACACTTATAAAGAAAAAAGGTAGAAATCCCCCAAAATCCAGCCATTCACAGATAAGGCTTTGTTTAGTAAAAATAAGCACTGATATTTTCGGTACCCTTTCATGCACATCTCTTTGCATATGTACCTACATAATGACCCATGTCATTGTGTGTGAATTTAGCCATACTAAGAAGGCTGTTGGTAAACTTCGACCCAACAGGGTGTGCGTTCTTTCATGGTCAGGTGATTGATCTAGATCATCATTTCGTCAACAGAAATACCAACAATGTTGTGACCAGGTTTGCTTGGGGTTGAGCAGACAGCAGGAATAGAATTATCAGAACATCTGCGTTTGTGCAGACTTTCCTGAATCTTTGAAAACTTGCTGTGCACACGGGGATGATGCAGTGTGTGGAAGGGCATGGAAGAAGCCAGGAGGAGCCCTCCGGCTGGTCGCTTAGGGGGCAGTGAGCGGAGAAATAGAAGTGGTAGGTGTTCACCGTGTGGTGTTGACCCTGGAGCTGGCCCCGATGAGCCCTAGAGGGACAGCACACGCTGCATGAGACCGGGAAACGTTTTGAATAATGGCTTTTTACTCCTGTTCCTATAAGACTTGAGGAACCATAGGATGATGGCTGGGCTGATTTAATTAGCAGCAAAGGAATCAAGCAAACCAGCCACCAGATTCTTTTCATCTCTCTCCAGAAAGGACGTTTTTAACTCGACTCATGTTCTGAATTTGTGATGAATGCCAGGGTTGTAATTAAGAAAGGACCTAACGCAAAGCAGAGGCAGGACCACTGTGTTTAAAATGTTTAGAAACAAATGTGGACGAAGACCACTGATTTTTCCTTTGGGACAAAGTGACAGTCCGTGTGAATAGATAAATTATACTGAATCTATTAGAAACACATGTTGTGTTTGGTTAAATGCTAATCTCTCGTTTACCCTCCCACTGCCAAGGCCTATGGTGCCTGTCCGGGATCTGAATGTATGTTTGAGCTGTGACAGTCCCGGGAAAGAGCCTCGTCTTGTTTGTGTTACAGTGAGGCCCCTTTTCTCAGCCCAGGGATTCTACTGATAGATATTACCCTCTATCGCTGTGTAAACCAAGTTCATTCTCTTCTTCATCCATGTGTACGAGGAGATACCATAATATTCAGAGCTTTGGAAGCATCAGAAATTGCTTTCAGGGCATGTGAGATAGGAGTGGCCTAGTGAACTCTGTTCCCTTTGTCTAGAACGCCCTTTGTCTAAACCACCCTTCTCTCTCACCAAGCTCCTGCTCATCTTCTAATTCCTACTAATCTTTCCCATTGGGGCACCGATGGTGCTTCCCCTGGGAAGCCTTCCCCGACTGACTTCCCAAGCCTGAGTTGACTATTCCTCCTTTGTGCTTCTCCAGCCTTCCTCCCCTTTTCACACCTGGTTCCAGTTGCCTGCAACGTGTCTCCATCCTTCACCAGGCAGATGGTCTGTGAGGATCAGAAGCACGTCACCTAGGACAGAGCCCGCCACATGATCTTAACAGACATCTCTTGAGTGAATGACGACAGCTCTCTCCTCAAAGACGTTTGTCCTTTAGCAGGGACCGCCATTCACCGGCCAGCACTTCCTGCTCCCAGGGCCACCTCCGTGCCTCCCCGCTGCATGCCCCAAATCTTGAGGTGACATTTGAGATTTCCACTTCACGAGATACATAGGGACAAAAATGGGCAACTTTTGCCTCATGTTAACGGATGTCTTTATTCCCAAACAGCATACGTGATTAACTGTGGTAGCTCCTGGTAGGCAAATCGTCAGAAAACAAACAGAAATGGAAAGACAAAAGCAAACCTGTAGTTTTTGGAATAAGATTGCTTTGACTAGATTATAGGAATAGGATTTGGAAACATTGCAGTGAGCATTCCAAATGCAGCCCGCCCTCCACGTTGTGGCCTGGAGCCTGGCACCCTTCCCTGTCCTGCTGAAGCCTGCTCCACAGGGGCTCAGAATCATGGGCTTGGGCACCGCACCGCAAGCCCAGGGAGGGTGGACATGATTGTGAACGTGTGGCTGGGGAGGAATTCGCCCGATCTATTTCAGGCCAACCAAGTGCACACTTTACAGAGAGGCTGTTCTATTTTCTTCAAAAGATCT
This sequence comes from Panthera uncia, assembly GCF_023721935.1. Taxonomy (NCBI): domain Eukaryota; kingdom Metazoa; phylum Chordata; class Mammalia; order Carnivora; family Felidae; genus Panthera; species Panthera uncia. The sequence continues at coordinate 102,324,197 of NW_026057580.1, forward strand.
TGCCTGCTCTTTCTCTTCTCCTTTTGCAGAGCTGAGAATCGAACTTGGTCTAAACGTGCTTTTCTTCATAGTCCCCTGTGCTCTTAGCACTGCGACGTGCTGTCTGGCGTATTAGTTATGACTCTGGTTTTGTCCTTGTGTTCCATTTCGGGAAAAGGTTATTCACTGGGGACCAAACCTTCATTTGAATATCACCGTGCTTTGGGAGAAGTCAGCGTAATACAATTTTAGACAAATGTGTCACTGGAATGGGAACATTAGGGAGGAGAAGGAGCTAGGCTGGTGGGAAGATAAAAGCTCCCGGTTCCTGATTAATTGAAGTTAACATGTGGGTGCGTAGATCACCGCGTAATGGGTATCACTTGGTGAAGACGGCAGAAACGAAAGGTAGGGAGGTATTTTAGTAGTCTCTGCTGTTGAAATATTTTGGCATTGTGGTTGGCATCTGTTATTCCAGTGATAATTCTCCGTGAGCAGCCTTTCCAATTTTTGGCACAGCGTGCTCGGAGAGAGGTCCCTCTCTCACAGCCTACCTGCCTTACTGCCACAGATTTGTCCATTCTCTTCTCTCCTGGTACCCCAGCAGTCAGCTGTGAGTCCCAGAGCACACAGCTTTTCTTAGGGGAGGAATTTTTGCGCCCCCTCTCCCCCCCCACCGCCCCGCCCCGCCCCAACCGCCCAAAGCAACACAAGACCGTCCTAACTCAGTACGTACCACTTCTTGTGAATGAAGGCCAGGTCGGGGAGGAAGGCCAGCAGGGACAGGCAGGAGAGCAGGAATGTGCCACCTTCTGGAAAGGTCACTGCTCATGTGGAGAGTATCTGTTTGGAGCCTTAGATCTGGGTAACTAAGGAGATTAAACGGGAGTTTCCATCCAGAGTGAAGAGGAACCCGAGGCAGGTGGGAACTTGAGTCTGGAAGCAGTTTGGGCAGAGGCCGGTCTCATCCCTTACGTGCACGAGGGTAGAGACACCCTGTGTCTGCTTCTCACTGAGCGTTGTTCGCTAATGATCATATGACTCCAGGAGAAAAGGTGGATCTTGGAGCCAACAGGGTTAGCTAGAGTGCTGAGCAGGCCGTGTGCCCCTGGGGTGAGCCCATAGGTCCCCCCGCAGATGCGGGGCTGTTGTGTGACTCGTGCACCCTGGAACTGGCAGCATTCAGACCTGGAAACAACGACATTTGACGGGTGAGACGTTTCTTCCTTCGTGTTTAGTAGGGGAAATTCCAGCTTTCTGCAACCTAGCAAGGCTGCAAACAACCTTGACAATATTATTGTTTATTTCGCGTATTATAAAGAGATGTACTTGCATGGCTGCTGTGTATGTAAATGTCCTTGACAGTGGCTTTTCCTTTAGTCACGAGAATGCCAGTGACACGCATCGCTAGGTCTTGGAGAGGTGGGATGAGACTTGGGGGGTGGGCTCCCCGACACAGTCTCTCGTGAAACATCTAGGTAAATCAAGTACACACAAGCTACTCGGTCAGGAGCACCGCCTTTGAACCGATTAGAAGACGGACGAGTATAAACTTGCCCTAAGTTACATTTCAGGTTGGTCTTCATACCAGAGCTGATTGAGAATTGGGATCTGAAATCATTACTGTGGTCAAATCCCAGACTTTCTCCTTTTCCTCCTTTTTTGATCCCCAGAGATAACATTTCACAGTGAACAATGTCTTGCAGTTGGATTATTAGAGAAATGCCTGAGAATGGTGTGCTGCATATGATTTATGTATGTGTGTGTTTATATATATGCTTTGTTATATTTGAAGGATGGAATGTAGGTATAGTAATATGTCATGTTACGTTTGGGGAGGTTTTGGTCATTTCTGTGAGGAGCTTGATTAGGAGAATCTTGGAACTGGTATACACGTTAAGTGAACAGAACTTGGCTTCGAGGGTAAATTTTCACACACAGTCCACGACAGGTTCTAAAAATGCTCAAAGGAGAGCTGCGGATACCATTATGTTAATCTTTCCTTTACAATTTTATCTCTTGCAGTGCCCTTGATGTTGCGCCTGGCATGCATACAGGCCAGACCGACACTGCCTATCATTCTGATCGCTTTTGCTGTTCCCCTGCTGTAAATGCCCTTCCCTGTGTCACATCAGAGTTGAATCACGTTCAACCTTTAAGGGATGACTTAAGTATTACTTCCGTTCTAAGTTCTGCCAACATAGGTCCTTGTCCTGCCTCTGACTTTATGGTCAGTGGATAAGTCAATTAACACAGTTGGATAAGTGTAATTAGAGGGTTGTGGGCAGGTGCTGAAGACAGAGCTCATAGCAGAGTGTTTGCACCATGACTTCATTTATTTATTTTTAAGATTTTATTTATTTTTAGAGACAGGCAGAGAGCAAGAGAGTGAGCAGAGGAGGGGCAGAGAGAGAGAGGGGGGTGGGGATCTCAAGCAGGCTCCGCACTGTCAGTGCAGAGCCTGACTCAGGGCTCGATCTCATGAACCGTGAGATCGTGAGCTGAGCTGAAATCAAGAGTTGGATGCTCAACTGACTGAACCACCCAGGCGCCCCTACACCATGACGTTACTTGAATATATTCGTCTTAACCGCAAGACTGCATATGAAGCTATGCGATATGACCATTACTTTATAGGTTGTTAATGTGTGAAGTCAAGACACAGATTTGAGGTGTCCTTGAAGAGCTCTTACCCCTTCCAAATTTCTTGGATGCTCTAAGAGGAAGAAGCATAGCAAGGCATCTCTGCCTTTGTTTCTTTTTTCTGCCTGACCCAGGCCTGGGTGGCCAGTGGTTGAGAAACCACGGGATGGTAGTTTCTCCTGTCCATGGACAAGGATACTCACCGGGTGAGAATCCAGAACCTGGGTGAAAAGAGAAGAATCCACATACATATTGATTGCAAAGAGTGGTGTTCACTCACAGCAACGTTATAGAATGATATTGTGTGAGGCAAACTCATGTACTGACTTCTGAGGTTGTGAAACACTCTGCAAGGATTGGGTGCGAGTGTTAGGATTGCTCTATTAATTATTACTTATCCTCGGCTATTTCTGCAAATGTCATAATCAATATCCGTAGCAAAGGAAAGAATCGTAACTTGACAGAATAGAATGTTCTAGAGTCCAGTTTCCTGGGCAGTGAAACGGGTCATCCGTCTTTCCTCTGGCTCCTCTGGTTTTTTCCCCCAGCACACAGGGCTTCAGTGTGCAAAACCAGGAGTGTTCCGAAGCGCTAATGTCTATTTTCTCTGTGAGCGCTAAGAAAAATATTTACAAATTTCGTTTGCATTATGTATATTGTTGTTTTATTCATGAAAGATTTAAAACCTAAATAAACTAAATTAAAAAATGCTACTTCGTACTCGGCAATATTTAGGTCTAGAAGTGGTCACGATTGTGAACGTTATGCGGGCTTCGAACTTTAAACATTAATTTGGCCTCTACCGTGAACGCCATCTGGATGCCTCGAGAAAGGACAGGTGATACACACACTACCTGGGTGACTCTGTGTGTTTGGTGTGGCACATTGAAGGGTGACTGCTCTCGGAGGAATTTGGCCACAAGTACAGCTCTCTCTGCTAGTATTCACGTGATTTTGGGGTAACGTTACTGATGGGAATAGATGCTCAAATGATTCCTGGAGTCGCATAACAGCAGAACCCACCTTTGAAATCGTCTCTCGAGTGTGTTTGGGGGCATGGGTTGTGGTGTTGAAGGCTTTGGAATGACTCCCCAGAGGGACAAATCGAGCACTGATTTTCAGTATGGTCCCTAATTCTATGATTAGAGGTACGGCAGGGGGAAAAGTTGGTTATTTTCTTAATCTTCTTGGCTTTGGGGGAAAGTCATTTACTTTTTGTTTTTAGCATAGAGGATGAAAAGGAAGAGAGACACTTGGTGGTTAGACAGCTGGGTCACCAAAGTGAAATGGAACGTGCAGCAGTCAGATCTGATTCACTGTCCGGGCCTGGTGTAGACCTTTCTGTCCAAGCTGACGAAAACAAATGAATAAAAATTAATATATGTATTTTCTCTCTCTCCCCCTCTCTCTCTCTATCTCCCCCTGTCATAGTGGAAATGCAGAGAATGAATGTGGCCTAGGGTTTTCAAAAATAGACCTAGTGAAAGAAGTAAGATGAGGTTTCAGAGGCCCAAATTTGGATGGGCGAAAAGTAGGAGGTAAAGACCATCTTTTGGAAACTTGACTGAAACGTTCTTGGGAGTATCCATGGGACTTACTTAAAAAGAGAATGAAGGGTAACCTGGGTGGCTCAGTCGGTTGAGCGTCCGACTTCAGCTCGGGTCATGATCTCACAGTTCGTGGGTTCGAGCCCCGCGTCGGGCTCTGTGCTGGCAGCTCAGAGCCTGGAGCCTGCTTCGGATTCTGTGTCCCTCTCTCTCTGCTCCTCCCCCACTCATGCTCTGTCTCTCTCTCAAAAATAAATAAACATTAAAAAAATTAAAAAAAAAACATTTAAAAATAAATAAAAATACATACATACATACATACATATATACATACACATTTTAAAAAAAGAGAGAGAATGAATCTTTTCAATCAAGATACATATCTCCCCTGGACAGACATCTCTTCTATGCACAGCTTTATGTGCCATTAATTATATAACTTTAGAACTTCAGAATATATGTGTGGTATATAAAAAGGGAGTTTTAAAATTCCTCCCTACCTTGTCCCATGACAACACTGGTTATTTCATGTGATAAACGAAAAGTAAAATAACATACTTTTAAAAACCTACGATGGGCCCCCCCCAAACCTTACTTCTTCCACTAATTTCGAAAGACATTTCAAAATCCCTCTTATTAAATTATTGCTGTTACTCAGAAGAACCAGAAGCGTGTGGTGGGTCGGAATAGTCAGGGGAATGCGCAGCGGGTTCTGGAAACGTGCTGTTCCGAGTCTGTCCTGACCCTGCCATGGGCTTCATTGTTCGTTGGTGGTAAAGATTTATGACCTCTCTGGGGGTCGTTTCCTCATCCACAAGATGAGAAGCCTTGAACACTGAATGAGAGAGTTCTATGTAATGATTTGCCTCATGCGTGAGTCTTGTAGCTGTTTGCCTCAGGAAAGGATCAGGGGCTCCCACCTAAAATTCCATTTTCCACTGCTTCATAGTTCTGTTAGCTAGTTTGACCTAATTCTCTGTTTCCAGCTTTCATCGTCACGAGTCCATTAGCATATTCAATTTCTCATATTATTTATAACCCTACATTATTATTTTTATAATCCTTACAAGCTCCAGTGCCTCTCTGTACCATCACGAAATAGATTTTCTCCATTGCCCAGTGGTTTCTTCAATTATTCTTTGTTACGTATAAAAGCATTCACATACTCTCCTATGATTTATCTTTTTACGACCCTCACAAAGCATGTCTGGTTCTGGTTTTTGTTTAGGTTTGTAGTGGCTTTGCTGGAGTCTGAAGGCTTCTGGATTGACCCAGAATCTTGCTTTATTCTTCTTGTTGCCTGGTCTGTGGGGCTTCTCTTGTAAAATCTTATCTACAAAATCCGTAACAGGGATCTTTTGATTCTGCTGAATCAACTCTAACTTCAGTCCTTGTGTCCTGAAATGAGACTGTCTCCTCTTCATGTAACCCCCAGTTTCTACCATTGACTTCACTGGGCTAAATCAGGACATGCTTGCCTGGCATTCACAACAGAGAAAAATCTATGATTCTTATGCCATTTGCCTGGCATGAAGTTGTTCCTGAAAGATGAACTTATTTTGCATTGATCAGCTTTCCCTTCCCCAGTCTACCTAGAGAGAGAAAGAGAGAGAGAGAGAGAGAGAAGCGGGGGAAGGGCAGGGAGAGCGGGGGACAGGATCCGAAGCAGGCTCTGTGTTGACAGCAGAAAACCCAATGTGGGACTCTAACTTATGAGCCGTGAGATCATGACCTGAGCTGAAGTCGGATGCTTAACCAGCTGAGCCACCCAGGCTCCCCCACACATATATTTTTTAAAGCCATTTCATTTGTCAAATTCTGTGTTAGAGTTATGCCCATATGTTAAAATGTCTTTGTGATGTCACCAATATCACCATTCGTACTATTCACACTTACCTCTGCGATTGAAATCTGCTTGATAAATTAAGGATGTTTAAAAGATGAGCAATTTCATTTTCTAGTGCCAGAAGGGATCTTCAGGAAATCTGAGAATTGGGAGAAAGGTGGGAAGGGCACCACGGACCTCCTTCCATTCAGGAAAGGCATATCCTTAAAGTCTCAGACCAGGACTGATCAGTTGATTTCTTCAGACTGAAAGCTCTGTCTTTGATGAGCTAAAGCTCCCTTGTGCACCCTAACAATGCAGTTATTTTAAGTAGGAATGGGATTCATTTGACTGCTGTTTTCTGCTGTTGGAGAAAACTTTTTTTTTTTTTTATTAAGAAGCATTTTCCCACAAGCAAGTTGATGTCAAGTAGGCTCGGATATATTTGGAATCCTCGAGTGTGAAAAGCAGGACAAACCACCTGCTTGTTTTGATGCAAAGATGAACTCTAGTTTTCTTCCAGCCGGGCCTGCACTGGCCTTTGATACAAGACTACCTGCCTTTGCCCGAAGACTCAGCCTTTTAGGGGTTCAGGAAAGTGAGTATCTCATTGAGACTTTGAGAGACGTTATTTTTCCAGATCTGTGATGCATTCAAGGCAGCCAGGCTTTTAGGAAGGACTCCTTTTGGTCCTCCCAGTACTTCCTCCCCCACGCCCCGCCCCCACCTCACCCTGGCCCCAACTCTTTTTGTGGAAAGGCAGAATTAAAACTTTGCTAGAGAAGAAAGCGATCTAATATGTGCTAAAGAGTATTTATGACCTCCAGTACACTCTATCTTTCAGAACAACAATAAAAGCCTAGGAAGACCCAAATCCTGCCAGGGTTTTAAAAATTACATTTCATTCATACCCAGGTATAACCTCCCATCATAAATCCTGAAAAATGTGGAGGAAGACACTGACAGGCCATTCTAGTGCATAATGAGGGATGCAGATTTCAGTGCCCGGGACTGATGTTTATGTATGTGATTACTTGGAAGAGGTTTTATTTAATGCACCAGGTCTTTAAATTGGCTCTGTTTTAAATATAATCATAGGAGCTACATTTTATTGTATGCACGCCAGGCAGTTTATAAAGGGTAATTCTAATCCCCCCAATTCTATAAGGTAAGTTTTATTCTTCCTGCTTTACCTGTGGGGAGACGAACGTTTAGAAACTTTAAGACCTCGCTCAAGGTCATAGCCAGTAAGTAGCTTGCCACCTTGGACCGTTCAGCTGCAGAGCCCATATTCTTTCTTCTACGTGTTTTCTCCTTATACCTTCGGCTCATCTTTGGCAAGGATTTTCTGATTTTTCAAGCACCTGTTTGTTTTGCCTTTTTGTATTTGCGGGTGTTTGTGTTTATCCGGGCCTGTGGAGTAACATATGGAGCTAAAAGAATCTTCTCCCATCTTCCAATATTATAGTTCTATGAACCACAGAACCTCACCGAAATCCTATTGAATCTGATTCAAAATGGAACTAGAGAAATGATAGAAAAGTAGAGCTGATAAATTTATTGAAACTCACTCTTTTTTAAATAAACACTGCCGGGCTCGTATGCTAGATTGGTGGTTAATTTTGTGCCGATTACTATTCTGAATGATTTCAATAATTGCTGCTGCTCTATTAAAAATCCCCCTTTAGGGGCGCCTGGGTGGCTCAGTCGGTTGGGCGGCCGACTTCGGCTCAGGTCATGATCTCACTGTCCGTGAGTTCGAGCCCTGCGTCGGGCTCTGTGTTGACCGCGCAGAGCCTGGAGCCTGTTTCGGATGCTGTGTCTCCCTCTCTCTCTGCCCCTCCCCCATTCATGCTCTGTCTCTCTCTCTCAAAAATAAATAAACGTTAAAAAAAAATATTTAAAAAAAATCCCCCTTTCCAGTCGAAGACCTAATAAAGAAGAAACCATGATCTCTTTGTTGTGTTCCTGGGAAGTGTATATGAAGGCATAATCCCAGATGGGATAGTTCTGTGTACACACGACCACGATGTGAGACCAACTTTGCCATCAGACCCATTTCATCCACACGCTTTCTAAACCAACATCAGCATTTATGAGCAGCTCTTCAAATCTCTTTTTCACGTGCATAGCATTTCAGTGCAGTTTGGCTGAAACACTGCGTGGAATGTTCCTTCATACTCATTTCCCTAAAGCAGGAAGGCAATTGGCAAGTGACAAGTCATTTTTCTGTCAAACATACGACTGTTCCAGTTACAGTATAGAAGACACAGATGGCTTGTTTACCAGTGGCCTTGGGCCATGGCCCAGGCACCCATCAAGCAGGAGACAGAGCTAGAAACATAAAATCTTTTATACCCCTGTAAAAATCTGTATGCTTTGACACCAACCTTCAAGCAAGTGGTGATCCATAACCCAGCAAGAGGTTATGGCACCACCAGCCTCTGGCAACTTGCCCACGGTGTTTCCCTCTTCTGTCCTCACAGACTTCTTCATCCGGATTCTGGCCTCAGGCTCACATGTTGTGCCTGCAGGAAACCCTCTGGTCTGCCCATGCTGCACTGAGCCCTGAGCCAGTGCGGACTGGGGTTCCCACAAGCTTGAGCCCAACCCAAGTCGTAGGCCAGCTCTGACACCTCCTAGCCGTGTGACCTTGGGCTCAGCTTCCTTCCTGGTAAAGGAGGATCCTCGCTCTGCGTGCCGATCTCCCGTGGTTGATGGGGTCAGAGGTGGGGGAGCATTAGAGCTTCGCACCCACATGAGCTCACTTCAGATGTGCCCCAAAGCCCTCGGCCTCTTTGCACAAACTTCCCTTAAATGAGGGAATGAGACTTCGTCCTCTGATCTTGACCTCAAGGTGACAAGGGCATCTTTAATTTGGACTCACCATCCTGCAGGGATGTGCTGGTATGACACGCCCACCTCTGAGTGCCACAGCCCCAGGACAAGCACCGGTACCCTGTCCGGGGACACCTGCTCCTCTCTTTTTTTGAGACGTAGCTGGAAACCCCCCTCCACGGAGCCGTGCCTGACTTCATTGCAAACGTGCGCCTGGCACATTCCCCTCTGGGCTCCTCGCCGACCTGGGCACCGACACAGGCTGCCCTCACCTGCCTGGATCACTCGTTGTCCTCACGGCTTCTCAGTCCTGAATTTAGGGGCTTCTGTTCCTTTTCAGCCCCCCCGGTACTTTATTCCTTATAAGACTATCGCGGTGCCGACTAAATACTTACTTTGTAATCATAGTTTAATGCCTGTCATCTCTTTTTACTGCCAGTGCCACGGACTGTGTGTTTGTGTCCCCCTAAAATCCATGTGCCAAAGCCCTGACTCCTAATGTGACGGTGGAGGTGGAGCCTTTGGGAAGTGATGGGTTTAGATGAGGTCATGAGGGTAGGGTCCCCCACCCCCATGGGATTAATGTCTTTATGAAGAAGAGGAAGAGACCAGAGCTCTCTTTCCGCCATGTAAGGCTTAGCAAGACCACATCTGTGAGTCCGGAGGAAGGCCGTCGCCAGAACCTGACCTTGCTGGCACCCTCATCTCAGACTTCCAGCCCCCCCCCCCCCCCCAGAACTGGGAGAAATAAATATTCGTTGTTGAAGTCACCCAGTCTATGGTGATTTGTTATAGCAGCCCACACTGCCAAAGTCTGACGGGGATCCTGCCTTTTTCCTCATGTAAGTGTCCCTAGGACCCAGCACAGTGCCAGGTGCAGGGTAGACGCTCCATAAATAGCTGACACGTGAACTTGGAAGTGTCCTGCCTCTCATCCGTCCCTGTCACGCTCGCCTTCTGCTGTCCCTTATCCCTTGCACTTCCTCAGGTATTTAGTATTTTCACTTACATTTCTGCACAAGGCACAGTCTCCTGCGTGTTTGGTTCATTTACAGAAGTCGACGCACAGGCACTCGTTTCCATCAAACCTGCCGAAACTTGAACATCTAAATTAGTGTATCAGCCTTGAGAGGCTGTGAACTCCCCGCAGCCGTGCACAGGGCGTGTAAAATATTCTCTTTGGGAGTTATCTTCAGTGTTCGAGGCATACGTTTTTGTTAACTCTCTCAATCGCGAGATATCTTTACCCATAGAGAGGTAATTTTGAGGGTGTCAGAAAAGCACAAACTCATTCCAGTTTAAGCTCAGAGAGTAAGCCAGGGGCTCAAGCTTGAAAATACCATTTAGGGTAAAAACGTGGCATGAGGGAAGACTGTTATGTTGTGGAATGAGCACCAGTGACCTAGGTCTATTCTTAACCCTTCCTTGCTAATCAGCCTTGTGTCTTGGCCTCATTACTCGACCTCTTTTTGATTCAGTTGTGTCCTCTGTAGATTGAGGGGTTGGACTGTATATCTGTGGTGATTTTCCTGTTCTGAAATTGTATGATGTGTGTGTGTGTACGCGCATGCTCGCGCGTGTGTGTAATGGGGTGTGACCCATACTGTTGGCCCTGATAACAAAGCCAAAGAGAAATTCCAGACTTAGAGCAATGGCAGTTTGGACGGACTGAAGCCCTTTGTCAAAGGCAGCACTCTATTTGATTGATGTTCTGTGTGTTTGTTAAGTGAAACAGTGCGTCAAAACTTTTCCAGTCCAGAAATACTTTGAAAATGCTGAGGTTTTTATGGTAAACTGGTGAGGATGGGGGGAGGGGGGTATCTATATGAGGTATGATGAAAACACTTGTTATGTTTTCTTTTTAATTGTGTAATTGTTAGAAAAACAAGATACAAAATATTAGGGAAGATCTTACATTTGGAAGTCATGGGAAACTTACAAAGAGAAACATTTCGAATTTATCCCTGCGAGTGACGAGCCTTTTACAAGACTTCATCCAATTCCCCGTTATAGGCTTTTTGATGAAAATTTCTTCAACTCCTTGAGAATTACCACTGACAAGAAACTTTATTTACATAAAGAGGTGATTTTTATTTTTTTTAAAAAATTTTAATGTTTGTTTATTTTTGAGAGAGAGAGAGAGAGAGAGCGAGTTGGGGAGGGGCAGAGGGAGAGGGAGACACAGAATCCGAAACAGGCTCCAGGCTCTGAGCTGTCAGCACCAGAGCCTGATGCGGGGCTCGAACCCGGGAACCACGAGATCATGACCGGAACTGAAGTCAGATGCCTGAACGACTGAGCCACCCAGGTGTCCTAAGAGGTGATTTTTAAAACGTAAAACCATTTTAAGAGCTGTGCTAATCCCCTATTGCTGCCGTGATAATTTGCCACAAATTTAGTGGCTTAACACAACACAAATTCATGATCTTACAGTTCATCTGGAATGGGTTCTAATGGGCTCAAGGTGTTGGCAGAGTGGCATTCCTTCTGAAGATGCTGGGGAAGGTCTATTCTCTGCCTTTTCCAGCTTCTAGAGGCTGCCTACATTCCTTGACTCGTGGCCTCTCCACCTGTCTTCAAAGCACATTCCACCAACCTCTAATCATCATGCCTGCTTCGACTCTGGCCCTCCTGACTCTTATGATTATATTGGGCCCACCCAGATCATCAGGGATAAGCTTCTCACCTCAGGATCCCTAACTTGATCACATCTGCAAAGTCCCTTTTGCCGTGTAAAGTCACATATCCACACATTCCAGGGATTAGGATGTGGATAACCTTGTGGTGGGGGTGGAGGAAGGCCTTATTCAGCCTACCACACTACCCTTCACAAAATTTGCATCAACTGAAGTTTTATCTAAGGAATCAAGCAGAGCTTCCTTTTCGATAGTTGACAAATACAACGTTGGCATTTTTTGCAATAATGAGAATGGATTTCTAACCCAAGCTAACTCTTTGTATCAAGTATTTCAAAATAATGATGACTGCAGAAGGCTCGTGCCCTCACAGCGTACCGTCCTGTGGCTAATCAGGACCCACTAAAATAGAACATCAGCTAGAAACGGACCCGAGGCAGCCAGAGGTTCTGAGTTGCCCCTGGAATCTGGGCCCCACCTAACTTGCCCCCTCCCCCCTCTCCTACCCATTGCAGTGCTGGTTCCTTGGACTCCCAGGATATTAAGTTCTTCCACAGTCTGCAGACCCCTTGCCCTTGGGTGAGGTGGGGGGAGTGACGTTCAGTCAGAGGTCCTGTCTAGCTGGTGAGTGCCAGATGTTGTTAGAGAGCTCAGACCCTGCTCTGCCTCGGCCATCCCTGGGTGGCCTCAGACTGCCCAGCCTGAGCTGCCCTTGGAGCCAGAAGGCTCAATACCTCAAAGCACGTTGTCCCCAGCCTGGAGTCTCTGAGCAAGGCAGGGAGGCAGGCAGCTGTGGTCAAGTCCAGGATCCCATGCTGATTAGCCGTGCAGCATCGTGCACGGTCACCTTCACCTTCCTGAGCCTCGGCTTCCTTTGCTGTAAAGTGGAGGTAACGGGATGGTTGTCATAGGAACTCAACAGGGTGAGGTCTGGAGGATACTTAGCACGGTGCTTAGATCGGTGTCGGTGCTAACCATCGGTGACGATAATGCAGATGCTGATTGATTCAGCCTCGTTTTGTTTCTCTCTTAAATTGGCTACATCCTGCTTGTCTTCCACCATAGTTATCAAGAGTGCTTTGTGCAGTAAGCATGTAATGGGAAGTGTCCGTTCTCATGGTGGCTACGTCTTACGGAAGAAAACTTAACCTGGCAGCTCGTTCGAGCCTTGCCCTGTGCAGGGCTTGGGGCTGCTGTGTTAATGGGGGTGTTAGAGTTACACAGGTAGGATCAGTTGACTATAGTGATTACTTTGGGAGGAAAATCTAATGGGACGAAACAGAAACCTAGGTGATTCTATCTCTCTTTGGCATGCCACGCCTACCTGGATGAGGTCATATATGATTATGATGAATCCCTGAGCTAATTTGGCAATAAATTCATATTTATATTTAGGTTGTTATTTTAGCAGTAGTGTACTGATCATTTGATCCCGAAGGTAATTTCCTTCTACAAATGTGCCCTTGACATCCTAAAATGTATATTCAGATTTAATGAAGAAAAAAAAAAAGAGAGGGAGAGATGCACTATAAAACAAAACAGTGCTTTTGAGCCCGAAATACAAAGAGGGGAGCGTTAATTTTCTTTTAAAATTCATTAGAAATGGAAACCACTTTCTAAATTGTGCTTGATGGCGGTTTCACTTGAATATGTTTTTCAGTGTCTGGAATGCTCATTTTTTATCACTTAGCATCAAGAAAGTATTTTCAGGATGTTTCTGCTTTTGTTAACTGGTTGGATAAACACTTAAGATTTTTTTCTGAGAGGCATTTTTATCGATGTATTCCAGTATTGATAGTTCATAAAGCCATTTGTTTTAATTCAGTGGAAAATAATTCTATTAAAGCTTAAATAAAGCTGTGCAAGCAATTTTCCTCCATTACAGTGTCTTTGGGGCCGCGTTAATTATAACAAATGGAGCTATTGGAGACGTTTACTCAGCACACAAACTCCTCATTGTTAACCACGGCTGCTGTGTGCTAACAGCTGCCTCTTAGAGAAACGTAACCCATAGTTAATGGTGGAAAGTGTGGCATTAACATAATTTTTTGGCAAGGACAAAGCTAAGTTGCCGTGTTGCCTTTAACAGTGACTCCTTCATTAACAGTGTCTTATCAGAGGCCCAGACTCTGGGGTGGGGGGTGGGGGGGGGGAGATGATTGTGTTGTAGGTAACCAGAACCCTGTGTGAAATGGCTGTTTCTAAATAAAACAGGAAAGGATTTCAGTTGCTTACGAGTGTGATTTTTTAAAGGGGGCTGAAGAAAGACTCTGAAAAGCATTGCTGGTGTTTGGTCAAATTTGACGGAGTGTACAGGCGGCTCTTTTGACATTGACACTGATGCATATTATGGTTTCCATAAGAGGGATTAGAATTAAAGCATTTTTATTCTTCAGGGACCCATTCAGACAAAAATAGATTTGCTAATGCGAGACTTAGGAGTCCAGAATAACTTCTGTGCCGGGAAGGTTCTGTAAATGCATTTGCACATCGCTAAAGGTGTTTTTGTCGAGCTATTGGAGAGAATTTTTTGTATCTTTTTGAAGACCGATCAAAGATAGAATCAGAAAGTAATAGAAACTGTCAAATGATGATCTCATGTTAATATTCATCCTTAAACCTGGCCCCTGGCCTCAGGATTCTCTTGGATTTCCTCAATAATAAATACAATTATCAAATTGATTATAGATGATAAAATCAGATAATATAAGCTGAGGAAGCTACCATTCGTTAAGCACTTACTATCTATATGCCAGGCAGGCAGTGTGCTCAATGCTTTATATATGTCTTGTTCCTTCTCATAACAATCCTGTCGCTGCTACTGTTAATATCCTCATCTTGCAAATGAGGCCATTAAGCCTCATGGAAATTAAGTGCTGATTCCAAGGCCATTCGATGAGTATAAGAGAGAACTGAGATTTGAACCCAGGTCTTTTGTTCTGCCGCCTGTCGTATTCCCTCTATCACCCCCGGGCTACCCTTGTCACCAGTGACAGCCAGTGCTATAAGCCGTATCTCCCCGAATCCATTCAGTGATGACCCTGGGGCTCCTTTCCTCTCTCTCTCTCTCTCTCTCTCTCTCTCTCTCTCTCTCTCTCTCATAAGAGTGACTGTTGCTCATTCTGTTCAATAGTTCTTCACATCACTGCTTCCAGCAGTTTCTCCTCTATCAGCTGTGTTCACAGTCTCTGTTGGATTCACTTGGGTGCCGCATCGAGCCTCTCTGCTGACCAGGTTCGCTCACCTCCTCTCCACTCCAGGCCCACAGCCTGCCAAGACAGGCACCTCACTGGGCTGGGACCAGGCTGTGTGTCTGCTACAGATTTTCTGGAAGCTTCCTCCTTTCAGATCCTTGTGGTCCCTTAAAACGTTTGTAGGGATCGCCTATGAGTGTCTCCAGGACTGATGGAATACCCTCTGGTTGTTTAAGTCGAGTAGGATCTGGAGAAACCCTGGGGATGGAGGTTTATGTTTTCACTTCCCCTTTTACCTTGAAGCAAGAGGTTCACCGGGACAACATGTGCTAAGCATTGCTTGCAGGAACAATATGTCAAACTATAAGCTCTGAAAATTATTTTTGGAAAGACTTGTGAAGACCCACAAAATTGGGCAACCCATGTGGCTTAGGGGGTCAGCTCTCCTCCTGCCCAGTGGTGCCTATGCCAGTCCTCGGGCAGCCTGTGAGCTGGCCCTCTTCAGGTTTGTTATGTACCCCAACGGGGAGCTGCCCGGTGGTCTTCTGGAGTCTGGGAGTCCTTCTGTGACCATCAGCTCTCTACCAACATTCCCCTTTGACATGATACCCATGTTGCACAGTCTCTCACCAGAGATGATGGGAGTGACCCATGATTTACATCAGCCTGGATTTCTGGAAAATGCGATTCAGCCTGAATTCTGTAGTCCATTAATTGTTTTTTGTAACTCAGTGATTCTCATCCCTGGCGAAGCATTAGGATGCCCTGAAGAACTTTAGGAAATACTAAATGCTACATGACTTGTCCCCAAATTAAACTGGATGAGCTAGGGTTGGGGCTTGGCATCCACGTTCTCAAAAAGCATTGCAGGCAAGTGGACTGTGCAGTGAGCGGTGGAAAACTAGTGAGACAGAGGATGGAGAGACGTTGGAGGAGGGATTTTCGCTACTGCTAGGACCCCTGGTCATACAATTAGTATTGTTAGCAGTGCAAAACAAGTATAGCCAATAAACATACTAGGTGCTTACTGTGTGCGGGGAGTGTTCTAGGCATTTTTTTATAGAATGAAATTACCTTTGCATACTCCTTATAATAACTTAGGAGCTTGTTTCACTTTTACAGATGTGTATATGGAAGACTTTGAGGAGACAAAGCAATTTATTCAGAGCTGAATGATGCTTCTTGGGGATATTCTCTATTAAAAAGTGAGACGAAACCTTTTTGTGTAGGTATACATTGTATCTGGTTGTTCACATCATTTCCCTTATCATGGGAGACTTGGATGGCTCTTGGATGGTCAACGTGCCTTGGCTCTGCCACCGGAGACTGGCTATGAGATAGTAATCGGTTAAGAACCTTCAGATTCCAGGTCACATCTCCTGGCCTCCTGATTTTTCGTACTAGACGTCACATGAGTGTCCTGAAATGCATCTTTGCTGCAAATAGCTTGTATGATAGCAGAGATAGGTAGACTTTACTAGCATACCGCCCTGCAAAGACCCTGGTCATACACATACTCTGTAGTAAGGATACCGACTGTAACTCCCATGTACTTGGATTTAACACCTCTGCACCTTGGCACGCGATCTCTCACGTTATATTTGCCACCTCCTGGGGAGGTGTCCAATATGAAGGGCTAGATGGCTAGGGTGAGATTGAGGACATGGTATAATTTCGCTGGTTGCAAAGTCTGAGATCACTTGCTTTCTAGTCAGGGCATTTTAAAAACCATTAAACCATGAGTGTTTTGTTGGTGTTGGTTTTGATGTATAGTTCTCTAGGTTTTAATCCGTGTACAGAGCTACGTAAGCATGACCTCCATCAGGTTATAGACCAGCCACATGGAGTTAGAAGGCCTGGAGTGTTGCTGCAAATAGTCCCTACCGTGTCCTGTCCGTACCTCAGCAGCCTGGACAAGCTTGACTTTCTGTAAGCGTTTTAGCTCGATGCCAGCCTGAGCTAGCAATTTCTTGGCAGTTTGGAGACAGGCCTTTCTGAAAAATTTGACCAGCGATAGGAGTGGAAACATGTGGGGTGTGCCTTTACTTTTTTTCTACATTGACTGAGTATCGTAACCCTCGATCCTCAAAGAAAAGACTTAAGACAGGAGGCCGGAGTCCAAGCTCTAAAGACGTGAGTTGCTTTCTGAAAATAAATGAGATGATATGCCCTTATAGGCCTCCATAAATAAGAGATACTGCCCCATAGGGTGCTGCAGCCTGGGATCAGAAACTGGGGGTTCCCAGGGCAGGTGGAAGTGGGTGGCAAGGGAGACCTTGTCCTCTCTCCTGGCTCTAGATCATTCATCAGCCCTTCTCTGCCTTTTCCTTCTGAATTTGCAGCTTGAGCTCCAAGCCCAAAGGCCTTGGAGGGCTTTAGTCTGATTTCCTTCCCCACCTGGCACCCTCTACTGAGTCCCCCACGAGGCAGAGTGACCAGAAGTTCCTCTGGTGCCCGGGAGCCCATTCAGAGAGGCTTACTTTGATAACAGGGCTCCTCCTTTGATCTCCACAGCCAATAAGTTACCAACATCAGGTTTGAAGATTCTGACCGTTTTGTTTACTTTGTGCTATGAAAGCATAAGATCATAGGATGGAAAGTTCTACCTATATATCTGATAAAAATATGGTTATGCCCTAGGAGAATAAAAACTTGCTGTCTCCAAGTAAGGAAATGTGTGTAGCTTTTCTTTGCCCTTTCTGTACCTCTGCTACAAGCCCAAACATTTACAGCCTCTGTGTTCTACTAAACCTACCAACAATGGGCACTCAGGGATCTGCTGATGGAGAGAACAACAGGGTCCGGGGCACGCATGTCAACACTGGTCAGCCCTGTTCCTTCCTCTGTGCAGAAGGAAAGAAGTGAAGTCTTCTATAAGGGGGCCAGGGAGAAGGGGAGACAGGAAGGAAGAATGGGAGAAGGAAGAAAGGAAGGATATTGGAGCTAAGTCTCAGTGATGGTGGTGGGGAAGAGCTTTTTCTGGCAGAGGAAAGAACTGGCTGTAAAGGTCCCTAGCTGCCGACAGGTTGGTGTGTTTTGGGGCAGAGAGAAGGCTGTTGTGGCTGGCGATGGGTGTGGTTGGAGGGCAGGGCCTGGCTCCTGTTGAAGTATAGACCATGGTAAAGAGTGGATTATTTCATTCTTAGAGAAAATGGGTTTTAAGCAGAGGGCTAACATGGCCTGATTGATAAGGTTAGAAGAGCCCTCTGGTTGCCATCTGGGTAGAGGAGAAAATTTGTAAGCAGTGAAAAGATGTAAGAGTTCTCCCAAATGGCCCAGAGGGGCCAGTGGGAAGTGATCAAAACATTACATTGAGTCATGTTTCGAAGGCTGAGCCAATGGGACTGGTGAGTGGGTTGGTACAGATTGGGTAAGGGGTAGAGATGGATCAAGGATGACTCTTGGGCTTTGGAGCTCATAGGGGAAGGATGTGTTGTATAGCCAGATACAGAAGATAGGGAGGCAGCAACCTTGGGGCGGGGGGGGGGGGGGAGGGAGGTGAAATTGCAACAAATAAAAGAGTTCTGTTTGGACTGGCAAAGTGCAAGGTGCCTATAGATGTCTAAGCCCGGGTGCTAAGGAGTGAGTCAGTGGGTAGCCAAGTCTGGGGTTTGAGGGAACAGTCGGCATTCAAGTCATCCATTTATAGGAACTTTGTCTCTTTTGGAAACTTCTCCTGTTTCAAAACCATTAGTTGTTTGAGCTATCTTTGAACCCTGAGATTGATACCTGGACGACATGCAGACGTTTGTTGGGATTTCTCACATCCGTCCCGGGAAGACACATTCACATGAGGAGGTGATGAGAAGCTTCTGCAGCTATACTGACTGCGTTATGTTGGAATAGCTCTGAATATTTCTCTAGACTTAGGCAGTCATTTTTCTGAATTCTTTCAAGCAGATCCTCTTTATTAAGTCAGATAGAGATCTCACTTCCTAGTTCTGTGTGTTCCCCGTGGAATGCCGCACAATAATTAAGATCAAACAAATCATTAATCATATTCACATTTCAAAGATTCCTGAAAATAACCCAACATGAACACGCCAGGTGTTTGTGCTTGCGCGTCTTGTACATGAAAATCGGGCCCCGTTGTCCTTTTACTATGTACAACTAGCCAGTTAGAGTACAGTCATTGTGGACATCAAGTGGGTGACAGATCAAAAGACTACAGAACAAAAGGGACGGCTGATACCCCAGTATGGAAGAAGGAAAAAAACCCTATAGGCCCAAACCCACTTATTTGCTATTTTTGGATAAGTTTTCCCATTTGAACTGTCTCTGTCTTAAGTTCTACTTCTCCTTTTTTTTAAAAGTGTATTCATTCATTCATTCATTCATTCATTCATTCTCTACACCCAATGTGGGGCTTGATCTCTTGACCCTGAGATCAAAAGTCACATGCCCTTCTGACTGAGCCGGCCAGGTGCCCCTTACTTCTCCTTTTTATTCCAATTTCCTAAGTCACTTTTGCATTCTTCTAAAAAAAGATCAGCTTTCATCTACTCCAACTGGGACACTTACTTTTTCCTTAAGCTACTGTTCTCTCTAGATATCCTTGTGTTTCCAATATTTTTTTAAATTTTGTTGTGTTAGAAAGGCTGACTGTCTTCACTTTTTGTGAAGGTGATTTCCCCTGACTGACAAGCATTATCTCCTTGGAGGGGAGCCTTTGAATACACTGAGCACATCATAGGCTACCTCACGGGCTCAGATGTGTTGCTGGGTTGGTGTCTGGGGTACACGGTCAGTGCCCAGAGTATGTTGCTGGTGCTTGGGCTCTGCAAAAGCTGGTAGGTAGGTTTTTCAGACAGATGAGCAACAGATCCCCAAGCACCCTCTGGAAGAAACGATCTTCTGTCTTTCCTGCAGTGTCACAGGGTGTGACCCTGAGCAAATCTCTGGATTTCTCTGGGCTTTTGTTCCCTCTTCTGTAAGTGGGAATCAGTATAACCCACCTCCGAAATTTGAATTAAGTGAATAGGTGGGAAGCACTTAGCAGGTACCTGCTGCATAAAGGGAACTCTGGGACCTTTAGTTCCCACCCTAACCAGTCTGAATCTATATTCATCAGGAAACGATAATCATGTACTCTGAAAAGTGGCTGTTCATCAAGACAGATCAAGCTTCTGAAGCAAGCTAGACTGTAAAGATGAAGGGAAATTGACCATCAAGACGAAGTAGAGAAACAGTGCAGTGGTTCTCAAAGTATGGTTCCAGGACCTGCAGCGTCAGCATCACTTGGGAGCTTGTGCAATGCAGATTCTCAGAGTCACTGAATTGGAACCTCTGGGAGGGGACCCAGGCAATCTGTGTTTTAATAAGCTCTACAGACAATTCTGATGCACACTGAGGTTTGAGAACCACTGGTCTAAAGCAAACTCAACAGATACGGGGTGAGGAATTGTGGTGTGTGTTTCTGTGTGTGTGTGTGTGTGTGTGTGTGTGTGTGTGTGCGCGCGCGCACACACACACACACCAACGTATGTACAATGTTTGTAACTGCTGAAAGTGTAATTGAGCATGGTAATGTCAACAAAATCCCACCAAACAGGCAACTAATGACCTATTTTTCTTTGGTAGAGTTGTCTAAATAGACATATATCTGGAATGTTTGTTTTCAATGACTGTGCACTAAATTCGCTTTGGTTTTAAAACTACTGATTCATCAACTTTCTTCTTTTTTTTTTTTTTTTTCCCTAGGAAATTCCACTTACTTGGATGATCATGGGCCACCTCCTAGTAAGGTAAGGTCTTTGCTTATGGTTATACATCCCATTTCTCTTTTCTCAGTTCCTACAGCCTCCAACAACCCTAACCAGAGCCCTCCTGGCCATGAATTGTTTGCAAGAAAATAGTAGATGACAGATGTGAAGTTAATCTTTGATTTACAGTGAGGACAAAAAGGAAGCATATGAAGAGCGCCAAAATGGTGAGGGAGGAAGGGCCATTATTTTATCAACACCTGTAACTGTGCCAGGCGCTAGAGCCTTAGACTGACTTCAGATCTTTGGCGGCTTCTCCTGTTTGCTGCCCTGTTTGCCTCTGCATCCGTACTGGCCCGTGATCTGATGCCCACAGCCTGGCCTCCCCCTGCCTTTGGGCCTAGGGGCTACACTCATTTCTGCCCCTTTTCTCCCTGGGCTGCCTTAGTTGGGCTGCTCCATCAAAGGCTCAACCCCTTAGAACTGGCCTTCTCTTTTAGTGCCCTCTCAAGGCTGCCCTGGCCTGACCTGCGTGCCCACTTTTGTTTTCCTATATTAAGGGTCAGAATAGTCTGGTGACATGTTAGTGTAGTTCTCCGCCACTATTTACTTTCTTGTACTCAATGAACACTAAATGCCAAGATACCAGAAAATGGGAAAAATAAAGATAGTCTTTGACCACTTAAGATGATAACCTGCGAAGTACAGTTTCGAGTACGTAGTGAGAGGATAATCATCCCCTAACCTTCGAGGCTGGAAATTTAGCCCAAGGTCGGCTTTTGAGCTTGTGGGATTTGAAAAAGAACCCTATTATTTTTAAGACCACGGGTTTTGGAACAGGTATCGCTGGATTCATCGCTGGCTTTGCCACTTTCAGCGTGCGACGTTGGACAAATTACATGGAGCCTCGGTTTTTTGATGTGCAAAGTGGGATTAACAATACTACCCACGGTAGAGGACATCTAAAAGGATCAAATGAGCTGATATAGGACATTCAGCACCTGGCCTGCGCTAAGCATTAAAATAAAGAGTGGCTGGTGTTAACTAGACTGAAGCCACATTAAGGTTATTGATGAATGGTACGGTAGTATTTATCGCAGTTGTGACTGGCTCTACCACTTGGTCCCCTGAATATATATTGAGTGTCTGTGACACTGCAGGCATTGGGAATACAAATATGAAACAAGACAAGAGCAGCAGAACACAATAGCCCAAGCTCTAGAGGAGCAAAAGGATATAGAAGTGAGACACCCTCCGAGGGTAAGAGCCAGGATAGCTCATCTCAGTACCCTCACATCCCTGCAGTAGCACGTTGTGACTGTTCATTAAATTTCACTGAATTGGACCAGGGAATCCAGAGCTGGAATCTGAATTAGGTCCTGGCTCCCAGCCCAGGTTCCTTCCACTAGGCCAGTGTTCCCAAACTTTAGCTTGGATCAGGGTTTCCTGGAGGCTTATTGAAACACAACTGCTGGACCCAGACCCCTGAGTGTCTGATTCTGTAGGTCCTGAGAGAACCTACAGAAGGTTCTCTGTAGGGGGAGGGGGTAGGACCTGAGAACTTGCGTTTTGAACAAGCTCCTGGGTGATGCTGATGCTGCCGTTCTTGGGACCGTGTTTGAGAGCCACTGCTTTAAAGGCCACGAATATGAAGAAAACAATTTCCCTGAACATTTTCTATGTTGTTTTCACTGCTGATAGCCTAGAAAGAGTAGTATGGCTTATTATATGAAGGCTATTTCTTAATATAATGGTGACTCACTATTATAACCCTACTTATAGTGAAAACAAATTTTCTTTGGTCAGTAACCTGCCTGGGAGGGCAAATAAGTGGAGGTGGGGGAGAAGAATTGTATGGATGGTCTGCTAGGTTCCTGCACCACTAACTACTTCTGTCCCAAGTGGGGCCAGTTGAATTCTCCCTACCTTCTCTGCTCTGTAGGAAAAGGGGTTTGGGGCGGGGCGGGGAGGGGCGGGGGGCTCTGTGGGATCCATCAGCTGTTTCTCTCAATGCCATGTTGGGACATTATTTTGGGTTTCAGGATTGATAAATGGGGCTTTACCTAATCAGGAGACCCAGGCCCGCTTTATATAAACTTGCCTTCTTGAACTCAATCCTTGGTGACCACCTCATTAGTCTGCTTTGGGGCCTCACTCTTGCTAGGTTGGCCATCCCGCCTGCCTCTTCCCTACTATCTTTGATGCCTGGATTCTGCGTCTGCTGGACCCTCTCCCCTTGCCCCTGTGGAGCTTTCCCTGGATCTGCAGTCTCCCACCCCTGCCTTCTGGTCTTCACCCCTCTCCCCCCACCCCAGCCCAAGCTCCCTGTGACACCCAGAAACCATCAGGTCATATCAGATCATTTGAGACCACTTTCAGAGTAAATCCGGTTTTATAAACTCTGTTCCAAGTTTGAAATTGTGACTATAATCTCCTTCAACCAGCAGAAGTTTGTATGAGGCTGATTCTCTTACTATAAATGTATTTTCATTATCCAGGAGTGGAGTGGCAAAAGCGCTCTTGACTTTCTAAGCAGTAGCCAAAATAAGGAGAAGAATATAAAAATGAATAAAAATAATGTTGGTATGTTAACATCTTTTCACCCACACTCATTGCTGCTACCAGTATGGAAATGAATCCCAAGAGTGAGGAGGTCAGACTTCCAGATAAAGGTCCTTCGAGTGTCCCCTGAGGTGGGGCCTTGGTTAGTAAGGGCTTGTAGACCAGGGGTACGGGGACGTGGTGGCATCCAGGTGAGAAGGACTCACACGTGTGTGGCCTCTAGAATGTACCCCCAGCCTGGCAGGGGAGAGCAAAACTGACTGCAGACCCACCATTTTCATATTTGTTTAGCATCCAGAAATAACTTTTTGATGCCAAGATGGAAAGAGCTGTGATCCAGATAAAGTAAGATTTTCAAGTCCTGAAAATGTCCTGAGGTTTACGGGCGAGTTCTCATTTGATGAAAAGTTCATTCCCCAAGTTTCACATTCCACAAGTAATAGCCATTTAGGGAATGGGGTGTACACCACACAGCACATGCAGGGCACGGGTCTCCCTTCTCTCCAGCGTGTTCGTAAAAAAGAACCAAATGCCTCCGATTTTTTTTGTTGTTGTTGTTACTTGTTTTTAAAATCCACTGGAACCTCACAGCTCACCTCAGATTTTAATCTAAGTCATTATTTAAGGCAGATGTTAATCTTTTCTTTTGTTAACCACTTATGACCACCAAGCAGAACACGTGGCTTCAGGTTAGAGCCCAGCGAAGAATGAGCATGTAGATCTCTAATGAGTGAATTGGAAAGATGTTCTCTTTTTTTTTTTAATTTTTAAAAATTTATTTATTTAAATTCAAGTTAGTTAACATACAGTGTAGTATTGGTTTCAGGAGTAGAGCCCAGGGATTCATCAGTTCCGTAGAACACCCAGTGCTCAGCCCAACAAGTGCCCCCCTTAATGCCCATCATCCATTTAGCCCTCCCTCCCCCCACCTCCCCTCAGCAACCCTCAGAAGGATATTCTTGAGAACAAAACAGGCATGCGACAGCCAGGGTAGTGTGATCTCACTTCTTTTTATTTATTTATTTATTTATTTATTTATTTATTTATTTTTTAATATATGAAATTTACTGTCAAATTGGTTTCCATACAACACCCAGTGCTCATCCCAAAAGGTGCCCTCCTCAATACCCATCACCCACCCTGCCCTCCCTCCCACCCCCCATCAACCCTCAGTTTGTTCTCAGTTTTTAACAGTCTCTTATGCTTTGGCTCTCTCCCACTCTAACCTTTTTTTTTTTTTTTTCCTTCCCCTCCCCCATGGGTTTCTGTTACGTTTCTCAGGATCCACATAAGAGTGAAACCATATGGTATCTGTCTTTCTCTGTATGGCTTATTTCACTTAACATTACACTCTCCAGTTCCATCCATGTTGCTACAAAAGGCCATATTTCATTCTTTCTCATTGCCACGTAGTACTCCATTGTGTATATAAACCACAATTTCTTTATCCATTCATCAGTTGATGGACATTTAGGCTCTTTCCATAATTTGGCTATTGTTGAGAGTGCTGCTATAAACATTGGGGTACAAGTGCCCCTATGCATCAGTACTCCTGTATCCCTTGGATAAATTCCTAGCAGTGCTATTGCTGGGTCATAGGGTAGGTCTATTTTTAATTTTCTGAGGAACCTCCACACTGCTTTCCAGAGCGGCTGCACCAATTTGCATTCCCACCAACAGTGCAAGAGGGTTCCTGTTTCTCCACATCCTCTCCAGCATCTATAGTCTCCTGATTTCTTCATTTTGGCCACTCTGACTGGCGTGAGGTGGTATCTGAGTGTGGTTTTGATTTGTATTTCCCTGATAAGGAGCGACGTTGAACATCTTTTCATGTGCCTGTTGGCCATCCGGATGTCTTCTTTAGAGAAGTGTCTATTCATGTTTTCTGCCCATTTCTTCACTGGGTTATTTGTTTTTCGGGTGTGGAGTTTGGTGAGCTCTTTATAGATTTTGGATACTAGCCCTTTGTCCGATGTGTCATTTGCAAATATCTTTTCCCATTCCATTGGTTGCCTTTTAGTTTTGTTGGTTGTTTCCTTTGCTGTGCAGAAGCTTTTTATCTTCATAAGGTCCCAGTAATTCACTTTTGCTTTTAATTCCCTTGCCTTTGGGGATGTGCCGAGTAAGAGACTGCTACGGCTGAGGTCAGAGAGGTCTTTTCCTGCTTTCTCCTCTAAGGTTTTGATGGTTTCCTGTCTCACATTCAGGTCCTTTATCCATTTTGAGTTTATTTTTGTGAATGGTGTGAGAAAGTGGTCTAGTTTCAACCTTCTGCATGTTGCTGTCCAGTTCTCCCAGCACCATTTGTTAAAGAGACTGTCTTTTTTCCATTGGATGTTCTTTCCTGCTTTGTCAAAGATGAGTTGGCCATACGTTTGTGGGTCTAGTTCTGGGGTTTCTATTCTATTCCATTGGTCTATGTGTCTGTTTTTATGCCAATACCATGCTGTCTTGATGATTACAGCTTTGTAGTAGAGGCTAAAGTCTGGGATTGTGATGCCTCCTGCTTTGGTCTTCTTCTTCAAAATTACTTTGGCTATTCGGGGCCTTTTGTGGTTCCATATGAATTTTAGGATTGCTTGTTCTAGTTTCGAGAAGAATGCTGGTGCAATTTTGATTGGGATTGCATTGAATGTGTAGATAGCTTTGGGTAGTATTGACATTTTGACAATATTTATTCTTCCAATCCATGAGCAGGGAATGTCTTTCCATTTCTTTATATCTTCTTCAATTACCTGCATAAGCTTTCTATAGTTTTCAGCATACAGATCTTTTACATCTTTGGTTAGATTTATTCCTAGGTATTTTATGCTTCTTGGTGCAATTGTGAATGGGATCAGTTTCTTCATTTGTCTTTCTGTTGCTTCATTGTTAGTGTATAAGAATGCAACTGATTTCTGTACATTGATTTTGTATCCTGCAACTTGGCTGAATTCATGTATCAGTTCTAGCAGACTTTTGGTGGAGTCTATCGGATTTTCCATGTATAATATCATGTCATCTGCAAAAAGCGAAAGCTTGACTTCATCTTTGCCAATTTTGATGCCTTTGATTTCCTTTTGTTGTCTGATTGCTGATGCTAGAACTTCCAGCACTATATTAAACAACAGCGGTGAGAGTGGGCATCCCTGTCGTGTTCCTGATCTCAGGGAAAAAGCTCTCAGTTTTTCCCCGTTGAGGATGATGTTAGCTGTGGGCTTTTCATAAATGGCCTTTATGATCTTTAAGTATGTTCCTTCTATCCCGACTTTCTCAAGGGTTTTTATTAAGAAAGGGTGCTGGATTTTGTCAAAGGCCTTTTCTGCATCGATTGACAGGATCATATGGTTCTTCTCTTTTTTTTTGTTAATGTGATGTATCACGTTGATCGATTTGCGAATGTTGAACCAGCCCTGCATCCCAGGAATGAATCCCACCTGATCATGGTGAATAATTCTTTTTATATGCTGTTGAATTCGATTTGCTAGTATCTTATTGAGAATTTTTGCATCCATATTCATCAGAGATATTGGCCTGTAGTTCTCTTTTTTTACTGGGTCTCTGTCTGGTTTAGGAATCAAAGTAATACTGGCTTCATAGAATGAGTCTGGAAGTTTTCCTTCCCTTTCTTTTTCTTGGAATAGCTTGAGAAGGATAGGTATTATCTCTGCTTTAAACGTCTGGTAGAACTCCCCTGGGAAGCCATCTGGTCCTGGACTCTTATTTGTTGGGAGATTTTTGATAACCGATTCAATTTCTTCGCTGGTTATGGGTCTGTTCAAGCTTTCTATTTCCTCCTGATTGAGTTTTGGAAGAGAGTGGGTGTTTAGGAATTTGTCCATTTCTTCCAGGTTGTCCAATTTGTTGGCATATAATTTTTCATAGTATTCCCTGATAATTGTTTGTATCTCTGAGGGATTGGTTGTAATAATTCCATTTTCATTCATGATTTTATCTATTTGGGTCATCTCCCTTTTCTTTTTGAGAAGCCTGGCTAGAGGTTTGTCAATTTTGTTTATTTTTTCAAAAAACCAACTCTTGGTTTCGTTGATCTGCTCTACAGTTTTTTTAGATTCTTTATTGTTTATTTCTGCTCTGATCTTTATTATTTCTCTTCTTCTGCTGGGTTTAGGCTGCCTTTGCTGTTCTGCTTCTATTTCCTTTAGGTGTGCTGTTAGATTTTGTATTTGGGATTTTTCTTGTTTCTGGAGATAGGCCTGGATTGCAATGTATTTTCCTCTCAGGACTGCCTTCGCTGCGTCCCAAAGCGTTTGGATTGTTGTATTTTCATTTTCGTTTGTTTCCATATATTTTTTAATTTCTTCTCTAATTGCCTGGTTGACCCACTCATTCGTTAGTAGGGTGTTCTTTAACCTCCATGCTTTTGGAGGTTTTCCAGACTTTTTCCTGTGGTTGATTTCAAGCTTCATAGCATTGTGGTCTGAAAGTATGCATGGTATAATTTCAATTCTTGTAAACTTATGAAGGGCTGTTTTGTGACCCAGTATATGATCTATCTTGGAGAATGTTCCATGTGCACTCGAGAAGAAAGTATATTCTGTGGCTTTGGGATGCAGAGTTCTAAATATATCTGTCAAGTCCATCTGATCCAATGTATCATTCAGGGCCCTTGTTTCTTTATTGACTGTGTGTCTAGATGATCTATCCATTTCTGTAAGTGGGGTGTTAAAGTCCCCTGCAATGACCACATTCTTATCAATAAGGTTGCTTATGTTTATGAGTAATTGTTTTATATATCTGGGGGCTCCGGTATTTGGCGCATAGACATTTATAATAGTTAGCTCTTCCTGATGGATAGACCCTGTGATTATTATATAATGCCCTTCTTCATCTCTTGTTACAGCCTTTAATTTAAAGTCTAGTTTGTCTGATATAAGTATGGCTACTCCAGCTTTCTTTTGGCTTCCAGTAGCATGATAAATAGTTCTCCATCCCCTCACTCTTCAATCTAAAGGTGTCCTCAGATCTAAAATGAGTCTCTTGTAGACAGCAAATAGATGGGTCTTGTTTTTTTATCCATTCTGATACCCTATGTCTTTTGGTTGGCGCATTTAATCCATTTACATTCAGTGTTATTATAGAAAGATACGGGTTTAGAGTCATTGTGATGTCTGTATGTTTTATGCTTGTAGCGATGTCTCTGGTACTTTGTCTCACAGGATCCCCCTTAGGATCTCTTGTAGGGCTGGTTTCGTGGTGACAAATTCCTTCAGTTTTTGTTTGTTTGGGAAGACCTTTATCTCTCCTTCTATTCTAAATGACAGACTTGCTGGATAAAGGATTCTCGGCTGCATATTTTTTCTGTTTAGCACACTGTAGATATCGTGCCAAGCCTTTCTGGCCTGCCAAGTTTCAAAGGAGAGATCAGTCACGAGTCTTATAGGTCTCCCTTTATATGTGAGGGCACGTTTATCCCTTGCTGCTTTCAGAATTTTCTCTTTATCCTTGTATTTTGCCAGTTTCACTATGATATGTCGTGCAGAAGATCGATTCAAGTTACGTCTGAAGGGAGTTCTCTGTGCCTCTTGGATTTCAATGCCTTTTTCCTTCCCCAGTTCAGGGAAGTTCTCAGCTATAATTTCTTCAAGTACCCCTTCAGCACCTTTCCCTCTCTCTTCCTCCTCTGGGATACCAATTATGCGTATATTATTTCTTTTTAGTGTATCACTTAGTTCTCTAATTTTCCCCTCATACTCCTGGATTTTTTTATCTCTCTTTCTTTCAGCTTCCTCTTTCTCCATAACTTTATCTTCTAGTTCACCTATTCTCTCCTCTGCCTCTTCAAGCCGAGCTGTCGTGGTTTCCATTTTGTTTTGCATTTCGTTTAAAGCGTTTTTCAGCTCCTCGTGACTGTTCCTTAGTCCCTTGATCTCTGTGGCAAGAGATTCTCTGCTGTCCTGTATACTGTTTTCAAGCCCAGCGATTAATTTTATGACTATTATTCTAAATTCACTTTCTGTTATATTATTTAAATCCTTTTTGATCAGTTCATTAGCTGTTGTTATTTCCTGGAGATTCTTCTGAGGGGAATTCTTCCGTTTGGTCATTTTGGATAGTCCTTGGAGTGGTGAGGACCTGCAGGGCACTTCCCCCGTGCTGTGGTGTATAACTGGAGTTGGTGGGCGGGGCCGCAGTCCAACCTGATGTCTGCCCCCAGCCCACCGCTGGGGCCACAGTCAGAGTGGTGTGTGCCTTCTCTTCCCCTCTCCTAGGGGCGGGATTCACTGTGGGGTGGCGTGGCCCGTCTGGGCTACTTGCACACTGCCAGGCTTGTGTTGCTGGGGATCTGGCGTATTAGCTGGGGTGGGTAGGCAAGGTGCACGGGGGCTGGAGGGGCGGGCTTAGCTCGCTTCTCCTTAGGTGATCCACTTCAGGAGGGGCCCTGTGGCAGCGGGAGGGAGTCAGATCCGATGGCGGAGGTTTGGCTCCGCAGAAGCACAGAGTTGGGTGTTTGCGCTGCGCGAGCAAGTTCCCTGGCAGGAACTGGTTCCCTTTGGGATTTTGGCTGGGGGATGGGCGGGGGAGATGGCGCTGGCGAGCGCCTTTGTTCCCCGCCAAGCTGAGGTCTGCCGTCCGGGGGCTCAGCAGCTCTCCCTCCCTTTGTCCTCCAGCCTTCCCGCTTTCCGAGCAGAGCTGTTAACTTATGACCTCCCAGACGCTAAGTCGCGCTTGCTGTCGGAACACAGTCCGGCCGGCCCCTCCGCTTTTGCCGGCCAGACTCGGGGGCTCCGCTTGGCCGGCGAGCCGCCCCTCCGCCCCGGCTCCCTCCCGCCAGTCCGTGGAGCGCGCACCGCCTCGCCGCCCTTCCTACCCTCTTCCGTGGGCCTCTCGTCTGCGCTTGGCTCCGGAGACTCCGTTCTGCTAATCCTCTGGCGGTTTTCTGGGTTCTTTAGGCAGGTGTAGGTGGAATCTAAGTGATCAGCAGGACGCGCGGTGAGCCCAGCGTCCTCCTACGCCGCCATCTTCCGGAACCTCTCCAGGAGAGCTCTCTGATCTCACTTCTTTTAAAGTTATATGTCTGTGGGGGCACCTGGGTGGCTCTGTGATTTAAGTGCCTGGCTGTTGGTTTCAGCTCAGGTCATGATCTCATGGTTTGTGAGATTGAGCCCCACATCAGGCCTTGCATTGGCAGTGATGAGCCTGCTTGG
Source organism: Panthera uncia (assembly GCF_023721935.1). NCBI lineage: Eukaryota > Metazoa > Chordata > Mammalia > Carnivora > Felidae > Panthera > Panthera uncia. The sequence continues at coordinate 102,354,271 of NW_026057580.1, forward strand.
GATCCTCTCTCTCTCTCTCTCTCTCTCTCTCTCTCTCTCCCTCTCTCTCTCTCTCTCTCTCCCCCTCCTCTGCTCGTGCATGCGTACTCTCTCTCTCTCTCTCTCTCTCTCTCTCTTAAATAAACATTTAAAAGGTTAAAAAAATAATAAACCTGTGTGTATATGACTGTACGGAGAAAAGTCTGGAAGGGGTAATAGTGTTTTCTCTGGATGGTAAGATTTGAAAAGCATTTTACTCTTTTCTTTATACTTTTCTGTATACTTTTGCATTCATTAAAGTAATGCCTGTTCAATCTAAACATCAAGGGAGAAAGTCCTTATGTGAGATAAGATTAGGTAGGGTTGGGCTGAAAAGCCTTTGGTGCTCGGGCCTCTGCAGGGTCGTCTGCAGTTTCAATGACGCCTGAGAGCAGCCTGACCTCTGAAGGTTGACGTCTTCTCCTCCTGTTCCACGCCCTGGACCGTGGGCCCCTGACGCGCAGCGGGCGACAGCAGCAGGAATTCTGGTGGTAGCAAATAGGATGCAGTAATTTCACATATGTTGGCATCTCAAACCTGATAGATAGAAAAGCTGTCCTAAGCGACCCAAGGAAAATAAAACCACTATCCATAGCTGATGTCTGTCATTTCCTATGTGGCAAGCAGTCTGCTAAGCGCTCTGCAAAGTGCAAGTTCAGTCTCCGTAAAACCCTATAAAAGAGGAAGTCATTTTCTTTAAATTGAAGTATAGTTGACATGCAATATTATATTAGTTTTAGGGGCACAACCTGGTGATTTGAACTTGTACACATTATGCAGTACTCACCATGGTAAATGGAGTTATCGTCTGGCACTTATATTCCCTATGCCGAACTTTATATACCTGTGACTTATTTATTCTATAGTTGGAAGTTTGAACCTCTTAATCCCCTTCACAGATTTCATCCCTGCCCCCACCCCTTCCCTCTGGCAACCACTGGTTTGTTCCCTTTGTTCGGGGTCTATTTTTGTTTTGTTTGTTCACTTGTTTTGTTTTTAGATTATATATATAAACGTAATTATACAATATCTGTCTTTCCTGCTTGACTTATTTCACTTTGAGTTGGCACAATGTCCAATGGCCTCTCTGTCCATCCATATTGTCACAAAGGGCAAGATTTCATTCTTTTTTATGGCGGAGTAATATTCCAGTGTGTGTGTGTGTGTGTGTGTGTGTGTGTACACACATATATATTATGTTTACCCATTTATCTATATATGGACACAGGTTGCTTCCATATCCCGGCTATTATAAATAATGCTGCAATAAACATAGGGGTACATATATCCCTTTGAATTAATGCTTTTGTTTTCTTGGGATAAATACCCAGAACTGGAATTGATGGATCATATGATATTTCTGTTTTTAATTTTTTGAGCAACCTCCATACTCTTTTCCACAGCAGCTGCACCAATTTACATTCCCACCAACAATGCACAAGGATTCCCTGGTCTTCACGTTCTCACCAACACTTGTTATTTCTTGTCTTTATGGTCATTCACACATGAATGGTGTGAGGTGTTATTGTTTTGATTTGCATTTCCCTGACGATTAGTGATACTGAGCATTTTTTTCATGTGTCTGTTGGCCATCTATATGTTTTCCTTGGAAAAAATGTCTATGCAGGTCCTCTGCCCATTTTTAAATTGGTTGCTGTTTTTGGTTTTTTTGTTTTGTTTTTTTTTTTTTTTTTGGTGTTGTATGCATTCTTTATATGTTTGGGATATTAAGCCCTTATTAGATATATCATTTGTAAATATCTTCCCCCATTCACTAGGTTGTCTTTTCATTTTGTTGATGATTTCCTTGCAAAAGGTCTTTAGTTTGATGTCCCAATTACTTTTTGATTTTGTTGCCCTTGCCTGAGGAGACAGACCCAAAAAACTACTGCTAATCCTGATGCCCAAGAGTCTATTCCTTATGCCTTATTTGGAGAGACTTGTGGTTTCAGGCCTTACATTTAGGTCTTTAATCCATTTTGAGTTTATTTTTGTGTATGGTGTAAGAAAATGGTCTAGTTTCATTCTTTTGCATGTAGCTGTCCAGTTTTCCCAACACCATTTATTAAAGAGATATCTTTTCCCCAATGTATATTCTTGCCTCCTATGTTGTAGATGTATTGACCATACAAGGGTGGGTTTATTTCTGAGCTATCTTTTCTGTTCTGTTAATCTATGTATCTATTTTTGTGCCAGTAGCATACTGTTTTTATTACTATAGTTTTATAAGATAGTTTGATATTGAGGAGTGTGATGTCTTCACTTTGTTCTTCTTGATCAAGATTGCTTTGGCTGTTCAGGGTCTTTTGTGGTTCTATACAGATTGTAGGACTGTTTGTTCTAGTTCTGTGAACAATGCTGTTGGTATCTTGGTATGGATTGCATCAACTCTGTAGTTTGCTTTGGGTCGTGTGGACATTTTAGCAGTATTAATTCTCCCAATCCATGAGCATGGTATATTTTCCCTTAAGTTTCATCTTCAGTTTCTTTTATCAGGTGTCTTACAGTTTTCAGAGTACAGGTCATTCACCTCCTTGATTAAACTTATTCTTATATATTGTACTCTTTTGATGTAATTGTAAATGGGATTGTTTCCTTAATTTCTCTTTCTGCTAGTATGTTTTTAGTGTATAGAAACACAACAGCACTCTGTATAGTAATTTTGAATCCTGCAACTTTAATGAATTCATTTATTCATTCTAATAGTGTTTTGGTGGAGTCTTCAGAGTTTTCTGTATATTATTACCATGTCCTCTGCAATTAGTGACAGTTTTACTTCTTCCTTACCAATGTGGATGCCTTTTATTCCTTTTTCTTTGTCTGATTGCTGTGGCTAGGACTTCCAATACTATGTTGAATAAAACTGGTGATAGTAGGCACCCTTGTCTTGTTCCTGATCTTAGAGGAAAAGCATATAGCTTTTCACTGTTGAATATGGTGTTAGCTATGGATTTGTCATACGTGGCATTTATTATGTTGAGGTATGTTCCCTCTTTACCCACTTTGTTGAAAGTTTTTATGATCATATGATTTTTATCCTTCATTTTGTTAATGTGCTATATCACTTTGATTGAGTTACAGATATTGAACCGTATTGGCATGCTTGCAGTAAATCCCACTTTATCATGGTGATCACTTGATCCTTTTAATATACTGTTGAATTCAGGTTGCTAATATTTTGTTGAGGAATTTTGCATCTGTGTTCATCAGGGATATTGGCTTGTAATGCTTTTCTTTTTTCTTTTCTTTCGTTTTTTTCTTTTCAGTGTCTTTATCTGGCTTTGGTATCAGGGTAATGCTGCTCTATAGAATAAATTTGGAAGCATTGTTTCTTTCTGAATTTTTTTTTGAGATAGTTTGAGAAGGATAGGTATTACCTCCTCTTTAAATGTTTGATAGAATTTTCCTGTGAAGCATCTGGTCCTGGACTTTTGTTTTTTGGAAGTTTTTTTTTATTTCTGGCTCAATTTCATTACTAGTAACTGGTCCATTCAGTTGCTCTATTTCTTCCTGATTCAGTCTTGGAAGGTTGTATGTTTGAAGAATTTATCTCTTCTTTGAGGTTGTCTAATTTGTTGGCATATAATTTTTTATAATAGTCTCTTATAATCCTTTGTATTTCTATGATGTTGGTTGTTACTCCTCCTCTTCTTTTTCTGACTTTATTTATTTGAGTTCTCTCTTTTTTCTTCTTGAGTCTGACTAAATGTTTATCACTTGTGTTTATCTTTTCAAAGAACCAGCTCTTTTGTTTCAGTGATCTTTTGTATTTTTTTTTTTTTAGCCTCTATTTCACTTATTTCATTCTGATCATTATTATTTTCTTCCTTCTACTAACTTTGGGCTCTGTTTGTTCTTCCTTTTCTTATTCCTTTAAGGGTAAGTTTTGATTGTTTATTTGAAATTTTTCTTGTTTCTTGAGTTAGGCCTGTATTGCTATAAACTTCCCTCTTAGAACTATTTTTGCTATGTCCCAAAGATTTTGGAGTGTTTCCATTTTCATTTGTCTCAGGGTATTTTTTGATTTCCAAAAAAGGAAGTAATCTTGTAATCCTTATTTTATAGATAAGGAAAACTAGATCATAGAGAGAGAGGCTGAATAACTTGCCAAAGGTCATGTAGTAAGTATTAGAGTTGGGATCCCAGCCCAAGGCTGTAGTTTTTTCCAGGATTTATTTTAACCATTTCAAGATTACTTATTTAAGTGGAAATGCAATAATTTTTTTAACCTTATTTCTGGAATTTTACTCTTTCATATAAGGTATCTTGTACCTTAACTAGTACAATAAACAAGTTTTAACTCAGTATACCAGAAGAAAAATAGTCATCACTACCATTTGAGTTCTCATTCCAGTACATTATCAGTTATCAGTCCAGTAAGTTTTTAAATTTCTATCTCGTCTTTTTCCTTCCACTTTTGTATGCATATATACCTTCAGAATTCGTCCATTTACAAACTGCATATAGAGTAAATTTTGGTGTACAAACATCATAAAAGGTGAAAGAACTCTGTTTCGCATTCATGTAGCAAAATGAGATGGTCTAGGTTCTTGTTGCAAAATATTGTCTGACAAAGTCCTTCCTCTTGATGACCTACTGCACGAAAATACTGTATATATAACTATATAAAAATTAATTAATTAATTAAAGTAAATACATATACATTTTGTCCTTAGAAATATATCGATTCCTCGGGAACTATTGAATCTTAGAGAATTAATCCAGGATGTTATCATCTGAAGACTTGGAGTTTGTGGTTTCCCTTTCATAATTAATTTCATTGTCATCATTAGAGTCTTGAGTGCTGCTCTCTAACTCTTAGAGTTCATCCATGGTTCTTCCAATCTTGTGGAACCTCTCCCTCTGTCAGTCTTCTTCTTTTTGTCATTGTAGACAGGAATAAAACTTCTGAACTCCCCATTCTAATGGAAGTTAAAAGCAAACAACAAAGTGTCTCCAGTCTTCTATCTTTTGGAAAGATGATACAATCCTTGGGGCAGCACAATAAAATATAAAGAGCAATGCAAGAGTGACGATGTATTTCTCTAATGGATTACTCCTCTTGGCCTACCCTGTTCGGAAAATAGCCATTAGGCTCGTGTAGCTATTTAAAAAAAAATCAACTAAAAATTTTTTTAAAACTTCAGTTTCTCACTTCCACTAACTACATGTCAAATTCTTTAGAGCTACATGTAGCTAGTGACTACTGTGTTGGACAGCACAGAATAGAACATTCCAGTAATCCACTAAGCAGCAGTGTAGTTAGAGCCATTCTATCATTATTCCATTTTTCTACTACTTTAGTCTTTTTAAAGCATATTTGGGAATAATTGATGCATAATTGGTAGGTAATTATTCTAGGATGATGAAATAGCAGTGTCTCAAGATAGAGAAAAAAATAATAGCATTCAGCTCCCATAATGGTTCTTAAATTTTTTTAGAGGCTGGCAGACCCTATTATATGGTAATTATATTATATCTATTATTATGATTATATAATTGTAATATGGACCTATTTGACAGTAATTGCAGGGTAGAATGAGTTTTAGTCTCTTTATTGAAAAATAAAGTATGTTGTCTTTGGAACATTCTAAGAAAGAATAAATTCAAGAAATATCAATACATACAAATAGTTAGAACTACTCAAAAAAAGCTGCAAGCCGAAAAAGCTAAAATTGGGTGCAGTGAACCTTGATGGGGCATACAGGGTTAAGATATATTACTGATGCCTGCGTATGTATGTAAAAGTGTTTTGATATACAAGATAATATTTATATATTGTTTTTATATAATCATGTGCTAGCTAGTGTTAGTATTCAAAATTCCATTTTAAAATGGGTTCATTAGAAGGGTTTTATAATTTATTAATGCTGAGCAAACATCTTCAAATGAAAGAGAAGTAGTGATCTTAATTGACATGACATTTGTATAATACGTGTGTCCAGCAGCGAACTATTGCTCAATAAAGGTTAGTCCTTGTTACCTCCCAGCCTAGCCCAGAAGCTAATTTTCCCTTAGTATCAATTAATTATTGAGTGCCTTCTTTATGCGAAGGATCAGGAAGACACAAAAAATTGTTGAAGATAATCTCTGCCATTTGGTACTTTACAATCTAGTTGCATCTCAAGGCTTCCAAGGATCAGAAACTATGGAAGCACACAGCTGATATAACCTTCAGTCTAAATGACCCTATGCAGACAACCATTCATTCATCCAAGCATTATTTATGCACTAAATTTGTGTTGGGCTCTGTGCTGGGGCTGTAAGACTGTAGGAGGTACAATCCTCGCCCTCCAGGAGCTTAGAGTCTAGTTGCAAGGACAGGCTAGCATCTCATACAAGCCCGATCAGATACATTACATAGGTTGCTAGGTGCTGTGATAGAATGAACACTGAAGACTCCACTTGACCTCTGCAGGTGGGAGTCCTGAAGGTTGCGTAGGACAACCCAATCAGATCAAAGAATCTGGGATGGACGGGGTGAGGAGGGGTAGGTAGGCCTCACTTCTGAGGTTTGAGGAGTGGTGGGTAGAAAATGAATATATGAAATGCTTTGAGAAACGTGGCTTTGACAAGAAAGAGAAAAAAATTGATAGCCTGGAAGACATTGACCATGGCGGCATAAATTGTGTAGTAGAGAAATTGACTGGTAAGTAGGAAAGGAGTGACAAGTGACAGATTCAGTTCTGCGTGGGGTTATGGGTGGAATTGTGTTGCCCTGCGTTGAAGTCCTAGCCATCAGAATCTGTGAGTGCAGCCCTATTTGGGAACCGGCTCTTTGCAGATGTCGTAGTTAAGGTGGGGCCATGCAGGATAAGGATGGGCCCTAAATCCTGTATGATGGATGTTCCCACAAGAAGACACAGAGACATACAGGGAGAATGCAGAGGTTGGAGGCATGGAGGCAGAGGTTGGCGTTATACTGCCACAAGCCAAGGACCATCAAGGATTGTTGGCGACTGCCAGACTCTAGGAGAGAAGCGTGGAGCAGATTGTCCCTCTGAGCCCCCCAAGAAGGAATTAGCCAACCGACATCTTGATTTCAGACTTCTGGCCTCCTGAACTGTGAGAGAATAATTATTGTTTTGTTGTTTTAAGCCACTCAGTTTGTGATACTTTGTTAATGGCAGCCCTAGAAAGTAATTCAAATGGGTAAGTTTAACATTTTCAATAACACGGATAGCTTTGAGTGGTTTGCCCTGTTATGCATTATTTGGTTCGATTTAATTAACATCAAAACCACCCTTAGAAGTCTATAACTAGGATAATTTAAGTGCATGTTCATAGTTTTTTCAACTTTGAATACCAAAGTTATCCCCCGAAATTCCTTCCTCAATTTTCGTACTTCTCTTTTTCCCTCTTCATCAGTCTGATGTCTGCACTTTCTTCTGTTGGAAATTCATTTCTGCTGTTCGAATTGTGCTTTTAATATACAAAAGTCATATCATATTATGTTATATTTTTCTTGGGAAAAGATCTTAGTGAAAAAAAAGAGAAAGTTACCTGAAAGGAAGCTTCTTACTTTCGTAGAATACAGGGGCTGGGAGTGACAGAGAAAAACAGGAAAGAAGTCTGTTGCCCTTTAAAAAATATGTCTGTATTTTTATATGAGACTTTTCTGTCTGCCATTTAACAACCTCTACTACCAAGTCCCTCAGAAAGACTGCATATTTGTTTCTGTTTGTTTGGTTTTTTTCCTATCAATAAATCCTTACAAACATCAGCTGAAAGGAGATGTTTTAATGTTCTCCAGTAGAGAAACCATGGTTCGCATTCCTTGTTTGGAGCCTAAAAAGGAAAACCCACATATCTAATCATCATAAAGGTAAATGACTTCTGGAAGATACCAGAAGTACAGTTACTTTCAGGTATCTTGGCCAAGCATTGGTCAACTCGGAGAGGGTTTCTGGATCAAAAATTTCCCTTTTTCCCTGAGGGCAGGATTGCTGAGTTTTATGTGTGCACAGAGTCTCCCTCGGTCAAAATCACTTACGTGGAAGAGTAGCGCTGAGATTGAAAGGAAAAGCAATTTCTTGTTTCTATCCCTCAGAACCTATTTTTCAGCATATAGACATGGCCGCCCCCCTTGATTTCCTCTTGTCTGTGAAGACCTCAAGAAACAAATAAATCTCTGGCAGATACTTGGGGGTGTATTTGGCCTGCCTTGTTGAGCTGCTTCCATTCTGGCAATTTTTGAAGCCATTGCTGCTGGTAAGAGGGCCTTCTGGTTTCACAGCTGCCTCTCCTCCCGCTGTGAATAACCTCAGACCCACATTGTCTGATTTTCTTAAGAGAAAAAAAAAAAGTGGCATTCTCAAGAAATTTAGATCTTCTTATTTTTATCCAAGGCAGAAACAGTGAAGTGTGTTTATAGTTACCTTTTAGTTAGGGAACGTTCCAAAGGCAGATAATTAATGAAAACAAATAAGATGAGTACCCAACCTACCAATGTGCCCACTCCATAGATGTAAAACATGTTACCCTTTTAACTTGCCAGATTCTTCATTCTGACTTTTGTATTTGTTCTTGGTTCTGCCAGGCTGAGGGGCCTGGCTTTGGGAGTCAGACCTCAGTTCAGATTCTAGCTGTGTAACCAGTTGCCCTAGAATAAATACTTCATCTCTTTGAGCTTCAATTTTGTATTTGTAAAAGGGGATGGTTTTATCCACCTCATAGAGTTGGAAGCTTAAATGCGATAAATAGAAAACACCTAGCATGCCAGACATAACTAAGCACCCAGCAGTGGGGTCTCTAGTACTCTAGATATTGCTTATATATAGCCTTTTGCAGACTCTGGTAACTCACTTTGTTATTATTTAGAGTAAGACTAGCTTTCAACAACCCCCCCCCAACTGTATTTTTTTTTAAGTTTATTTATTTATTTTGAGAGAGACAGAGACAGCATGAGCAGGGGAGGGACAGATAGAGAGGGAAAGAGAGAATCCTAAGGAGGGATTCTTAAGGGATTCCTAAGGATGCAGGGCTTGAACCCTTGAACTGTGAGATCGTGACCTGAGCTGAAACCGAAAGCCGCGTGCTTAACTGACTGAGCCACCCAGATGCTCCCTTTTTTTTTTTTGATTTTTAAAAGCAATTAATTACGTGTCAGTTGGCATACCAGATACCAGTGTAAGAGCTTTCAGGTTCTGTGGTTGCCCCCATTCTTCCTTGGGCTAGTTTAGAACACTAAGCAAAGACTTCCACATAACAACCTTGGGCATTTAGCTTTTCATAAGCCTATATTGTTCTCTGCGTCCACACCTGACTTTACCCAAAGTCCTTTTTAAAAATCACTACAAAAGTGAAGCTGCTTTTCATTTTATGGATGAATCAATTGCACTGGGTAATAGGTTTGTGTTTAATGATTCATGATAAATATATTAGGTTGAGAGAAAGAACGAGCAGAACAGAATGAGGCTGGGAGTTAGGAATCAGTTTCACTCAGATGAGCATGACCTTGAAGGAGTCCCATCCACCCTCTCATTTTGTCTTGATCATTGCAAATGATAGGAAAATTTATGACTTGAATATTTTATTTTTAAATAACTCGAAGAGCATCTGAGTTCAGTGGGTACCATAACGAACTCTACACTTCGGAATTTTGTTTGAGAGGGATAACTACTAGCTGAGAAGGTTAAAAAAAAAAAAAAAGAATCTGCCAAAGGGGAACAGATCAGCCTTACATAATAGGGTATTGTTTCCTTATCCTGAAGTCACCTGTATTCTTACTTCATGCTTCCTTTGCACTCATCACAGCTCTTAACTATTAACATGGAAGTCTTTGGCCCAGCCAGTGGCCTCCTGAGATTTCAACTTTCCATGGAAATCTGTGTCCAAGTTCAGAAACAGTACTTCTCAATTTATCAATTTTATGAGCATGTAATGTGTTCACTCTTTCACAAGAAGAACATAATGAATCATTTCTTACTCAACAAATGATTAGTACTATTAAGCGTATCTTCTACTTTTTTTTTTTTAATTAAAAGAATTCTGCAAAGCCACAGGTCTAAAAATACGTGGTTTGTGTAATTGTTCTTTTAGTATCTTCCCCACCCCACTCCCCAAAACCCAAGGGCCAGTTTTCATTGATAAGATGTTCTCCACACCTTATCCAAACCACCACTTACAATCACAGACTTAATACATTGCCAGGTTTGGGCTGCCTTCAACAAAAATAAAGGACTTTAAATGAAGCATGAAATTTTTAAATTGCAAATTGTTGTTGGAAAGCATATTTAATCAAGAAATTGCTTTAGTAAATTAAGAAAACTCATGCCACCATTTTTTGGCAGGGGAACAATTGCCTCAGGGTTTTCAAAGTTGTAGTAACTTAATCATTTTAGCAGCTTCCAATATAGTCACCTAATTCTTTCTGTTTGTTTTATGTCTTCCTCAACCGTATGATCAATTCTTTTTGTTTTTAAAAACAATGCATGCTCCTATTTTGTTTTGATTTGGAAAGTACAGAAAATTGCAGAGTAGCAGGAAACAATAAGCATGCATTATGCCGCCACTCAGAGACGACCCTAATGAAGCATTTTTCAGAATTCTGCCCAATCTTTATTGTGTATTAAGAGTATAAAAGCCTTACATATCATTGGTTGCAAATATTTTGCCCGTCCTTGGATGTACCTTTTATGTTTAATCAAAGTCATGCACATACATAACACACAGGGTTTAAAGCACCAGATGGCTCATGAGCTTATGACAAAGGGACCCCTGGCTACACCCTCCCCATTACTTTCTGCTGTTGAGAAACAATTACTTTATACTCTCCCAGCCAATCTTCAGGGTCAGCTTTCATCTCTCTGAATAACCAGCTTATGCTACCTCTTGGTTTTCCTCAGCTTTAGACCTTGTCTGTTGACATTCTTCCATTGGAACATGAGGATTTAGCACCTTCATTGCAGCCCCCTCCTTCTAAACCACGTGTGTTATTTGGGCAGGCCCCTTGCTTGGTGTTTTTCCTGTTGACACCAGGCAAATAATAGTGGCAGTAGGACCATTATGATCGTGTTTTTTTTCCTGTTCAGCTCTTAGTTTTCTTTGTAGCAAGTAATTGTCTTGTTTGGTAAATTCATTTTCACGCTTTTCCCTGACCTCCAAGTTACCCTTCAACTTTTTTCCAGTTGTGTAAATGCCAGAGCCTCCAAACACGTTAGGGGTTTATCCAAGTGCAGTTACTGAGGTCTTTCTGAGGCCTTCCCACCGGCTCCCACCTGGACTCAGCCTCCTGCTCAGACGTGTCTGGGAGCGCCCCCCCTTCTGTGTTTCCTCCCACTTCCTGTACCCCATGTTGTATCAGTTTTCTGCTGCTGTAACAAATTACCACAAGCCTGGTGGCTTAAAAAAAACCACAAACTTATTGTCTTAAAGAAGTCTGAAATGGGTGTCACTGGGGTAAAATCAAGGTGACTCAGTCAGCCAGGCGGCGTCCCTTCTGGAAGCTCTATGAAGGAAACCATTTCCTTGCCTTTTCCAGTTTCTTGAGGCTGCCTGTGTTCTTTGACTCCTGGCCCCTTTCTTCATCTTCAAAGCCAACATTGTTGCATCTTCAAACTCTGAGACTCTTCTCTCTCTTCCACTCATAAAGATTCTTGTGATTATGTTGTATGCACCTGAGTAATCCAGGGTAATCTCCCCAGGTCAAGATCCCTTATGCCATGTAGGGTAACACATTCATAGATTCTGGAAGTTAGGGCTTTGACATCCCGGGGTTGGGGGGGGGGCTACACATTATTCCGACTTTAACATATATCTTTCTCTTTCCTTGGTCTTCGGCAGCTTCTTGAGAAAAGGTACACGGTATGGAAGTTATCTGAAATGATGCATTTCTGAAGATGGCTATTCTAACCTTGACTGATAGTTTGACAGGATGTGAAATTCCATATTGAAAATCTATAATAATCGGGATAGGCTAAGGTGATGCAAAAATCTCAGTGGCTTCACACGTTGAAAGTTTATGTCTTGCTTATGTAAGACCCTCCGTGGGTCTGGTGGCTCTTTTCTTTCAAAAGCTTGCTCTGGATCCAGGCTATTTCCACTTTGTGGCTTCACCATCCCAACACAGGAACTTTGTGTCATTGTGGCAGAGCAGAAGGAGCTAGACGGGTGACACATGTCACCTCTATGAGTACCCTGTTGGCTAGAACTGGTCACAAGGCCCCACTCAACTGTAGGAGGCTGGGAAATCGAGCACTTGGGTGCTCTGAGCATTAAATGTCTCTGCCATAAAAGAATCTCCCTTCAGAATTCTAGTTCCTTCTCTGTTTCACTACAGCTTCTAATATATCTCGGCAGAGAAGACTAATTCTTGACTTTTTATATGAAAATCGAATCTGTCTCTGTGGGAGCTTCTTATTCCTAATGTCCTGAAAGTGTACAATTTTGTGCCCACTGTGTGCCAGTTTTCAAGTCCTGCTCTGGACACTCAATGGACCTCTCATTCTGGAAACTAATATCTTATTTGGGGATATTTGCTTGACCTTCTTCACTGATGATTTCTTCCCATGCATTTTCTCTTTCTGTCTTTCTGGAACTCATTATTTGTATGTTGAACCTCCAGATATAGTTGTCTATATTTCTTATTTTTGTTCATCTTATTTTTCTTTTCTTTGCCTTTTTGCTCTACTATCTGCAAGAGTGTTTCAACTTTATCTTCCAGCCTTTCTGTTGAGTTTCTCCCTCACTGTTTTCCTGGTTTTAATTTCCAAGAGCTTTTTGTTCTTGTTTCTGTGCTCCGAATGTTCTTTGGTTCCAAATGGGGCCTTTTCATTTCTTCCGAAAGGTTATTCCTAGATATTTTATTATTTGTTGGGTGCTGTTCTGAATGGAGTTTTTTCCACTATATTTTAAACTGATTGCTGTCATGTTAAAAAATTATTGGGGTGCCTGGGTGGCTCAGGCGGTTGAGCGTCCGACTTCCGCTCAGGTCACGATCTTGCGGTTTATGAGTTTGAGCCCTGCATTGGGCTTGCTGCTGTTAGCCTGGAGCTTGCTTTGGATCCTTGGTCTCCCTCTCTCTCTCTCTGCCCCTCGTGTGCTCTAAATAAATAAATAAATAAATAAACCTCTCCCACTGCTCCTCTCCCTGTCTTGTGTTCTCTCTAAAATATATATATATATATATATATATATATATATATATATATATATATATATAGGTTTTATACATTATATACACTCATGTTACTGAACTTCTTATCTATTTCAATAATTATTCTTTTTCTTTTCCTTAGTAGGGAATCACATCATTGAACAATATCCATTTTATCTCCTATCTTATTCTGTTTCAAGGTGTATGGCATTATCTAGAATAATATTAAGTAAAATAAAGTCCATCATGGGTGAGTGTGTATTCATTTTCCCCCTGTCACCCACATTTAGAACATGTACCTGGCACACAGTAGCACTCAGTAAATACTTGTCAAATCACTGAATGGCTATAGACAGCATCTTTGTTTTGTTTGAAGTTTTGATGGTAGTGCTACAAGTCTTTTATCACTAACTATAATTTTGGTATTTAGCTTAAAATGGATTTTCTTTATCACGTTAACAAAATATTGTTAATTTTCTGAAAGCATACATTACTTGAGAGAATCCTATTTCCTGCGTGAGTTGTGATCTTGCACTTAGAAACATGTTTTGAATTGATTCAATTTAACTTACTTTCACTTTTAAAACTTACCGGGGCAGACAGGTTGGGAAGTATAAACAGGCACTTTTTATCAATGTTCAATTTGTTTTAAGATCTCTACTGGTGGCCTGGAGGAAGAAATGCTCAGAAAAGTCTCTGAGGGCAGGTGACTCTGATCTTTTTTCCTTTCCTTTCCTGCTCTTTTTCTTTTTCTTTTTTCTTTTCTTTATTTTATTGTTGCGGGACAGTGGTACTAAACCCTACGTCCTAGCCTGGTGTCTTGGTCAACTCTCACCTAGGGGCTCCCACCCAGTGTGATACCGCAGCCCAACAAGGCCATCAAAACACTGGACATCCTCCAACAGAGGACATAACGGTGCCTAGTGGAAGCTACAATTCATCTACACCTGAAAGATTATATGAAGTTTTAGTCGACAGAGATCAAAGGAGGCATAATTGACCTGGAGAACATCCAGAATGTAACAACGAGAATGCTCTTGGAAGGTAGAAGAAACGACTAAATTGATTATGATTCTTGCCAGGAAAGACATTGGCTTGGGAAAATGATCAAAGTCTATAAAACCAGAAGGAGTGTGTTTGAGGAGAACATGAAAACTGTTCACTGAGGCCTTAAGCACGTCTCTAGTCTGAAATAAATAGACACAGTGTCTCTCAAACCTTAAATAAGGTTTAAATATCAAAGACAAAATGAAGGATATTCTGCTTCTTATGGTGGATAATAGATGACTGGGTTTCATGTACCCACATGACAGGGCAGGCTGAAACTATAAATCAGTCACGGATGGGTATTCATGGATGACAAATCCACAATGGATAAGGAGGGGCAACCTAATGTTTCAGACTTGATGTTCTTGCATCCAATAAGATCATTCTTATTTTATATATAATAGAAAAATGAACATTCTCTTTTCCCAGTAAGAATATTGTTAATCATTGACTCTTCTTTACAGTTTAGTAATTATTGATGCTTACCTCGAAAGTCATTCGCTGAATTGTTGCTGTTCAGATTCCCCATTTTGCAGGGTTCTGCCCGACTGCTGCACCTGCTGTGGCTCCTAGCTAGAAGCTCAAGTGTGTGAAGACTTCAGAACCAGGACTTTGAACATCCTAATCCAAGCCCAGGCTTTAGCTCTTACTAGTTCTTAGACCTGACAAAAGCCAACTATGCTTCCTGAGTTTTGTTTCTCTTGTTTGTAACATGAAAAGTATTAATGATTTCCCCATGTTCTCTACATTCTCATTTTTGTGAAAGGAACTCAAGAACTGTTTGCAAAAATGCTTTTGGATCTGTCGAGCTGCCACACTGATAGGTGAAGGTGGTAATGGCCTGTTTCCTGAACCTCTGAGTCCTCAGGAAGCTGCCTCTCTTTCCCCAGGTTCCTGAGGGGACACTCTGCCCATGAACCCCAGTGTGGAACTACAGGGTTCCTTCTGCCCTAGTGAAAGGCAGGCTAAATGACACCCTGATGGGTCTCTTTCAGGCTCACACTCTCATCTTGACCTTGAACTTTTACTACTCCTGGAGGTAAGAAGATGCAGGATGGTCCCTATCTCTTCTTAAGGCCCAGAACAGAACAGAGCCATCAGGACTCTGCCTGTAGCCTTTCCCCGTGGCCATACCCACGCTCCCTCTTGCCTTTTTCCCTCCCCATGAGAGGGAAATTGGAAACCATTTACTTATTGCACAAGCTATATGAGACCTAAGAGCAAAATGAACAATGTGAAACAGGCCAACGGCAAGCAGAGATCAAGAAAGGGGTCCAGGTGGAAAACAGCTTTAAAAACCTTTGTACCGTATCTTGAGAGCACTGTTTCTGGCCACCTTGGCTTAGTTTCGTCCTTGAGGAATATAGACCCAAAGGACTCCTTTTCCTTCACAGAGAAGAAGGTAGCTTGAGTTCCTGTTAGAGATCATTGTGTGCAAATAAAGCACTAAAAGTGTTCCTTAGGATCTTATAATTCTCTCCCGTAACAGTAGTTGGCACAAATATGATACTTTGAAATGTCACCTCTATGTGTCTATTTTTCTCTCGCCAAGTATACTGTAATTCTTTGAAGGCGTGGGGCGTGTTTTATACATCTTTTATGGCTCAATGGATATGTACTAATTATGTGTACCCAGAGGACTCCTTTCATCTGGCGGTCACAGGTATCCAAAACAAGCTTGTCAGTTGTGTAAGCTGTATCCTGTATGATTCCACGATGCACTGCTGGTTTAACATGGTGCCCTTGAACATTGGCCGTCAGAGGTGGCCTGGAAAGGAGATGCTTCTTTCCTGGACTCACTTCATTCCCCGACTTTGATTCTTATGCCTCTTTCATTGTCCCTTCTTCTTTGGAACCAGATGCCATCCCCACCCCCTCTTACTTCGGCCAGAAAGAATATCCCACTGAAGATGTATGTCAGGGTGTTAAGGGAAGTATGTGGAGCATAGTTTTATGGAGGATCTCAGGTCCCTTGACTTAAAGTTTGATGCCGGAGGGGAGCCTAAGTGGCTCAGTCGGTTAAGTGTCTGACTTCAGCTCAGATCATGATCTCATGGTTCGAGGGTTCAAGCCCCACGTTGGGCTCTGTGTTGAACGGTTGCTCAGAGCCTGCTTCAGATTCTGTGTCTCCTTCTCTCTCTGCCCCTCCCCCACTCACGCTCTGTCTTTCAAAAATAAATAAATGTAAAAAAAAAAAAACCTTTAAGTTTGATTCTGTGCTACAATTTAACTGCATCACAGGTAGAAATATCAGAATAGGAAACTATAAACTGATGTGGGCTTGTCATTTGTCCACTTAACATATGATTTATGTGGGCTAGCCAGTAGACGTTTCTAAAATTTCATAATTTGTTGAGATGCAAGATGGACACTGACGAGAGACGTTGTTAGACGATTGCCATTGGAGTGTGGTAGATGAGTGCTTAGCTTCTAGAGCTTTGTGAGCCTGAGTTCAGATTAAGGCTGACTCTTACTCACTATGTGATTTGGGACAGATTTCTGAATGTGTGTTATTCTCAGTTTCCTTATCTGTATAATAGAGAAGTCCCCATTTGAAGGGCTGTTGAGAGGGTGGATTGAAAGAAACCACATAAAATGCTTAGCACCAACCTGGTACAAATTTCATTATCTAAGTCACATGCCCTAATGTCACTGACTTTCATGTGTTTTACTGGGTCCTGATCTGAATTGCTAATGCGTGTAGACATTATAACAACTGTCCATTTTAATATCTCCTGAGACCTTTCAGGATAGATGTTTTAAATAAATTTTGTTGCATATGTTTTGTGGCATTGGGTTCAAACCAGATCAATTGTTTCAGCTGGATTTTTTTTCCTACCAGAAATGAGTTTTTGTTACTAAATGTTTTTGACAGATATACATAATATATTTTTAATCACTGATGTAGTGAGATACTTTTTTAGATTACTGTTTCATTCAGTCAAAACATAAAGGACTATTTGGCTATTGTTTTGTACTCAAAGCCAAGTAGTACATTAGTGAAGTGTCCCAGAGAAAACTCATTTCATTTCAACATTCTGGACTTTCAAGGGTATATTTTTTCTCTTGGTGTGTGAGAAAGTCAACCATTGTTACAGAAGATAACAAGTCAGTGTTTTACAAATATATAATTTTATATTTTAGTAAGAAATATCAAATTTCTTGGGGTGCCTGGGTGGCTCAGTCGGTTGAGTGTCTGACTCTTGATTTTGGCTCAGGTCATGATCCCATGGTTGTGAGATCGAGCCCCGTGTCGGGTTCTGTGCTGAGCATGAAGCCTACTTAAGATTCTCTCCCTGAGTCTCTCCCTACCCCTGCCCTGCTCTCTATAAATAAATAAATAAGTAAGTAAGTAAGTAAGTAAGTAAATAAATAAATAAATAAATAAAATTTCTTTTACCTCTATGTGAACATGAGTAATTTGAATTATTAAGTTATACATGTAGATACATAATCCAAAAAGCATACATGAAAGATGAATTTTCCTTCATTTTAATTACAAAATGATTTTGTAATGTAACGTTTGAATAGAAGAAAATCTTTTCACAACATCATAAAAAGACTTGATTAAAAAAGGTGAATCATCCCCTTTTGTTGGGGGCAGATCTGAGAACTTAAATTATCCCATCTGTTCACATGGGACTCATTCTTCAACCTTATCAAAGTATTTTCCATAGTTTACTCTTAATCTTCTAATTATTTACAGTTGATGTTACGATTATGTGATCCTTGAATGTTTGAGTTGCAGCTCAAAGCTGTAATTCAAAATTGAGGATTATAAGGATGTGTTTTCATAGGTTCTTTTGTATGTATCCCATATTTTATTTTTTAATGTTTATTTAGTTTTGAGAAAAATAATGTTATTATTTTTGAGAGAGAGAGAGCGCGAGGTGGGTTTCCCTCCCCACCTCCCTGCACTAACAGCAGGGAACTCACAAACCCACAAGATCACCGCCAGCCGAGGTCGGATGCTCAACTGACTGAGCCACCCAGGTGCCCCATATTTCATAACTTTAAAAGCTTAGAATTATCTTTTCACAAAACTTTTCAAAAGTGTCATATGAATATAATTGTTTCCAATATTATTTTATCGGAAACTATATTTGTCTCATGATGTTCTCTTTGGGAAAAAGTATATTTTAATGAAATTTCTCTCTGTTGTCAGAACTTCAAATTTAATGGAAAGTAATTCAACTCTTTTATATTTAAAGAGCTCTAATTATAATGGATGCTCAAGTATGGAAATGGGTAGTGCCATCTGCTTTTGGCCTTATATAGATTCAACAACAGAGTTCTAGAAGTTCTACCATCAGCAGAGAGAGAAACACTTCCCAGTTCCCAGAAGTTACCAGATAAGGTGTAGAAAACTACATGGTTCCCTAATTGTGGTAACGGCACTAAAAATAGATGACCGATGTTATTAAATGTATGATTTGATATTCTTCAGATATATAAAGAGTGAAATTTTCCATCTCCCTCTAAAAAGGCTCTACTAATAGTCTAATGTCAGGTGTCTCAGGGAGCTTAGGGCAGCAGTTTTTGTTGTTTTGTTTTTGCAGTGGAGCCTGTAGGTCCCTAGGGACTCAGAAGCTCTCAGAATCTACATTATTCATGCGGTTGTTTAGCAGTGCTGTCCTTGGGGCTCCGTGTTAGCGGAGGGGACGTGCGCTGGCAGACCACCTCCATTTTCACTTAGAGAATTGCCGGCCTGTGCTCTGCCTTCTAAGTGATTACTTCGCTATGGTTGGAGCACCTGGCAAGAAGATAAATCTTTGGCTGGATAGAAATTCCTCAACTACTGCCCCCCACCCCCATCAGAAGTGATGGCAGATGTGATGTGTTCGGACGGCTAAATAGGCAAGTTCCATTGTCGCAGGATAGATGAATAGTGTGTATTATTTTAAGAACTGTTGCCTTAATTATGCAAATGTGGAAAGAACTAACAAACCTTACTGCGAAAAGCAATAGGCCATGGTTTTGCATTATTTGGGAGAAGGGGGGATGTTTTCTGCTATTTATTTGCTGATTTTTGAAGTTTGTTTCCTATTAGTAGAGCCTAGAGTTAATTTGATTGTGCTTGAGAGACAGATAAATTTCATAAGCAGAATAGGTTCTTTCAGTCCCCTAAGGTAATCTTGAATTTTTTTTTTTTGGACACTGCTCCCTACTTCGTCCCCCTTTCCTTCCTCCAGAGCTCTGTGCCAGGCACAAAGCACAGTCTAAGCCATCTCACTTTCCGCCAAACTACGACCCACCTACTCTTTGTGGCACAACTACGGACTCACAACCTTAATGATATTAATGAAATTAACCGAGAACCACTAGGGGGGCCTCTCTTTCGTGCTCTCTCCATTAATCAAAATTAGTTCTACTTTCTAGTAAATTTAAGGACATATACATACATATATACACACTTGTAAAAGGTATGAGGTTAGTTGAGCAAAAATGTAGCATTTTGTTTTATTTTGTTGTTTATTTGTTTAAATTCAAGTTAAGTCCCGTACAGTGTGGTCTTGGCTTCAGGAGTAGAACCCAGTGATTCGTCGCTTACATACGACACCCAGTGCTCATCCCAGAGAGTGTCCTCCTTAAAGCCTGTCACCTTTAGCCCATCCAGCAACCCTCAGTTTGTTCCCTGTATTTAAGAGTCTCTTATGGTTTGCCTCCCTCTCTGTTATCTTACTTTTCCTTCTCTTCCTTTATGTTCATGTGTTGTGTTTCTCAAATTCCACAACGAAATCATCTGTCTTTCTCTGACTTAATTTCACTTAGCATAATACCCTCCAGTTCCATCCACGTTGTTGCAAACGGCAAGATTTCATTTGTTTTCATCACCGAGTAGAGTGGTCTTCCATTGTGTGTGTGTGTGTGTGTGTGTATACACACGTACTACATCTCCTTTATCCATTCATAGATTTTTCCCTACTATAGGTAAACCTAGCACAGTCCGTATTGCCACTGGTGGTAGGAAGGGATCTTAGTTTTCTCCAGTTTATTTATTTATTTATTTAAAAAAATTTTTTTTTTCACCTTTTTTTTTTTTTTTTTTTTGGGACAGAGAGAGACAGAGCATGAATGGGGGAGGGGCAGAGAGAGAGGGAGACACAGAATCGGAAACAGGCTCCAGGCTCCGAGCCATCAGCCCAGAGCCTGACGCGGGGCTCGAACTCACGGACCGCGAGATCGTGACCTGGCTGAAGTCGGACGCTTAACCGACTGCGCCACCCAGGCGCCCCTAGTTTTCTCCAGTTTAAACTCACCTCCTAACGTCTCTCTCCTTCCCTCCTTCCCTCCCCTTTCTTTTTTTTTCATGTTTATTTATTTTGAGAGAGAGAGTACTGGAGCAGAGGATGGCCAGAGAGAGGGCGAGGGTGTGAGCATGCGAGCACTGGTGGAGCAGGAGCAGAGAGAGAGAATCTGCGCTGTCAGCACAGAGCCCTACGGGGGCTTAATCTCATGAACTGTGAAGTCGTAGCCTGAGCCGAAATCAAGAGTCGGACGCTTAAGCGTCTGAGCCACCCAGGCACCCCTCCCTCCCTTTCCTTTCATTTGTTTCTTGTGGCTGATCAGTTTCCCTGGCGAGAAGAGGTTGTGTGTCCTCAGGGGAGCGGCACCATGCCCCCATGCTGTCCTCTGTCCGGGGTTGCCCCCGGTCACTGGGCCTGGTCTTGGGTTTCAGCCTGTTGGCTTCTGTCACGCTGGCCCCAGGGCCGGCCCTCTGCTCAGCAGGCCCCCACCTGCTGCGTCCTCCTTGTCCCGTCTCCAGGTGCCTCCAGCCTTGTGGTCTCAGAGCTTCAGAGGAATCCCAGAAGACTTCTCATGGTGAATTGCCCCAGGGCCACGTCTCAGAGTGGATATCTCCCTCAGCCAAAGTCACCCTGAAGTTCAAGCTGTGGTCAGGAGTGAGGCCTCCTTATATGGCCTAGAGCCTCTGAGGACGCGCCCTGGGAAGCTGGCCCCTTGTTCTCTGGGATTTCTATCAACCCATCATTTCCCAAACCACTTGGCCAAGGTGGGCAGATTGCCAGACCTTTTCCTAAGGACCCAGACAGCTTCTAGCATCTAGCCTTGTCCCTCTTCATTCTCATCCACCAGCCACCTAAACCTTTATCTCCCCTTGGGAAGCAACTGGCTCTTGTTTTATTCTTTTACTGATCCTTGATTTTGTTGATAAACTTGATGTCCTCCTTCAGGCTTTGCTTTTTAGCTTTTAGAATTCCAAACCATTCTTCTCTCAATCACTTGGCTTTGGAAAAATGTAGCTTTCAAAACAAATAGCTTTTCTAAAAAGTCACAACTGAAAACTTAGATGCTCAAAAGGGAAACGTAAAATAAAAGGAAATTATCAGAAAGAATAATTTGTTAGGAAGCCGAAATTGTTACATTTTTCTATATTGTCTCCTCTCCCTCTTTACTTACTTGTTATCTTTTGTTCTTCTTTTAGTTGTTTTATTGGTTCTATGCTTTTTTGGGGGGGTAGGGAGTGAGGGATGGAGAACATAATGGTGCCAAATCCTTTTGGCAGCAAAGAGATTATAATTTAAAAACATGGAGCACCTGGGTGGCTCAGTTGGTTAAGTGTCCAGCTTTGGCTCAGGTCACAATCTCATGGTTCATGAGTTCAAGCCCCACATCAGGCTCTATGTAGACAGCTCAGAGCCTGGAGCCTGCTTCCGATTCTGTGTCTCCCTCTGTCATTGCCCTTCCCCATTCACGCTCGCTCTCTCTCTCTCCCTCTCTCTGTCTCTCAAAAATAAATATTAAAAAAAATTTTAATAAAAAAAATAAAAATAGATTCAATGCCCTATCTACAGGTATGTTTTTATAGTATCTTGCACGCATTTCCTGAGTTCATATAACCCACTGGAAAATATGTCAATGAAAGTTGCAGTTCATGAGTTGTCACTTCTTTTCATCTCCCGGCTGCTTATCCGATGACATATAGCAACAAGGAACCATGACAGAAGAGAAGGACAAAGGGAGAGCAAACTGGTATCATTGCATCAATTCTGAGCTACATTTCCTTAAATTCCATACTATGGGGGGATTTCAGGCCTTGCTGTTGTTAACCAATAACTGTAACCCCATGGTGTATAATTTAAGAGAACACAAGGATCAAGGAGGAGCAGCTCTTATCTACATTGCCTTTGCCTGTAATGGCCTCCATAATTTATCCACAGGGAGAAACAAACAACTGGAAAAATTTCTCTCTGGCTGGCCAGAGCCTGTTCATAGATTTGGCAAGAAATGAAGACAAAAGAGTTATAAGGTGTGGTAGATTACCCCTGAGAGTTTGTGTTTTATTTTTATCTTGTGATGAATCGCCCCCTGATAAGCAGAGGAGAGCACTTCAAAAAAAAATCTCTTGGGAGAATACGTATTGAATGCTGTTGCAGAAAGCCAACTTTGATGATCATTTCTCACTGACCCGTTCACTGTGCATTATTATTATCAAGAGGTAGGTGCTCCTAGGTTGCTGTTTACATGGTGATATGCATATGAGTCAACAGGACTCTTGTAAGTCTGGAGCGGGGCCTGAGATTCTGCACTTTCTGACATGCTCCAAGTTACGTGACTGCTGATGATGCCTGGTTCTTACTCTACACAGAAGAGTTTTTAGAGAAACTTAGAAGTTTCAAGTAGCTTTGTGCAGAAATTTCTTACCAAATTAGTAGAGCCAGTAGGGACTTGCAATGCCAGTGGCCTTTATGGGTCCCTCAGCTCGCTTAATCGTTAAAGTTGCCCAACTGGAAACCAAGGGTTTAAGCAGAGATCATCCATAAATGCTTTGCTATGGCCAGGGCAGAACTTCCATAAACACCCATCCTGAATTGGTGCTGATGTTGTGACCTGCCCATAGTAAGGGCTATTTGAAGAGTGCCTTTATTCTAGACTCTCTCCATCATCAGGCTACAGGACTCCTTTCCAGGACTATATAAAACCTTGTATTTACACGAGCAAGCAATTTGTCCAGTCTTATAGAAACCAAAAATCATCTGTGAGCACTGGGGTGACCCAAGAAACCAACTAGAATGGATTAGATGTAACTACACGAATTCATTACAAGATAATTCTGTTGTCAGTGATGAATGCCCCTAAAAGTTGTGAGTACACGATAACGAGGAATTTCAGAGAAGACCCACAACAGTGAGTAGCTTATACTTCTCTTGGGATTTTGATTCCTTAACATGAAATTCTTATTCCAACATTTTGGCTTTGCTGTGCCAGTTCAGAAAAGCTATTAATCCTATTAATTGTTGATTCTATAGAAAAGAACCTGCCATATTGAAAGAAATTGATTTATCAAAGAAAGAATATTAGAAGTCTACTAAAGAATGCGGTTTTGTTGAATATTGTTTTTAAATTTTAGAAAATTTGCAAAAATTAGAAAGGCTGGTTTGACAAAACCCTGCGTACCCATTTTCCAGCTGCACCAGTTACCAACACATGGGGCTGAAGACTGAATGCTTGTGCCCTAATCCCCTAACCCCCAAAATGGTGGTATTTGGAGGTGGGGGCCTTAGGAGATAATTCGATCATAATATTAGAGCCCTTATGAATGAGATTAGTGCCCTGATAAAGAAGAGACGTGAGAGAAATGATCTCTCTCCCTGCCATAGGAAGATAGAGCAAGAAGGCAGCCATTTGCAAAGCAAGCAAAACGCTCATGCCAGAAATCCAGTTGGCTGGTCCCTTGATTTTGGACTTCCCAGCCCCCAGAACTGTGAGAAATGTTTTTGTTGTTTAAGCCACCCGGTGTATGGTATTTTTGTTATAGTAGCCCAAACTGACTAAGATACACGGTCTATTTTATTTCATTTATATTCTCAACCCCCCACCTCATCCTTGGATTATTTTATATCAAATCCCATGTATTATGTCCTTTCATCTATGAATATATTAGTATGTATCTTTATAAGCATGTATATAAGAACTTAAAAATATAACTGTAATCGCATTAGTATAACTTAAAAAAATTTTTTTTACATTTATTTATTTTTGATAGAGAGAGACAGAGCACAGGTGGGGGAGGGGCAGTGAGCGAAGGAGACAGAATCCAAAGCAGGCTCCAGGCTCCGAGCCGTCAGCACAGAGCCCGACATGGGGCTTGAACTCACAAACCACGAGATCATGACCTGAGCCGAAGTTGGACAGTTCATTGACTGAGCCGCCCAGGTGCCCCAGCCGTTATTATAACTTTTTAAATTAACTATAATACCTTAATGTCAATCAGAAACCCATATAGTGTTTGCATTTTCCTAATGACCTCAAAATGTTTTTCAGTTTGTTCAACTCCGTATCCAAAGTTTCTACACATTGCATTTGTTAATATGTTTCAAAACGGTTTTAATCTGTGAATTCTTTTTTCTTTGCCACCCCTCCCCCACCTTGCAATGTATTTTTGAAGAAACTGAACCATTTGTCCTACTAGAGTTTCCTACATTCTGGAGTTTGGTGCTTTCATCCCTGTGGTATGGTAGAACACGTTGCCCTACTTCTGTATTTCCTGTAAATTGGTGGTTAAATGCAGACGCTTACTCAGATTCCAATTCAGTGTTTGGGTAAAAATATATTCTAGGTGGTGCTGAATGCCTCCTATTGTGTCTTATTAGGTAGGAGATACACATGTCTGGTTTTCTGTCTTTTTTTTCCGTATTGTTGAATATGGTCTTATCTTTCATATGAAAGTTCAGAAATCTGAATCAAAACTTGATCCTACCTTTGATAAGTGAAATATAGTGTATAATATTAATATATAATATATCATTATAAATAATATAAAGATATATGGTTAAATTGGGCTACATACAATAAAAAAAAAGACAAAATAAAAATGGCCTATAGAAGATAGTTTATTTTCTTTTTTTATAATAAATGAATCCAAAGACAGGCAGTTCTAGACTGGCATGACAATCACTCAGTCATCAAGGAGCCACTCTTTTTGTGGCTGGCTTCCATGATTGAGATTACTTCATGGTCCAAAATGGCCACTGAAGCTCCAGCCATTACATCTGCTTCACAGACTGGTCGTAGGGATACAGGTGAGGGAGTTAAAAGAAGAGCCTACCTCCCAACTGAGTCACTGTAATTTAAGAAACTGTTCCAAAGGGCATTCAGGAGGGCACTTGCTGGGATCAACACTGGGTGTTATATGAAAGTGATGAATCACTAAATTTTGTTCTTAAAATCATCATTACACTGTGTATTAACTGACTTGGATTTAAATTTAAAAAAATAAAAAATAAACTAAAACACTATCTTTTACAAATATAAATAAATAAATAAATAAATAAGCAAGCAAGCAAACAAATGCAAGCAAACTGTTCCAGAATGCCAACGAAGGAATTCTGCCTATTTTTAAGTGGTCACCCATAGCTTCAAGGGAAGCCAGAAAAGTTGGAAAGGCAGGATTCACATTCTATGAAGCGATCAAAATATCGATAAGGTGTTCAAAAGATTTTAGGCAGCCACAAATGATAAATGTCCATTACATATCGTATAGAACTATATCCTGGTGCAACTCATTATTCTGTCAACATAAATACCAAATTCTGGGAAAGAAATATTGGTCCCAGGTAGGAAAAACAGAGACGTACATAAAAATGCAGAGAAATTCTTGGTGAGCTTATTACCCGCTTTTGGTGAGTTTCTGTCATTGAAAGAGAAGTTTGAATCATTACGTCCAAGAAACCCAGGCTGAAAGGGGAACTTAAGTCAAGTGTGTCCAAGAAAAGGAAGGATACTTCCAACGTGAAATGTGGAGTGAAATGGCTTCCAGGAATTAGTACAAGAGGGTAGGTGTGGGAGTGGGGAGTGAGCACTGAAGCCAGGTGTGGGGTTGTAGGTGTTACATAGATATATCCACCGATGTAATAGAGCATAAAACAAATAACTTCTCCAGAAGCTGTATTCAACAGACTGTCACTACTTTAAACAGCATATGCCTTTTAAATGATGTGCCTTTTACTCTACTGAAATTGGAACTGTTGTGCACTTCAATGGTTCATTTAAAGTAGTCAGCCGTTTGGTTTTTGTTTGAGTAGGAACTTTGGAAAGGGCAAGAGTAACAGCCAGAGTATATTGGGTGCTTACCATGTGCGACATATTGTTTTGAATAGGTTACACTTAAACCTCACGGTTCGTGAAAGTAGTACTATTATTATCCCCATTTTACAGATGGAGAAACTGAAGGAAGGAGAGGTTCAGTAACTTGCCTATAGCCACACTGCTGGTAAGAGGTAGAGCTAAGATTGGAACCCTGGAAATATGCTATATTGCAATAGATCAATTTTATTTTATTTTTAAATATTGATTTATTTTGAGAGAGAGAGAGAGAGAACACGTGAGTGGGGCGGCGGCGGGGGTGGGGGCGGGTGGCAGAGAGAGAGGGAGAGAGAGAGAATCCCAAACAGGCTCTGAGCTGCCAGCATAGAGCCTGACAGAGGGATTAATCCCATGAACCATGAGATCATGACTTGAGCCGAAATCAAGAGTCGGACGCTCATCTGACTGAGCCCCCCAGGCACCCCTGCAGTAATCTCCTTGAGTGCATTTTGTGAATTGTTAGAGGAAGCAAGACGAGGGAGGTGGGGTGTCGGCACTAATTTTGCTTTATCATAAATAGTGAAACAGGGAGAAGATACCGTCTGGGTTTCACAGCTGAGTGCAGACATATTTCTGGTCGTGGATACCTCGCCATCCGCACCGGGTGGAGGGAACTCCAGCCAATCTTAGCCCAGGAAGTTTATTTAATAGGAGATCTTAGACCCTAGAACTTGTTTCTCCCCTGAGCGCTCCTTCCTCCCAACTACCACCTCTTCATTTCCTCCGTCTCTGAGGGAGGTCTGGACGTCACACACTTGCCAGGAGATGTAGCGGCTTCTCCCCTGAGGCTGACCTCACACACATACCCCCACGCACCATCCATTTGAATACACCCCCTCCTAGATTTTGCAGCCCCAAGAGTTTGGGTACAATGTTGTGATTTGTAGTGGCCTGTGATTGCGCTTAGGTTCACTGGTAAAGAATTGTTACCTAGCTACTTAGCAGGACCCAACCTCGGCAGGAAACGTGGACTAGAGCAGAGGAAACGTCTTGTCACCTTATTCATCAAGTTGCCCTCCCTCCCTCCTCTCCTCCCTTCCCAGCTTAGGGTTGATCCCTCACGCCCTCCCTCCCTCCTCTCCTCCCTTCCCAGCTTCCCTCCCAGCTCCCAGGACGTCCCCCATATCCCTGTGCTCTTCTGATCTGATCGCATGGTTGGGCCTCTGTGCTGTGTGCAAAGAGTAGAGGAGAGTGGAGACAGGTAGCAGGAGAGGGGTCCTGGCAGTCAGCATTTCATCACCCTGTGGGCTCCAAATTGGAGCCCTGGCTTGGGGAGGAAGGAGCAACTCAGAGCGGTGGCCCTCACTGACTCAGGTTTTTGGAGAACCTGCACCTCTCTCTGCCAACACGTACGCCCTCCTTTGAGACGTGGGGCTGTCTTAGTCACCTGGATATCTGCATTTACTCCCATGTCTAAGACACAAGATCTTGCACATAGCAGGCCTCCGATAAATATTTAATGCGTAAGAGTCACTGTTGACGATCATAGTTACATGCTGGCTGGATATAAACACACTGACTAGTATAAACAGCCAAGCATCGCCCCATGACATCCTGCGGCAGAATGCTCGCACATTGGCCCCAACAACGACCTGAGGACTTGTAAAGGTTGCAGGTTCCGAGGCTCCACCCACAAGAGCCTGATTCAGGGGCAGGCCGGTGGAGCTTAGGGGTTTGAATTCTCAGCACGTGCCCTAGTGATTCTAAGGCAGGTAGAATGTGGATTCATTTAGAGAAATGGCCTAAACAGAACTTCTTGCCCTTTCTGATAACCGGTGCCCACCCTCTCCATTGATAACGGTGGCTTTCTGGTGGCCACAAGCCACACAGCACACACACCAGAGGGAGCCCCTTTGAGACTCTGGCCCCTACGAATGGAATCTGAGTCCTCACGTGCTTAAAATTCCAGAAGGGCCTTATCATAATCTGTAAGAAGGAAAAGACCATTGCTTTATGAATTGAATACTAACCTGGAACTCTTCCCAAATCAATTGAACTTTGCTTTCCTATTCGGAATCGTCATTTAATGCTCTTAAAGTAAATTTTAAGATACCGTTTCCATGTAAAAAGCTCATAAAGACTTGTTTTCTTTGAGAGTGTGCTTGGAAAAGAAACATTTTTATCCTGTCCTACGTAAGTTATAAAACCTGATAGTTTTTTTCCCCCCAACCTTTCTTTCTACTTTCAACTATTAGTCGTTTGATTTAATAAAGCACCTAATGACTCTCCCATTCTTTAGTGGTTCTTCATCACCCGGCACCTGAATTTGTCTGCAGAGTGCTTTTTAAAAATTGGCCTGCACAGTGCTTTGGATATAAATTTTATAGGGCCATCTTCTTCAAATTCTTCTTTGTCAAACAAAATACTCTCTTTTTTATTATTCTTACTTGCTTTTAAATGATGATTAAAGTATCACAGGAAATGTGTGTGATTGAGTTCATATTTCCTACCCATATTTTATGATTAGGCTCAGACAGATGGCTCCTGCCTTATCTAACAGAGTACCAGAAATACATCAATAGCCTCTTTATGGCGTGCATTTCAGCCTCTAACTCCGGGCACCGTGTTAGATCCTAAGCCTTGTACTTTTTTTCTTTTTTTTTTTCTTATTAATTTAAAAATACGTGGTCTTATTTTTAATTTCTGCTCCTTTGCTACAGGGAAGATATCTTTTTGAGCTAGCTTGTATCCTTTCTGGAATAAAGCAGGATCTGTGTAAATAAACATCATTAATAAACATGAATAGAGGAAACTATGGTATTCATCTACATTTATCCAACTTTGGGTTCATTTTGATTCACAGCATTATTTTTACATGGACATTACTACAGCCTGTGATCCCTCCAAAGTGCTAGAATCTCTCCTAGAGAAGTGAACTTGAGCCCCCTTACTAACCCCTACATAGGGGCACCTGGGTGGTTCAGTTGGTTAAGTGTCAGACTCTCTATTTTGGCTCAGGTCATGATCTCATGTTTTGCGGGTTCGAGCCCCACGTCAGCGCAGAGCCTGCTTGGGATTCTCTCTCCCTCTCTCTCTGCCCCTCCCCTGCTTATGTGCACTTGCTCATTCTTTCTCTCTCTCTCTCTCTCTCTCTCTCTCAAAATAAATAAATAAATAAATAAATAATATATTACATATATAGTATATATTTATATATATTTATTTATACATATATATTTATACAGATATGAATATTGTATATATCTATACCTACATTCATATATATATATATATATATATATATATATATACACACACCCTACATAGAAATGTCTCCCCCAAGCCAGTCAGGATGTATCTTTTTCCTCCCCAAACCCTTACCACCAGAGGTTGCCCCAACCTCTGGGCCTGTCCACCTCCTCAGGGCAGTTGGGCGTCTTCCAACATGGCTGCCCTTTGCAAGGGTCTGGCCAGCTCGTCCCTGCAGTAGATCTGCCTCAGATCTGCTCCAGCCCAGCAAAGCGAAATGTCAGAGTTTCTTTGGAGCCAGGAGATCCCTTTTCCCTCTCCACAGTGTTCTTTGGTGTAGGAGTGGTGTGTGTGTGTACGTGTGCGTGTGCACGTGTGTGTGCTGGTGTGTAAGGATACTTCTTGTGGTGAGGGCTGCAGATAAGTAACAATGAATACCTGCTCTGTTACCATGGTGAGTTCACAGTCTAATAGGAAAAGTTCATGTAAGGTTTTTCTAAGTAATGAGATAATCAGGCTAATAATAATCTCCCACAAGTATCATGGTGGTTATGGCCAAATGTGGAACCTGTGCATTTCCAAAATAGTTTGTCTTCCAAAGGCAGTTATTCAGTATAATTTTTTTTTCCTTAAGGTTTTTCTTCTAAATATCTATAGCCATTATTTTTTAAACATATTTCAGATTTTATTGCTCTGGTGTCAGTTCAGCCTCTTGGACTTTCTAGAGTGTTCCTAGGTGATTTCTGACCCCTGTTATCTATGAAAATGGCTTAGATCGGCTTAAGGCCTAGAGTCAGACGGACGGAAGTTTAAGGTCCAGCTATATATTCACGAGTAATGTGAATTTGATGAGTTTATTAACCTCTCCAGAGTTTCTTCACCCACAGTAGCCCCCCGCCCAGAGGGCTGGTGTGAGGAGTGAGTGAGGTCAGGCCCATGTGCCCACCCTGAGAACATCCATGGAGGCTTCCTTACACACTCCCAGCCTCCCAACACATCATCTTGGAGTCTCCTCAGAAAGTTTTGTCTCCCACATTTAAGAGAGAAGACCATCAGTACTGGAATATGTGGTAGACTTTGTTTATTTTTAGGGATTTTATGCTATGAATCGATCTTTAGAGGAAGCACTGGCACTGCGTGTGAGCCTCTGATTCCTAACTGCCACTGTGTTAGGTTTTTCAGCCCTTAGCTCCGGCTTTCTCCCCTCCAGTCTGTCCTCCACACTCTCGAATGTGGTCTCTCGAGGCCCAGGTGTGCTCCCAGCATCCCCCGCTTCAAACCCTCCTGACATCCCTCAGGATGAAGACCCAGGATGAAGGACCCGGGTGTCTTCCCTGCCCCAGCCCCCGTCTCCCCACCCCGGGGAGGTTTTGCTGTCTGTTTGCTTACCATGATTTCTTGCTTGCTCTCTTAAAAGCAAAACTAAGAATCTGTAAGGGGTGGCGATTGGAGACTTGTCCGGGGTATTTTTATCACATCTCCCTTTGTACCTCGGCTGTATTCCTATCGGGTATATCAGATGGACAGACAGCAGCCGCGTGTTCCCACGCCAGGCGGGTGTTACAGGCCACTTTGGAAGCTTTCCTCATTAGGCATTGCTGGCACCTGAAATAGATGGCTTGAGAGTTAATTAGATGCAGTTACTTGCAAAAGGCTCAGAGGCATTTTCTTGGTCGTACACAAGACGAGTCTATTAATTATTTCTAACAAGGAAGGTTTACATAACATCTGTTAATGGCCAGTTGCTGGTGGCAGCCAGGCAGAATGAGCGGCCCCAGGCTGAGCATCTTCCGCTACCCTGAGAGGAAAAAGATCTCCAGAGACAGAGCTCATGCCTCTGGGGGCCTGCGGTCTCCTGGGGAAGATAAAATACAAGCAGATTAAGGAGTGGAAAATAACTTAGTGCCTAGCTCCGTCCTAGTGATTGTCAGTCCAACGGGTGGACAGGAAAATCCCCCAGAGCTGGAAAAGATGGAAGTGTTTGGGTTCAGCACAGATCACAGCTGGCTTTTCCTTGCAACGTGATAGCTGTATAGTAGGACAGGCAGTGTTTTGTAGGACTATAGTGAAAAAGTATTCAACCTCTACAGTGCGTCCAGGCTGGGACCTCACCCATAAAATTTCTCCCTCTCCAGGGGCCCTCGGTGCCTGGCATTCTGCCACGAGCAAGGTGCTGTGTTAGAGGGAAGCATTGTTCTCTCCTGAGTCCTCCTTTGGAACACACACCTCCCTGGGAGGAAGGACCCCGCTGAGCCTTTGGCATCCCGGGGTGGCCTGCTGGATCAGAAGCTTCCAGACCAGGAGGGACCTAGAGCATCTGTGTGGGTGGTACAAGCACAGAAGGGGACAGAGGACCTTGGGCAAGCAGCCCAGTCGTGGAGTGCCACCCCCTGGTCTGGAGCCTGTCTCTCTGGAGCCCTATCTCCCTCTATGTCCCCACCCCCACCCAAGCCCCACTCTTCTGCTCGGGGCCCTGGCCACTCGGGGTTAGTTATGTTTCTTCTGTTTCTCAGCGCTGCACCCGTTGACAGTCACTCCCCACCTCCTTCCTGTCCCCCTGCCTCAGGCAGCTGCTAATCTGCTCTATAGTTTTGCCCGTTCTGGTCATTTCACGTTGTTGGAATCATACAGTGTGTCGCCCTTTGTATCGGTCTTCTTTTACTTAGCGTGTGTTTTTGAGATTCGTTCATGTTGTGGCATATGTCAATACTTCACTGGCTTATATAGCAGAGTACTATTTGACTGTGTACGGATATGCCACAGTTTGTATATTCCATCATCATTTAATGGACATTTGGGTTGTTTTCCATTGTTGGCTATCACAAATATTGCTGCTCTACATGAATAATGAATAATTCACGTATAAGATTTTTTGGACCATGTCTTGGGTATGTATACCTAGGAGTCAAACTTCAGGGCCGTATAGTAACTATGTTTAACTTGTTTTGAGGAACTGCCAAACTATTTTCCAAAGTGGCTGCACCGTTTTATATGAAACCAACAACGCGTGAAGGTTCCAGTTTCCTCACATCCTTGCCAACACTTGTGACTGTCCGTCTTATGAATTATAGCCACCCTAGTGTGTGTGAAGTGCTATCTCATTGTGGTTATACAACATTTCCTAAACCAGTATTGAAAGCGTTGGTAGGTTCTATATTTCAGGGACCTGGGCAAAACCCTAGTGTCCATTCCTAACTATTGCTAATTACACTCCTAAAAATGATGGTCTTTGGGCCAGTTAGAAATAGGTCTCCTCCCAAACCCCCCACGAACACAGCCTCATAAGGACACGGCTTGGTGAGAAGGTGGTACCTCTGTGCAAAGAACTGGGCACTCTTTCCACTTCTGTGGGCTGGACACCGCCTCTCACCCAGACTCCTGGCTTAGCCAGTAGGGTGTGGGCTAGATTTCAGCCATTCATAACTATTTTGTGGGCATCTTTGTCCAGGGCACAATCTACACAACATGTGGTCTGCTGTTGGCTCCTTTAAAGCCAAGAGACCTGGCTTCTAGCCTCAGCTGGTCTTTAGGGCTGTGACTTTGGACAAGTAAATTAATGTCCCTGGTCCTCAGTTTCCTTGCTGGTAGACAAGAGTAATAAAAACAGAACCTTCTGATGGTATCATGATGATGAAAATGAACTTGATAAAGCAATTGGTCCAGGGCCTGACAGATCAAAGCATTTAGTAAACAGTAGTTAATTTTATGTCTTGTCCTGAAGAACTCAGCACAGATGTTATTTCCTCTAGAAGACCGGTCAACACTCTTGGCCTGTTGGCTTCATGTTACATCTCCCACAAGCCGAGAATAGTTTTTATGTTTTTTAAAGTCGGTGAAGCAACAAATATATGACATAGAAAATATGTCCTCTGTGGCCTAGAATATTTCCTATCTGGCACTTGACAGTAAAACTTTACCGCCCCTGCTGTCGAACCCTTCTGTGGCAGCCCCTCCCTCCCTCACCCTGCCCGCCCTGCTCCAGGGCAAGGTGCTCCCACTCAGGGCTCTGCACCTTGGACCTGTCTGTCACTGCCCTTTGACACAGAATCCCTACAAGGCTATCAGCACTTCATCCCTGAGTCCCTTGGCACATAGTAGGAAACTAATATTAATTTAGGGAAAGGAAAGGGAAAGGAGGAGGGGGACAGTGTTTTGCCAACGGCACAATTTTGCCTACATCCTGAACTTCCCCTTGACAATCATGCAGGGGTAGACTTCTAGATACACCTTTCTCAGTCGTTCACAACTCCCTTCCAGAAAGCTTGGCCTGTGGATATCAGCTTCATCAGGGAGCCCCCTGCCACTCCCAGCTGGACTGCCTGGCTTCAGGATTTACACCCTCGTGGATGGGGGCTGGACTGCAAGAAGGTGTAATGAGTGTGTTTTGAGTCTTAGAGACGCAGGCGGGACTCTACCTGCTTGAGTCTATTACTCTGGGACACTTCAAATGAATTTCTTAGGTCTCTACTTATTTTTCTAATATTCATGCTTATGTTGAATTTCTTGTGTAGAAACAGATGCTCTGTGTTTACCTAGAGCTTTCACTGCAATTGTGTGGAGTTAGCCATGCAAGCACTGCTGACGTGATATGTCTTCATTTTTTGGTTTCTTACATGCCAAAACAAAAATGTATTTCAATGAACTTGTGTACATGAGAGAGAAAGGGAAAGATTGATTTGTGCCTCGACTCCTTGTCCCTTTGAGGAAGGCCAGTGAGTCTGCAGGTGAAAAGACATAAGAAATAAGCAGGATAGCGCCTGCCTGAGCCAGTAGGTGCCCGAGGTGCTTTCGGGATCAGACCTGAGCAGTTTCCAACTCTTGTGCAAAAACCTGCACAGACTTTTTCAACAGATAAGGAAACATCTTTAAAAAGGAAAATGACAAATGCAAATGAAGGATTTGCAATTCACAGTGATTTGTTAACTTTCTACTAAAAAAAAAAAAAAAAAAGGAAGGGAAGGGAAGAGAAGGGAATGGAAGGGAACAGAGCAGAATGGAACATTGCAGTTTATAACAGGTTTTCTCCAAGGCTTCCAACATGTAGGTTGTTTGCAAGCATATTGACCAGCGGAAAGACTAGGGAAAGATTTCCAAGTCACGATTCTAAACAATTTATGTCAAAGCTTCCCAAGTATTACTCCTCTGAAGCTTCAAAGGAATTGTTTATAAATTCTTGAAAAAGAAAATTGCATTTCCACCCTTGGATGCAAGTGGCCGTCTGGATGAGATCACTCCCCGTGACGGATTAGAGAACATAGTTTGGCCTTAAGAACGACTCACAGAATTAGGTCAGGAGTTGTTTATTGACCACATCATCTTCCAGGTGCAAAGTATGCAAAATACAGACCTTAACACTTTTACACTGAAGCTGGGGGTGGGTGCATAGGGGCTGAGGAACGCTGTAGCCATATTTCGGAGCAAATTAGAACGTTTTGTGTTTTTTAAAGTCAACCTGACACCTCTTCTGGAGGGAGTCTTTGCCATCACCGAGCAGATTAAAACCACTACAGTGAGCTACATTTGACAGGCTGCCCGTGCAGATGGTGTTTATAACGCACCTCCTTACCCAGCTACCTTTGACTTCCGACCATAAATGTTTTATAAACTACCCCAGAGAAGAGAGTACCTTGTCAAATGAAAGAATTTTAAAGCACTTGAAGAAAGAAAGCGCAAAGCTTTCCGGTGACATATTTTGATCATAGATACAGAATTCTTAAGCTAATGGCGCTGCTTCGGCAGTGTTGGTGCATAGTGGGACCTAAAGGAATGATTGGAGACTGGAGCTCTCTTAGCCATGAGCGCTCTTGGTTTCCCCAGAGGCTAATAATACCTGTGGCCATTAAAAAAAATTAATACAATTATCGCAGAATTAAAAGGGGAAGCGGCTGCATCATTTGCAAATGTGCTCTCTGGAAGGCAACACAAAACCTAACTAAACAGTGGCCTAAACAGGTGATGAGGCTTATTTATTGCATGCAAGAAGCAGTCCAGGTCTGGTACAATGGCATTATTGTGGCCCAGAAGAGTTAGAAAAAGCCTTTGTGGAAGAAGTTGACTTTAATATAGGCTCATTCACCAGTTTCTCAAAATGTTCGTCAGGTCTTTATGTTGTAAGTAATAAAAGCCCAACTGCTTAAACAAACACAGAAGTGTGTGTGTCTTTGTGTGTGTGTGTATGTGTGTGTGTACATGCACACAGGTGGAGCTATCTTTGGGGAAGGGATCATATATTCACCCACATAACTAAAGTCTCTCAATCAGGTATGGCTGGATCCAGGGACTCAATCTGTACCATCAGCTCTGGTCTATTCTTACCTCCCAGTTCTTGGGCATCCTGACTCTTAGGTAGGCCCATTTGGTGGTTAAATGGCTACCTGCACACCCAGGCAAGCATCTCACTCACTAATTGTAGTAGAAAAAAAGGACTTGACCTTCAGCAGGCCTACAAATTCCTGAGATGGAGTCTCATTGGACACCTAGGGTCAGATGCCCACCTGTTAACCAGTTATCATGTCCAGTGGATGGAATGTGTTGGTTGACCATGCCCAGGTCAAACATCCTCCCATGAGGCAAGGTTGAGGGCAGCCCTCCAAAATCTCAAGGGCAGAGCAGGCAAAGGGGTGATTCTCTAAAAGAAAATGGAGATACTATTACCAGAGGAAGGAGGGAAAATTACAAGTCTTGTTAATTATAATAACTGCTCTAAACTGAGTCAAGCTTGCAGCTGGTCTATCATGAGACAAAACAACTTTGAGCTGATATTTTAACAGGCAACAAAATAATAATACCTTTTATTTGTTGGTAGATTTAATACTTTGCTCATTCTTCAAACAATTTGGGACCATTGATAGAAAATATAAAATAAAATGATAAAATGTAAATAAAAACATATCGGAACCATGGAAAATATAAATTGGAATTGAAACTATAATATACAGAGACCCTAAAGTCCAAAAAATTGCTGTACTTGAAAAGACTTTACTCTGAATTTCTTGGTAGCCAAAAAAAAAAAAAACAAAAAAAAAATGGGGCTATAAATGGCTACAGTTCTTATTTTCCATGAAGCAGAAATATACTAGTTTTCCAGGTAGTGTAGTGGATTAAAGAGCATGAGTTTGGGCTTGAATGCCAGCTCTGCAATTGACCTTGGACCAATTACTTAATTCATCTAATTCTCAGCTTTTCATCTTTTATACGGGAGTACTTGTATTCACAGCGTTGGGTTGATTTACAAACTGAGATAATTACATGTAAGGTACCAACAAATAAGAGCCCTGTGATGAGGAAAAAAAAAACAAAACAGGAAGTTAGGAGAGAGAGTGGTTAATTACTTCCCTATCACAAACACAGAAGTGGATTGTGTGATGCTCTATCTTATAGTGTCCCTTGATGACCACCAAGGACATGAAAATGTCACTCGGTCAAGACAGCTCTTGATGGGGCCAAGAAATTATGCTCTAATGTACAGCCTTGTGATCGCCCAGCGTGGTCCAAGACAAAATCCAGAGTTTACAGAGAAATGGATGGATTCTCTGTTCTTCAGTCAATCAAAAAGCCAGCCTTTTGATAGATCTGAGTGGCTCTCTGTTCAAGGAGATAGTCCCTGGTGGGAGCCTGGAGTGGAGTATTGGTGGATGATGAGCCCCTGCACTTTAGTGGCATAGCTTGGTCATCCAGCGTAACTGACGCTCTGGCCGGGACAATGGTCGCCTTTTGGCAAGGACTGGATCTTACCCCAGCGCTCTTGGATGGCTCCAGTCCAAGAATCAGCACTAAACACTTAAAACCTGTGGTCCTTTCTCTCATTTCAGACTTCAGCTTTCTTCATTTTACCACATTTTTCTAGCTTACGATGAACTCTGCTAACAAGGATTTTCTTATGGCCTATTCGGGTCCAACTCCTTGACAACTATGGGGAAAATCAGAAGTTTGACATTCAGTGGGGGCTCTCTAACTATATAAAGACATTTGTTGCTTTGAAAATTGTCTTCCTTTCCCCCTCTTTCTGTTACTATTTCCATTTATTATAGTGAAATCCTGATGGCAAATATTCATGTCAGTTTTTTAAAAAGTATTTTTGCAATAATGGTTCTTTCATTTAGCAGTGTTTGATAGTCTGAATGTGATCATAGTTCCCTATAGGAAATGGGAAATACTTCATCTTGGTGGGAATTTATGAAAAAACCTGTTTACCCAGCACCAAGTAACGAATGAAAACAAATAAAAACCAGCCTACATACTCCTCTCCATGCTGGTGGATTGGGTCTACATTACATGACACACTTATTCAAAATTAATCCATTTAGGAAAAAAGATGTACTTGTGAAAAGCCTCCAACATGTAGGCAGTATGACATTTCTTCATCTGAGAGCAATTTAAATGTCTTATTATCATCTCTAGCTAAAAATACCTTATGAATTCTAGATTCTTTTGTGGAGTTAATCTTACAGCTCAAGTTCACCTTGTTGCGAATTCTTCATCTCATGTCAGTGGGGGGGGGGGGGGGGGGGGTGGGGGGTGGTGGTGGTGATGTTGTCTTATGTAGAAGGGGAATGTATGTCATCTGTCCCCTTCTCCAGCTATCAGCAAATCCGTGCCGGGGGGATGGAGACACTGTGGGGACACAGCTAGCAAGTAGAACCTTGTTGTTTAGCAAGTTTTCTGTGTCTGCCTTTCTTACTGTGTCTTCTGTAGTTGAGGAATGGGGTTTTCAAGAATGGATTTTTGAAGGATCAAGAACAATAGGTCCTTTTGCTATAGCAGAGCCTGTTACTTGCAAACCCCACATTCGTTTCCCCACCGTCTCCTCCTCTTTAGCAGAAATCTGACTTTGCTTATATTTTACCCTATGGGAAAGGTAATCCCATCCTCAGCTCAAAGGTAACTAAGTAATTCTAGGCAATAATTACTGTCTCATTTTGTTTGCTAATGGTTAGTGGAGAGCGGGCTGCTGGCTTGGACCTCGCCAAGGAAACGGGCGGGGAAATTTTCTCATGACCTTTAGGTAAGATTTTCAGACCTTAAAGGAAACATCCAGGAAAGATAGTCTTTTCTTCCCCTGGACTTTGTTATTCCGCATGTAATGGCTGGAATTGCAGCAGCCATCATGAAACATGAGGAACACTAGTCTGGGAACAATATTGACTTACTATGGTGGCAGAGCAGGATGGAACAAAAATAAGGAAAGAATCCTAAAAACCTCTATACCTAATAACTTCTATTTTGAAAGAGGATATATTTTCTTTATTTATTTGTAGGAGAATATGTTTTCCTTATTGTTTGAATTAGGTTGGGTTTTCTGTTACCTGAAACAAAAGCAACTTCACTGATGTATGGAGATATTACATAAACGATCATGGAAATTCTTTTTTTTTTAATGTTTATTTATTTTGAGAGAGACAGAGCATGAGTGGGGGAAGAGACAGAGAGGGAGGGAGAGAGAGAATCCCAAGCAGGCTTCCTGCTGTCAGCTGAGAGCCCGACACGAGGCTCAATCTCACAAACCATGAGATCATGGCCTGAGCCAAAACAAGAGTTGGACACTTAACTGAC
The DNA here is from genome assembly GCF_023721935.1 of Panthera uncia. Classification (NCBI taxonomy): domain Eukaryota; kingdom Metazoa; phylum Chordata; class Mammalia; order Carnivora; family Felidae; genus Panthera; species Panthera uncia. The sequence continues at coordinate 102,393,278 of NW_026057580.1, forward strand.
TGAGCCACCCAAGCACCCCATAATCATGGGAATTCTGTAGTCATGGTTAAGCCAGTTGTTCTTAGAGCGCAGGTCCTCCGTTTTCCTGTCCTGTCTCTCGACACCTGGTGGGCATGAGGCAACACTAGCCCAGAAAGTTGATGAACTTAGCATGGTGTATTTTCCTTGCATATCACATGTGCAACATACGCAAACACAAACACACACACACACACACACACACACACACACAAGAATATGAAAAATGCCAAGAAGCCAACTCTACATAGCCAAGTCAAGCATGGAGGGCTAGAAAGTTCCTTATTAATTCAAACCAACAAGAATCAGGTAGCTGTACTTTGGCAAAGGGAGAATGACTAAATTGAGGCTACACAGTTTCTAGAGGTATCAAGGCCCAGCTCCAATGTCACATTCTCTGTGAAAGTTCCCTTGAGCCTCTTAAGCCAAGTTCATCACCCCTTGTTCCTCTTCTCCTACTGCTATATTCATATCTCTAGTGAGCCACTTCCACAGGGTATCAGAACAAGCAGGCCAGTGTTTGGTTCCCTTGCTAGATTGTGAGTTCCCATGGAGCAGGGTGTTTGTCATAGCCTTTGTTGTATTTATTCATTTAATAGCTATTTGTTGAGTAGCTACTACGTGCCAGGCGTTGAGCTGGGGACTGAAGATGTAGAATAAGGAAAAGCAGATATACCCCTACCGTCATGGAATTTAGAGTCTACTCGGAGACAAACAATCTAATTATCGCAATAATCGATTCATTTCTTGCTCCTGACCAAATGGCAGGCGCTCAGTAAGAGCCCAGTAATTATCAGTTGAATAATTAGTCACAGAGTTTTCAATATTCCACAGGGTCTCTTATGCTCCTGAAGGCTAGTCTCAGTTCATATTGTAGGGGAAAGTCTCCCAGAGGCAAGCAGGATCCGGACTCAGTGTGCAGGCTCTTTTCAAGCCTCTGCTTGCGTTGTGCTTCCTACTGTCCCATTGATCAAAGCAGATTGTGTGGCCAGGCTCAAGGCCCATGTGGAAAGAGGTTACACTTTTGCATGAATATAGAAAAGGGGGATTAATTTGAGGCCATTACTGTACCAATCTGCTACACTATTTTAAGTTGTGGGTTGTGGTATGAAAATCTTAAACGCAGCCAAGGAATTTAAACAATGGTTATTTGAATCCAAGAAGAAGTTTCTTGCTACAAATTCACACTCAAACTGAAATTTGCTTCAGGCATTTTAAGTGGAAAATAATGCTGTGGTTCACAGCGGACAGTGAATCTAAGCCTTTGGTCTTAAACCTTTACACAGTGCTTTGATGAGAGAGGGGGGGATTGACAACCAAGTGTGGCTCTTCCCCCAGCATTTGTACTATTTACAGTGAGGACAGTCTTCTCTTGTGATGTTCGTAATAAGAATAATTGACTCTTCTCCCCCTCCCACCTCCCCACATCCAGAGGAGACCTTTCTAAATTGAATGGTTGGCCCATGCCACCAATACTTGCTATAAATTTTGAAACTTGCAATCAATAACCAACACCTCTTCTCTTTTGCATTATAACAAATTAGTTTTTAGGTTGGGCTCAGAGCATAAATTCTTAAAAAAAAAATAGGATAAAAAGAACACATAAATAAATAAGGCCTAACTTTAAAGCAGACTCTTAACCCTTAAACGTCTGTATAAACTAAAATGTCTATGTGTATTTTATTTGGAGACGGATGTGATGAAAACAAAACGTGTTCTAGATCTGAATGGAGAGTTAAAAACTAAGTATGTGGGTCTGGTGGAAAGATTATCTACCCAAAAGCATCTACATAATTCCATATCCTGGTCCAAAAGTTAATATAAAAGTCAATTGGTTAATACTAAAAATGGAACAGCTCTAGAGCTAGAACTAATTTGAGGACCAAATCATCCTGTGTTCTTGTTGATAAATCTGCGACTCTTTCTGAGTTTTGTGTAATAAGGAACTTGTAAATCACAGAATACATGGCATATGAGAAAGTTCTGGAAATGGCTGAAATTGGCTCAGACTTACTACAACCACGTTACTTATAGTGTCTTTGAACTCAACAAAACATACAAGGCACATACACACATGTACACAGGAAGATGAGGGTTAAATAGGAGTGCCAAACCCATTTGGGTTTCTCCATTTGATTTTGATTATAAAAGCCATCCAGAGGGTTTAAATAAGGGCTCTTAGGAGAATGGGCAGAGGTTCCTAGCACAAGTTCAGTAGGGCTACTATGTATATGTAGAAGCAAGACTAAGTCCCATGTTAACACTTTGAGATACTTCTTCAGGATGGGTTAGCCTCTAACACTTACACGTCCTCCACATTCTGCTCACAATTCATATACATGGCATGTGGACGTCATTTCTCTTCTCTGTCAAACATCTGAGTATTCCATGGACTCCATTTTCTATGGACCAAACTGAGGTTTGAACTTTAGAAACTGTAACCTACTGGAGTAACGAGATACCCAGATTATGGGCTTCTTCTTGCCTGTGATTTGTATACTGACCAGACAAAGAAGCATAAAGAATGTTGCAGAATTAAAATTGAATCTGCCTTTCCTTAATATGGTGGGTTTGTTTTTTTTTTTTTTTTTTTTTTTTTTTTTAGCATTTGTCAATTCAAAATTTGAAAGTATTCATCTTCTTGTCCGTGGCATTGATAGCATTCACTCAAGGTCACCTGGAATTTGAGTTTTTAATCAAACTAGAAATCATTTTTGTTCTGAAGCATACTTTAAAGTTCCAACTATGATGACTTAATCATCACATCCAAAAATCGCTTCTGGCTCCTTGTGAAAATTGCTTCTTTGTATGAGGATTCTGTTATAATGTAAAGGGTATTACATTCCTGGAAATAACATAATGATGTATATAATGGAGATAAGGACATTAGATAGACCAGAATGGAATGAATATTTAAAAGTGCAAGATGCCATTCAGATGACCCCCTGAACATCTGTAACTGTTGTGCAATCCTGCCTTACAATCATGAGATGTAAATAGGGAGGAGCCTTGAAATCATTGGATTCAATATCCCCAATTATATTTGTGGAAACTTTGGCCCAGAGAAGTTGTTCAAAGTCACTTATTCAAGGTCCTTCAACTAGTTTGGCCAAGGAGAAAGCCAAAGTTTTATGACTTTCAATACAGGGAACTTTCTCCACATCACCAAACTTTTTCTTATGTAATATAGCACAAGAGTGTTGGAAAATATGAGTGTTAAGAAAAATTGATAGATTTACCTTATAGTTTTAGCAGACAAGAAAACCAGAAGAGCATCCTTAATAATGACAAATATGACAGCATTGGTTCTAAAACAACATTGAATAGTATTTTTATCCTACCAGTCTATCTATTTAATAGACAGATATTTTTTAAGTATCCACTATGCACATAAAATACCCAATCTATTACACAAATAAAACAGATGGGCTTGTAATGGATTTGTAGCTTTTGTCTTTCTGTAGATAGCATTCAACATGAAACTGTTTCAGGTAAGAACAGGGATAAAGGAGAAAGCATAAGGTTCAGATTTGGCAAGGCTTCTGGGAAAAGATAGGTTATGAATAATTAGAAGACACAGGGATGATATTTGAGAGTTGTGAATAGAAAGAACTCTCTATTCAAGAGGTCTGGCAGTGAGGGAAAATAGAGTTCTTAAATGGGTCCTATGTGTTTCCTTCTCTAGAGTGGAGGAAATTAGCCCAAGGGTCTGGGGAGTTGATGGTGATTACCAAATGGACACGCATTTGTCAGAGGACCTACAATGGCTTGATGTCAGTGACAATGCCTCCTGAGTTCTGGAAAGCCCAGCAGGAAGCCTGAAGCCCTGTGTTGTGCAGGCTGTGGTGTTGGTGACGGTCTTAAAATAAGCAGAGAGCTGGAAGTGATTAAAACTGTGGAAAGGAAGAGAAACATAAGAAGAACATAAGAGAAGATTTATTACGTGAGCAGCCCAAACAAGAGTGGGACAGGGACAGAAATGACAAAGGTTCCAAGAGAGACTTCTGCACACCCTGGAGGTGGAACCCATGTTATCAGCACAAAATATTGGAACGGGTTTTTTGTATGTTTCTTTTATGAATATATTTAACAAGGAAACATATTAAAATCCAGTGTTAATTTTTAAGGTTTTCCAGATATATTGCTTATATCTATAAGCAATCTAGATTAAAGTGAAGAATTTCATAGTTTAAGAAGAGAGGATCATTTATTGGCTTTCCACCCAGTTTTCCACTTTTATGGATGAGGAAGGTGTGATAAGGGTGGCTCCTAGCACCACCGTGTCCTAGGAAACTTTCAAATGAGGACTTGCCGAATGGATGTGTACTGCTGTTCAATGTCTTGGGGCACCTGGGTGGTGCAGTCGGTTAAGCGTCTGACTCTTGATTTTGGCTGAGGTCATGATCTCATGGTCATGAGGTCGAGCCCGGCATTGGACTCTGTGCTGAGTGTGGCGTCTGCTTGTGGTTCTCTCTCTCCCTCTGCCCCTCCCCCTGCTTGCATGCTCTCTCTTTCTCTCTCTCTCTCTGTCTTAAAACAAAACAAAGTCATGTGGACAGAGACATCGAGAAGCAGAAGTGTACCTGAGTTCAGGTCTCACAAAGACCTGGCTGTGACTGTCCCCACATGGGTCTGAGTAACCATGGGACAGAGGGGATGTAAAATACAAGGGGCAGTTTTGTTGCTCAAAGAGAGCAATTTCATCTTCAGCATAATATGAGTACTGAGTCGGGTCTAATGCTTTGATGATGTTTAGTGTAAATTTCAGTTAATGCACACATTCAGTTAACCAGGTCACTAGTTGTAACCATTCTGGGTAAGTAGGCGTTAACGTAGTGTGAACATGTTTATCAGGCTAATCATGACTTTTAACTATGGGTTGGAGGCCGTGGACACTCCAGGGAGACCCAAGGAAGAGGAAACGGGGTTCTCACCTTGTCCCCTCCAGCGTTTACACAGACAACCCTCTCCCCCACCTTAGCTCTTTAGTGATGGCAGAGACACCCCCACCCCCACCCCCACCCCCACCCCAGGGGCATTTTAGAGCTAGATTCCTGACCCTCCTCCTAGACTTTCTGTTTAAGTTAGTCTTTTTTTTTTTTTTAAACATTTATTTATTTTTGAGAGACAGAGGAGTGGGAGAGGGGCAGAGAGAGAGGGAGACACAGAATCCAAAGCAGGCTCCATCCAGGCTCTGAGCTGTCAGCACAGAGCCCGACACGGAGCCCAAACCCATGAACCATGAGATCATGACCTAAGCCGAAGTCAGATGCTTAACCAACTGAGCCACCCAGATGCCCCTCAGCTAGTCTTAGAATGGGGCCCAGAAATCTGTCGTTTTAAAGTCCCACAGGTAATTCAAATATACAGCCATTTGGGAACCACAGCTTGTAACATACCATATTAAATGCCATTTTGCAAAGACTTAAAAGCAGAACTGATGTAAATTCTTCTAACGAGACCAGTCCCCAAGGAGTCCTGTAATCATACGCTATGGAAGTCTTGGTCCAGACCAAGCATGCTTTTCACCTAGAAAGTCTTCTTTGTCCCCCTTACCAATGCAAACCAGGGACAAGCGATTGAAATTGTACACGTCATCTGGTGGTAGTTACTGTTGTGCTCAGGATTTTGGAAAGACTTCTGTTTATTTGGCATGTTCCACACAAGCCTGTCAGCCCCTGGGGATTTGTGGCATTTGCAGAACTTACAAGCAGGCAACATAAAAATATATAATTCATAGAGTGAACTATTTTGGAGCTCCCTTCACTTTTACAAATTGGCCATAAAATAGAAACCACAGACATAACATTCGTATAACCATAGTTGCCAAGAATGAAGAATCGTTTGGGGAGTGGGGGAGGATGAGGACTTTTAGTGTGTACTTCTTTATAGGGCATCCAAAGAAAGAGTAAGTGTTAGAAATTTGTTTGCGAAAGATAATGGTAATATTACAGTTGGGATATAGTTTTCTGCCTGATCCTTGGCAGGTATCTGTTGAAAAAAAATGGGGATGTTGGAGTTGACCTTAAGAGGCCTTTAAAAATCATTCAGCTTGTCTTTGAGGGGCATCTGCTTGTCTTGATAGGCATTTCAGGTGTATTTAGGATTTCTCGTGTGTTTTACTATGACTTACTGCTTCCTGTTTTTCCCTTTCCTGGTGGAAGTGCTCCACAATATGCAAGGCTCTGTGATTGCCTACAGTAGACTAAGGGGAGGAGTGAAGGGAACACCACATTCTTCTACTCTCCTTCACCCATTAGCCGCTTTGACATTCTGGGATTACGTTCACGTCTAAAACATGTCCTCTGGAAGCAAAAGGAGAGGCTGTGTGACTCCTGTCAGTTCCACCTGTGCATTCCAGTGACTTGGGTAATGGATGCGTAATGGCCGATGACACTGGATGACGTGGTAGACTGTTGAAAAATAGCATTGAATGGAGTTGGACGCATTCAAGATATAAAAGAGGAGATGGTCAGTCTCACAGAAGTCACACTAAAAATTATTTCACCATTTGATGTTATATATTAGAGTGTCGTCTTGGGGTCCAGAGAGCTGTGAGCTGGGCTTTAGTTGTTATGTGCCACTCTTTGACCTTGAAAATGCCAAACGATCTCTCTGAGCCTCGGTTTGTTCATCTAAAAATAGTCACGGTATCTCCCTCACAGGGTACTCGAGAGGATGAAAAGATGACATAAAAGAAAGCCCTCGCCAAGCCAAACACATTGGGCTGAGTGTGACAATGACAAAGAGTAGGAGTGCTGGGGTGGGGAGGGGATTGGAGCGGGTGGGTTATTCTAAATTGCTCTAGACCTCAAACTCTGTTCCTCTGTGAATCCGTGATCTATAGAGAAGAGAGGGGCACACTGGGAGTCCCTTAGGGCCAATTAATGATGCTTAAATTATTTGATAATTTAACCTTCTAGAGAGATGTGCAACTAGAGTAAAGACAATTACACTCTCTGACTCAGTATTGTTAACAAGGATTAAAAGCATTTACCTGGCACAAAGCCTAGCACAGGGTCAGGGTCAGCCTTTCATAAAAATCAGTTCCTTCCCCCCTACTTTTCCGGAATGAAGGCTTCAAATAAAAAAAAAATGACAATGATTTTTAAAACAGACCTTCAGGAGCGGATCTATAGCTCTACCCAAGCAGGGATGAATCTACTTGTTGCCGTTCCGAATTTTAACACCTTATCCAACATCAGCACATTGATTTAGCCTGCTAAACTTGCCAATTTCCAGAGCATTACATAGGTTCTTTTAGAAAATGATTTAAAAGCCCCATCCTAACTTTGAGAAAGGTTTATGTTTGTGATGATGTATGTTGTGTCTTTAACAATAACCAGACTGATTCCAGAAGCTTCATCTAAAAACACATTTTCTAGCTCAGTTTTTATACCCTGTAGCTGTATATTGGTGTTTACAGAAATGGTATAATAGAGTCACAGTGGGGATGTTCAGCTCTCTTTTATTTTCAAATATTATTGTAGATACAGCTGCAGGAACAATGTGGGGAATTTTTGTTTTTATGGAAGTGTTCTTTTTTTTTTTTTTAACCAAGTTCTGATTGACATGTAACATTATGTAAGTTTCAGATGTATGACATGATGATTTGATATTTGTATACATTGCAAAATGATCACCACAATAAGTGTAGTTAAATCTGTCACCATACATAAAGAATTTTTTTCTTGTCAGGACAAAAGTGTTCTTAAATAACAAATATTTATAACTGTTATGTGAGAGCCTCCCACAAGACTAATGATGGAATTGGAATGAAAAGTTTTTCAAAAGTCAACAAACAACTAGAAGGTTTATAATAATATCTTTAGTTATTAGCAAAAGGAAATAGATGGGAAGCCTGCCACGGTGTAATTACCCACAAAATTCAGGAGAAATTAAGTGTTTTCACCAAAGGTTTGTGCCTCTCGGTTCTTCATTTAAATCTTCTGAGATACACCTGTACTCTTGGAATAAAGTGCTTGGGTATGCGGTAACTCATCTTGGTCAGCAATTCAGACGGAACGAGCGCTCTCCGTTGCTGTTCTATACTGTGCTAGAGGACAAGGAAAGACACATTGATCGCAATTCTTAAGCCGTTTATTTTTTCAAAGAAATTAAAACTTGTCTTTATATCAGCAGCTCTGTCACAACTGCAGTCTAAACCCCAGCCTGGTGATTATGGAAAGTCCAGCTTGCAAACGCTATTGACATCCTGTTATATTTCAGCCTCCCTGGATCATAACCTCATGAGGAAGAACATATCTGATTTATCTGAGTATCTGAGTTCCGCAGTTGTTGTCAGAAAGCGCTAATTTTGGGGTACTCACTGATAAAACCATAAGTACAATGACCTATTAGAATGATTATCCTTTTACCCTGGTGCCTTTTATATTAGCATTTGGGTAGAAAGATCAGCTGTGTTTGAAGATTCTCCCGGTCTCACATTTTAGCAGAATCATTGTGTTAATCATTGTTAAATAGCATAATAAGCCCTCAGAGGATCTAATCAATCAATGTTTGTTGAAGCCCTATATTTATATACATGGCATGTTCTAGGCAATATGAGGACACACAATAGAAGATACTGACTGGTTCTAAAGAAACAAGGTGTTGCTCATTAAAAAAAAAATTCTGGAAGAATTATATCAAAATGGTACATGATGGGTTGCTAAGTGAGTGATAGATATAATGTTTTACTCCAATGACAATTAGCCTTTAAGCTCCAAATTTATGAAATGCTCCTCTATATAAATGTAAATATAGATATAAAATATTTCATAAAAATAACTAAGCCTGTAATTACAGAGGCAAAATTCATATTACATACAGTAGGCACGTTTGGGGTATATGTATATTTATATTATACTATATTCTTTAGCTTGTGGCCTTCTGTTATGGGTATGTGCTGAATGAAGGACTCTTGGTTAACATTTGTCAGTTCTTACTCAATGCTGAGCATTCAAAATGGAAATATTTTTATTGGGGATATAAATATTTAATCAGATGCTTTTCATAATGGCTTCTTAGTCTCTAAGAATCATTTAAACTGGGCAATTAGAAAAACAAAAGAGGGGCACCTAGGTGACTCAGTCAGTTAAGCATCCAACTCTTGATTTCGGCTCAGGTCCTGACCTCATGGTTCATGAGATCAAGCCCCATGGTGGCCTCTGCACTGACAGTGCGGAGCCTGCTTGGGGTTCCCTCTCTCTCCCTCCCTCTCACTGCCCCTCCCCTGCTTGTGCACATGCTCTCTCTCTCTCAAAATAAATAAACTAAAAAAAAGAAAAAAAAGAAAAAGAAAGAAAAGGCATCTATATTGGGAAACTATCTCTGTTTGCAGATGACATGATCTTGTATATAGAAATTCCTAAAGAATCCACCCATAAAAGCTATTAGAGCTAATAAATGCATGCAACAAGATTGCATAACACAAGATTGATGTACAAAAATAAACTGTTTTTCTATCAGTGAACAGTCAATCCAAAAATGAAATTAAGAGAATAATTCCATTCATAACAGCATCAAAAAGAATAAAAGGAGTATTAGGCTTGTACATTGGAAGCTACAAAACATCAGTGAAACAAATGAAATGAGAACTAAATAAGTGGAAAGATATCCCATGTTCATGGACTGGAAAACTATTATTAAGGTGGTAGTAGTCCCCAGAATGATCTACAGTTTCAACACAATCCCTATCAAAATTTCAACTGCCTTTTTTTGCAGAAATTGACAAACTGGTCCTAAAATTCATATGAGATGCAAGGGACCCAGAATAGCCAAAACTATGTTGAAAAAAAACAAAGTTAGAGGGACTCCCCCTTTTCAATTTCAAATCTTACAACAAAGCAATAGTAATCGAGACTCTGCGGTATTGGCATAAGAATAAACACATAGATCAATGGGGTAGAATTGAGAGCTCAGAAATAAACTCATACATTTATGGTTAGTGGATTTTCAACAGGGTGCCAAACAATTAAATGGAGAAAGAAGCGTCTTCAATAAATGGTGCTGGGACAAATGGATATTCACATGCAAAAGAATGAAGTTAGATCACTAGCTCACATCACACACAAAATAAACTCAACATGAATTAAAGACCTAAATGTTTTAGGCCACTAAAAATATAAAATTCTTAGGAGAAAACATTCTTGGGTTAGGCAATGATTTCTTAGATATGATACCCAAAGCACAAGTCACTAAAGAAAAATTAGATACATTGAACTTCATCAAAATTAAAAACTTTTGTACTTCAAAGGACACGGTCAAGAAAATGAAAAGGAAACCCATAGAATGGGAGAAAATATTTGCAGATCATATATTTGCAAATCCAGAATAAACATAGAACTTTTGAAACTCAATAATAAAAAGACAAATAGCCCAGTTTTAAAATGGGCAAATGATTTAAACAGATATTTCTCCAAAAAAAATATACAAATTTCCAATAAGCACGTGAAATATGGTCAACATCATTAGTCATCAGGGAAATTCAAATCAAAACAATGAGATACTACTTCACATCCATTAGGATGGCTATAAAAAAAAACAGGCAAAAACAAGTGTTGGCAAGGATGTGGAGAAATTGGAACTCTCGTGCATTGCTGGTGGAAATATAAAATGGTGCAGCTGTATTGAAAACAGTTTGGAAGTTCTTCAAAAAATTAAACAGAATTGCCATATGATCCAGCAATTCCACTCCTAGGATATACTCAAGGTGAATCGAAAACATATGTTGAAAAAAAAAAAAAAAAAAAGAAAACATATGTTGACACAAAAACTTATACACACATGTTCATTGCAGCATTATTCATGGTAACCAAAAGGTGGAAACAATCCAAATGTCCATCAACTGATGAATGTATAAACCTGATATGGTATATCCATACAATGTAATATTATTCAGCCATATAAAGTACAGATTCATGCTACAGTATAGATGAATCTTGAGCACATTATGCTAACTTAAGCCAGACACAAAAGGTCACATATTTTATGATTCTATTTATAAGAGATGTCCAGAATACTATAGGCAAAATCATGGAGTCAGAAAGCAGATAAATGGTTTCACGGGACCAAAGTAGTGAGGGAAATGAAAAGTGACTGTTAATGGGTAGGGAGTTTCTTTCAGGGATGATGAAAATGTTCTGGAATTAGGTAGTGGTGATGGTTGCTCAACTGTATGAGTACATTAAAACCACTAAATGGTCCACCGTGGAAGGGTGAGTTTTTATTGATATCTTGATTTTTTTATTGCTATCTCAATATTTTTCCTTGAGCACTCTACAAACGAAGTTCTAATAAAGCATAATATAACTTGCAAAAGCATACTGTCATCACAGCACATATTTATATATTTTGTTCCTAAGAAGAAACAAAAGAAGCTTCATAATTAGGCTTAGGATTGGCGTAAAAGCTTACCAGTTGTAAGTGTCGGTGCAGAAAGGTAATGAGTCCGCCATTTGTCCCGAGTCGTACTATGAGGACAACCATGAGTCCAGTGCTCCTGTTCTCTCTTTGACTTGACATGGACCCTTCTTGCTTAGATTGATCAGACATTTGTTGTCCTGAAACTGAGGGAAGAATCCCAAGTATTTTCACCCGAGGTCTCATATTTGCTCTCTTGTTCTTTCCCAGGTGCTACCTTTCCCGAGCCAGGTCGTGTACAACAGGGTAGGCAAGTGTGGGAGTCGTACTGTGGTCTTGCTTCTGAGAATCTTGTCAGAGAAGCACGGATTCAATTTGGTCACGTCAGACATTCACAACAAAACCAGGCTTACTAAAAATGAACAAGTAAGTTGTCGCTGCCCGTGGTTAAACTGTGCTTTGTGTCAATTCATTTGTGTAATGAGTGGGTGCCTTACAAGACATCCTTCAAACACCTAACAAATGAATAACAGAGTTGCAACGTCATACTGTATTTTTGGCCGAGTGTTGAAGGAAATGTAAGTTAAAGTCTGAAGGCAGTCTTTAGACAGGAAGTTTCCCTGAAGGGATACTTTTATTAAGATGGGTGAAGGACAGTATACACTCATCATTGTCTATTTAGCTAAAATTAGCCATGCGTAATTCTCAAATGGTTACACCACTGAGCTATAAATAATGCCGACATCCTGACAACAAAAGTAGGAAAACTATTTTCATTATTTCTTCTTTTCCATTTTTTCACACTTAGGGTTATACTACAGAGAAAGCTCTCTTTGGTCCAGGAATCTGATTGGTTGATGGGGGCAGGAACTTCTTGCTATGGGTGAGCTCAGGGGGTCTTGAGTTTCCAAAGCAGCATTTGGCATATTCAGTGGAAGCCAAAGAATTACCCCATTTCCCAGGAAGAGTTCTGTCTGGTTTCTTTGTTTATTTGTTTGTTGAGAGAGAGAGGGCGTGAGCTAGGGGCAGGGAGAGAGAATCCCACAGGTGGCAGAGAGGAAGAAAGAGGGAGAGAAGGAAGCGGGATTCACCCGAAGCAGGGTTTGTGTTCACCCGAAGTGGGGCTCCAACTCATCTGATGTGGGGCTCCAACTCACGAACCTTGAGATCATGACCTGAGCCAAAGTCAGATGCTTAACTGACTGAGCCTCCCAGGCGCCCCAAGAATTCTGTCATAACGTAGCCCAATGATGTGAGTGGACATGCTGGCAGTAGATTAGGGGTGCTGTAGTCTGCCAGGAAGCTATGAAGACAGATTTTACTCCGTAAGTTTATAGAAAAGCAGGGTCCACAGTCTCCACTGAGGTGCTTTGCTCACGTACAGAAGTTAGGCGCAGTGCTGGCACAATCATTTTACAGGGTCAGATGTGTTTGCCTAGTCTCACGAAGTTGCTTCTATCCCCTTAGATACTTAGGATGTATGAGTAGCCACCAGCATAGGTCAGGCTTCCTCAGACAACAGAACCAAAAGGATGGAGATATCTATACTGATAGATAGATAGATAGATAGATAGTTTATTATGAGGAATTGGCTAATCCAATAACAGAGCCCAAGAAGTCCCACAGTCTGCCATCTGCAAGCTGGAAACCCAGGGAAGCCATTGGTCTAATTCAGTCTTACTCCAAATGTGAAGGCTTGAGAACCAGGGGAGTCAATGATGTACTCCCAGTACAAGGGCAGGAGAAGATAAGACGTGATATCCAAGCTTAATCAGTGAGGCAGGAAAAACAGGGAGAACTCCTTCCTCTACATATTTTGCTGTTCAGGACTTCAAGGGATTGGATGGTGCTCACCCACGCTGGGGAGGGTGATCTACTGTATCGCTTGGCGATCTATTTTACTGAGTCCACGGATTCAGATGCTAATCTCATCTGGAAACGGCCTCGCAGACACACCTAGAAATATTATTTAATATTGGTACCCCTTGCCATATGGGTACCCCTCAAGCGGACGCACGATATTACCCATCACGCCACCCAGTGAGTATGGAAATATTTGGGGAATAAACATGGCACATGGTTTACTATCAGATTGAAACCATAATTATGAACATTTTTACCCATGGCTACTTTTTTTCTGGCATAATCCTCACCTTTGAGGCATTCAAAACCTCACAAACAGAAGGGATCTCATTATTCATTTATGATAGCCTGTCATTCTTTTTTATCTTGGGGGCTAGTACGACTCTTTTAAGACAGCAACATAGCCAGTAGTCCTTGCTGTAAAGCTAGTATGTTCAGTGTCTTCCAGTGTAGAGATCAAAAAGCCCATGCCTTTGAAAACTTCCATGAAAGGCTGAGTATCAAGTTTGAATAGTCATTCCCAATTAGCAAAAAATATTTTGAGATCGGCCCTTATAGGTTGTGCGGTAGGCTTGCAATAGAAAAATTACACTTGGTGACATTTAAGGATATCACATTTTATGAATAACCTTAGTAGGGGTAGGTTCTCTTTAATTTCCTTGCCTGATCAAAAAACAGTTATTATCAGGCTAGTTATGCCCTTTTCACTGCCTGAAAGAGAGTGACTATAAATAAATAGCCTATGTTATTGCAGTTTTATTACAATTATTAAATTTGTCTTTCCTTGGAGCCCTAGGTCTTTGGGTCTGCGTATGGATTACTTTAAAATATTCCTATGCATGGAAAGGGGAAACCGCTCAGTTCTCAGATGCCTCATCAAACTCTGTAGCTTAACTTTAGTTCCCACTGCTAAAAGGGTACAAATAACCCAGAAAGAACAGGACAAAGGGAACTGAAGTATTAGACACTGGGATGTTCAGGAAGGCCCTAGAAGAGAAAGGACAATAGATATAAATATACTGGGGCTTTGCACAGATAAACCTACTTTGTTTCCTACGAGAAGCAAACATGAGAAAGTGAAATACAGTTGTAACTGTCATGGGAAGCATTTTAGACATAAAGACAACAGTAATTTACTAATGCTATGTACATTGTTACATCTAGAAAGGGTTAAAGACAAAGTCATCCTCTTCTTCTAAAAGAGAGGTTAGCTCTCATCTGTTTGGAATGATTGGCTTGTCTGGAAGCCAGGGAACAGACTAGACAATCTTTTAAGGTTCTTTCCAGCCCTGTGATTCTGTGATATATTTATACAACTTCTAGCAGAATCTGTGTATGGTGTAGTTGAAACATTTCTGATTCCTGTGGTCAGTGTGACCTAGAATATATTTCATTACTTAGTTATTCCAGATTCCTATTAAGTTATAAGGCACGTCCTAAAAACTCAAGGAACTGATAAGGTTGAAAAAAAAAAAAAAACGATTTCGATGTGAAAGCAAATGTAAGAGTGACAGCTGTCTCTCTGCCACTAGCTGACTGGCTGTGACATGCAGAGGGAACCGAGAAGTGACAAGAACCCGGTGTGAGGAAGTCCAAGAGTGTTTAAAGGAACTGTTTTCCTCGTTATATGCACCCCTTTGGCTAAAGTTGCAAAGTGCACAAAACAAGAGGAGGAAAAGAAACATTATTTTAACCTAATATATTGAAGCAACGATTTGTGGTCAGAATAGCTCCTCTGCTTGGTAATTTATTAAAGGAAAAAGGAAGAAGTGATTTAGTAGGTGAGTGAAAACTTTACAGTCAGTGGTTCCCAACCTTCAGCAGGCGAGCTCCGAAAATGTGTTCCCATGGAAACATTGTTCTCCATAGTTCATAACAATTCCACTTCAGGTGCGGTAGGAGTTAAACAGAGTCTTGTGGGCTGGCCAGGCCTCTCTCCACCATGTAGAACAGTTCTTTTATGAGAAAATGTGTTCCGAGTTCCCAACTACTGACTTACAAATGAACTTTGGAATCGTGTCCACTATAAGACTGGAATTATCTATACCAGTCCATTCATACACAAAGGCACTTGTCTGGGCCAGAGTCAAATCTGTGTATACATTTCTCCCCAGAAGATAGCTGTCATTATACACACACACACACACACACACACACACACACACACACACACACACGTAGTACTAAGTTTAACAAAGTCTATTTAATGGAATAAGACGTTGAAGGGATTATTAAAAAGGAAAGGGAGCATGAAGACACCAACTGTTACAATGCCAATTGAAAGCCCATTATATCTGCCCTTATGGAAATAGAAATACCATTGAAGTTTATATTTTTAAAACTACCTCAACAGAAGAGCATAGGCAGATGCTACTGCCCAGATGCTGGGCCTTTTCGGGGCATATGACACAAGCTCATGGTGACATCATTGCATTTATACTCTGAAACCAGATTTTGGATTCTTGGGCTGGTGTAGATAAAATCTTGGAGCATGCAGATTTTGAAAGGGAACTATTTTGCGGAAGACAGGAGAGTGATCGCCAAGAGACTCATAACCATCTTCGTTAATGGTCTGACACTCTCTCAGAACATCAGTCTGAGTACAGCAAAGGTACACCCCAGGAACAGGATATAAGGATTCAGAATTATTTCATTCTTGTTGAAGAGGGGCAAAAATTGTTGGCGTGGGGGCCTAAGGAATGGAGAAAGAAAATAATTTCACAGTTTTATTTATGTTGGAGCTACTGAGAATTGCAAATTGGAAACAGCACTTACTACATGCTAATTATTTTCCTTCATTATTTCATTTAATTCTTTTGGACCAAAAATGATATGACTGAGTGAGTATAATTCTTTATTTTATGGATGGGAAAATTAAGACAACCAGATTAAGTCACTTTCCAAATGTAACATAATAGAATGTCTGTGCTGTTTGGACTTGAACCTACGTCTTCCTGAATCCAAAGCCATTCTCCTAACACAGTGGTTTTCCACTCTGGCCGCACAGCAGAATCTCCAGCGGAGCCTTTTGAAACATATAGTTGCAATGGCCCTTCTCCTGGAGATTGTGGGGTAGAGTCCAGAAAACTTTTTTTTTTTTTAATGAAATAAATGTCACACAGGGTTAAGACTCCTGTCAAAACTATCGTGCAGCATTGTCCTCTAAGACACTGGAAAAAAAATTTTTTTGAAGAAAATATCATGGTTAAATAAATTTAGGAAACGCTGCTCCCAGGTCCCCCTCTAGGAGATTTATAACAATTGTTCACATTTTAAAGACTGAGAATTCCTCCAGTTAAAGGCAAAGTTGACACTCTATTTATCTGGCTTTCCCCTAGAGTTTCCTAGCCTTAATTGACCAGGGGAGCCTTCATGAATGTTTGTAGCTGTCACATGCATCCCACAGAACTCCAACTCACAGCTTGGAAAATGCTGGACTAACCTATTCACTTCTGTCAATCGTGCCAGGAAAGGCTACTATTTCACTATAAACTTCACATCTGCTTTGACGCTATTCAACAGCTATTCAAATGATCAAAACCTTGAAAAGTATTCAAAGAATTGAAGAGACAGAGACCCTGTGCCCATGTGCTCTAGATTGCTTTAGTCTCTTGGTCAAAACCAGAATTTCTTCACCATGTTTTAAACCTCCCTTTGCCTTTCTCTCACCAGTGCAAGTTCAAATCCTGACTGTGTCTGTGTAGAAGTGTAACTCCAAAATGGAAAACTCACCTAAAGAAACCATGGTGGCTTTGGAAATGGTCTAGAGGCCATGAGGGCTCCTCCTGGGTTTCCCTAGGGCAGGGGCATCTGGTCTCTCTGGGTTTTTTGTGTGTGTGTTTGTCTGTTTAATGTTTATTGTTGAAAGAGAGAGAGAAAGCAGGGGAGGGGCCGAGAGGACCCAAAGCAGGCTCTGTGCTGACTGCGACATTGGGGTTGGAACCCACAAACCCATGAGATCAGGCAGGACCTGAGCCAAAGTCGGATGCTTAACCAACCGAGCCACCCAGGTGCCCCTGGCCTCTCTGTTTTAACAAAGGTTCACTCACTCCTTTATGGAGTCGGTCTCGCTATTGTTTCTTCATTTGTTTTGGTGAATACTTACTAAGGACTTACTAATAACACTGCACGTTAAGCGCCAGATGTTTGTGTACCTTATTTCTAATCCTTTAATTAACATCCTCAGGAAAGTATTATCGCCCCATTTTATAGGAAGGAGCAAGTGTTCAAGAAGAATGGGGGAGAATAAGACTCGAAAGTGAACCAGGGTCAGATCCTGGAGAACTTTGAATCCTAGGCTAAGGAGTTGGAACTTTATTCAGTGGGGAGCCATTTAATAAACAGTTCTTAACCATGACAGGCATCAAAATCTTCTGGGGAGCTTTTTCACGACACATGTTTCCTGGCCCTACTACAAACAGGTATTTGTATCTTTGAGGGGAAAAAAATTCCCAAAGAAATCTTCATGCACAATTCTAGTGAAAAATCATGGCATGAAAGGCTCTAATTATTAGAAACTTGTCTTTTTATTAAAGTGAGCACTCCACTAAGCAAGGAAAGTTCCTTTTTCACCTGAGGGTCTCTCAAACCTCCAAAGACATCACGCTTCCTCTGAAGTATTATCGAGTGGTGCCTCCTCAGAAGCCTGCACATTTATCCCTTGCTTGAAACCTGCTGGAAAAGTCTCCGTAGAACGACCCTCAAAGTTTCCTGACTTTATAGTAGCTGTGACCGTGTCCGCAGGCATCGGAGCTGCTCCAACCGGACCTCGGAATCAAACCAAGGAGATTAGCAGAGAATCAATCTGTCTCCAGGCCACAGGAAGGATGAACTCTGCAAACAAGGCCTTATCTTGGATTCCTACAGACAAAAGCCGAGTCCGCGAAATGGAAACTCAGTAGAAAGAAAAGGTAAAAAGGAGGTAGAAGCAACAAGGCCTGAAAAATTCAAATGTTTTCTCCTCCCCTTCCAATTGCAGTGGCGAGATTGACTCTGCTCTTCAGACCCACCCTCTTTGCCTTGTTCATGTCATTGCCCCCCCTGGTGGACATATTCTTCATTGCAGGCATTTGTTGCCATGAGCTGAAGATGGGTAGACCATCCTGGCTGGAGCTAGACAGGCTTCTTCCCCACGCAGGAGGAAGAGGGGAAGATAACGGGAGCCTATAGCCATCCCCCCCACGCTTTGAGGTTAAAGGGCCACAGATTTCTCCCCTGAGCTGCTCCCTATTTAGCTATGATGTGTGAAAAACATGTCTTTTCTTTCATGAAGATGTTTTCCAAATTATAGGGCGTCTAGTTACTCACAAGTGACACAAGGATTCAGACCTGACTCGGGTCAACACTCTGTCAATTACTGCTGACAAGTATTTTCTAAAGAAGTCGGGAGCAGAGTCTTTCACTCACTAGCTGTGCTGGTAGAACCACAGGTAAAGGTTTTCTGCTATACCATCCCACCAGTTAGATTGAAAACAAAGTTTAAAATTACTTCCTCGCAGATCGTCTGCATTATACATTCTGTTTGATTCTTGCCTTTTTTTTTTTTTTTAACCTCAGTTCTTTTTCATTCTCAGATGTGCTGTGATTCAACCTCTTCCTTTAGGTACATTCCATTCCATAGCTTCCCCCCCACCCCCCACCCCCCCAGTATTTTAAATTCATTCCTGTTCTTCTGAAAATGTACTGTTTTCCCACCAGGAACGTTAAAAAACATATCTTCTCTGATATTTTAATGCTTTTGTATTTAATTATTTTTAATCCTTTTCCACCTGTTGTAACTTTCTTTCAGTTTTTCAACATATCACAGGACGGATAGAAAAAGCACATCCCCATAAACCCTCTTTAGTCCCTGGAGTTATTTTGCTAACCGACCTCTTCCTCCCTTTGTAAAAAAAAAATTTTTTTTTGATGTTTTTTATTTATTTTTGAGGCAGAGAGCAAGTGCGAGCTGGGGAGGGGCAGAGAGAGAGGGAGACAGGAACCGAAGTGGGCTCCATGCTGACGGCAGGGAGCCCGATAACGGGGCTCGAACTCACTAGCGATGAGATCATGACCTGAGCTGAAGTCAGACACTTAGCTGACTGAGCCACCCAGGCACCCCCCTCCTCCCTTTTAAGAGGTCATGTATAGATCAGAAAGCACTGGGAATGGTAGGAGATTGCAGCTTAGTGATAAAGAGCAGGATTCTTTGTGTCAGACCGACTTGTGTTTGAATTCTGATGCCACCTTTTTCTAGCAGTGAGATCTTAAACAATTTACACAGCCCTTCTGTGCCTGAGTGTCTTAACCTGTAAAGTGTAGATAATACTACTTAACTTGTGGAGTTGTTTGAGGATGAATGGCAGCATGTGAAGAAAGAGCTTCTGGACACTGCAGAGCCCAGAAACCACCCAGGAAATGATAGTTTAGTGTTGCTGTGTCTTAGATGGTGTAACACCAGGGTGATGAGTGTATAGGTCTGTCCCAGAAAGGCTAGCTTCCATTGCCCAAGAGATAATTCTGTCTTCAGTGAGCCGTACGTTTCTTGACTCCAAAGAAGTTCTTCTGGAAGGGGTATCTTCATGCCATAAACAGTGATGGGGTATGTGTTCTGTGCTAGGCTTTCTGGGGGAGCAATTAGAGCCCAGCCTCGACCCTCAAGGAGCTTACAGTCTGGCTCAAAGACAGCACACAAACTCAACTATGATGTAACGTAAAAAAATGTATGTCCTGGAAAATCCTCAAAGCTCTGTGGGAGACCAACGAGGCAACAGCATTTCTAGCCAAAGATGTTCAAAACCAAACCCGTTTGCCCTGACTTCTGCAGCCAGACGTGTTCCTGCCACGAGTTCCCATCCCCACGAATGGGCACCAGCCTGTGTCCGAATCCGGCCAGGGCTCTGGGAAGCTCTCTTGACCACTCCCTCTCCTTCCCTTCTGCTGCCACCTGGCCACAGGCCTGAGGAAGATCCTTCTTAATGTCCCTAAACCTCCCCATCTGTCTTCACTTTCAGTGACTTCCTTCTGTGGTCCTCAACCCTCAGTACCTTTGAATCTACTGGAGGACTTGTTAAAACACAGATTGATGGGGTCCCTGAGTGCCTCAGTCAGTGAAGTGTTCAACTCTTGGTTTCGGCTCAGGTCATGATCTCACGGTTTGTGGCTTCGAGCCTGGTGTCAGGCTCTGTGCTGCCTGTGTAGAACCTGCTTGGGATTCTCTCTGCCCCTCCCATGCTTGTGCGTGTGCTTTCTCTCTCTTTCTCAAAATAAAGAAACGAACAAGAAATACCCCACACAGACTGATGGGCCCCACCCCCTAGAGTTTCTTCTAATTAGGTTGGTTGGGGTGGGGCCTGAGAATCTGCATCTCTAACAAGTTGCGACCCCAGTTGCTGCCGACGTTGCTGGTCTGGGGGCCACACCAGGAAGCACTATTTTAGTTCATGCCAGCGTCATTTCCTCTTGGGATTATTGCCCCGTCTTCCTAGCTAAGCTGTTTCTAACCCTTCCTTTCTTTACATTCTCCGCCCCGATCTCAGATCTGGAAAGAAAGCCCTTTCTGACTGTGGATTGCCCATAGCATAAAGATCAGAATCCCTCACATGGCCTGCAGGGCCCTCAATTACCCGCTCCTACCTTCCTCTCTAGTTGTTTCTACTGCCCTGCAGATCCCACAGCCGATGCCTAGCACACAGAACTCCTGGCAGTTTTAATATCCAGGTCATTTCGGGTTTTGTCCTTTGCATCTACTGTTTCCTCTGTCTGCAGTGCCATGGGTCCCTTTCTTCACTTGCTGACTCCTGTGAATCCTTGCCAACCACTCAGGAGTGCCTCCTTGAGGAAACACTAACTGTCCACCTACAGGCAGGGATAGGCCACTCACCTCTGTGCATTCTACCCCATGGTGGTTATCACATAATGGTACCTCCCTACCAGTCCAGCTTGCCGGCAAGACTCTGAGCTTCCTGAGAGCAAGAACCCAATCTTTTATCCCTATAGCAACAGCCCCAAGCAGTACATTGCCTGACACAGAGTTGGAAATCAATCGATGTTGAATAAAAGGAGATCCGGGAAGGCTACCTTGAAAGAGGTAGGCATTTTAGCAGGATGTAAAAGGTGGTTAGGGTTTGGACCTGCAGAGAAAAGAGGAAGAACATTCCAGAAGAGGAAGCTTGAGCCTGCGCTTGGATATGGTCAAGCTTGGACACAGTATAAGGAAGGACCAAGGAGAGGTCTTGTTTGTCTGGCCACAGGACACCTTAAATGCCATTTGAGGGTCATAGTAAAGGTAAAATCAACGTAACTCAGCAAGTGACTAAATACGAGTGTCAGGAAAGACCCAGATCAAAAGTGAAATGGTATGGATACCATACCATTAGCCAAGTATGGATGAATGGAGAGTACCATCAGCCAGGACCACACTCTGCAGAGATGGCGTAAGCTGGATAAGGAGTAAAGATGGACGAGGACCGAGAGTGTGGTCCGGGTCATCGTGGATTTGGGGACACCATTAGGACACACTCCACTGTCTTGTCTTTCTGTGTCTTCTCACTCACCTCAATGATGTCTTGATCTCCAGGGCCTCCAAAGCCTAGTAAGTACTCCATAAATGCTGAGTGAATGAATGATAAATGAATGTAGGCAATGGAATCAGAATAAAGGCCAGCAGTGGCCTCGCATGAGCCAAGGAAAAGGACAGGTGGTTTCTGAGACGATTTTAGGTAGTGCCATTATCACTCGTGATGCCACCCGTGCAGATAAGACTCGGGCCAGAGAAACGGCAGGCCGCTGGCAACCGTGGAGGTCCAGGACGAAACTCCGGGGAAGGGCAGCAGGGGCACAGGAGACCACTGCCTGCCGTTAGACCTAGGGAAAGTCTTAGCATTCGTGGAGACAAAGCAAAGGACGCCTTGACCATAGTGCCTTATACCCGTGCTTGCGGGGCTTCGTACGTGGTTTCGCTGTTGTGTGCAGAAATGGAGCGTATGAGAGCTGGATATACTCTCCGACTTCGGTGTACCAATGCACTAAACATGAGCATTAGTACTTCTCGCCTACGTTTAAGGGTACGTCTAGAAAGAGTGACGCGCTGTCACCGCGAATCCGTTTCTCCTTGTGAAATAGACAGCTTTAGGACTATTACGACACTGTTCTCCAAATCGAACCACTACAGCTCTTCCATTAAATTGAACACATTGGCATGCGTTTACAGGATATATTATGATGCTGAATAGGTGAAAGAAACAGTTGCCCTTCTGACCTGTTCTTCCAGTCTTCCTGTACGATACGAGGGACTCTCTCATATTACTTTCATGTGTGCAGAGAAATACTTGAATCAAAATAATCTAGAGATTAAAGCATTATGTGGTCTTCGCGTTAAGCACGTTTAACGTAGAGTTATGTTTCTAAGCAAACGGAAGTCTTCGGTTGTGCTTCCAAATCTGTAATTCTATTTGTTAGATCCATCAAAAATGAAAATTTATGTGACCCAGCAGGAAGTTCTGTTGCCAAAAACAGGTGCTGGGACATGCAGGGGGTGTGTGGAGGGAGGGAGTGGTGCACAGAATAAACAACAGATAAAGAAGCAGGGTTCAGTTTCCTTTTATACTCAAGCTTGGGGACAGGCAGATCATTATTTACCCAGGCGTGCCACTGATGAACCGTGTACGAGGTTAGGAAGTGCCAGTCATTTACCTTTAAAATTCAATTTCATTTCTTCAAACAGTCGTTGTGAGCCTGAATATCTAATTAAAGGCTTTAGACACTGAGATCCTGCTGTAACAATCTAAAATGCAGGTAGTAGGGGGAGTTAATTCATTCAATAAATATTTGTTGAGCATTTATTTATGACGTGAGCCCTGTGCCGGACATGAGGGAACCAGGCAGATTCAGGTTTTCTGTCTGGCTCGACCCAAACCTGGAGTTCTAAACTCTGATTTTATTGTGGTTATTGCTACTGTGGCTAACACATGAACGACCGCCTTTGTTTCCAGTGTTCTACGTGGACTGTTTCCGAAGAGGTAATGTACATCCAAAGTGGCAATTTTCAATGTGCTTTAAAAAAAATTCCACTGTGTGTCAGTATTGATGGGGCCAATTCGAAAATCTAAGGAAAGTGGAATTCAGGAAGTCAGGGAGTCAGAAGAATGCTTGGAATTTCTAACAGATTTTACTAAACATTTTCCGTATCATGACATGTTCCAGAAGACCGTAAACGTTAGTTTAGACAAATATAAACTCCTCTTCGCCTTGCTGATAACTGCAAATAAATACTTCAGATGACCACCCACCAGAAAACCAAGAAGTTTTGGGTGTTTTGTGTGTTCCCTATAAAATACTTGCTTTGTACATTCTTGGAATCAAAAAGGAACATCGTAAGGTATTGCCTCATTTTGTTCTCGCTTTTAAATTCTGCAGACCTGGCTTCAAATATTTCTGTATATCTCAAGAATGTAATTCTAGAAATTTAAAATGATGTTTAACCTCTTGCCTTGTTTTGACTCCCAAAGAAGGGGCATAGAGACATTTTTTTACTTGCATTTCAGTACAGCCACACTGAATTCTCAAGTTAAAATGACTTAACCTGTCACATTGTTTTCGTGGTAGCGATCAACTAAATTAAATACAAGACTATCGATTTCAGCAAGAAGCCTAATGTAAAGTTCACAACTGTTGCACAAAACACAGCTGTTTGGCCCTGGTCCAAGTGGTAATAAGTGAGGACAAAGGAGTAGGGAAGATAACCTTTAGCTTAATATAGTTCAGTAAATTAGATCCTTTATATGCTAATTTTGTACTTTTTTTAATAGATGGAACTGATTAAAAATATAAGTACTGCCGAACAGCCCTATTTATTCACTCGACATGTTCATTTCCTCAACTTCTCAAGGTAAGATATTTTCCAGCTTAATGGTTCTTTCATTTCTTTTTAGCACTTAAACTCCTTCTAACGAACAATTATTTTAAAATCCACCTTCGTTTTCAAAGTAGTGTAATTGCCCTTGAAAGGACTTTTTTTTTAATCCATTTATTTTGGCTGTGGAGGGATCCAAATTTGAAATATTTGGACAGAAGCTTCAGTTCTTTCTAGAATACTAATCTTAAATCTTTTGAAGACTTGAAATAATTTGAATGCACAGCCATTTGACGTGACAGTTGTGATTTCTTAACGATGTTTATATATTTTTGAGAGAAAGAGAGCACAAGGGAGGGGCAGAGAGAGAGAGAGAGGGAGACCGAGGATCCCAAGCAGGCTCTGCACTGACAGGAGACAGTCTGACGCGGGGCTCGAACTCACGAACCGTGAGATCATGACCTGAGCCGAAGTCGGACGCTTCACTGACTGAGCCACCCAGGCACTCCCCGTAGTTGTGTTTTAAAGAAAAAACTCGGCTAGGTGCTAAAACAAACAAACTCAGAGGCAAGGGATAGGTGTTTCGACAGATATTTCGTTGCACATTTTTGTACCATGTGAACCCACACGGGACTCTGGGCATAACTTAGTTGAGGAGTGATGTGTATTTTATCGGATCTAAGTGCTAGTACTGGCCTCTCCGTACCTTTTTCATATTGCATTTGATTATTCTAAATCTTGCATATTTGGTGCTGGTGGGGGTATTTTAGAAATCTGGTTTTTTCTTCAGCTGCAGATAATGATGCAGATCTTCAAATTTACGTTGTGAGACTCTTGATCTGTTCAGTTGCTAACTCCCAAGTTCTGGGCACTCTCTTCCGCCGTTAGCCTGGGTCCCCTGTCACTGCGCTTTACTGCAAACCGGTGGCTCTCAGATTCCTCCTCTCCATGGGCTGGCCTGCGTCTGTGCTCACAGTTGGTTTCCGATGACAGAGCACAGGCCCCGGGGGCAGATCCGCTCCACAGCCCGGGGACCCCTGGGCCTCCCTTATCCTCTCACAGGCACTTCCCTTACTGCTGCAGCTCCCGCGGGGATATAGGACCTCGCAGGTCTGCACTAAGAGGCCTTGCTGGCTGATGCTGGCCTAACGCCCCGCTGGGCCAGGCACCCAGGGAGGCTGGCGCTCAGGGAAAGACAGGGCTCTGCCTGAGTGTTAGCTGCTTCCGAATTCACACCTGAGCTGCCTGGCTCAGCTTCCCTGCCATGGGATGCCTACCTGTCTAGGGGGTGGGAGCTTTTAGCCTTCAAAGGGCTGTTGCACCAGGCCCTGCCGTGCACCAGGCCCTGTGCAAATCAGGTGAGATTCAGCAGAGCAAGTTATGTAGCAAGTTACCTAGCGACAAAGAGCAGGCGCTGCCTTATATTTAAAAGTAAGCTCTCCCTGCGATTTCCCCGCCTCCCTGCTACCCAGAGTTCCCTTGGATGGTGAATAGGCATATAGGACACTGCCGATCAGCCTCCGCGACCCAGTAGCCTGAGCGTGTTTCCCACCACATTTGTAGAGTGGCCTGGTACTGGATTGTCTGGGGTATGCGCCCTGCCTCTCACTTCCAGCGGCCGAGAACATGTAACGGGACGTAACTAGACAACGAGGTCGTGTTAGCTATCAGGCATTGCATTTTACGACTTGCAAAGAGCAGAGCACGCCCACCCCCGCGCCTTGCTTTTCTGGTGAGCTTCCTTCCGTGTCACCCCTGATGTCCTCTAACCTTTGATTTAACTCTTCTTGCTTCAGGGGTCAGGTTTTTACAACCAAAACAAATTGCAATGCAACAGATTTTAATACTTGACCCAGGCCAGTGTAAAGTTCTAATGATAAGCCAAAGCCAGTACCTTAATCGGGTCAGCAGAACTGAGCACAGCATGGTAACCACGTCTTATCATGGCCTCTACTATTAAATACATGTCCAACGGGCACCTGGGTGGCTCAGTTGGTTGAGCATCTGACTTTGGCCCAGGTCATGATCTCACAGTTTGTGAGTTTGAGTCCCACAGCAGGCTCTCTGCTGTCAGCGCAGAGCCCGCTAAGATCCTCTGTTCCCCCTCTCTCTTCCCCTCCCCCACTCATGCTCTCTCTCAAAAATAAACATTTAAAAAACAATAAACGCAACATACATACATACATGTCCAAGAGTTTAGTCTTGATTAATTTAATCATGAAAGAAAAAAATTGATAAACACCTTTGAGAAGACAGCACGTCGCCAGAAACCAGTGTTGGCCTGGCCGCCAGGACCTCTGGCTGTCAGACCTTCCCAATGACCATGACTCTGGGCTAGCAGTTTCACCTCTGGGTGGGGATGGGAGGTCTCTGTTTTCCCATCTATGAAATAGGAACAGTTTCTGCCCACTCCTGCCTTGTAGGGATGCTCCAAACACAGGAATGAAGGAAAGCCCTTCAACTTTTTTGAGGGGAGGATATTACATACGTGCAAAGTGGAGTTTATATTTTTACGGGGAAATAATTTTATCTTAAATAAGATAAATCCAGATATATACTGACTTGCTTATGCACGCTTAAAAAAACATGTACCAAAATAGATCATTCTTTTTTTTTTTTAATTTTTTTAACGTTTATTTATTTTTGAGACAGAGAGAGACAGAGCATGAACGGGGGAGGGTTAGAGAGAGGGAGACACAGAATCTGAAACAGGCTCCAGGCTCTGAGCTGTCAGCACAGAGCCCGACGCGGGGCTCGAACTCAAGGACCGTGAGATCATGACCTGAGCCGAAGTCAGACGCTTAACCAACCAAGCCACCCAGGCGCCCCAGATCATTCTTTTTTTTAACATATTTTTTAAGTTTTTTAAAATTAATTTTGAGAGAGAGAGCGCAAGTGGGGAGGGGCAGAGAGAGAGAGAGAGAGAGAGAGAGAGAGAATCCCAAGCAGTCTCCACACCGGTGCAGGGCTTGAACTCACGAACTGCAAGATCATGACCTGAGCTAAAACCAAGAGGCGGACCACCTAATTGACTGAGCCACTCAGGCGCCCCCAAAATAGATCATTCTTAACAAAGTGTAGCAATTTATACTTGAGCAAGACTGAAACACGTACTCCTGTTTTCCTTACGGAGGAGATTGTTCTAAGTAATCTTTCCTGTGGTATATGCCAATAATCTTTGTTGCCTCGTACTTTCCTATTAATTCTCATCTGGCATCCCTGCATAACTTGTGATTTTTTTTTCCATCCAGGTTGTGTGTCTATTTGTGTATTAGAAATGACGCGTTCCTATGTCTCTGGCAACCGTTCGGCCCTAGGGCAACTACAAACTACCTTTGTAGTTTCTCGTCGAAGTGGTTTGTGAGAGCGTTCTGCCGCCTCTAGTTTTAGCATATGTGCTGCCGAAGCGAGCACATCGTTCTGCCGCTGCTGAAAGACACCTGTACAGTGTTGCCAGTTGGCACTCAAGAGGCATTGCCGTCGAAGCCTCTTTCTGAGCCGACGGCCGAGTTCCTGAGCAGCCTCGCGGTGTCTCCCGAGATACCTTGAGGAGAGGGCCCGGCTCGTGCTGACTTCTCCACCTTCCATTCCATTTTGTTCAGTCAAACACGTGTTTTGCCGGGCACCCTCTATGTCCTGTTCACTGGTGGAGGACCGGGGCTTCCACAATGAACTAGAAACGCTTTCGCTGCTTTAGGGCAAGCGTCTGTTCTTCTTCCATCGAGGAAGGATTGGCAGCAAAGTGTGATGGGCTTTAGGAGAGAGAGTGGCAGTCTCTCCCACAGGGGAGGTGGGACCCTCCCTCCCTGAGGGAGGAAAAGTGGAGGGCCTTCCAGAACAGGAGCCCTTGCCTCTGGGATATGAGGGACAGGTCAGCGTTAGACAAAAGGGAAGGGCACTGGCGGCACAGGGACCAGCATGAGCTAAAACCGGACAAAGAGAGGGACCAAGAGGAATCCTTGGATGGGAGCCCCAAGGGTGAGCACAGCAAAAATGGCTGGCAGTCAAGAGTTCTAAGCAGGAAAAAAGAGCGACTGGCCTGAGCAGCTCTGCTCCTTTTAAAAAGCCCACGCTATCTGCGGAAGCGATCATGTCCTCTCCTGCCACCCCACACGCACAAGGCGGCGGGGCGGGGAGGGGAAGAGGGGTGCCCAGGTACGAGACCTCCATATATACGGGCATACAGAGCAAGCCCCCCAGTATACAATTAACAGAAAAACATCTAAGTGGGAACTTGTTAAGAGGGCTTTCCCGTGCTTTTAAAAAATGACTTCCATATTTTGAATTGTAAGGCAAAGAGATAATTGAGCTACTCTTAAGAAACCTACCACGATCGTTGCTGACAGCCGTATGGTTGGCTCGTTTCAAGATAATGAGGTCATTAAGAGAAAAATTGATAGTGCAGCTTAATATTCTTGGTTGATATTTCGTTTCTAGTCTTCCTGACATTCTTAACACGCAGCAAGACACTTCCTGGTGAGCAGAACATAAGAATGGAAGTCACCTCTCTCCCCACACCTCGTGCACGCAAATGTTCTGAACTTCTGAAGCGTGCGGCATTATCCCAGGACGAATTGCCTTTATTTCTTTTTTTCCCCTATTAACTATGGCATCCTTATCTTGAAATATAGACCCTCTCCTGTGAGCTCTTGGTGATTAGATAGCCGAGCTGCTTCATTTATTCATCATCTAGGCATCTTGCTCTGTTCCTTCTGTTCCCTATTTTTAGACCTAAAAGGACCATTTCACGATACCCAGTTTTATTAATTCAACCATAGAAAGCAGTAGTTATCAGACCAAACTGATGTTTCCATCGTTGCTTCGGGGAAGGCTTCCCGCCAGAGGAGATAAACACTCCAAACTCAGCAGAAATTTCAGGCCAGTTGGGATCTGTGAGGGTTTCCACTAGACCGCTCCCTCATACAGTCTTTGAACCGCTTAAACATTTGGTCCGGACACATGTCTTCCAACTGGACTACCTGGAGAATTGAGTCAAAAATGATCTTGGCCTAAAAGATGCCCTTCTTTGTTGTGATGATTTAGGAGGACTTTTACTATTTGTGTACTGCCATCGAATGTGTCCATTCCCGGTTGTTGAACTAACCGAGAGAATGATAATTTTTGACAAATGTCAGCCTTTCCGCATGAACGGCATCTCCTCAGGTGCGGCTTAGATCCACACGCTGAAAGACCGTGACAGACAATTCAATTCATCTTCCCCTTGCCCCACTGTTTGTTTGCAAGTGTTTTGGGGGGCTTGAGGGGGCAGTAACTTTCCAACCTGTGCCCCCCCCCCCCCCCCCCCGCCACTCAACTCCCAACTTGTGTCTTGCAGGGAAGACATGAGGAAGTTACGTGTCAGAGCAAGGTGCTGTCAGAATAGTCCAAGCGAATTACAGGCTAGATCAGTACGCTAAACCATTTCAAACTACCACGTCTCAGAGCCCTTTTTTCACGGGATTCTTCATTTCTCATTCATGACTCCCTCGCCCTCCTTCACTTCTGTTTCCTTATTTATCGCAGATGCTGGCTCCCACGCCAACACTAACTCACAAAAGCAAAATATTTAAAAATAAATCAATCACTCAAGAAGCAGGCAGGGTGTGATGTTCGAGGAGCAGCGTTTTGGACACTTTCTCTCTTCCCTTAAAGAAGCCTTAATTACTGGCGTGAACAAAGGCTGCCCTCTGATGGCACTATTTAACAAAACAAATCCAGCCTTACTAATTCCATAATTCCGTCTGGTTTCCACAGCTTGTTTCTGAATGTTGACTTGGTTTTCGCTGTCATTGGCAAAACCACCCACTTTCAGGCCGTGCCCTGCAAATCTTTTGTAACGGTGACAGAAAGCTCCACCTTTGAAGAGGGCTTCCGGGTAACAGCTGAGATCAGCAGCTGCTGAACGCTGTCTTTCCCTCCTGAAGCTTGATTTCATCCTGTTGGAACACTGCTGGACTAATCTTGGGAAAATGGCGCTCTCTTCTCACTTTCCCCTTCCCCTGAGCGGATGGCGCTGGTCAGGGGACACATAAGCCCACGTGCTTTGTTGGCCCGTCGGAGATTAGTGTCCTCGGGACTTTTCCCTGAGCCCACCTCACTGCCTGCTACGAACAACCTTCCCTCTTGTGGAGTCCCCTTGGCTCCAAGCAGGAGCCCTCACTCCAGTGTCCCAGCCGGCCCTCCCTTCACCCACATTTGTCCCCACTCAGCATCCCCCTCTCTTCCCTCAGGACACGCCACAGAGCCGAGGAGGCTCAGTCTTTTCTGCTTGTGTTTTGTGAAGTGACGTCCTCTCCCTGGCGGCGGGGACCAAAGTGCCCCCGTCTCGGGTTTGGGAGGATACTTGGTGGCCCTTTGGTCCCATTCCAATGAAGGACCAGCAAATAAGCATCCCTCCCTCCCTCCTCCTGTGGGCAGCTCCTCAGCCTGCCCCCCAAACAATCACAGCCTTTTCCATGATGGCCTTTCTGTCACTTCAAAGTGTCTCTTCCCCAGGGATCAAAGCCGGGCTTCTAGCCACGGGGTACTTACCATCTTTGAATGTTAGGTAACAGCACAGGGGATAACCCCTACTTTTAGGCCAGAGGTGAGAAGAAGATACACTTTCAGTAGAATGGAAATTGCCAGCGGCCAAGTGGAGGGTCACACAGAGCTTGGGTTTAGGATGAGGAGAATGTTCTGGGGATGGCTGTATACGTAAAATGTTTCCGTTATGTATATTTTACCATAATTTAAACAAACACAAAAAAAAGAAGACATACTTTCAAAAAAATGTTCCCAGCCCTAGCAAACTCTACCATAATGGGAGGACAACACAATCTTAATTCCCCAGAACAACTGGGGTCATAAGTCTTGCTGTTTACTATGTGCAGTAATATTCTAGGCAGAATATCACCAGCAAGTTGATGAAAGTATGCCTAAAATTCTTGCCCACCTGCTTTGCTTTGCGTAGCTATTGGGGAGGTGGCTAATGCTGCGGGTTGACTGATTAAGGCAGCAGTGGGGGGCAGATACAGAAGAACATCCTCAGAATGAGATATTTAGGAATTCATGGGAAAAAAGTGAGAGCCATGCAGTTATCATTTCTCGAGAATTACATTCTGCCTTGGGTCTTCATCTTCTCATCAAAACACAAAACTGAAAAGAATATGGTAAATTTGCAGAGGGTCGGAAGGAGACCCACAGGGGGTGATTGAAGAGTTGATACATATGGTGTATGAACAGAAGTCAAAGAGTGGAAACGCCTGCTATTTTAGGATGACTTAAAAGAGAGCTTCACATATGCAGTAGCTGTTGTGGTGACCAAGGGACAAGAGCGTGGGTTGTTAAGTGAAAAACAAAATATGGCCCGCCTCCTCTGCTCTAGGATGTTTGCACAATGCAGAACCTTTCCTCAGTTGTGGTCAGCACAATTTTTTAGAGCTTCATAAAGGCCAAATTAGTAGTACAGATTAAAAAATAAAAGGAAATAAGTCTGAAGACAACTGCCAAAGGAATTTTCAAGAAGAAACATGCACAAAAGAATTTACAGGATTTAAAATTGAAGCCGAAGAGGCTAAAAGTTGTAAAAACAAACAAACCAACGAAAACAAACAAACAAACAAAAACACCGGCCACAAACAAAAAGAGAAGCTAATTCTTTATGTTGAGGGGATGAACAAAAGGAAGTCTGGATAAAAGAAGACTGGGAATTTTGGCTGGTATACCAAAGACCTCAGCTGTCAGGTTGGCCAATAGGATGGACTTCACCGGGAGGCTCTGGAAGTCTTCTCTTCAGGGTTGAAAACGTAAGGCAGAGTGTTGTGTGGCCTGAGATTGGGTGGGCGTACAAAGCCTTCTGTTTCTGGCACAGATCAGCAGCCCTACGTTCAGGAGACTGGGAGACCTTCTAAGGGTGACCAGGAATTCTGATTAGGACCAAACATTGCAGGAGGAGGAGAAACTGATCTCGAGAGAGGATGGGTTGAGGGGGGAAACCTGTTTCCCTGGGAAGCGTGGGTGGTATTCTGGCCTCTTTGGTGTAACTGACGTGCCACCCCAGTTTTACCAGTTTAGGGGGGAGCTCTGTCCTAGACAAAGGACCGGGCTGGCAGCCTGAAACCATTATTACTGTTGACTTCTGGAATGGGGCAGATCTCTATCAGATGTCTCTCTACAGTTAGAAATTTCGAGAGAGTGGCTATTATATTATCTGATACTTAATAAATTCCTAAACCATCTAAAACTTCTGTTTTGGAAAGTTATCCTGGAAACCTTGCACTGGGCTGCCGCGTGCAACTCAGAGCACGTCACCCACGTCCAAGAAGCCTTGTCAGTCTGCAGCCTTCGGGGGGAGATGGCAGCGGCCAGACTGAGGGCCCTCTCACAGTGGGAAGCCGTGCCTTGCTTCACAGGATTGGGCACTTCTGCTAATTCTCGGTAACAGTCATTCTTCACATGAAGACAGACTACAGTTGAGGTTTTTGGAAAGCGTGATGCGATTGCGGAGGGCCTCCCGGCATTCACATCTGGGACGCATGCTTCGTCTTCCTAACCCGTAGCTTTATTACTTTAGTTGCTGCTTATCGTAGGTACGAAACTCAATTTAATTAAAAAGAGGAAGATACCTCCAGGACGATAGGGGTGAGCTGGTTTGGCACAGCTGACTTGTGAGATGAGTTGGTTCCCATGCGCCTCCAGCTGCGTGAACGTCACCTTGTGTCCATACGAGACTCGTATTGGCACGGCTAACCCTGCTTACCTTTCCCATGGGGAGTGGTCAAGGGGTCCAGAGTATCATTCACGCAGCCTGGTGCCTGAAAGTCCACCACTAGACAGTCATTTCTTTTCGTACCTTTGGATTCCTCTTTCTGAAGCTTCTCGTTAAAAATGCAAATAGATGGGGGCCCCTGCATGGCTCGGTCAGTTAAGCGTCTGACTTTGACCCAGGTCACGATCTCAGGGTTCGTGGGTTCGAACCCCATATTGGGCTCTGTGCTGACAGCTCGGAGCCTGGAGCCTGCTTCGGATTCTGTGTCTCCCTCTCTCTGCCCCTTCCCTGCTCGCGCTCTGTCTCTGTCTCTGTCTCTCTCAAAAATAAACATTACAGATTTTTTTTTAAATAATAAAAAAATAAAAATAAAAATGCAAATGGGGCGCCTGGATGGCTCAGTCGGTTGAGCATCCGACTTCGGCTCAGGTCACGATCTCACGGCTCGTGAGTTCGAGCCCCGCGTCGGGCTCTGTGCTGACAGCTCAGGGCCTGGAGCCTGCTTCAGGTCCTGTGTCTCCCTCTCTCTCTGCCCCTCCCCTGCTTGCACTCTGTCTCTCTCTGTCCCTCACAAATGAATAAATGTTAAAAAAATTTTTTAGATAAAAATACAAATAGACCTAGGACCTTATGTGAGTTAATACACGACAAAGGATGGGTGACCTGGTATGTCGACTTTCATCTATAGCAGAGGCCTGTGATATCAGCAGAAGCCTGTAAACTTAGAAGCATACACCCAGGCATTCAAGTCTTCACTGGCTGAGCACCTACTGTGTGGCTCACACTGTGCTAAGTGGCATCGTTGCCGGCTCCAGGAGCGTAGGCTGACGGGAGAGGCAGACCTACACGGACAGTGCCGGACAGAAGGACGGACACGGGATGGGGCAGAACTGCTGAAGGATGTGACTGTGATTCTGGGCTGGCTTTTGCAAGGTGACAGAGTCTGCCAGCCGGGGAGTCGTGAGACGGGGTCTAGTCAGTTTGTTTTCTCTGTGCTCCTTCTGACCCCTGATGGAATGTCCAGGCATCCTCATCAGAAGGTCACAGGGTCACAGGGTAAAAGGACCCTGAGGGTCTGCCTGCGGGTCCCCAGAAGGTCCCCAGAGCGAGACCTGTGCCCAGAGCCTGGAGTGTTCTCCCAGGCTCCCCAGGGCCATTGTGTGCAGGCCGGTCAAAGAAAAAGGGGAGAAGCCTTAAGAAAAACTCAGCCAACCTGATCGTTTTGCCTCAGGGAGGCCTTGCCCTCAGGCCAGCGTTCAGAGCATTTACCCAATACCTTTGTGGAAGACATTAAAATGAAACACCTAGATACTCGTTTTATTTTTATCTAAAACCACCTGCCTCCATTTGAGGATAATTACATAGATTTTTGTTGTGCTCATAATGCCCCCTTACGTTATTACTTTTCTCAACTCTGGAATCTTCTTTCCATGGTTCAGAGCACAGATTCTGGAGCCAGACCTGCCTGGGTTCACATCCCGGCTCAGCCACAAATTACTCACCCCCTCCCTGCCCCAGGTGCCGATGGGGACGGTTGTGGTTCCTACTCCATGGAGACGTTGTGAGTCTTCTGTGAGGTGTTCACGAAAGGCTTACAAGAAGGTGATTTAATAAATGTTGAGTGTGTTTAATAAACGTTGGCTAATGTCACCCACTTCCTGCAGAGCACCTGCCCTGAGACTGTTGGAATCAGAACATAGAAGAAGCACCATCTCACCCAGCGAGGCAATCGGGATTGATCACACGTTCCATGAGGGGCAGCCACCTGCCAGTGTGTCTGTGCCAGACACTGGGAATACAAAACCCACCACCGCGTGCCCCCACCCTCAGGGACCCACAGCCCAGGGAGAAAACGAGACCATGTCCACACCTCCCTGCTGACAAATCCAGTCGTTTGCATGGTGCTGGCCAGGAATAGCCCTCTCAGCCCCAGCAGGTCCCCGCACACACATTTCCCACACATAATAAAGTGCCGATCAGGAACCCCTGCTCGCTGATTGAATTCTTCACTGGTACCTTAGCAGACTGGGTCCTCTAATGACAATATATGAGCTAGAGGGGAAACGGAGTCTAAGTGGGCTTCGTTGTCCTCCAGAAGTGATGGGTCGTAACCAGCTCCATGTTTGTGTGCATGTGTTAGGTTTGGAGGAGACCAGCCCGTCTACATCAACATCATTAGAGACCCCGTCAACCGGTTTTTATCTAACTATTTTTTCCGTCGATTTGGAGACTGGAGAGGGGAACAGAACCACATGATCCGCACCCCCAGCATGAGGCAGGAGGAACGCTACCTGGTAAGTCCTGTGGCATCTAAGAGTGGCCCACCCCGCCCTGGGCGAGCCCCTGGAGGCCGGGGAGCTCTCCCTCCCCACCCTGGCTGTCCCGTGGCACTTCTGTGGCACCTTCCTCAGGGAGGAAGTTTTTGCCCGTGAAAAGCTGATTGTCCCAGATGACCCAGATCCTGATGAGCATCTTCTCAAATGACTTTCTAGTCTGGTTTTTCCTGGTTTGTCTTTCGCACTAAATCCCAGGGGAATCCCTAGGGAAACCTGATGGGTGTTACTGTCATTTAGACGTGTTTGGAATCTCTCTTGAAGGGCACAACGTGCTTCCCGTGGCAGTCCTATGAGAGAGGGGTGTCTTCAGATGAGACCCTGTGGTTCCTTAAAGGATGTGGGCACAACCGTGACTGTTTACAGGTCGTCCAATGTCAAGTCCGGGTTCTTGCCCACCAGAGCACAACAGAATTAGGCTGTCTCAGCAAAAACTGCTCTTTCTGGACCTTGTTTGGGGACCCTCAGCTCCATGGGGATGTTAATTGTGACCCCAGTAATTGTTTCCATAGGGCAGAGTTGGGAACAAAAAGGGAGGGCCAGCAACAGAGTTAGAGTGCATTTGTCACCTGTTTGTGACCTAGATCAACAAAAGCTTGTCGGGCAGCCGAGATCTGGTGGTAAAGAAGGGGAAATCCTGGTCTGCGTGTCTCAGGGAGCCTGTTGGGGTCACCCAGACCCATCCTGGGCCGTTGGGCACAGCAGAAGGAGAAGAGAGTAATGAGGGGTCAGTACAAGTCTGTTCCCAGGGTGGGAGAGTGACCCAGAGCCTGTGCCCCCTGCTGTCAAGGCCACAGAGCATCCTTAGAGCTGAAGTGTCATTACCCAAAATTCCAGCCAATGCCCAAGCT
Organism: Panthera uncia; assembly: GCF_023721935.1. Classification (NCBI taxonomy): domain Eukaryota; kingdom Metazoa; phylum Chordata; class Mammalia; order Carnivora; family Felidae; genus Panthera; species Panthera uncia. The sequence goes on from NW_026057580.1 coordinate 102,429,287, forward strand.
TCTCTTTCCTCATTTAATTTTTAAAAGTGTAATGAAAGTTCGTGTTTGGAGCATGGGAGTATTTTGCGTGATGTCACTTTCACGTGTTACAATCCACAAGCAGAGTTGAGAAAATGGAGTTGTATCTTATCTGCCGTGAAACAACGCGTTCATAGATGGGCCAAGACCAGAAACTAAGCCCAGTTACCATTCAGGATTTACTCAACCACCTAATGCTTTAGTGAAATATTTTTAAAATGGCTTTTACTTTAAAAAAAAAAATTTAGTGGCAGAAACTCTCATCTTTTCCTTGAAACTGCATGTTAGAACCATGGCTATATATTTTTTATTCAGTGACAAGTACATCTTCAGAGGATAGAACCACTTACTAGCAATACAGGCGGGCTGGGTCTGAGGACCCAGAGTGGGGGACAGTCCCACAGAATCAGCCAGGAGGCTCCTTGGCTTCACACAGGATGGAAATCATACCCAACCCAGCAGGAGGCAAAAGCAGGGTTGACTGAAGATATATACCGAAAGAGATAGAGATGGAGTGTCCAGGAGATTTGGAAACGAGAAGAGGGAGTCTGGCCTTTGCTTGGGATCTGCGGTTTTTATTGGTGATTAGGGTCGGGTGTGTGTCCTCTCAAACATACAGGAGCGGGTCAGAACAAGACAGGGTCCACACGTCCTTCATAAGTCGCTCGTTCCCTGAAGCCAGGGGTCTTGGTGTGCAGATATCCAGTGTCTGTGGTCTGGAACAGGCACATGATACCTCTGCCCGGTCATTCCTTAGATATCATCTGTTGTGCTGGAAAACTCCAAAGATATCATTATCTCTCTATCCCTTAGAAAGGGGGCATACGTTAAGGTAAGGCATGTGCAGAGTAGGGTGCAGATCCCAGCAAGAAGAGAAGCAGGAAAAGAAGCCAAGGGGAGAAAGAAACAGCCTTTGCTTTCATGGGGTCTCTTTGATTTCCCGGTCTCATTAGAGGAGTAATGTCTATTTGGATTATTGTGGTTTGCGTTGGCTCTTGGTTACCATTTATATGTTCTTTTGAAAATGATGGGGCATATTCAATTTAATCAAAGAATATTACGGTTCCTGACCCGATCCTGATACTAAGAAAGTTAGAACCAAGTTATAGCTGATGATCTTGAAAAACCAAAGATCTGGAAGTGAGTTTTATGAATCCCGCTCTTCAAACGTTAATGTAGGTAATAGCTAAAGTCGCAGTCCGTCAGAAGGTGAAAAGTGATTTTGGAAAAACACGGAAGTGGAGGGGCAGCCTTGGGGATCCAGAATGCCAGAGGGGGCGGGGACCGGCTGGGATGTCAGTGAGGGGGTGAGGAAGACAGTGAGGACGTGGCATCGGAGGGACTGTCAGAGTAGAAGATGGAAGTCGGTAAGTTGGTCAGCGAGGGGCACACAGCTCCACCTGGAGGGGCATCCGGACAAAGGCCTGCAGTGGGCACACGTGTGGTTCATTCAGAGATCAGCGGGGAGAACGGTGTGGCTGGTGGAGAGTGGGGCGTGGGGACAGGAAAGTGGCAGGAGGAAATTTCGGAGAGGTAAGGGTGGGAGAGAACAGATCGTAGAAAGCCCCATGAGTGACGCCAGTTTCTCTAAGTGAGCTGGGAAGTAACCCGAATGACCCCAAGTCAAACCCACCTTCCTCAGTGCTCTTTCTCTGGAGTCTCCATGGGAAGGCTGAGCCCTTCTCCCAGCGGGGATGTGTCATACCATCAGCCTGCAAACACCCTCAGCAGGCTTCTCCCACCTTTCTAGGAGTCAGGGCCTCCCTCCTGCGCTAGACCTGTATCTGGCCAATCCCTGCAAGTCTCACAGGCTCTTCCCACTCAAAGTTTCCACAGGGCTCTATTGAGAATGGAGTTTGTGGGATGGTGACCCCACAGTTATGCAGTGCACAGGCTATACAGCTGTACAGGGAGGTCTTGATGTTCTTCCTCTGTGCTCTCAGAAAGTTCCGTGCTGGTGATACCATTTCTCTGGGTGATATAATGTCTTAACTTCTGCCCTCCAACAGCCTATAAGCTCTTTGAGGACCAGATAGGATCAAAGTTCCATCTGTGTCCCTGGCACGCAGAAGAGGGGCTGAAATACTGGAGGCCTAAATAGCATTCTACTTACTAAATAACAAACACATTATTAATATGGAAGCTGAGAGCAATTCTCTAGGTTTTTCTACCCTGTCACATTTTGCCATCCTGTGAATCATTGCACATAACGTAGTCTGCACGTATTCACACAGTTAAGTTGTAATCATTTGCCAGAGAGGTTGTAAACAGGAGAGAAAAAAAAAAATCATGGTTTAGATTTAAAAAAAACAAACAGGGGCGCCTGGGTGGCGCAGTCGGTTAAGCGTCCGACTTCAGCCAGGTCACGATCTCGCGGTCCGTGAGTTCGAGCCCCGTGTCGGGCTCTGGGCTGATGGCTCGGAGCCTGGAGCCTGTTTCCGATTCTGTGTCTCCCTCTCTCTCTGCCCCTCCCCCGTTCATGCTCTGTCTCTCTCTGTCCCAAAAATAAATAAAAAATAAAATAAAAAGTTGAAAAAAAAATAAAAAAAAAATAAAAAAAACAAACAAACCCATAAAGTGTTGAAAGTTGATAGTCGAAGCTAATCTTATGCTGCCTTTATGGTGTGATTTGAGAGATTCTGGGGAACTTTCCCCGCCTGGAATTCTACCCTTAGAGATTTGCAGGGGCCTCCTTTCCAAATGGAAGCTCTGTGTCCTGGGAAGGGCCTGTGTCCGATGAGCTCATGTCATTCCTTGGCAGGGCCCCAGCAGGAGAGCACTGGGCTCCCCAAAGCAGCAGAGGGAGAAATCAGGGTAGCAAGGAATAGAGAGGGGGCCCCACGGGACATGTGACTCCTTCGTGACCTGGCCCCAGCCTGACCCAGTTAGAAGACTCTTTTCTTGTTCAAAGGATAGTTTGTTTATTTGGAAGAAGATGGTCTATCCCCCCCCCTTTTTTTAATAGCTGAAACTTTTCATTTCATCTCCTTGGACCCATTAAACCCTTGAAATAAAACTGTCCCCTTTCAGAGCCTGCCCTCATTTTGGCAAGCCTGGGTGGTCAGTTGTTTGACTCAAAAGAGGGTGTTGTGTCTCCGTGGGGTGTAGGGCAGCTGTGAGGAGACCGCTGTCCCTGGAGGGGACGCACAGGGTGCACCCACACCCGAGAAGGAGGCAGGCGTGGCCGTGTGACGAGACCTCTCCCTGAACACTGCACGCACGCGGAGTCATGGGAGCTGGCCCCAAATGGGTCCACTGATGTACCCACATTATTCCAGATCTCAGCACTCCAAAGTCACTTGCTTTATCCAGTTGCCAAAACTCAGGCAGTTCTGCTCCTGGCCCCGAGCCTCACAGAGCTGCTTAGCATACAGCTGAGAGAGGGCCAGGGCCTCTGAGCCTGCCCCGGTTTGGGGGGGGGGGGGTGTGAAATAATATCATCTTGTGATGCTGGTTTGGAAGAAAATGGAAAAGGGTAAAGGGATCATAGGATTTGCAGGGTCCCTGGAGGTCATGGGGAGACTCTTGTTTCACAGGGGGTAGGAACGGGGTCTGGGTCTGAGGGTGGGTCAGAGGCCCCACCAGAAGGAGAAGCCGGGCCCCCAACTCCACAATTGTATCATTTGATCATTTGGACCTTATGTTTTACTTCCTGCATGTTAAAGGAAGAAGAGGACTGGGCTGGGCCAAGTTCTGTGCTTTCTGAGCAAAATCATTTTGTCTGACGCATCTTTACAAAGACAACAGCTGTTATAACCTTTTCTTTCTTCCCAAATTTTCTAGCATCTTATAGCTATTTCCCATATTTTCTGGAAACAGTTAGATTTTCTAGAAGTTTCTATGTCTTTCCAAACCATGCTTCCCTTGTATTCACACACACAAAAATAATTTTAAAATAACTTCTTGCTTGGGGCACCTGGGTGCCTCAGTCGGTTGGGCGTCCGACTTCGGCTCAGGTCATGTTCTCATGGTTCGTGGTTCGAACCCCGCGTCGGGCTCTGTGCTGACAGCTCAGAGCCTGGAGCCTGCTTCCGATTCTGTGTCTCCCTCTCTCTGGCCCTCCCCTGCTCACTCTCTGTCTCACTCTCTCTTTCAAAAATAAATGAACATTAAAAAAATGTTCTTGCTAGAACAGATACAAATTCAACATAGAGCAGCCACGCCGTGAAAAGGCCGTTCCCTTCGGCTCATATCTCTTTGTCCAGACCCAGACACTGGGCCGCCCAACGCACAGGTTCCTCCTTTCTCTTTTGCTTTTAGACTCATAAGGTGGGACAGAGATGAGCCCAGGCACACTTGGATACATCCCAGCGCATGAGACTCTTCTCCAGCTGGAGTCCAGGCTCCTTTTATTTCCAGGGCAGGGAGGTCCCTGGCACCCAGAACGTAGCTAATGAAAGAATGAATGGCCGCTAATGAAAAGCAACTGTTGTGATTTACAAGCGAGGGAGAGCATCTCATGCCTGCAGAAGCCACTCCCTTTTCCAGTTGCTGAATTTCCCTGCAAATGGATTTCTTGCCCTGGCATTTCCACTCCGTTCGTTATGTATACGTGTGCCATTTCTGCCTGCTGTTTGCCTAAAACTTGGCTGTAGAAAGGTTCATGGTCGAATGTTCTGCAGGGATACCACTTCGTAGTTTCAAACTCCAAAAAATGTCAGGTTGGCCTCCTTACCCAAGCTTACTGCACGTTCACCGGAGGACCCTTCCACTAGACGACACTCCATTTGAAGAACAGGGAGAGAAGGAGACGTTCCCAGGGAGAAAACGCCTCTGTGATACTGTTTATTCGCCTTGGCTGTAAAGCGTGGAAAGTAATGCATGTTTAGAAAAAAAAAAGATGCATAATTTACAGCTTCTTAATTCATAAAGAATTCAGTGAATCATGTTGGCCCCGTTGGATTCTGGAGAAGTCTGAAAACTGGCCAGCGTCAGCAAAGGTTTTGCAGAGAGCTATGCATTTTAATCTGCTTGAAAGTTTTGGACTCTAAACGTCCTTTAGCTTTGGAAATGTATATATGAAATACTCATTTCTGGAAATTTCCACTCTGCCCTGACCAGCTGAGGCTGTCTTGTGATCGAAACCTCGGGCTTTGCCTCCGTCTTTATTAAGCGTCATCTTCTTAAAGAAAGAAAACAAATATGGGATTTGGATGGTCTGCTCTTTCAGTATTTCAGTAAATATCTATGTTTTCCGAATTTTGGAAAGTAAAAAAGTAATACTCTGTCTCCGACTAGTTCAGATTTGGCTTATGATTGCAGGCTGAGACAACAGCCTACCTAGCTGGGTGACCCAGCCGGTGAGTTAGCCTCCGTGAACCTTACTTTTCTCATCTGTACGATGGGGATATTTTACCTCCCTTGCCTGTATCACAGAGTTGTTGGGAGAATAAGTGAGACATTCTACACAGAAGTACTCTGAAAGCTAAGAGTTTCCAGAAATGGTTTCGGCATTAATGCTTTCACCCACTGGCTGCATGTGACCTGTAGAGACTATTGCTCCTACGACCAGGAGCTGCTGTTCCCCTGTAGCCCAGGCCACGCTGGGCCATGTACTGAAGCGTGAGGTCCACCTCCGCCAAGATCTCACATGGCCCCACCAGGCCCCTTCCCCTGGGAATTTGTTTCTAAGGAAACTGCTTCTCTCTGTGTTCCCAGCAGCTGGAGGCGCGTTTTGATCCTGGCCCACTGGCATATATTTGTCCCTGTTTATTTGCTTGGAAACCTAAGCAGCTGTAGGCACAGGGCTGTAAAGTCACGGAAACAGCACACTGTCGGCTTCCAAGGAGTGGGGAGAAAAGGTGAGCCAGGGCCGAAATGCTCCCTCATGCCGCGCAGAGGTGCGGAGGACGAAAGAGCCCTGACTTGAGAGAAACATTTTTGGAATCCATTTGTCAAAAGTGGTCACGGGCATCGCTAGAACCAAAGACCACTTCTGGGGTTTAGCAGCACCCAGAGCGGCCCCGGAAGCTTCTGGCAAACAGAGAAGATGATGGCACAGGAGGGGGAGGGGCAGGAGAGTCGAAAACAAGAAGGGGTCTCGGAGAAAAGGCTGGCTAGGTGCCTTGTGAGGGAAGAACGGAGAACCTCCAGCCACTGGTCAGGATGCCACCAAATAGCCACAGCCTTGCAACTGGTGGGTCGCAGGTTAGTGTGCCCTCCTCACATTTGCTCATTCACCTTCCAGCATCCTCCTACACCTCTGCGTGTAGGTATTAGGTCCCACCCCTCGACCCCCTTTTATGGGCTCCAAAGGGGAGCCCAGACAGGCTACATGGATAGGGTCAAACTCCAAATGTGAGGAAGTCGTATTAGGCCCTATGAGTTACAAGGAACTCAGATCCCCTCAGGTTACCTCAGGTTACAGGGGCCGGGGGAGCAGAAACGTGGGGACAATGATGAGGACGTGTCCAGGAATGAGGACAGAAGGACCACAACTGCCGGCAAAGACCAGAACATGCCACGCAGAGCACAGCCCATGAGGAGGACGGGGAGCAGAGCGAAGCCCAGCATCAAGGCGGGACACCAGACGTGGCTCGGAATCGGAGCCAGGTCTGGCCACCAAATTACGTTGGCACCGGGCCGCCCAGGGGTCCCCAGCTCCCTATTCTGCGATTCTGTCTTTGACACGCTTCAGCCACTCGCCCTCCTCTCGCCTTCTTCAGTGGCCTCGTCCGCTGCTCCCACAGTGGTGCCCGGTATTTCTCTTTGGCTCACATTCAAGGCCCTGAGTGACCCTGATTTGTCCAGTTGGTCAGTCTGTCCAGCTGCCTCATCGGTCGTGTTTGGCTGCCCCTGAGACACGTCCCCTCTCTGCTCTGGTCGAGGGGGTAGGCAGATGGGTGGGACAGGATGGAGCATCCCGTACGCGCAGGGCCTGTGTTAGCTTCCCATTGCCGCTGTGACGGTCGACCGCGCGCGTAGTGGCTTCGACGACAGAAATTTCTGCCGTTGCATTTGTGTAGGTGAGAAGTGTAGCGCAGAACACCAAGGTGTCAGCAAAGCCGCCTTCCATTTTGGGGGTTCAAAGCGAAGACCCCTTTCCTCGTTCATTCGGGGAAGGCAGAATCCATGCCCTGTGCTGGCAGGATTGAGATCCCATTTTCTTCCTGGTGCTCCCGTGAGCACCATTCCCATTGTCTAGAGGCGTCTACGTTCCTTGAAATGTGGTCCCCTTTTCCAAAGCACCTAGTGACTTGAGCCCCTTACCTGCTACAGATCTCTCCTCCTTCTTCCATCTCATCCCTTTAACCCAGCTGAGGAGGGATCTACACTTGGAGGGTTCGTGTGATTAGATCGCACTCACCCAGATAATCCGGAATATTCTCGGTCTCAAGGACTGTAACCTTCATCACACCAGCAGGATCCCTTTTGCCACATAAGATACCGTATTCACGGGTACCAGGAATTAGGGTGTGGACATCTTCAAGGCCCACTATTCTGCCTGCCACAGCGTCACCTAGGACTGCAGGTCCTAAAGAGACTGGAGGCGATGTGAGCGTGACAGGCACTTGACCCGTCCCGTCCATAGGTGGGGGCCCTCATCTGCTTTCCACTGTGGCATGGCACCAAACTACGGCTACCCTGCTTCTGGTCTTCAAAACCAAGAGTACAGTCCTCCATTTTGGGTTTTCTCCTTAACACTAATGACGCATCCATCCAGTCATCATTCATTTATTCAATAAACACCGGTAGTCCTTTCTGTACGTCAGGCACGATAATAGAAACTGGAGATAAAACATAGAGCAAAAATAGACTCAACGTCTATCCTCATGGAGCTCAGAGTCCTATAAGCGAGACAGGCAGTAATCCCCACCGCACAAATGCATGTGAGATAGTAACTGTATCACATCCTACAGTGCAGAGACAGGGCACTGTCCAGGCATAGGATGAGGCAGTTGGCAAGTGGGAGGTCAGAGACATGATGGTTGAAGTAAGATCTGAAGGGAAAGAGGGGAAGGAAGAACATCCAGATGTAGGGAACAGCATGTGCAAAGTTCCGGTGGCAGGAGGGAGCACAGTGAGCCGAGGGGGAGAACGAGGGAGGCTGGAGCAGAGAGATCAGAAGGAGGACAGAAAAAGCTGAGTCCGGTAATGTGGGCAGGCAGAGGTCAGGCCCTGTTAAAGAGCACTGGGGAGACACTCAGGATTTAAAGCACGGGAGGCATATGTACATGGGATCCTGAAACTTTTACATTTTGAAAAAAATTAGCTAACGAAATACAGAAGGACTCCAAGTATGTGCATAGACCAGTTAGTTCAAGGCTAAATGCAGAGATCCAAGTGGGAGATAAATGAAGAAGCAAGTGTTTATGGAGCATTGACCATACACAAGGAGCAGCTCCAGTTTGGGGCAGGGGTGGTGATGGAGGAGCATTTACAAACAAGTGTAAAACACCCCACTGTCCTAGTTGTTAACAGCCCGGCTAGCAACGGAAGAACCAAACTTGAAAAGCTCACCACCAACAAGGAGAGAGGTCATAGCTCAGTGCAGCAGCACAGAAATTGTCATTGGCTGGGACACGTTTAATTAGCAAAATAATGATGGAGACACAGTCTGAGAATCCAGGTGAGGAAGGCAATCTGGGAGAGTTGGGGTCATTGGGGGAGGCTTCTTAGCCGAGGTGGGAGCTCCATCTTTAAGGACGGATATAGATTAAGGCAGGGGTACGGGTCAAGAGGGCCATAGGAACTGAGTGTGTGCAAAAGCCTGAGAGCCTGAGGCTTGCTCTTTGGTGACCCACCCAGCTTGGCTGGAGCAGAGGGTCTAGGGAGGCGAGGAGCTTTGGGGCTGTAAAGCAGTTCTCCAGATGGCCCTGAGCAGGGGAAGCAACATGCACTCGTGAAGGAAGGTCCCAACAGGAGCATCAAACCCCAGGGCCGCCAGGGCACAGCCAGGTGCATCCGCTGGCCACCTGTCAGCTGAGCTCCTCTGCTTCTCACCCCGCCCCTCCCTGTGAGCCCTCGGACCCTGCAGCTGTCTCTTCGCTGGGGGCTCAGCTCTGCGCCCCTGCTGGGCCAGTTGGCTCATATTCACAAAGGTGACAGTTTCCAGCCTGGCCGCTCATTGGAATCACCTGATTCCAGAACTACTGATGCCTGTCTCCTACACCCAGAGATTCTGGTCTGGTTGATCTGGAGTGCAGCCTGGGCTTTGGGATTTGTTACAAGCTCCGGAAGTGATGGCAACACGTAGCAAAGGTGGAGAAGTACGAAGGATAACAGCACATCCGTGACTGGCTGTGTTAGCAGGCGCTGCTCTCACCAAGAGACGCACCGCCTGAGTATCTTCTGGAGTCTTACCTCCCGTATCCTCCGCCCCTTTGGAAAAAGCTGTACTTGCCTTCCCCTCAGAAACGTTTCTGCTTGTAAGGCTTTTATTTGGCCCATGCAGATAAATGTCGTTAAAGAAGTTTGATGATGTAGTGCGAGGTTTGCTGTGTTAACGAATACTTGTACCTGTGTTATCGGGCTTCCTTCTAAATTGAAGTGGGTCCTATTTATTATACAGAAACCAAAGAGTCTATGATAGGTGCCTTTAACATCTCACTTTCTAGAGCCCTGCTTCAGGCAGTAAAACAGAGAGCGAGCACTTTGGCGAATAAAATCCTTGAGCATGAGGACCTCTGTATTGCCACCTCATCAAAGAGACATGTGTCGTATACAAATACATATACATACTAAATGAAAAGACATGGGTAAATACAACTACACTTTAAATGCAGTCAGGAAATGTCCTTTCGAATAATGTTCCCCAAATGTAGTCAGGGCATTTGCTATTCAAAGAACTTACGGGGTGAAGTTTTATATAAAGTGCCAAGTTAATGGCTCAACTGATCTGCGTTAAAATTTTGAATTTCATACCTTGCATTTGTTTTGCAGAACCCGGCGCACCACTGTAGTTGTCCTCAATTTGCTTTGCCAAATTGTAATATTTTTTCTCTGCCCAACCGTGTTACATACACAGCACAAATTCCCCAAAGGCGGGATGACCTCCAAATGCGTCCTGAAAAATATTTTGCAAAGTTTGAAGACAGACAGGAAAAGTAAAAGTGTAAAACATCTGAGAGATTTATTGGACTCTCAGCTTAAATTCTAATTGCAAGTACTTATGAAAATGTCAATATTAACATGAAATAGCTGGCAGTTTCTCTAATAAATGTAAATTGAGTTAGATGGTGCATAATTGGAAAAACGCTTGCTTTGCTCGGGCTCTCCCAAAACAAGCCTTAAAATCTGTTAGCTGCAGCAGCCTTGCCCTCTAATGGCTGGAAATAGAAGGACAAATACTTTTAACAGCAAGGGGGATAGAAACTAAGAGAAGGGCATGGCTGACCATTTAGCACCATGTGCAGGTTCTCTTCCCAAAGCATGGGGCACGGTGTAGATGTTAGTGTGAGCATATTCGTAAAAAGAGGTGGCTAGATGGAGGCTGAGGGCTAGGGAGCCAAAAGCCAATGCCAAGTGCCTTGGATCTTCAGAGCCGTCTTCTCTAGAAGCTGGTAAAACAGATGCTTGATCTCCTGAAATGCAACAAGAAGGTAAAACTCACCTCCAAACACTAAAGATTTTTTTAAATGTTTATTTTTGAGAGCGAGAGAGACAGAGCACCAGTGGGGCAGGGGCAGAGAGAGAGGGAGACAGAATCCAAAGCAGAATCCGGGCTCCAGACTATTAGCACAGAGCCCGACGTGGGGCATGAACCCACGAACCGTGAGATCATGATCTGAGCCAAAGTCGGATGTTCAACCAACTGAGCCACCCAGGCGCCCCCAAATATGAAAGATGTAAATGCCTGGAAAAGTGATAGAATAAATAATCAAGCCTGGAAACTGTGATGGTCTTAGCTCGAATTGGTTTTGCAGAACACGCTTAACAAACTACCTCCGTTCCCTCTTATGAGCGACTAATGAGTGTCACAGACAGGGTAGAACCAGTAAATGTGGTTTGGTGGGAATTTAGTAGGAAGTCTGATCTTATCCCACATGACACTTGCATTGGTCTTCTAGGAAAGCAGCCAGGAATGAATGGGACAGGTGGGGGATGAACCGGCTATAAACTCGTGCACAGACCATCTTTTCTCTGACCCTAAGCTCATGAAGATATTCATGGTTAAATGAAAGAGATTTGGCCAAAGCCTACTCAGCTTCACGATGAGTAAAGATTTGTAAAAACGGCTCAGCGTTTCATTGGACAAAGTGGAAACACAATGGAATTGTACCAACATTCATATACTCATCACCTTTTGCATTAAAGAGAAAGTGACTCTGCTATGAATTTACAGTAAAGATGGCTGCCCCTTTGCCTCCTGCAGAGTCTTTTTTTTTTATGTTTATTTTATTTTTAAGAGAGAGAGAGACAGAGAGAGAGACAGAGTGTGAGTGGGAGAGGGGCAGACACAGAATCTGAAGCAGATTCTGAAGCAGGCTCCAGGCTCCAAGTTATCAGCACATTCAGCACAGAGCCTGATGCGGGGCTCGAACTCACGAACTGCGAGATCATGACCTGAGCCAAAGTCGGTCGCTTAACTGACCAGGCGCCCCGTCACCTGCCGTCTTAAACGCTCACTTCCAATTTTTGAAATAAACTCACCTCTTGGATGAGACTTGGTGGAAAGAAATCAGCATATGTACAAAAGAAAGTTCTCAATTTCAATAGGAGACCGAGGAAACTTTGTTGACGATAGAATCTCAGATCTAACTATGGCATTCTCTGGTTGCTATTAGTAAAAACTATGTGCGATTAAGAAAAGTGATCTAATCTAACATGATAAGGTTAACCTCAACCAACTTTGATTACTGCTAATCTTTATTTCTCCAGTAATTATTACTTGGTGTGGATGATATATCTATATATACATATACATACATATATATATGTATATATATATATATATATTTTTTTTTTTTTACTTGCTAATGTGTGTTGCTTCTTAAATCCTCCAAATTATTTCATGGTGGTATATGTCTTATATTTTTAATTAAAATGTAATTCTCTAGATGATAGGACATAATCTCTCTTTTTTTTAGTTTATTTATTTATCTTGAGAGAGAGAGTACAAATGGAGGAGGGCCAGAGGGAGAAGGAGAGAGAGAGAATCCCAAGCAGGCTCTGCACTGACAGCACGGAGCCCAATGCGCGGCTCGAACTCACGAACCGTGAGATCATGACCTGAGCCAAAACCAGGAGTCGGACACTTCACCAACTGAGCCACCCAGGCACCCTGCATAATCTTCTCTTTTGATCTTAGCACCCGTCACAGCTCTGTGGCCAAAACCCAGCCTAAACTTCAGTACATACTTAATAACAGATACATATACAGAGTACTAATGACATATGCTTCTCTTCTCCACTAGCATGAGAAACTTCAGCGTGCTTTGAACACCTACAATGTGCCAGGCACTACGATGGGCATCTGTCCCTACTTCCTACCTGTACCACACACAGGGAAACCCTGTATTCCACTCTCAGGGAGTGTGATACTGTTTAGTCACCCAAACAAGAAACTCTGGAGTCATCCCTGCCCGCTTTCGTTCTCTGACCCCCCAAGCCATGTGCAGTTAGCCACCTACTTAGCCTGTCATCCTCCAGAAAGCAGAGCCTGAGGCAAGGGTGAGGGGCTTGGGTGTGGGAATGTGGACAGCCATCCCAGGGAATAGGCGTGAGGTACTGGAGAGAGAAACGGGGAAGGAGGGAAGCCCAGTACAAGGGTATGTCCTCACATCGGTCACTCCCTTGGAAACCAAGACTCAAGCCTGCCAGGACTCTCGAGGACAGTGTAGAATTCACCCTAATTTTTTTTTTTCTGCTTGGGGAAAAAACAAGGGGTGCATGGATCCTCCGGTTTCACCTTTGGTTGTCAAGTTTGCCCCTTAACTCCCTCACCTCTGGGCTCTGCACACATGAGTGCCAGGCGGGTTCCTGTGGGCGTAGCACTGAGAACAGAAAGCAAGGGATGTCTTAAGCCGCCGAGGCAAGGGCAATCTCAGGTCACCTCTGCGTGAATCTGTGGCTGCTGCAATGGCTAGAGTAGAAAGTGGCCATGAGGGTGGGAGGTGGCTCAGGAGTGACCAAGTCACCTGCCAAGCCTGTTGGTTCTTCCTCCTTGACTTCTTTCAGATCCGCCTCCATCAAGGTCATCAGTAAAAAGCCCTCATCATTTCTCACCTGGATATCTGCAAAAACCTCCTAGACTCAACCACCTGTCTCCAGTTCATCTCCCTCCAATCCATAGCCATAGTGTCCAGTTTGCGCATCTGACGTTGTCGTTCCCCTGCTTATGGCTCTTCAACATCTTACTGCTCCTTAGATGTAAGGGATTTTATATCTGTCAACAGTATCCTACTGTTGTTATTATTACTATTTAATCAATAAGCATTACACCCGCATGTGACTCTACAATTATGTCATTTAAAAGCTTCAATGAACAAGAGCATCACAAACCGACAGAGAAGGGAGAGGTTAATCAATACATAGTATAGGAAAAAAGGAAATGAGAGTCAGTTCTGGGTAGAGGATGGGAGAAGCATGGTTTGATTAGCATTTATTTGGGAAAGCAGTTAAGTCAAGGCTGGATTGGTCCAAATTCTTGAGAGTCTGTGAGAATCAGAGAAGGGACTTTAGAATTCATCACAGAAGGCAGGCGTCCCCAAGCTTCTTGAGCAAGAAAGTAAATATCATGGTGTGAGACGCTATTTCCGAGTTGTGTGCTACACTTACAAGGACCTTCTTCACTCTGAAGCTATTTAAAAAAAAAAAAAAAAAATCTCCATGGTGTCTCCCAGGGGGGTTGTTGTAGTTCATATTGTTTAAATTAAAATCTTTGATTCATCTGAAATTTATCCTGCTGTCAGGTGTAACATATCAATCCAGTATCTTCCCCCCCACCCAGATAGCTAACAAATTATCCTTATGACCTTAATACAATAATTCATCTTTTCCACACTAATCTAAAGTGTCGCTTTTAGCATATAATATGGTTCTGGAGGGGCCTATTTTTTGATTTTCAATCTTGTTGCATGCATCTGTGTCTTTAGGTACAGTAACTCGTACACTCTTACATATCTAATCTCTTCTCATGAATCTTTTCCCCCAACTGTCCTACTCTTTATCTTTGTTAATTTTTCCATGGGAACTTTCAGATCCTCTTGTCCAGCTCCCCCCCTCTTCACATATATGCCCAGAAAACCCTGTCGTTACTTGCTGGGTTTACATTAAATTTTAGGTTAACATATAGAGAATTGGCATCTTTATGCAGAGTCTTATTCTTTGAGCATGTGTTTTGCTTTTCCATTTGTTCAAACTTCTGTCATAGCCCTTGAGAGTATTTTTAAAATGTTCTCATTTAGATCTTGCACCGTTTAAGTTTATTTCTAGGTTATTTTATCTTTGTTTTTGCTATTTTTGCATATTATTATTACTGTTATTAAATTCTGTATGTCATGTTTAACTCAGCCAACTCACTCAGTTCTCTTACTGTTTCTCAATAGATTTTCGGGGAATTCTTTTCATTTACCAGATAAAATTTGCGTCCCCAGATAATAATGATAACTTTTCTCTTTTTTTCTAATTTTTATAGATCTTATCCAATTGTTTTTGTCATATCTCTAGAACAGTGCTAAATATAATGGTGGTAAGAATTGGTTTCTTCTAAAAACCAGATGATTGAAGTAAAAAATCACTACGGTCAATGTTTGATCATTTCCACTTTTTTTTTTTCTACTAGAATGTAATGTTTGAGATCTAGGCTGTTTGGAATTTCATTTCAGGAAGACTATAAGCAGCATAAATCTTTTTTTAAATTCATTTTAATGTTTATTTTTTGAGAGAGAGAGAGAGCACAAGTGGGGTAGGAGCAGGGGGGGGGGGGGGGGGGGGGCACAGAATCCAAAGCAGCCTCCAGGCTCTGAGCTGTCAGCACAGAGCTCGACATGCGGCTCGAACTCATGAACTATGAGATCATGACCTGAGCTGAAGTTGGGCACTTAACCAACTGAGCCACCCAGGTGCCCCTAAATCTTTTTTTAAGTTTAGTTACTTACTTTTGAAAGAGAGAGAGCACACGAGTGAGCGTGGGAGGGGCAGGGAGAAATAAAGGGAGGGAGGGAGGGAGGGAGAGAGAGAGAGAGAGAGAGAGAGAGAGAGAGAATTCCAAGCTCACAGTGGGAGACCGAAGAAAGGCTCGAACTCACAAACTGAGATCATGACCCGAGCGGAAATCAAGAATTGGTTGTTTAACCAGCTGAACCACACTGGTGTCCCCAGCAGCATGAATCTTAATATCTAATGTCAGAAAAGCCTGAGGAAAAGACAGTATTTTTCTAACCCTTCACCATTAGATGTCACTATTGGTAACCGCCCCCATTATCTAGTAACCAGAACAGCCGTGTTCTCAACAGCCGTTTTCTCTGGATCGGTGAGGGAAAGATAACACACTAGGGGGTAAATTCAATGTTGGAGTCCCTCTAGAAGTCTCTGGACTGGATGTGAGCTTGTTTCTGTTCCCAAGGGTATGATCTTTCCCCGGCAAGTCAGTTCCTCGGTGACCACATTTCATAACTTGTAATAAATGCAGAATACATTCATCGTTCACAATTTCGTAGTAGAAAGGAGACATGAAAACCAACTGGAGGCTGAGGGTAGAATCAGGCACACATGTCACCTTGCCTTTCGTTCTGAACAAACGTAAGAACAAAGTGCTGCCTGATCAAGATCATCTTTGACCCTGAGACCACATGTCTCCCCAACTTCTGTTGCACAGTCTTCTTTGACTTCCTGTGGGGCTGCTACGAAAGGACCAGAAAGTCCTTTGATATACCTGACTTTAGAAAGGCAAAGACTCTTTGATTAGGACCCAGTGCTCTGAGCAGCTATCAATCCATTCAAACACAACTATGGAAGCAAATAAGCCAGAACCATGAGAGGAACCTTGACTGTGGACCCTTGGGTGGATGATGTTTCTCATTGAAGTTTTGGACTTGAGAAGCTCTGTGGGACAGCTTCCAAGGGACCTGCACTTCCTGGCGTGCTCCCTCTCAGCCCTGTGTGGTGGGTGAGAGTGCCAGGAGTCGAGACTGCTATGTCTCCTTTACTTCTGGAAACTAAGTTGATGTGAGAGAATAAATCCCCTCACTTCAATTATTTTGATGGAATATGTTCCTGAGACTTTAACTTGGTCATTTCTGGCTGCTCCCATCAGTCAATATAGAGCATTACTATAAATGAGTATATGCCTTCCACTTTTCTGTGAGAATCCCAGATGTGAAAGCCCGAGTGAATCTTTCTTTATTTTGAACCGTGAGTTCCATTTCCAGCCCTTCACAGATGGGCCCCTCCTGTCTCACGATGTTTCTTTCTTTCCGATGACACTAGGGCCCTGGGGTTTCCTCAGGCGTTCATTTTCAGCCTTCCTTAGGTAGTCTAGAAGAATTTGCTGCGGTCACTCTCCTACATCTTGCCTAGCTTATTTTTTCGCCGAATCTGATCACTTATGTATTTAAAACTTCTGAATAATATACATATATCACCAATCTACAATAATCCTGATTAAAAAAAAAAAAGCAGCTCTTCATTCATTCAGTCCAATCTGCACTGAAACCCTTTTTATTTTCCCTTTGGAATGCCTCTCAGGTGTCCTCAGCCCCTCTCCATCGCTCCTGCCAGCACCTCGGCCTTTAATTTCTCCCACCTCTGCAATGGCTCCCTCGCAAACCTTCTCTGAGGCCACTTTCCCTCCCCTCGCACCTTGCTTGGTGCTGCCGGGCTAGTTGTCCAGAGCAGCCCCTCACGTCAGCATTTAATCCCATTCTCAAGAAGCTAAGTGACTCCCATCTTCCGGGATGAATTCGAAAGTCCGTTCAAAGGTCTCACTCATCTGAACCTATCCCACCAGCCTTGATTTCCCGCTGTCCCAAACAAACACTACTCAAGCCAGGGTGCTCCCAGCCTCTTCCCAGACAGGCTCGTGCCCGGTTCCACCCTTTCCCTTACGTTGCTCCCCTAAGCTGGAAAGCCTCCTTCCCTTTGCCCTCTTCATCCGCTTCCTAGCTATCCTTCGAAATGTCACCTCTACTCTCTCTTGATTCCAGCCTGGGGGTGCTGTCCCTTTTCTAGAATTCCAGTTACTCGTGTGTTCTTCTCCTGTCACTTACTCCTGAGTTCACCTCCGTTCCAGGCACTGCTAAGCCCTTGAACACTTAACTTGACCTTCACAACACAATCTTATGAGATTATTATTGTATTATTATGCTCTCATTTTACAGATGAGAAGCCTGCTGTTCAGGGAGGGTAAGAATTAAGTTACACCCATTAAGTGATGAAGCTAGGATTCAAACTCAGGCAGGCTGGCTCCAGCAGACATGTTCCTAACCACGAGGCTGAACTGCCTCTTTCTGTTCTACGTGACTCTCTCGTTGTTACCTTTGTCCTTCCCCAGCCTAACTGCCAGGTCCTGAAGGGCAAGCCCTTTCCTCTCTGCTCTGTGTACAACAGCCCGTTCACTGCTCCCTGGAGCCCACTGCGTAGGAAGCTCTTAAGCTCTGTGTACTTGCAGAGAACTTATCTGTCCTACCAGCGTTTCTTCACCTAAAAAATAAAAAAAAAAAACAAAAAAACATGGTCTAGCACATGGTAAGTGCTCAGAGAACATTTGTTGAATAAATAACCAAATGAATATTTGATGGATTCACCGTTCAGTAAATATATGATCAAATCATATATTTCCTTTCACGGAAATTTCTGGATCTGTATTTTACGGACAGATCTCTCAGTTGTTTCCAGGCTGCTGCCGATGACTGAGCTGGACTTCTTCCTAAATAAAATGGATGCTTCGAGATCCTCAACAAAGTTAGTCATCGCCTCTGTGGATCCAAAGGGTTTCAGCGTTCATGTCTCCCTTGGAGCTGATGAAATTAAGTTCTACCCATTTAATTAAACTAATATTTCAGCATCAAAGCCAAAAAGAGACACTGTTAGGTTTAGCCACCTTGCAAACAGTACTTTTAAACTTGAGGTCTATAGCACTTACTTATTTATGAGTAAATTAAATGGTGTCAGTTTGACAAATATTAACATTTCATTCTCAGAAGTCTTCTTTAGGAGAGAGCTGCTCCAAACTGAAGGAAGCCATTATTTGTTTTATACCCTATGCCCGAACACTGCTTTGGTCTCCACTTTCCATCCAGTGTGGATTTTAATGTTTTTGATAAAAGATACCTCATCTAATTCTCTCTAAATGCTGTGAGTGCGAGTCAGGCTTCTGCAGAGCACAATCTGTATTGACTTCACTTAGAAAGCCACATTTAGCATTGCAGATTTTAAAATTCAGTCAAAACAAATGATTCTACATCAAGGGCTGAATGAAGACCGAGTTTTCAAAGGGCTTTTCTTTTGAAAAATTCAAAGCACCTCATTAAGTCTACAATCTTCCAAAAATGTGTTCTCCAAGATAGCCTTATTAGTCCCATTTTGCAAATGACAAAGTTGCAGTGAGACGCAATTAAATATCTTTACCAGGGTCTACCAGAAGGGAGTCACGCAGGGAAGGCCCTTCACTTATGATCAGGCCATCATTAGTTAATTAGATGAAGAGGCCCCCCAAAAACAGGCAGGAAGCCAAATGTAAGAACAGGATTTGTCATCAGGTCTCTTTTAACGTGGGATCCCAAGGACTTGAGAAGAGAAAACAAAAAAACAAAAAAAACCCCAAAACCCGACCTCTTTTAATTTTTTTTTAACGTTTTATTATTTATTTTTGAGACAGAGACAGAGCATGAATGGGGGAGGGGCAGAGAGAGAGGGAGACACAGAATCAGAAGCAGGCTCCAGGCTCTGAGCCATCAGCCCAGAGCCCGACGCGGGGCTCGAACTCACAGACTGTGAGATCATGACCGGAGCCGAAGTCGGACGCTTAACCGACTGAGCCACCCAGGCGCCCCCTGACCCCTTTTAGTCATAGCACTTAACTGTAGAAAAGATACAGAGAGGTTATCTCCTCTCCAATCACTGTTTGAGTTGTGAGGATAAGCCGGAAGGTCAGAACCTTGGGTGGAGTTAGCTCTCACCGTGCTGCTGCTGACTGCCAAGGTGAAGGCCAGCTGGGTGTTTTGCAGAAAAAGTGAATTTAGGAAATAGAATGTCAGAAGCAAGCTTACGAAGTGCAGGAGGGTCTAGAAAGGTGTACATTAAGCTCTGAAACAAAATTATAAAGCTCGGAAATGATGGCTATCCCCTAAACTTTTCCAATCTACTGTTTACCGGTTCACTTAACTGCAATCCCATCCCTGTCCCGAAACGGAGAACACGGTCCTCTCAAGGTGATCACATCCCCACGGGTAGACCTCTGTGTCCCCCCACCTACATGGACACATGCTCATGAGCACACTCAAGGACTAAAAATAAAAGTGTTTTCTTTTTAAGTTCAGCTCTTCTTCCTGGGTTCTTTCCTCAAGTTATAAATAAGCCTTGTAGGCCTGGCATTTTGTTACTAACATCTCTGAATGAACCTACCCATCTGCAACTGATTATGTACATCATGTGCGTAAAATGATCGGACTCTTTATATGCTAATGTGGCTAATTCATTCATTCTCTCTTTCAACAAATACTCAGCACCTACTCTGTAGCCAGTGCTTTGGCAGATACTGGGAATCCAATAATGAAAAACACAGATGTGGTTCCAGCCCTCAGAGAGTATATAATCTATCAGGGAAAACAGGCATTAAACGTCAAACGGAGAGGTGATCTGGCTGTGGGAATAGTATGTGCACAGGTCAAGAGTCTCAGGAAATAGGAGAATCTCATATGGATGGAGTTTAAAAAGCAGAGGACAGGAGGGTGATACGGAGGTGGAAAGGTGGGCAGGAGCTAGATCATAAAAGGCCTTCAAAAACAGCCTAAGTATGTGGGCCTTTATGCTGAGGACAATGAAAAGTCCTAGATTGAATTATGGTCGGGTGGGGAGGTTGAAGGGAGAGGACATGATAGGATTTGCATTGGAAATCTTGTGCCAGGGGAAGTTACCTGGAGCAAAACAAGATAAATTATTTTGGCGTGGAACAGGATTGTCCTGGTAGAGGAATGGATAGATTAAGACACATCCGTAAGGTAGAAGCAACATGCTTCATGAGTGACTGGATGTGAAGGAGAAGAGGAGGAGTTAGGAAGATCCCAGGTCTCTGGTTGTAGCAACCATGGATGGTGTTGCTGAGGGTGGGGAAGGAAGGGACAGAGAGCCAGGAAACACAAGTTCTGCCTTAGGTATGCTGAATTTCAAATGCCTGACATATATGTGATAAGGACCTCCAGCAGGCAGAAGAGAGGGCTGGATATATGGAATTGGAAGTTAGCAGTATCTGGAGAGAGGATAATTAATCTACTAATGTATATATTCCATAAGGGGTGAGATCATGTCTGGAACAATGCTGGTGCTCAGTAATTACTTGCTAAAAGTTGTGGAATCCGAGCCATGGGGTGAAATTAAGGCTGAGAATAAAAGAGCCTGTGGGTCACCCATTGTTTAGCACTCATTGAATTGGAAGCAAAGGAACCTGAGCAAGAGTCCTAACAAGAGGGCAACATAGAGATGTGGCATTACGGGATCAGAGGAAAATAGTTTTCACTGTTGGAAGGTTCTAGGAGGGCAAACAAAATGAAACTAGAAAAACGCAGCCATCTTGGAATTAGCAACATAGCAAAAACAAGCCATCTGGGCCAGAATAGTTTCCATTTAGTGATAAGGGTAGGGGCCAGATGAACTTGAGTGGTGGGCAGGAACAACATGGAGATGGTGATGGAAAGGGCTAATCTGCGTTGTCCTGATGAGGCGTGCAGAGGCACGCCCAGGTTGGTAGCCATTGTCTTTCCTAAAGAGGGTGTTCTCTCTCAGGATCACTTACCAGGGGAAGAGGTAGGTCCTCAAAAACTAAGGGGTAGGGCAATCCCACATCATTCCTTTTTTAAAAAAATAATAAATACTTATCGAGCACTTACTACATACAAAGTCCAAAGCGATTAGCATGCTGAGGTCCTCCAAGATGAGATTGGACATTCAGAGATTTATTGGAAGAAATGCCTGTGGGGAGAAAAGGAGCTGGGAAGAGCCACAAAGAACAGAGAAGGAAGAATCGAGTAGGCAGAAGCTTGGACCACAGTGTGGTTCCAAGAAAGTTTTGGTCAGGCCAATGGGGAGTCCTCAAGCCCAAGGCACCCATCAGAGGAGTCCTACTTCCTGCAGGAATGGGCGTCATAGTCTGTTTGCTACACTCAGTGTTTGGTTGAGAGCAGCCCATGGGAAGCATGGCCTTGGCACAAACGAGGTGATAGGTTCAGAGCAAAGCATCTGGGGCCATCGGTCACTTATGCTCCCTGTAGCAGGAAAGGTTCGTAGCTGCCACGCATACATTACCTCACTTAATCCCTACAGCATCCCTCTAAGATAGGTGTCATCATGCCCATTTCACAGATGAGACACCAAGGATTACAGAAGTGATGCAACTTGCCTAAGTTCAAACGATTAGTAAGAGGCAGAGACTTGATTTCAACCACTGGGGTGATGGAACTGGCTCAGACTGGCTCTGAGCAATTGTTAAATTTTTAGAAATTGTGCTATTCCGTTGATATCAAGATGATAGCTTGAATTGGGCCGTGATGGGAGTTCTTACACCGCAGAAATCTGCAAATGCTACGAATCCGGCCCCTGTTTGTATGTTTTTCTGGACAGGCGGTTGTTATACACTCATCAGCACTCCACCGATTTGAACCCAGGTCACCTGACCAGAGCTGCCCCTCCTACCTCTGTGCTACATGCAATTGCCGTAATGATTTCTGATGCATTTCCGATACAAAAAATTCCTTAAGTCACCCTTCTTCCTCTGAATCCCTGCAGCAGGGGTTGTCATGCCCCTGTGTTTTGTACCTCCCTTCATCACCTTCGTCACCGTTGTGTGCCCCGGCTTCCTACCGCGATAGGAAATTTCTCTAGGACAGAGAGAGAAATTGTCTTACGCCTCCCGTGTTCCCAGCCGCTGTGCACCACCGCAGCACTCGATAAATATCTGCTGTCGAAGTTGACGTTGATATACCTACACTCATCTATTGATAGCTAGGGAACGGTGACATCTCTAAAATGATATAAAAGTCTGTGCTCAGAACATTTGCATCTGTTACCACTCACAGATCCTGACTCTTAACATTTATAAAGGCAGACGCTACTGGAAAGTGTGTTTCAACCTCAAGATGACCTTTTAAGAGAACTGTAACATCCATTACGGCCCAGGGATGTGGTTGGTATGCTTCCTGCCTACTCCCACCCACACACCGGCAGATATATTAATTACCTGCCTGCCTGGCCACTGGGCAGCTTGTTGTGAAATTGTTTATCTTCCCAGCTCTGCACTCTCCAGCCTGGGAAATAAAGTCTGCATGCTGCCTGGAAGGACGGGGTCCTGAGACTTCTCTCATCGTGTCGTGCCCCCCAGTGTCCGAGAGCCCAGATCTGTAGAGAACCCCAGAAAGGATAGGATGAAAAGAATCTGCCCAGAGGACTCAGGCCACTGTAGAAAGTGATGGGCCCTAAGAGACATTGGAAGACTCGGATTTGGGGTCACTTCAACCGTATAATATGTGAGCTACTCAAAATATCTCTGGTGCACATGAACAAGCTGCAGAAGCAGCTCGTGCCAGGAAGTCTGCTTCTAGAGGAAAAAGCAAGGTCTCTCGTGAAAGCCACCCTTGCCCTCCAGCAAAGCTCTTTGAAATGTTCTGACATTGCAAAAGAATCTGTAAATCACCACTTCCTCTGCACCACTTGCAACAATGTCTCTTCCTTATGAATTTATTCTAAAAATATGTTTTTGAGGGGCACCTGGGTGGCTCAGTCGGTTGGGCGTCCGACTCTTGATTTCGGCTCAGGTCATGATCCCAGTGTCGGGGGATCGAGCCCTGCATTGGGCTCCATGCTGAGTGTGGAACCTGCTGGGGATTCTTTCTCTCTCTCCTTCTGCCCCTGTCTTGTGCTCTTTCTCTCTCCTCCAATGAAAACAAACAAAAAAACTGTGTTGAGGGTCTACTATATGTCAGGCCCTTTTCTCAGCACTTGAGAAACATGAGCAAATGGAACAAAATTGCTACTGCAGTGGGGCTGACATCTGAGTTTCAACCCTCGTTTCAATCCTCTTGACCTTCACTGCATGGGCATGTGTTCATTTATCCAACATGTAGTCATGTGGCCAACAGGCCTTGGGCATCCGCTGTGTGTCTCCTCTGTGGTGCTGGGGGCTGGGGCTGCAGAAGAAGATAGACTCTGTTCACGGAACCCAGTTTAAGGGAGGAGGCAGACACGTAACCCCTGGGTTCTAGCACCTGGCCGGTATCTGCGAGAATCCGCTTTGAGTGAAGAGGTCGTGTCCGTGAGCCCTCCTCAAGAAGGTGTCACCTGAGTTGAGTCTCATGGGATGGTAAAAGGAACACAGACAGGGCATAGCTTGGAACAGCTTGGTGCACAGAGGAAACGAAAGGCAGCAAAGGTGGCTGGGATATAAAGTCTGGGGCAGGAAGTAGCAAGAACTGAAACCCAAGATGGACAGCTAGGCAAGGCCTGCGTCATGTGTCCATTCCCTAGTTTATTCCATTTATTAAAAAAACAAAACAAAACAAAAAAAACCAGCCACCCCCACCATACCCTGAAGTCCACCTTTCTGCTGGCTGTCTTCTCTGAAAGGTAGGAAGCCTGAGGGGACACCTCCCTGGTCTCTGTCCTGAAGATGTAGACCTACAGGGTGACCACACTGTCCCACACTCCCTGCCTCCTCCCAGCCACACCCCAGCCCATTCCACTTCTCCATTTTGTCTCAGCCTCCTGGCATTTCCAAACCCACCCTTCAAGGGAGACTTCTGCCTGGCCCCGGGGATGCCCCTCCTCCTCACTGCCCTCTGGTTCCAGTAATTCACTGGTAACTCACTGGCCCTTGGGAGGCAGCTCAGAGCCTGGCTCTCTCCTCCTGCATCCTGACCCCAGTACCCGTCACACTGAGCGAGCCAAGCAACGAGCTTTATAGCCACCTCTGCTCCTCCTGGAATGGCCCTTCCCGGAAATGTGGGAGCCTCATCAGTCCTCTGTCAGCCAATAAAAATAGGATGATAGATGTTCAAAGACTTTGAAAAGACAAGAAGTGTAATTCATAGCGTTTTTGTTGTTACCATTTGAGGCCCCTAGACCTCTGAAGAAGCCATTTCTGGCTTTGTGGGAACTCCGCCAGGATGGAATTCATTGATTTCAGTAAGTGTCCCCAAAATAAAAACTTTGGTTAAAAAGTTTCAAAGGTTCAAAGGGAATTAGGACAAGTAAGGGAGGGAAGAACTGGGAAAGAAATGTTGAAGACCGATATCTCAGGGCCTTCCTCTTTGAAGGAGGTAGCTAAGTCACAAGAGAAATCCAAGTCGTGGGTCTCAATGACGTTTTACAGACTGCGTTAGCGTTTTACCAACTCTTATAGACTGATTCGGCAGATGGCTGGAACATGAAAGAAAAAAGGTAGTCCATGAGACTGCTTGCTACCAAAATAAAGGGAAAACAAAAGCAATTGGCCCTTGTCCCTATTTGGATAAACCGAAAACAGCTTGGATTGCGTTAACAGAAGCATGTGTTTTACCAACACCCAAAGGGGATCACTTGTGTCCCCAAGTCTGTCCAGTGTGACATGATCATGTGTCACTCTTTCCAGGTGAACACATCACTCTTTAAATTAAGGCAGCCGCATTCACCGCTCACAAAGGGGGCCCTAGAAACCTTGCCCATTCTTCTTTGAGAAGCCGAGGTCTGATCTGCATGCCTCTTTCTCAAATATAAGAGCTAACAAAAAAGACGCTCATTCATATGGTAAATAACAAACTTTCCTGAGCTTTTTGGTAATCAAATCAATTTTACTTTATGAATTCCATTCCTCCCCTTTTGTAATTTAGATGGATCTAAGTCAATGAAAATCCAACCGAAGAAACATTGGCCTCTGTGTGAAAAGAAATCTCACTTATAAATATTTTTTTAAAAGGGTACAATGTAAGAAAGTCCAAAGACTTTTGCTTCATTTGTTCTTTTTAATATTTTATTTGGACTTTGGCATTGCAGTCAGGACAGTCCACACACAGCAAGACAAATAGGCTTTCATATAAAAAATACCAGAAGGGTGCCTGGGTGGCTCAGTCGATTAAGTGTCTGACTTCGGCTCGGGTCATGATCTTGAGGTTCGTGAGTTCGAGCCCCGCGTCGGGCTCTGTGCTAACAACTCAGAGCCTGGAGTCTGCTTCAGATTCTGTGTCTCCCTCTCTCTCTGCCCTTCCCTTGCTCACTCAAGCTCTGTCTTTCCCTGTCTCTCAGAAATAAACATTAAAAAAATTTTTTGTTTTAAATACTAGAAAGGGCCCTGCCTTTTATTCTTTATTTTTATATGTTTTATATATTTTTCCTTCTATTTGTTATATTTTTAGAATCTTTACATCTTTTATTTCAAAATATTTATATCTGTGTGACAGATTTATGGTTGCTTTTTATTTTCCTCGTTTTGCTTAACTATATATTCTATCACGAACATGGGTTGATTGTGTAGTAAATAAAAATATTTGAAGAGGAAGACTAAGGTTTGACGCAGATGAGATCTTTTCTTTCTTTTAAAATCAAATAGTTAAGGGGCACCTGGGTGGTTCAGTCTCTTGAGTGTCCGACTTCGGCTCAGATCACGATCTCACAGTCTGTGAGTTCGAGCCCCGCATCAGGCTCTGTGCTGACAGCTCAGAGCCTGGAGTCTGCTTCGGATTCTGCATCTCCCTCTCTCTCTGCCCCTCCCCCACCCCCATGCTCTGTCTCTCTCTCTCTCTGTCAAAAATAAATAAACATTAAAAAAAAAGAAAGAAAGTGGTTCTTACTTAAAAAAAAAAAAAGAAATAGTTAAGAAAATCAATGTGTAAAAATCGAGAAGCCAAAGAAAACATTTCACTGATAAGTTTGCTGGATGGTAGGTTTCCATTTAGCTGTTTGACCTCTTTCACATGACACCAGCGTATTTTCATGGATAAAACTACAATCCCAGATATTCATCCTTTCAGATTCATACTTTCCATCTTAGCCCACAGAAGCTTTCTTTCAGGGATCTTGCAGAAATTTCTGCCTTGTTGTTTCAGTCATTAGCCTTTTGTCTGTGGAAGCCAGTAGGGAACAGACCATCCCCAGACCCTCGGAATGTTGCCAAGAGGCTCTTAATTGATGGAGACATTCTTTTAAAGCGACGGTTTCGGGGCGCCTGGGTGGCTCAGTCGGTTAAGCGTCGACTTCAGCTCAGGTCATGATCTCACGGTCCGTGAGTTCGAGCCCCGCGTCGGGCTCTGGGCTGATGGCTCGGAGCCTGGAGCCTGCTTCCGATTCTGTGTCTCCCTCTCTCTCTGCCCCTCCCCCGTTCATGCTCTGTCTCTCTCTGTCTCAAAAATAAATAAACGTTAAAAAAAAAAAATAAAGCGACGGTTTCTTTCTAAAACAATTTTGATTGAATAATGAGACTAACTGTGAATCATAATATTTGTAAGGCACAAGTACTGAAATCCTTAGTGATATTCCTTCAGGAGTCAGAACTAGAAGCGGAAAGAGGAAAGAGCTTGCTAAGTAGACTCAGTAGGACCTAGAAGCTGTCAGTACTTTCTCATTCACTCAAGAGACACTAGCTGAGCATCTCCTCAGGGCTGGATGCTCTTCTAAGCCCAGGGACAGCAGTGAACCACAAAAACCTGTCTCTCTTGGAGCTGATATCCTAGCGAGGTGAACAGATGGCAAACAACCAAATACACAAATAATACATATAATATTTCAGGTAGTGATAATGGTCCATGGATAAATTCTAAGAGAGTCTATGCACTCCAATAGAGCCAAAAGATACACCTTGATTTTCACCAGCTCAGCATTTCCTTCATTTTTAAAAAATGTTTATTTATTTATTTTAACAGAGAGAGAGAGAGCACTCATGCGTGCACAAGAGCAGAGGAGGGGCAGCGGGAGGGGGAGAGAGAGAATCCCAAGCAGGCTCTGCGCTGGGCGGGGCTCGATCCCATGACCATGAGATCACAACCTGAGCTGAAATCAAGAGTTGAACACTGAACCAGCTGAGCCACCCAGATGCCCCTTCCTTCATTTTTGAATGTAGGCAACAAACTATAGCACTACTAACAACATCTATAATGTCGTCAGTCTAGAATTTAGATACTTACATCAATTGCTCTTACTGGGACTCTCTCAAAATAATCATTCATACTACCATAAGACTTGTGTCAATATTATGATAGATATTAGACCCCCTGAGAAATCTCGTTATTTAATACATTAAATAAGCATGTATATATATATATGTATATATGTACATATACATATATATATACACATATATCTCACCTATTATTTATCAAAATAATTCAATATTTTTAATTTATCAAAATAATTCAATATTAATAATCCTATATGTTTTATTTTACACGTTCAAGCACATTGATCTGTGAAGTGGGTCCTTAGACTACACCAAACTTCCTAGAGGTCACTAGCAGTGCTTAATGTTATATTCTATCTCTTCATAGAGTTTCAAGAGATATATACTCAAGGCTGAGATTTGGCACAATTTCTGATTTTTACTGCTCTGTCGAGGACATTCTTAAGTCAAAAAAAAAAAAAAAAGAAATGTTTTTGTTGCGATGGTGAAGAATACCATTACGCCTGGTACAGTAAGGTCCACTGTCTCGATTCACATTAATGAGCCAGCCATTTACAGCCACAGTTTTGTACCATTGGTGCGAATGTTGACGCCATTAAAAAGACAAATAATGCCTTAGCATTATTATGAAAATAGTTTTCATCTTGTGGACCCCTTAAAGGGTCTCAGAGTCCCACCGAGGATCTAAGGACCACACATTGAGAACCACTGTGCAAGGTGAGTGGCAAATAAAGAAATTCTTTGGGGCATTTGAACCACCCGGGGGACTCTACTTGCATAAAAATTTTGATGGGGCGCCTGGGTGGCACAGTCGGTTAAGCGTCCGACTTCAGCCAGGTCACGATCTCGCGGTCCGTGAGTTCGAGCCCCGTGTCGGGCTCTGGCTGATGGCTCGGAGCCTGGAGCCTGCTTCCGATTCTGTGTCTCCCTCTCTCTCTGCCCCTCCCCCGTTCATGCTCTGTCTCTCTCTGTCCCAAAATAAATAAAAAACGTTGAAAAAAATTTAAAAATTTTGTTGCTGGTTATTGTAGTCTATCCAACTCTTTGAAATGGAAGTTTTACCCAAGCTTTTAAGGGAGAATTCTTAAAACTCCCAGTTACAAATAATCTGTTGACATTTTTTAATTGCCCAGTGCTGTAATACAAGCCTGGAACTACATCTTACAGCAGAGACACATGGTTCCCGGTCAAGAAAAAATATCCAGTACAGAGAGGTCTTCACCTGAGGGGGGTCCTCTGTACTCCAGGTTAATAACCACTTGCTTCCCCCAATCCTGCTGACAAGGAGAAACACCTAGGATCATATTTGTTTTTTAATGCATTTGCTTCCAGGTCAATTAACATCTTAAACCCCAAAATTCTGATTTTGTCAATAAGATAGATTTAGACCTAACGAATCCAGGACAAGAATGTGGAGTGAGAATTGAGTTTCTCCACCTTCTACGAGACTGAGTGGACTGTGTCTCCTGCCAAATATAGATTCTTTCTAAAAGGAAATGGCCTTGGGCTGGAGGTAGGAAGATCTTGGCTCCCTAGGGTCTAGGACTATCAAGAATCCTTCACTGGGACTTTCTAAAATTTTGGTTACTGCTTTGGGGGGGGGGGTGGACACTTGTTTTACACCAAGCATTTTCTTTTTCTCTGCTTCTTAAACCAGCATCCGTAGACTTACTGCCTTCAAAAAACTAATCTAGCTCTTAGTGCTGACAGTTAAGCAGAGAATTTACAGTTGTGTGGTTACCTAAAGGGTAAAACCAGGAATAACCCCATAGTGAAAATGTCCACTCTCCTGGTGAAAGATTTCTGATATGCTGAAAAACCACCTATTTATCCACTTTCATAAAAGAAAACGTTGGTGCCGATCATTGAAAACACCCAATAATCCAAAAAATCATCTATATTTAGTCTTGGAATTAATAAGAGTATTCCTGCATTGTGATCTCCTCTGATGGTGTTTTTCTTGGGCTGGTATTAACATGAGTTCTTATTCTTTGACTTAAGGGTGGAGAGGTAAGTTGGTGGTTTGAAAATATCCCAAGAGCAGGAAGCCAACTGGTGATTTTAAATTTGCTACAAAGAACCCACCAGCTGGATATTCACCACTTAGTCAGTGAAGGGTTTCATTGTGGGCTTTATAGTTTTAGTACATTTTTTTTCAAGAAGGAAACCGTGCTCTCTCTAAAGCACAGCTCTCCTTCCTGTCCCCACCACCAGGCTTTTTGTTTGTTTGTGTGTTTGTCTGTTTAGTTTTTGCCCTGCTCTTCTGGTACTTGTAAGTACATAGTTTTCTTTCCAGGGGTGAGTTGAACAATCAAGCCCTTGCCTTTCCATGACCATCTTATCCAGTGTCGCTGAATCCTTCATAGCCCGTAATCAGTGCCTTCCAAGAACAAACTGCCGATTCACGCCCAGAGTTCTGTCTGTAGTTTCTAAAGTGTTTTCCCATAAATTTCCTTCAGTCCCTGCAGCCATCCTGTGAAAGAGGTAGACGTACCCTTCTGTTGTAGGTGAGGAAACGGATGCTCCGAAAGGTGAAGAAACCCGTCCATTGGAATCCAGCCAGTTAATAAGAGGCCAGGACTCAAACCCAAATCATCTAATGGCATATCCATACCCCACCTTACAGCTAGTTCTTTCCTGGTCTAGACTCCTTACAAATCCTACTTGTCCTTGATTTACCAATGCTATTCTTGTCAGAAACGTAGTACAGAAAATTATAAGATCTCACATTTTTTCAGAGTATACCCACGCGTGAAATAGCTACGGCTGAAGACAGTGGAACATACATTGGTTACCTGTGGATCATATTTGAGCTGCCGACACGTTTTATGTCAGTCACAGTTCTTATTTCCTTTGGGCACTGACATTTAAGGATTTCACACAAAAATCCAAACTTCCAGCTTCTCTTGAAAAATCACATCAGGCCATCGTGGCACAAATTCTATGTAGCAATGATGGGCTTGAGCTGAGCAGCACCGGCCCCCTGATGACAGGGAATGTGTTTTCCCAGTTGGCTCCAGGCTTCTCCATTCAGGCAGTGGAAGCAGGCAGAGGGCCCCACTCATGCGTTCATGCTACCTGACAGGCACTTGTGGGCATGGGTATTTGCCAACTCTGCTCTAGACCGTGAATTCCTGGGGAGTGGGGAGGGGAATGGACTGTATATAGCATAGTGCCAGCATATATTCGGAGCCTGGTAAGAGCAATGTTGAAATGCTGTTTTAATAGTGCTTCATTTCAAAAATGTTATTCTTATGTATATAGAAAGTATTGTAGTAATTTGAATTTTTCTATTATTTATAGAGCGCTGGTCTGATCCATGGGCAGATAATAAATTTTAAAAGGGGAGAGAACATCAAAAAGGGAAAGAAAAGGGCAATAAAAGAAAGCTATTGTAGCACAGACCTTAAAGGATAGTAATCGGGGTTTACATCAGTTTGCTAAATGCCAGACCCTTAAACGTAGCTGCACATAATAAATACACGAGAGAACGTCTGGTAAAGGAGATGGAAGAGAAATCCCGATAACCAACATCATAAAAGGACTGTAGCTTTCTGTCTTGCCTTCTGTGCTGTTGTATTTCATTCTAGAGCAGAAGGAATCCAGGAAGCAGAGCCAATGACAGGATCAGAAATGAGGTCTCTAGATAAACTAAAGATGGAAAATCACAAAGGGGAAAGTCTGAGGATTTGTAAAGACCAGTGGAAAACAGACAAGAAGCTTACAGTGGTGAGAAAAAGATCAAATATGAACGAGTTAAATAATGAATAAAGAACAAATGAACTATAACAAAGGAGGCCCAGGGTGCCTGGCTGGCTTAGTCTGTGGAACGTGCGACTCTTGATCTCGGGGCTGTAAGTTCAAGCCCCACGTTGGGTGTGGAGATTACTTAAGGGAAAAATCTTTTTTAAAAAAAGAGGCCCAGGAAAAAAAGAAGGCAGAAAAAACAATTGAGGTCGTGTGGCTGGAGACACATCTATATACTCAGTGCATCTTGGTGGGAGTTTTTTTGTTTGCTTTTTACTGTACATTATGGAAATTTTCACATATTCCTAGAAGAGAAACTAGCCTGTGAATCTGTCACAGACAATTGTTAGCCACTCATGACAATAGAGGGTTAAGAAACTGAAATACCCAGTTAATCTAAAGTAATCATTCTATATAGTTTCAATCTCCTTTTATTATTTTTAAGTTTTTATTTAAATTCCAGTTAGTTAACATACAATGTAATATTAGCTTCAGGTATACAATAAACTGATTCAACACTTCCATATAATACCTGGTGCTAATCGCAACAAGTCCACTCCTTAATCCCCATCACCTATCTCACCCATCCCGCCACCCGCCTCCCCTCTGGTAACCATCAGTTTCTTCTCTATAGTTCCGCATCTGTTTCTTGGACTGCCTCTCTATCTTTTTTCCCCTTTGCTCATTTGTTTTGCTTCTTAAATTCCACACATGAGTGAAATCATATGGTATTTGTCTTTCTCTGACTGACTGATTAACTCTACCCATGTCATTGCAAATGGGGAGATTTCATTCTTTTTTATGGGCTCAGTAACCATTGTATATATATACCACATCTCTCCCTCTCTCTCTCTCCCCCTCCCACAATTGCATGTGCTCTCTCTCTCTCTCTCATGATAAATAAACATTAAAAAATACTTTTTTTGATGTTTACTTATTTTTGAGAGAGAGAGAGAGCAAGAGAGCAGAGGAGGGGCGGGGGGGTGGGGGTGGACAGAGGATCCAAAGCAGGCTCTGTGCTGCCAGCAGAGAGCCCGATGCAGGGCTTGAACTCATGAACTGTGAGGTCATGACCTGAGCTGAAGTCAGATGCTTAACAACTGAGCCACCCAGGTGCCCCTAAATAAACATTTTTTTAATTAAAAAAAAATAAATTTTTGATAGAATTCACCTGTGAAACCATCTGGTCCTAGGCTTTTGTTTGTTGGGAGTTTTTTTGATTACTGATCCAATTTCTTTGCTGGTTATTAGTCTGTTCAAGTTTCTTATTTCTTCCTGTTTCAGTTTTGATAATTTATATGTTTCTAGAAATTTATCCATTTCTTCTAGGTTGTCCAATTTGTTGGAATACAGTTTTTTATAATATTCTTTTTTTATTTTTTTTATTTTTAATTTTTTAAATTTTATTTATTTTTTATTTTTTAAAATTTACATCCAAATTAGTTAGCATATAGTGCAACAATGATTTCAGGAGTAGATTCCTTAGTGCCCCTGACCCATTTAGCCCATCCCCCCTCCCACAGCCCCTCCAGTAACCCTCAGTTTGTTCTCCATATTTACGAGTCTCTTCTGTTTTGTCCCCCTCCCTGTTTTTATATTATTTTTGTTTCCCTTCCCTTATGTTCTTCTGTTTTGTCTCTTAAAGTCCTCATGTGAGTGAAGTCATATGATTTTTGTCTTTCTCTGACTGACTAATTTCACTTAGCATAATACCCTCCAGTTCCATCCACATAGTTGCAAGTGGCAAGATTTCATTCTTTTTGATTGCCGAGTGGTACTCCATTGTGTATGTGTATATGTATATATATATACCACATCTTCTTTATGCATTCATCCATCGATGGACATTTGGGCTCTTTCCATGCTTTGGCTGTTGTAGACAGTGCTGCTATAAACATGGGGGTGCATGTGTCCCTTCAAAACAGCACACCTGTATCCCTTGGATAAATACCTAGTAGTGCAATTGCTGGGTCATAGGGTAGTTCTATTTTTAGTTTTTTGAGGAACCTCCATACTGTTTTCCAGAGTGGCTGCACCAGCTTGCATTCCCACCAACAATGCAAAAGAGATCCTCTTTGTCTGCATCCTTGCCAACATCTGTTGTTGCCTGAGTTGTTAATGTTAGCCATTCTGACAGGTGTAAGGTGGTTTTGATTTGTATTTCCCTGACGATGAGTGATGTGGAGCATTTTTTCATGTGTTGTTTGGCCATCTGGATGTCTTCTTTGGAGAAGTGTCTGTTCATGTCATTTGCCCATTTCTTCACTGGATTATTTTTTTGGGTGTTGAGTTTGACAAGTTCTTTATAGGTTTTCGATACTAACCCTTTATCTGATATGTCATTTGCAAACAATATTCTCTTAAAATTATTTGGTTTTTTTGTGGTATTGGTTATTTATCCTTTCTCATTTGTGATTTAAATTATTTGGGTCCTTTCTCTTTTCTTTTTGATAAGTCTGGCTATAGATTTATAGATTTTATTAATTTTTTTCAAAGAACTAACTCCTGATTTTATTGATCTGTTCTATTGTTTATTTAGTTTCTGTATCACTTATTTCTGCTCTAATCTTTATTATTTCCTTTCTTCTGATGGCTTTAGGCTTTGTTTGTTGTTCTTTTTCTAGGTCCTTTAGGTATAAGGTAAGGTTGTTTATTTGAGATTTTTCTTGCTTCTTGATATAGGCATGTATTGCTATAAACTTTCCTCTTATAACCATTTTTGCTGCATCCCAAAGGTTTTGGACCATTGTGTTTTCTTTTTCATTTGTTTCCATCTATTTTTTTTTTAATTTCTTCTTTGATTTCTTGGCTTACCATTCATTGTTTAGTAGCATGCTTAACCTCTATGTATTTGTGGTCTTTCCATATGTTTTCTTATGGTTGACTTCTAGTTTCATGGCGTTGTGGCCAGAAAAGGTGCATGGCATGATTTAATACTTTTGTGTTTGTTGAGGCCTGTTTTGTAACCTAATACGTGATCGATTCTGGAGAATGTTACATGTGCACTTGAAAAGAATGTGTATTCTGCTGTTTTAGGATAGAATTTTCTGAATACATCTGCTAAGTGCACTGGTCCCATGTGTCATTCAAATCCATGTCTCCTTGTTTATTTTGTGTTTAGATGATCTGTCCATTGATGTAGGTGGGGTGTTAAAGTTCCCTACTGTTATTGTCTTATTATCTATTAGTTCCTCTATCTTTGTTATTAATTGTTTTATGTATTTGGGTGTTTCCATATTGGGTGCATAAATTAAATTTCTCCTTATTAAACCTATTATGGATCATGAGTTGGGACTAGGAGGCCACAGAAAGGAGAGACAGTGGACCTAAAAAAATCCACAGACATGCAGTTTATGCCCCAGGTAACCAGAAGTTGAAAGTGTGACTTTTGCAGTTTGTTTTGATGTCTTGGGCCAAAACGATTAGAGCCCTGGAAGTGAAATAAAGGGAAAGGAGTTCTGAAGCTCTTCAGCTGGGAAGGCAAAATCATCCAAATTCTGTGAAGACAGTTTCTATGCTTTTTAAAAACTTGTGTGGCCCAAATGGGTCATAAATAATTTTTATGGTATAGAATCCTTGAAGAACATGCTTGGTCTCTCAGGGATTCTTGCCATTCTTACACTCACAAAGTTGCGTGCTGGTTGAGAAGATCTGTGCATGCCTGAGCTTTCTGTTTGGTACGGCCTCTAGGAAATACTAAACCGTGTTGAGACCTAAGCCTACTCCTCGTGCTTCTTTTAACGGGTGAAATGAACAGATTTGACTCGAATGATGTGTTTCTCTTCACTTCATAATTCAACTTTTAAGTAAAATCTACAGTGGTTCGTCTGATCTCTGGCATATTTCCCTTCTGGTGTTATAGAGAGAGCAGTCAAAAGTTAAAATGCATTTCTAGGGTTTTAAGATCTAGAATGGTAAAATCGTAGACCCAATAGGATCCACTGGCAATCCGTTGAAATGATATCATACTACCTACAGAAAGCCTCAAAACGATGAGGCTTTTTTTTTCTATGTGGCTAGGTAGGAAGGAGGGGTTGAGTCTCTCCATAAACTAGACCTTCTGCTTATATTAGCACCTCAATATTAGTCATATTAGAAGGACAGATAGTCCCATTGACTCTGAACTTGCGAATGTAATCAGTATAGTCTTCTTCTGGAAGGGCTTCTGCCACTCACCAGGCAGAAGAGCCCTGGGCTCGGGAGGCCAGTGTGTGCCTGGTTCACCAAGAGAACACTTCCAGAGCTCACAGCGGAGCTGCTGGTGGCAAAGGCCCATCCACATGGCTCTTCCTGGGCCTTGGAAACTAGAACCACAAAATCTCAAAGTCATTATTCCTCTAAGTGGAGTCCACATCTGAAATGCACTTTTTCTAGCAGGGAAAAGGGTTATAGGTCATTGAATAGCATTTCAGTCATACAGATGTCTACTCAAAAAAGCGTCCATAATGATGCATCTTTATCTACAATATCATTTAAATGTATTAGTACTTGTATTCTGGATTTCACTCTAGTGGTGAACTTTTTATGATGTTGTTTATTAAAAACCAGTGCCATCCTCTGAAAGCTTTAATCAGCTTCCCATGGCGATTTGCTGGGCATAGCACAATTCAAATTAAAATTTCATTATCTTCAAAGGCACTTTTAGGAGCTATAAGAAAGCACCTGCCTGGCCCTGGGTGGGTACCATAATGCAGAGAGAATACATGAAGCTCTTCTTCCAGAAGTTTAGAGACTCTATACTACTAATAAAAATATGTAGAGAACAAATATTATATATTTTTTGTATTCATGGCATACTTCAAATATGGGAGCGTTTGCAACACACTTGAAGCAATTAAAAGATTAAAAGCAACAATGCAATAATAAAGACCCTACTGCGATATATTAATATCTTACAAGGTCTGTAGGAAGAATCCTTGGGAATCACACTGTTTGACGTCTGGCTGAAACTGTATATTGGCCTTATGTTCTCTCACATACTCATGAAGCAGAAATTACCACATGTCAATAAACATGTGACCTGGCTTTGGCACAGATTTGACATGTCACCAAGCTTCTTTCCTCTGACTTAACAAGTCGCACTTCCCATACTTGAGACTGCCCACGCCTCTGTGTTCATTATTCTTTTCTGGTGATAGATAGAATATTAAAAGAAGGAAGTCCAACGTATTTACCAAGTTAGAAAATAAGAGCTTACCCATGCCTGGAGCAATAACAGAGTAGTAAGCAGTGGTGAAGCTACAGGCCAGCTAGGCTCGATCCAGAATCAGGCAGTGACAGCCAGAAATTGGGCTCCTGAAAAGTCAAGGAGACTAAATGCACCCCTGTCAAGATGGGACCAGAACGAGGTCAGAGATTTGACCTAGGGCTTGAGATGGGGAACCACACTTCCCCTTCCCTCAAGCAAAGAAAGCTGAACAAAATGACTTGCTGACCTATTGCTGCAGCTGTGGCCTTGTTAAGAGTTTATAGAAAGAGAGAGGTGGGAAAACAAAGCTATAACCTCACAAGTAGGAAGTGAACCAAATTCTTTCTGTTTGGTAACCAGATCTGTAGTATCCCCATTGTTCCCATAAGATGAGAAGTACAAGGGTGATCTGTTTCTGGGGTAAGTGCTCAGGAGTTCAGATGGTAGTAACTACAAAACCACTAGGGAATGACAGAAGTAGGGAGGGAGGAAAAAAGAGGGAGGGAGGAAAAAAGAAACAGGGAGAGGAGGAAGGGAGGGGAAAGAATGAGAGAGCAAGAATGAGAGCAAACCTCCCACTCAAAATGAGCCTGCAGGAAAATAAAAAACATATATACATACGTACATAACCAACCAACCAACCAACCAACAAAAATGATCCTGCAGGCCAGACATCCTAAGGACATGAGAGAAAATCTAATACCCAAAGAGACAGGCAGCAAAATCTATTGAAACATGACTTCACTCCAGATGGCTTTCAGGAACAATCTGACAAAGACTTAGAAATAATTATGCCTGGTATGTTTGAAAAGATAAAAGAATGAATAACTTGCATTAAAAAATAGGAAATTATGCAACAAAAATATGAAACAAGAACATGAGTATATTAAAAAAGAGTTAATTATAAATCTTGAAAATATGGTCATTAAAAATAAAAATTTAAGAAATGAAATAAACTTTAAACTGTGTAGAGTTAAAGAGAAACTTTATGAATTAAAAAGTTGGCAAGAGGAGCTGACCAAAATGCAATTCAGAGAGATAGAAGATAGATGATAGATAGATACAAGGATACATAGATAGATACATAGACAGATAAAGAACAGTTAAGAGATATGGGAAAGAGCTTGTCATATTCCAGTAGTTATTCAATAGCTCCAGAAAAAGAGGATGGTAGGCAAGAAATATTTGAAGCAATTGAAGGATAGGATATTCTAAAATTGGAGATGTGATTCTTCAGATTAAAAGTGCACCACAAATACTGACCAGCATAAACAAAGTTAAATTTACCCCCAAATACTTTAGAATGACAATAGAGGATGTTAAGGAAAAATCAGAAAAGCAGATGACCAATG
The DNA here is from genome assembly GCF_023721935.1 of Panthera uncia. NCBI lineage: Eukaryota > Metazoa > Chordata > Mammalia > Carnivora > Felidae > Panthera > Panthera uncia. The sequence goes on from NW_026057580.1 coordinate 102,466,827, forward strand.
AAGGAAACATAATTAAGCTAGTGACAGATTTCTCATCAGCAACAATAGCTGCCAGATAACAGTAGAGTAATATCTCCAAAGTGCTAAGGGAAAGTGTCAAAGTAGAATTTTATACCCAGTGAAACAATCAGTGTATAGACTTTTATGGACGTAGAAAGGTAGTTTACCACTTACGGACTTCACTGAAAGCTCTATTAAAAGATGGATTTCTCCATACTTTTCTCCATAGAGAAAAGTAGGGAAGGTGTAGCATTGATTAAAAGAGTGATAGCCATTGATTAAATAGCCATTGATTAAAAGATGAAAATAGCCATTGATTAAAAGATGTTGGCAAATGAGTTCAATACTAAGTGCTACAAGTTTTTGGGGTGTGTTAAAAAGTGTTGAATTAGATAGCATTGATAAGATGGGTGTATGGTGTTTCACAGATAGTTAAAAGTGCTAAGATCCTTCCAGATTTGGGAGGGCTATAAACAAATTAAATTACTTCAGATTTTGCAGGCATGGGAGGCAGTGGGACCGACATCGGTGCTGTCAGCCTGCCCAGTGACAGCACTGGCAGGGTGACTGGGTCCCTGAGCAGCATCTGCAGTCTCATGACTGGCTTGGGCCATGCTCAGTTGTGGCGGACAGGAGTTCTGCTCCCAAGGAATGTCATAAATTAAGCCATGGGGAAAAAAATTACCTCAGACCTTATTAGAAAACTTTTTTCTAGTTAAATTTGAATATTAAAAACTTTAGGTGACTGTTCATCTTTCTGGCCATCCATATATATATATATATATATATGAATGAATTTTTAAAATTCTGCACCCCTCCTCAAAGCCTCCCAAGTAACGAAAGTATTTTACGTTACGTTATTATTTGTAAAGCTGTCAGAACCATATATTTGGGGAAAAGAATTCTCAGAATATTAAAAATGTAAAGGTAATCATGAAAATAATAAAAATGTAGCCTTTAATTCTAAAGCAGCAGAGGAAAGGCAAAGGGTATTATTAAGATCTTTATTAAACCAACAGAAGACATGAGAAGAGAAAAAGAATAGCAAACAGAAAACGCGAAGGAATATGTAGAAGCAAATCTAAGTACATCAATAATCCTAGTAGAGACAAATGATTAAATTTGTTCACCTATTGAAAATAGAGAGGCTCAAAATAATGGGATGGAGAAGGTCACCATTTAAGTACTAAAGGAAAGTTTATAAGACAAATTTTAATATAAGGCAAAGGCATTAATGAAGAGAAACACCACATACAAATAAAGGAAATGAACTACTAAGAAGAAATTCTATATAAATGTTAGTAAGAGGACATATTATAAGCTACAAATAAAGGAAGACAGACACAATTATTTGTCATCTACTTGGGGCCAGAGTACTTAATATGATACCTTAAAAATAGTAGATACTTAATTCATAATGTAATTAAAGAATCTTGGCATTGGTTTATGGAAGGTTTGGGTTTGAATTGTTTAAAGACAATGAACAACCAATTTTGAGCTACCCCAAATTAAAAATCCCTGAAATAAAATTGTATTAGACCATGTTGTGGCATCAGAGATATAAACTATGTAAGAAAATTCTAATGGAAAATTTTAAATTAGAATTCCAGGAAAAATTTATCTTTGTTTCATTTCTAACCATATAGCATTAAAAAAAATGATAACCCACCTCTACCTTTTTCCTCAGTATTCCTTCAACTAATCACTGGATTCAGTCCTCTTAATTTATGACCCCATAAAATTTATACCCCCAATTTTTTGTCAAGATGGGACTCTCAAGATGTCTCACTTGTATAAAATTTAGGATGTCCAGTGGTTTCTTAAGTAAATCCTACAGGGGCTAACCTCTGCTTAAAGACATTCTTTGTGCAAATATTCCAGACACTCTATGTACAGAGAAGGAAAATGATTGTTAGCCAAAAAAACTATAATTATGAGAACTGGTGCCTGATAATGTATTCCACTTTTAGTGCTGAAAATGTTTGTACAAAACTGGGTTGGGCCCAGTGTTTTTGCACTAGAATCTGTAGACATTTATTCACCTAATAAAATAACCACACAATCTGGCAAAGTTCAGCTTACTTGGCAGCGTTTCCTGCCCTGGAGCCTGGAACGGCATCGGACCAAGCAGGTGTGGCTTTCAGAAGGTTCAGAGAGTTGCATTCAGGAAGCCTGCCCGGCACCCCACCTGTGTGCCGTGCGCCCTCCTGAAGCCGTGGTTGGTGTCCCAGCTTTTTATAGGCTCAAAAGGCCTCTATTCATTCACAAGGGATAATGGAGACTAAAATGACCAAGAAATTGACGTGTTTTGCTGGAAATACTTGATATTGACACGATAGACCAAAATTACAACAAATTTTAAAATCTTTTTTAAAAAATTGCCATGTGCTTTAAAAGATATTTTTGGTATTTGGAGTATAGATACTACATAGTATTTAACACTGTTGCACACAAGAAACCTATTCTTCCCCTTGTTAACATCGGTTGGGTAGTCCTCTCTCCTCCTCCTCCTCCTCCTCCTCCTCCTCCTCCTCCTCCTCCTTTGCTCCCTCACCATTAGACCCTTAATTCTTTGGGAGACACCTGGGTGGCTTAGTTGGTTGAACATCTGACTTTGTCTCAGGTCATGATCTCAAAGTTCACGAGTTTGAGCCCCACATCAGGCTCGCTGCTGTCAGCCCAGACCCTGCTTTGGAACCTCTGTCCCCCTCTCTCCTCCCCTGCCCTGCTTGTGCTCTCTTTCTCTCAAAAACAAATAAGCATTAGAACCTTAATTCTTTGGGCTAAATGATTGTCCCCCCCCCCTTGAAATGCAAATATTTCTGGGAAGCACATTTAGCTTGATCACTCATTTATACCTCTGTGTGCATTAATTTATGAGATTGTTTCTGCTAGACTCTGAGCTGTGAGCTATTTTGGATAGGTAGGAGTCAGGGAGGAAGCCAGAGAGGGCTTGAGAGTACCCAGTACCTCTAGGGAGTTGAAAGGCCCTCAAGGGGATGGGGGAACACAGCTATGATGTTTCCCACAAACGTGACCACACCCAGTAAGGTGACATATTGGAAGAGGGAGGAAAGCAGACCTGAGGGTGGCTGTGATCCTTTGTGATATTGTGCCCGGCTCAGCTCCCTGTCTGGGCCCAATTATTTCCACAAACCTAAGAGGATGGCCTCAACTGGCCCCACCGTGGCCCGTGAATTTTGGGGACCAACTGAAAATAATTGGTCAGGGCCACGGCCTGCAATCTACTCACAGCAAGCCTTTCTGTCACTAATCCTATGCCATAAATATTTCTCTGACCCTCCATCCTGCAACTTCGCCACCTTCCATAACTGTAGAGTCAGCGTTGTCTCTGTGTGGACATGGCATGAGCATTCACTGTCTGCTAGCATCTGTCTATAGTAGTCCCTTTGAATTTTTTTTTTAACGTTTATTTATTTTTGAGACAGGGAGAGACAGCATGAACGGGGCAGGGTCAGAGAGAGAGGGAGACACAGAATCTGAAACAGGCTCCAGGCTCTGAGCTGTCAGCACAGAGCCTGAAGCGGGGCTTGAACTCACGGACCGCGAGATCGTGACCTGAGCCGAAGTCGGACGCTCAACCGACTGAGCCACCCAGGCGGCCCCTATGGTAGTCCCTTTGATTATTATCCTATCGCCTTCTCTCAGCAATTGTCAGGAAGCTCAAGTCCCTGCAGAGAGAATGGACGGGTTGTTCCTCTTACCTGGAGTTTTATCACAAAGTGGTGGTTGATTTCATGCGTTCGACTGGTGTTTTTGTAAACATTTTGGAAAGTGGTCGAGATGGCATTCCAGGCTTTGCATTTGAGACAGGAAGATTTTTCTTGGCTGTCGGAGAGAGATGCCAGTGTCCCCAGTCCTAAAAACCAGAGGAGCCTAAAAGGTCAGAAGCCAGGTGCTTCCTCGCTGCTGCTTTCTTACATTATTATTTGTAATTTCACTTTTTAAGGTGCAGAGAGAGCCCAGAGCCATGTAGTGAGTCTGTGTCTTCTCATGTTGCCCTTACCGACAAACTTTTGTTTAAATTTGCATCTCGATTTCTTTATGAGATGACATAAACTGTCAGTGCAACAACATTGCTGCTGGTCAGGGTGCCTTGCTGTGCAGTTGATGAGTTTCCTTATTTAGCGAGAGGAGACTTTTCTGTCAGTTTGCCATAGGCTTGAGGACAAAAAGAGAAATCTCCCACAAAGGCAGGAATTTATGTCGCAAAACTAAAGCATATTTGATATTTATGGGCATCTTAACATGTAAAATGTTGCATTAATATTTGAATCAAAACATAGTATCTTAAAGTAACAAGGACTTGAAATTGGTATTTGTAAAGTATTAGATATCTGAAGTTGAGTTTTCTTTGGCGTATATTTTATTTCAGTTTCTTCATCTATGCATTAGTAATGGAGCATGAGCCTGGGGCTGAGGAAACTAGCCCTTGCTTTTCAGTTCAAGAAGACAATGGATCACACCATTTAATTCTCTCCCAAGACCTCATTCAGCTGATAGGTACTAAGAGAATTTTTAAAGGTCAGACACACAACAATGGGGAGAACAACAGGATGATATGCTTGAACAAATACATAGGAGAGGAAATAGAATATTGGTAAGTGAAGTGGGACCAAGGAGACCACAGCCAGGAGTGCATTCAGAGTAGGAAAGACAGCTGAATAATAATCCAGTCTGCCTGAGCCCCGGGGCCTTGTGTGGAAGTGCCAGGCACAATTGAGAGTGACTACAGGGCAAGAGGCTAACAACAGGGATTGACCGGAGATCTCCATGTGGAAGAGTAACCCTTTGCCCATTCCCGTGTGGGAACGTCCAGCAACTGTGTCCCAGGTGAAATGTGTCCCCAAGAATGTGAATGTCCCCAGGACAAAGACTCTCCCACTACCCATCTGGCAATTAAGTAACCCTCAGCAAAATGATGAAGCCCACCGATTGAGAAACCCTCCCAATGGCACACAATTCTCCATCAGTGTTTACTGACTCGTTGTTAAATATGCAGGGACAAGCAAAGCTCCGTAGATATTTTAGAAAAGGCTACACCTTGTAAGAGAGGAGCTGAAATAATCAAGCAGAAAGTATAACCCTGAAGGCGATGGAAATTTCAGGAAAAAGGTAGGCTTTCAAAGAGAACTCTTCTTAGTTTCCTCAGATTCGAGAAAATATTACATCAATAAAAAGAGCGGGGCACCTGGGTGGCTCAGTTGTTTAAGCGTCTGACTCCGGCTCAGGTCGTGATCTTGCAGTTCGTGAGATCGAGCCCCGCGTGGGGCTCTGTGCTGACGGCTCAGAGCGTGGAGCCTGCTTCGGATTCTGTGTCTCTCTCTCTGTCTACCCCTCCCCCCACTTGTGGTCTGCTTTTCTCTGTCTCTCAAAAAGAAATAAACGTAAAAAAAAATTAAAAACAAATAAAAAGAGCAAATGACATAAAAAATCAGGGTGTATCAAGAAAGAATTCTTAGACATTAAAATATGACTTTTGCAATAAAAAATTTCATAGAAGGATATGGAAGATAAAATAAAGGAAATTGCCTTGAAGAAAAGCAAAAAAAAACAAAGAATAAGAAAAAAAATGAAAGAATAAGTGTCTCTTATTGGATCAGGCAAGGTCCACAATCCAACTACAAAGAAATCTAAAATTAAAGAATTGAGAAAACCAAGGAGAGAATATTATTTAAACGTACACACACACACGCGCGCGCGCGCGCGCGCACACACACACAATCACCTACAAAGTATCGCGAATGTTACCAACGATAAATTCTTTACAGCAACACTGTAAGCTAGAAAACAGCAGAGCAAAAAGTTGCTTGAAGATGTGCTCCAGCAAAACAAGGGAGTAAACCAAGCTATAGTAAGACATAGGAGTCTAGTTAAATGGTATTGTTAGCTCTGCCAAGTACAACTGAGAAGGAGAGAACAAGAGATACTTTTCATTTCAAACTTTTTATTAACGGGTTTTGGGGGTGCATGTATTACTTTAACAAAAACTGAAAACCTTTTTTCAAGTAGAAAATGTCAGGTGAATTAGATTTTAAGACTAGAAAAGAAAAAGAGGGGGGAAATACACGGCTCCACCATTTCACACCCAACCTTTGTTAAAACTTTTGGGCCGCATCTTTCTAGTCTGTTCTTAAAATGTGGGTCATTACGTTTCTCACATGTACATTTTTCTTATTGTTACCTATGCTCTGTAAATATTTTAAATGACTGCAACTATTCTACAATTAGATATGTTATAGCTTACCCAGTTTCCATGTTTGAAGAGTTTATCATTGTTTTTGATCTTATAAACAATACCACGATAAATATTTTGCTATAAAAATAGAAAGTCTTTGTCAGCTGGGCTCATTCTGAGTGTTGTCGTTTTTATTTGTATAAACGCCCCAAATTTTTCAGCTCGTTAGGAAATCATAGTGATTGTGGTCACCATATCTCTGATAAGCATCACAACTCCTTGATCTCAAAGACCATGGTTCCTTGTTTTAATAACACTGTGTGTAGACAGAAGAAGTGCAAAGACATTTCTGGAAAGCAGCACTTACTGCCTGTACAGGATCCTACGCGCAGTCATCACGAGCGCTCAGTAAATTTTGTTGCGGCTACCTGAAAAGGGTCCATTGAAATCGAGTGAAAACTGACCTAGATAACGGATGGATCCTCATCTTAAAACAGTTCAGGATAAAACCGTGACTACTTTTTTTTCTTGAGTTTAGTGCAGTAGAAACCTGAAATTCACGAGCTTGCAGTCCAAATGGAGGGCTTCAAAAAATATTTTATCCCTTATGTCTGTAATTGTTTCAGTTTCAGGAGCTCCACTGGACTAGAGCCCCCAGTGAATATGGTTATTGGCTAAAATAAATGCAGACTTATACTCACCCACAATCCTTGGCCTGCCATCCTGCAACCAGATACACAGCGACAGACCGAGAAGTGGGGTCCAGGGCCACAAAGCCACCAAAACGCCATAGGTGTTATCCATCCAGCGTCACATGCCGTGCTGGTAACAGGGGGAGCAAAGTGCTACTCTGCTTGATCCTGGGAGGTGGACTCTGTTGAGAAGGATTCTGACGGTACTTCCCATCACTACTAGAAAGAGCGTGTCATCAGAAATTCACGCCTGGCATGAGCACAGAACGAGAGAACGTTGGTGTCTGGCCATCTGCCACGTCCAACTCCATTAAGCCTCACTAAAAAGTCTTCCTCGACTCTTCTGGTTCTGGTTCAAATTTCTTGATAAGGCTTAAAAAGGCTTACAGGGAAGAATGTAGGGTACAATAAAAGTTAGCTTAGACCACATCCTTTCCATTTCTCTAAATTGACTAAACCATTAAGTGCGTGATCTGATTACCGTGGTCTGTCTACAGGTCAAGGATTCAGGGAGTGCTTCCACGGTGACTGACACTCAGTCATTTTTCTCTGTCCCACTTCCAACGTGGCCATGTTGGAAGCCACATCCAGCACAGGAAGGTGTCCTTTGTTGTGTCTTTTACTTCACCCTTCAACTTCTTCCTGATATCTGTGTGCTTAAAGTGTCAAGACTGGCTCCCAGTTTGATTTTAATCCACACGGAAAAAGCGCTTTTCTTGGGCATGGTATTATTACATTGTTTCATGTACGGAGTAAGAGGAGATGTCATGAGAAGTAATTGCATAATACTGTTTTGTTTTTCCATCAAATCGTGTTGTTATTTTGGCTTGCCACAAATAGCACGTTTCATATTTCCTTGTTTGTTTTTCCCCTCTGTGTTTTCTCCGTGAGTTAGCTGATGTCTCTGTTTTTAAAACTATTGCAATCACCAGTCATGATGTGTTTAAATATAAGCTAAGGGAAAGAGGAATTGAGATGCTACCGACCGACGTGATGAAGATGGGATAGTCGAAAAAGTTGGGTGGCAGGAAAAATAATTTGCGTACGTGATTTCTAATCGAAGGAAAGAGTAATGCAGGTATTATCATCCCCATTTTACAGATGAGCACATTGAGCCTCTAAGTAGTAGACATTTGCTAGACTCCACAATTACTAATTGGTACAGCCTAGATGTGAACTGAGGTGTCTTTGGTACCAGCCTTGGTCCTTTCCCCCCTCTGCCTTCCCTGAAGGTGAGACGTTTATATGGTAAATGCTGAGTGAAAGCCTTTTATAAATGCGTCAATTTTGGAATAAAAAAAGTTACCACTTTTTCTAGATCTTCAGATTACAACACTATTCTTAAAAGTTAGTTAATTTGAGGCACCAGGGCCATTAATATGGTTTCATGGACTGAGATTATATGGCTCAGCCCCAAGTTATGCACGTGGGGAAACTGAGGCTCAAGACAACATAATCTATCTAAAGACACCCAACTTACTAATCGCCAGGCTGAGGCCGAAACCCAAATTTCCTTTACCTCATTTGGGCAGCTTTGCCTGTGGCCTCTCAAGGTTTCTGCTGCTAAAAGCATCAGAAATTCTTTCTTCTAACCTCTGAGACCATACAGACAAAGCCAGTGTCATCGGCAAGGAACTATATAAGAACACCAAAAAGTCTTTTTTCAATTCAGTAGTTTTTAGACAAGGTGCTGCCTTATAAAAGAATAAATAAAAGATGAATTGTCTCTAAATTCACCCTTTGTGATAAGATTAACTCCACCTGGGATTTCAATCCTTCCACTCTTTCCAAAACTACAACCAGGAGAGGAAGCATTTAAGTCCTCTCTCTGCACAGAAATAAACAGGCAGCTTTCTGTCTCGGTGGGAAGCAGGCATGAGGCCTGCAGGAGCATGGCCGTACGGGGCGAGGAGAAGGAAGCAGGGCAGGGGAGCGTGGGTGGGCATGCCCAAGTGCGGCCCAAGAGCAAGCCCAAGTGCGGAGGGCACAAGTGGTAGTACAGGCAAGAGCCCCTGCAAGGGGGAGGGGAGAACCTCACTTTGGGACACCAAGTGGCACTCCGTCCAGATGGGAATCCCTCTGTGGGCATTGTTACAGAGTCCTTCTACGTAGAGCGGATCTCTGGCCACCAGCAGGGCATGGTGGGAGCAGACCCGGCTGTGGGGACTTTTGGGGCTCTAGCCAACGGTGAGGAGGACGTGCTGTGCTGGACGGCCCCATAGGCCTGTCCCAGGGACCCCACCTACCCAATGTGGCTGGCAGTGAAGAGCCGGGATGGAAACGAGCCATGGTCAAGGCCACCTTCATTCCCTTGACCTGAGTGACAAGCCTAGGTGCTAATACTCACCCTGCCAGCAACGGCTGCAAAACATGGGCCTGCTGTTGGGACCAGGGGACGAGGGAGAAAGAGATTCCAGGCAAAGGAAGATGGGTGAGCGAAGGCGTGGAATTCACTAATGGCATGGTGTTGGCGGCTCATGAAGAGTGACCTCTTCTCAAAATCATCAGAGGTTCTCTAAAGTACAGATTCCTAGCCCGATCCCAGACAAACCCACCGTGTCACACGTGCTGCTGGTAGGGCCAGGGAATTAGCATTTTTACCAGGTGCCCTAACTGCGTTGTCAGTAAGAGCCATTGAAAGTTTTTGAACAGGGGAGTGGCATGGATCAATGCACTCGGTTGCTGGGACAGCCCTGCGGAGAATGCGTGTGGGGGGAGGGCAGGGGAAGAGGAGATTCTAACTGGAGAGGCGCAGAACGGGGGCTGTAGGGTGTAATGGGTAGAAGGGTGCAGATTAGGAAACTGGTGCAGGGCTGGGCAATCGAGTGGATGCGGAGCTGGGTGTAGAGAGAGAGATCAGGAATAACTCTGGGGTCTGGATGTCGTGACTGGCCTTTCCTGTCAAAGGGGCCCTGTTGGCACTCAGAAGGTGAGTGTTGTTCTTCACAATCCGTCCTGTGAAAGGTTACAGGAGGAAATCAATAAAAGATGGTTTCCCTGTAACACCACCGCCCACCCCCCCCCCACACACACACAAATCCCTAGATGGTATAAGCGTATGTTTTTTCAAATAGTACAGTTTAGAGTAAGTTTCACCAAAATTGGTCTAATTTTTTTTGGCAGTTTTGACCACAAAAAGGATTCTCATAGTTATCTGGGATGTTCACTTATAATGTCTCATTTCCCTAATAATGTGAGAATATGAGCAGAGTAGGGACTTATGTTCAGACCCAATCTTAAAAGAGGGCAAGACGTGAGCAGAGGAGGGCGCTGTGGGAGCCCGTGGTATCTGCCAGCATCCAGGCACCGGATGAACAAATCAGGGCAAGTGCTGGCCCGCTTAGCTAACGTCATCACCATGATGACCATCTTAGAGCAAAGCTGTCAAGCTTCAATAAAGATGAAAGCTATTTAAAGCAACCTTATCCTGAAATAATTGTGTGTGTATACACATATATATATGTATATATGTGTGTGTATACACATATATGTATGTGTATATATACATATATATACATATATGTATGTGTATATACATATATATACATATATATATGTGTATATATACATATACACACACAACTCCTGTATAAAAGGGTGACCATAAAAAAGTAATAAAATAAAAATAAAAACAACTGTCAAACAACACAGGCTGGCAGAAGCCTGAACACCAACGATAACACCATTAACACGGGGAGAAACCCAATGGTCCTGGGGAGTCCGTCACACCTGTCGCAGGAAATTGTATGAGCAGCTGTGTTGACACTTGTCCCCTTCAGTTTCCCTGGACACCAAAGGCCACTCACGGAGGGTCTCAGGTCCAGGAAGAGTGGACTGTGTGAGTGGCCAGGAGCAGTTTCCTGAGGCCCCCTCGTCCTTGAGCTGCGGTGAAGTGTCCCTCGTCACTGTGGCTAAGCCGCAGGCAGCTAAATGTGTGGGTCTTCACAGCTCATTTTCTGCTCTTTTTTGACCTTACACCTGAGTCATCTTTTATTTATGTCCTCCCATAGCATTTCCATAGGATGGTTGTGGTCAACACCATTCATCAACCTCTAATGGGCTCAAATGGAACTCTAAAATCCCCCGGGACATGCCTTGATCTAAGAAAAGAAAAATTGCTAACGGCACTTCTTAAACTAGGAATTTATGTCTTCCCATAAATTGACCTTGTAGGGTTATTTGTGGATTCCAATAGGGAAATGACCTTCACAGGCCCCTGCACCTCCTGAGCCCTCCCTGCTCCCGCCCCCACCAGCCGATGCTGACGTCCTCCGTCTGATCCTGTTAAGCTCCAGGCCAGGGTCACCGGGGACAGCATCCCGGCTGTGTGTCGAGGCTTTTTCCTTCTGCCATTTGTTCATCTATTTGCTGAGTATTTATTGCACGCCTGCTTTTTCCAGGCAGGGTGCTAAGTGCTGGAGACACAGTGAGCAGACAGTGTGTGCTCTCATGGACTTCCCACCTAAACAAATAGTGACACAGCTCTCATTCAAAGGAAACTGTAAAGTGAGCTCTGGAGAAGCATGGATGCTGTGGACTCTCTGGGCGGCTTTGGCAGGCTCTGTCGCCCGCCCCTCCTATTAAGACGGGTCTCTGGGTGGCGGGCGGTGACAGTGTATGAGACACATCTCTCGACACCCCCTAAACCACCACCAACCTACTCAGCCCTTTGGCGTGAAGTCTCCACCTCTGATCATCCCTGCCCTGGCCAGGGATCTCCTGTGCTCTGCTCCGCACCCAGCTCCTGGCTCCCTCCTTCAGACAGCAGCCCAATTACTGGGTCCTTCTGACCTAAGGCTCGGGTCCCTGGGGGATGCCACCTGCCAGGGGTCCCCCAGACTGTAAGGGAGGAAGGGAGGTCAGAGCATCCTTAGGGCAAAGCCCACTCATCCTCCCACAAGCTTTGATTTGTTTTACAATGTGCAAATCTCCTTTTTCTGATGATAAAAGTAAAATACATATATTACAATAGAAGTAGCATTTATGTAAAATAATGTTTTACTTAAGATACTTTATATACAACATTTATATTGAAAATAACATTTCAGAAAAGGATAAAGTTCAAGTTCAACCAATGTATTCCCATCTTTTACATCTATTGCCAGAAAGAACCACTTTTAACAGTTTGGTACTTATTCGTCTAGATATGTTTGTGTTTATGTAAACATACGTGTTTATCTTCATATCGTCCTACACCTGCATATTGTCCTGTAATTGGCTTTTTTTCATGTGAAAATTCATCACAGACACTTTTCAGAACAGTACGTGTAGATTTCCCTTGTCCTTGCCAGCTGCCCCATATTTCCCTGTAGGAATGCACCGTAACTTCTCAGGGAATCAATCCCCCATTAACGAACATTTAAATCCTGCCACATTTTGTTGTAATAATCTTGTAGCAATGACTATCCCTACATAGATGGTCCTCAACTTTAGATGGTTCAACTTACATTTTTTTCAACTTTAAGGATGGTGTAGAAGTGATCTGCATTCAGTAAACACTATACTTGGAATTTTGAATCTGGATCTCTTCCTGGACCAGGACCAGCCTCTCTCAGGATGCTGGACAGCAGTGAACAGCCACTGTCACCACCCCCACCCCCACCCCCCACCCCCGGTCAGCCACGCGATCAGGAGGGCCCACAACCTGTGCACCTCCAACCATTCTGCACCCAACAGCCATTCGGTTTTTCACTTTCAGTACAGCAGTCAATAAATTACATGAGATATTCAGCACTTTATTATAAAATAAGCTTTGTGTTAGATGACTTTGCCCAGGCTAAGGTCAGTGTTCTGAGCACGTTTAAGGTAGGCGAGGCTAGGCTAACCTGGGAAATTCGGTAGATTAGATGTAGTCAATGCATTTTAAACTTATTTTCAACTTCCAAAGGGCTGTTAGGATGTAATTGCATCACAAGTTGAGGAAGATCTGTATACCCCTGTGTCAAATTCTTCTTAGAAAGGTATTTTGGGTGTAACATCATGCATTTTTACTGGATTTTCATACACAATAAAGTACTCTTCATCACCCTTCACTTAACACGTGGCTGGATGGACTGATGAACTCCATTTGCTTCTAGTTTATTCCTCTCTGAGAGTTGTATACCCCTGCTTCCCACAGTAGACTCCAGTCCTCAGCTAAAGTGTTTGTGGCTGAATCTGTTTATTCCAGTTGTTACTGTAATGGTGCAATTTATTTAATTGGTATATAAACCAAAGAGGTATGGGGGGAAAGAAAGTGTTGTTAAAAAAAGAGTTTGGGGTACATTTTTCTGATTCCCAACTTGAACTAAAAAAAAAAAAATTTAATATCTAATCACCTACCCCAGTCATATCAGATACAGTGGCTTCAACTGACTCAAATTTCATTGACAGTGGGACCATGTTTCTGAATTACATCCACTCTTGATCTACCTTGCCAGTATTCTCTGGAAAAACATCCCGTAGCTGTTTGGTTTGGTTGTAAATTGGATTATTGTTTCTCCTTAGAAATACTTAAGAACCAGGCATGTCTTTTCTAGGGCAGCCAATGAATCTGCCTTATAAAAGTTGACTTTTAGCCTTTCTGTTTACCCACCGACAGAGACGTGATGTTCAACCTCACAAGAGAAATAGAAAATCTAGAAATCAGATGTTGCCTTCGAAAGTGAGAGAACGTATACAAACATCGTGTCACTCTCTAACCTAATATGACCTTAGAAATTATTTTACAGCCTCTCCAAAATCTAAAAATCCTTTATGTGACTCCTGTAGGTACTCAGTCATTATTTGATGGATGTACAGATACCCAGGGAAATACATTTCTGTAGGGCTGGCTCTACGGGGATCTCCAATTAAGTCAGAATGAATTAAGAAGGAAGCCACACTGCGTTCACTCAACAAATATTTATTAAGTGCCAACTGTATACCGGTTGACTGGTAACGTCTAAGTTACGGTAGGTAGTGGGTACCCTGGGTAATAGTTCTGTCAAGATACTCGTCATGTAGCTAAAGACTGCAGGCCACAGGGAAATGCAGAAATGCAATTTAGCCAACAGAGCAAGCAATCTTGGAAATGCTCAGACCGCATGCGCACCTGGCCAGTGGAACAGGAGGCAAAATGACAGCGAGAAAGATTTCTCATGAGATCTGTGAATTCTCTGTATCTCCCCACGGCTTGCCCGCGTGACCTGAAGTATCAACTTTACTCACCCTGTACGGCATTTGACAAAGCACTGCAGGGATTGCGAGACATCTCACTGCTGTGTTTTCTCTTCCAGGATATCAATGAGTGTATTCTTGAAAACTATCCTGAGTGTTCCAACCCCAGATTATTTTACATCATTCCATATTTTTGTGGACAGCATCCCAGATGCAGGTAAAGACTAAAACGGACAATGGCAGGAAAGCCACCCGGGGGCACTGCGTGGGGAATCTCTTGTATGCCTACTCCCTCGGCCTTCTGGAATTCAGTTTATGTTTACTATTAATCTCCAAAGATTGCATTGGAGACTCTGAATGTCCTATGTAGGAAGAAATGAACGGATCAGGGTCTGACAGAGGCCTTGGGACCCGCCCGTAAAGATGTGTAACTAAAATGCCAACCAGACCCTTTTTTTATTCTTAACTCATAGCTGTCCCTGCTCAGCCCATGAGATAGTAAAGACCAGCGGACATCACCCTACTGCTCCCCCATAGCGCCTGTATTTCATCGGCACCCGTCCTTGCCTACATGCCCTGTCTAATTGGGTCTGAAACACTGGGCACTCACACCCCAAAATCTGACAGCGTCTCTCTCAGGAGACACATCTTGTAGAAAAAGAGGAATGGGCTTCCTAGTCCTCAGCCCCTCAGCCTTCCTTGGATGCAAGACCTTCTTTAGAAAGTGACTCACTCAGATAGTAAGGCTCTCAGAGTGTGGTCTGCCCACCTCCTGCATCAGCGTCCCCAGGGTACTTGCTAGAAATCCCCACCTAATCACAGTGCCTGAGGTGGGGGCACAGATGATTCTGGTGAGCCTGCTCTCGCTGCAGTTTAAGTTCATTGTACCAGGCAAACGTGTAGCCTGGAGAAAAAAAATGATAGTAACAATGAATATGATCTTCACGTGATGGAAAATAAAGCCGAAGTGACATTTTCCTGCAAAGGGAACACTGACTAGAAGGTCAGTGTGTTCCTGAAAAGATCGAGAGAAGAAACTGTTTCTGAAGTACAACTCATCCATTGTACTTCTGGCCTGCTCAGTGATTACTGCTTAATTATTATGTGTGTTGTTGCTTTGCTGAGTTTCCTGTAACACGGGACTTTGTTTACGGTCTGAAATCTGGAACTAGAAGCGTCAGCTTTCTGCTTTATCATAAACTTCCTGAGTTCAGGAGGCCTCCCCACTCCAATCCTCACCCCTGTATAAGTGCCTCCTGGTTCACGGTCAGTGCTTCAGACACTGGGAAGATTTGGGGCCAGATGACTCACTTTCTGTCACAGTGAAGATATTTATTCCAAGAAACATGATCCTAACTCCCTCAAGTGTTTTTTTTTTTTTTAATTATATATTTCCTAATCCTGGGGAGAGCACTCATGATGCCTTATCCTGGTACACAGACGATGATTTTCAAAACTCTTTCAAAATGTCCCCTTGTTCCCTCAATTATTTGAGCTGGGTTAGGTTTATTATTACAGTTTTTCAAAAGAGAATCCTGGCTTGCCCAAATTCCCTCGGATGGGAAATGCCAGCCATGCCTGGAGCCCAGCTCCCATGACTCCCATCCTTTCCCCCTCACAGAAATGCACTTGGCTCAGAGATCTGCCTTGCAGATGAGATGAGGCCATTTTCCTTCTGTAAAACAAAACAAAAAACATAAAAGCTTGTCTTTAAACTCTTTAAAAGAATAAGATGATTAGCAGGGATGACCTAAAACTGATTTTGATTTCTATAGAACTACTGTATCAGTAAGTTTCAGATTTCATATCTTCTAGCTTTATTGGTTTGGTCCTTCTATTAAAAAGCCATTCAGATCGCCCCTTTGATCAGTGTTTATAGGACCTAATTGCCTGTGTGTGTATTCTTCCCAAAAATATTTTGACCAGGGCCTCAGGGTTACACACAGGTAAACATGATAGCGGTAAGAGGTGGAAAAGCAAATGGCAGCTGGAAGGCTCCCAACGGCAGCC
This sequence comes from Panthera uncia, assembly GCF_023721935.1. Lineage (NCBI taxonomy): Eukaryota > Metazoa > Chordata > Mammalia > Carnivora > Felidae > Panthera > Panthera uncia. Next base: position 102,482,865 of record NW_026057580.1, read on the forward strand.
ATATTAGGGCTGATCCTTAAGGAGGTGGGATTGGGGCTCAAACAAATGGTGGGGGATGGGTTGAAGAGATCCATTCTCAGCATGTTGTTCCTGCATTTCGAAAATGAATCTTTGATTTGAAATCATTTTTGTATCCACGAAGGGAGCCTGGTGAGTGGGCCCTTGAAAGAGCAAAACTGAACGTGAATGAAAACTTCCTGCTTGTGGGGATTCTTGAAGAGTTGGAAGATGTGCTGCTTTTACTGGAAAGATTTTTACCTCATTACTTCAAGGGTGTGCTCAGTATCTACAAAGACCCAGGTAATTCCTTCTGTAGCAACCTCTTTGGTGTTTTGGGGGTTACTCACCTTGAACAGGACTTGGGCAATGAAAAGAGCGGAACCTTCTCTCCTGTTAATGAAGAGAAGTTGCCCTGACCTTCAAAGGAAGCTTAGACACCTCCAGATGTAGATGCCAAAACTGGGAGCTTCAGGTCCAGACCTAAACTTGCCATGTGTGAAAGGCCCGCTGGCTCCATTTCTCCCTTTGGAAAGTGAAGCTGGCAACATTTGCATTGACCTTGGTCCAGGGCTGTTGCCAGAGTCCATTGATAGAAGTGGGTGTGAAGGAACCATCAGGTGATCCTGTATCTGGGCCCTACTTCTATCTGACAAAGCGCTCTGGCATATCCAATGCTGGCAATAGAATAGACACAGAAGCAAATTGGAAGCGCAATTAGCGATTTTATTCTAACGAATGGCGTGGTTTCCAAATAGAAGCGAGGAATGGAATGCAGCAGAGAACGAGTGCAGAGGGTGCCTGTGGTATCACTGTAAAGATAATTACTTTCAGAAACCCATCATTTATTTTTCTCATTATTATCGTATCCGGAGAGAACGGCAAACAACGTTGTTTCTCTCCCATTCTCCTTAATCTACTGCTGCCCTGCAAGCCTTGCATATTTATTCACTCCTCTGGTTGTTGTTTCATCATCCTGAAATGGGAGACAGCCTTCTGCTGTGTAGAAATGAGGTTCCCCAAACAGATGAAAGGTTCCCCAAACGCAGCCCTGGTGCCTCGCGTTCACCACCAGCCAGGGACCTCGCACCCCACCTGCACCAGGAGCAGTTGCCGATGCCCACGTGAACTGGTCTTTGCCCAGAGGGGCCCTGTTACATCGGGTGGCCCCTGCCACCGCCAGGGGTTTGCAGGAGGAAGATAGCTGGCGGGTGGGTGCTGTCCTGGTCTCCGCTCTCTCCCTCCGAGGTAAATTCTGACGTGCACATGACCAGGAACCTTCACGCGAGCCCTGCAGGTCAGTCTCCTCAACAGGAAATGCAATCTGAAAGGCTGGAAGCATCATCGACCCTAGTCACTTTTTGAAAGTAGGCCTTCCTCTGCCCTTTCAACAGTGGGCAATTTAAAGAATTTGAAGAGCCATGCTGTGACCAATTTTTAGCTCTGTAAGATCACATAAACTCGGGTCTTTGTGCAAGGTGAGGTCTGACCCTAAGTTAGACTTTTTCGCAGAAAAAGTTTAGGTTATTCGTTACTTCCACTCTTTGGCTTTATCTGTTTGTGTAGCATGCTTGTGTGCATGAGTGCGTGTGTGCACAAATGTGTGTGTGCGCTTGTGTGTGTGATACATAGTACGAGATAACAGGTGAACGAGGGGCGCCTGGGTGGCTCAGTCGGTTGAACATCTGACTCTTGGTTTTGGCTCAGGTCATGATCCCAGGCTCGAGGGATCAAGTCCTGCATTGGGCTCCACGCTGCGCATAGACCCTGCTTAGATTCTCTCTCTCTCTCTCTCTCTCTCTCTCTCTCTCTCTCTCTGCCCCTCTCCCTCACTCATGCTCTCTCTCTCTAAAAAATAAAAAATCACAAAAATATTTTTTAAACAACATGAATGAAACCCTGGAGACACAGAGTTGTCAAAAAAATGAACACACTCTCATCCCAGCCTTTGAGAAGAGTTTCGGTCAGTCTACATCACACACGCCATCCATCCTTGGATCTGGAACTAGTATCATGGGCCCGATAAGTGAGGCATTTTATCTTTGTTCTTCTTAAATACAAATAAACCACAAATAAAAACCCCAGCCCCAAGAGCCCACTTATGTGCTGTTGTCAGAAGATATCCTCTTGACTTCTCAACTATAATCTCCATTTAGATGCATGACTTCTCAGAAACTGGGCCTTTGTCCCATGATCCACAAGCACGTTTAGAACCTATTTCTGAAAATTGAGTTACTATTAGCTCTTGTGACTTCCGCCGAAGTCTTTCGACCTTATAAAGATTATTATCCTTTTGAGTTAGGCCTAGGAGTATATTAAATAATCTGAGGCTTGTCGCCTTAGAGAGGGTAAGGGGGTTCCAATACTCCTGTGTGGTGGGATGAAAGGTTTCTATAAGGCCGGGACAGACGCATGGCCGGTTCACACAGTCCAGCGTATTAGTGGTTAAAATAGTGAAATATGCCTATACTGCCTTCAGTGCCCACACTTGGCCGCCCTGTCTGCCCTTGCCACGCCCCCTCATCCAACAGTGAGGTAACAAAAGAGGTAATTCACAGGCATAGAGTGAGTCTTCAGGACTCTGGCCCAGTGCTACACTCAGCAAGTGTTGTGAATTCAGGTCCTGAGTGGACCTGGTTGCCACATATTTTGAATACCACCCCAATGTGACGCTCTCAGCTGCCACACGACATGCATATAACAAACTGAACCCTTGAGTGATTGCTCAGAACTTTCCACCATGTTCTCTGGTCTCTCGGGCATCTTCTGGAGAGATTGTTGTGTGGTGACATTGGCAGCCAAGCAGCCCCACAACTGCTATGTCTCAAGGAGTCCCACATCCCCTGGGGCAGGGGACAGGAGATGAACATCCACTCCTGGCCAGCTTCTCACTATATTTTAGCCTCTGCAAAGACTAAGCACCTGCACTGTTTTCTTGTGCTCAGCGCATTGGTGTCACCCAGGTTAAAGGAAAGAGTGACCTCAAGTCACTTTAGCGATCTCATACCAGAGCTGCCTCGTCAGCCCATTTTTAGTCTAAATTCTCGGATTATGGCACACCGAAATCATTGCTCTTGCCCTTTTTAAAGAATTTTATAACTGAATAGCCTAGAGAACGGAAGGAAGAAACACTAAAATCGAAGACACTGCGAGATCTAGTGACCCTTGCATCATTGTAGATGAACTGACCATAGAACCCGAGTGAGATGCAGACCCTCCACTGGCCATTTTTCTTTGACGCTTGTCTTGTTATTTTTAAACTGTAGGTGTGTGCTGATTTTTAGTAATCCCCCTACAGCAATCCGAAAAATATTTAGACCAGTCTCATTACTGAAGAAAAAGCACTTACAGCAATGACCGTCTGGGGAGCTCGTAAAAATACTTAACGTCTGTTAGTCAAATGGGTTGTCACTTATTCAAGATAGGAATGATACCTCTTAATTCCTTCCAAATAGTACTGCTTGTTTGACTAGCCAACCATGTAGGGAAGTTCGTAACTTTCCTACGTAATAGCTCGACTGTTAGCCCCCACCTCGTGCATTTCTTGTAGGAGGGTATGCTGACAAGTGAATTTGTCTCCTCCCCAAAATATTTGAGGAACTTAATTTTTAGAATTTTTTCTTAAAAAGTTATTTTTTATTAATGTCTGGGTTCCGCGGAGACCCCTTTAGCATATCTCAGAAGAAATGTATAATAATAAGTACTCAAGAGGAAAATAACAATGAGTTTTAGCACATGAATAACCACGAGAATGTTTCTTGAATTTTCTAGAATTTTTCTTCAGATATTTCTGAAATTTCTAGAATTTTCTAGAATTTTTCTTCAGATATTTCTTGCCAGGCAGGGGGGCACTTGCGGATGTCCAGGGAAGTACCCTGAAGTTTACCACTGAGTAAACTCCACTCAACCTTGCTTTGAGTTAGAATTAGAGAGAACTGGGTCCCAAACAGATGTGTTGGGTAAGAACAGCCAAACTCACTTGTTCGACCTACACAGTCTGATTTCTTTTTTTATTGATTAATCTGGATTATATTTGCTCACTACTTAACCTTTTCAGAGTGAGAAACTGGAGCCAGCCTAGAGAAGTTGAGAAGTTGATCCATAGTCACCCACCAAAATGTGGAAGTAAAAGGCAGAACTCAACATGTTTCTGAGCCATGAGTATTAATGTGCTTATGGATACTTTTTCCCCTTAACTCTTAAAAACTGACATGCTGTGAGCCGCCAATATGTTTCTTAGTCATAATTTCTTTAGGAGCTCAAATCACAGTGGTGTTAGGAGCCAAAACAAATAAGCAAATTAATTAAAGGCAGAGAACATGTGAATATCTGTGATAGGAACAGCCCTTAAATGAATGTCCCTTGACTTGGCAAATGACCGAGCTGTTATGATTCAATAGCGCCACCTAGCATCCAGGCGTTGGAACTTCATGACCTAACATTAATCCCCATTATCTTTCTCCCGCTTGGAGGCTCGAAAGCTCCTGTGTCCAATTCTTTTCGCTCGTATTTTAAATACTTTCCGTTACTAGCACTACATTTGTATTCATTTTCAACTTTTTCCCATTACAAATGTAAACATTGGCGCCACAGTAGGGAATTTACTACACTTCTGTGGGTTGCCTTGAGACTCTGGCCACCAACCATTACAAAGGAAAAGTGTGTAATTCCAAACAAATGACTTATGTACTAACTCTGCAGAGTTCATTCATAAACTGAGCGCTTTAAAAAAAATACATATTTTTATGTAAGTATTTTTATAAGCGATGATAGAGTACAAATTTAAACATTTTTTTCAACTATGCATGAATGATAATCAGACCTCCTATTAGGAGTATAGTAATGTACTCTGAGTTCATTTGCATTGTTGTATTTAAAGCTGAGGACATATACATAGAAAATAATAGCAAATATGTTGAAGAGAAAAGTTAATATGATGTGCTACAGGAAACATTCAAGTTTTCATCCATCTGTCAATAAAAATGCCAGACTGGGTTTAAACAAATGCTAAGTGATTAAAGCCTGGCCTATGTATCATAAAGAACAGCCATTCTTTAAGGAAAGAACACTGAGTTGGGAGTTACAGGAGACTCAAATCCTCTTTCTGCCATGGTTCTACCCATATGACCCAGGGTAAGTGCAATTTTGGTGACTGATCTCTAAAGATTATTATTACGATACTAAAGCACAGTGTTTTAGGTGACATGTTCCACCTTTTGTTGGTTAGCACAATTACAGGGTACTCCCCCCCCCCCCAAAAAAAAAAACCCCAGCAGTCCTTGGACCGTCCCCATTGCATTGATTATTTCCAAATTTAGTTACGGCAGCTATCGCCACCTAGAGGACATGACAGAATCCTAAATGGAGAGTTCTAGGTTCAGAATCTGCTGTTCCCTGTGGTTGGCGATATGGAGATGACCAACTCAAACTCTCTGGTCACAATGTCCATCCCTTTCTTTCTGTACCGTATGCATTTCTGTTGAGAAGAAAGGATACCATAATGATTAGAGCACAGAATCTGGAGTAGACAGCCTGGTGGTAAAGCTGTTACTTCTCTGCTGTCACCACAGGAAGGTATAATCCCTCTGAGCCTCAGTCTCCCCATCTGTATAAAATGAAACAAACAAGGGGTGTCTGGGTGGCCCAGTCAGTCAAGCCTCGGATTTTTGATTTCGGCTCAGATCATGATCTCACGATTCGTGAGATGGGGTCCCGCGTCGGGCTCCATGCTGACAGCGTGAAGCCTGCTCGGGATCTTCTCTCTCCCTCTGTCCTTCTCTCTCCCCGCTTCCCCCACTTGCCCTCTCTCTCTCTCAAAATAAACTTAAAAAAAATAAGATGCATAAACAATACAATCCACTTCAGAATGCACATAAAGCCCTTCGCCCAGAGCTTCACATATGATAAGAGTTCAATAATTAGCTAATATTAGGGTGCCAACCACATCACAGGAGAGAAACAGGGCCCGTGTCTGTGAGAAACAGGACATCAGTCTGTCTCTGTAACTTCTACATGGAGAGAGAGAGAGAGAATCTATGATGAGCCTTGACCTATTTGGACAGTTACAGCTGGCCTGTAAAATTGTATGCCTTTAGGAAATAGTATTTTTGACTTAGGAGGAGTCAGTTATATTCTGGCTAGTACTCTATTTCTGGAACAATTATAGGGAATAAGTTTATTGGAAGTATTCTTACAGTGACACCTTCAGAAGTTGAAAACACACATCATCCTAGTCATTGAAGGTATTTTTTTTAATCATTTGTTTTTACGCCCAAACTCTTGCCAAAATTATCAGGGAGCTAAGATTTCCACTTTATTTTTATCTTATTTTTATTTTATCTTATTTTATTTTAGAGAGAGAGCATGTACCATTCAAGGGAGAGGTAGAGAGAGGGGGAAGAGAGAGAGAGAGAGAGAGAAAATCCTAAGGAGGCTCCACACTCAGCACGTAGCCCAATGCAGGGCTCAATCCCATGACCCCAGGATCATGACTGAGCCAAAATCAAAAGTCGGGCACCCAACCAACTGAGCTACCCAGGCACCCCTAAGATTTTAACTTCAAATGAAACCCACTATTGAGATATGATTGGGGCAATTAACCATTAACTTTTGCTGAATGTTGACTTTTTCAGACTGTTACATGTCATGTTGTTTACTAGATATAGGATGAGTGTCCAGAGATTTGGTGGATTTTATTCCAAGTAAGACCCTAAGATTCAGTTCTTGAAAAACCTTGAGTTTGTTTCCCAAGTGCAAAATTAACTTCAAAACGCTAAATGAGTAAATCAAACCTTGTCCAGCAGGTGGCAGTGTCTGCACTTTCTCAAGGACATGCCTGTGGTTTCCTAATAAATTTGCATCTGCAGTCCGGAGTTTACATAATGCTTGAACACAGATGTATAATTATGTCCAATTTGAGGACTAAAAATGGGATCACAAATATCAAAAATATTCCAAGTACAATTGATTGTAGTAGTCCGGACTACATTATAGGAGAGCCAATGGGGTAGCGGTAAAGGGAGTTTTATAATGAAATAAGTTTATGTGGGTCAAAAAAATATATACACTATAAAACTCTGGTTTTGCACAAATAATCCATCTCTCTACAATGTCTGTATTAAACAAATGCTGTCTTTCATCCCTCATTTCCACTGCTGTTTCCTACTTCCTATTGCTTCTGTGCCATGACAAAACTGAAAAACATTCTGGGACCTCACAGAGACATAAGCTATGGCTGGGAGGAATTCAGACTATCCATTTACAGACACCAATGACATTGTTTAAAGAACTCAACTGTCATTTATAAAAATAGTACTCCTCTTGCTTTTGGTTCATCTGCCATCCGCGTTCTCCATGAAGATTTGGGTTTTTTTCACTAGCCATGTCCTAGGCTCAGACACTAATCACATTGGTACTAGATGAGGTGTGTGAGTGTGTGTGCATTCATTTGTGTTCCAACAACTAAACTCCTCATTATAGCTCAGTCATCTCTGAATAGAGTTGGGTCAGAAAAGCAGTAACAGCCTCTAGATAATAATAATTTGCATAGCAATTTACAGTTTATAAAGCACTTTCACACAGCATATCTCCTTTGAGTCCTCTTGAATCCTCTGAATCTAGTTGAGAAGGACAAATAGTCTTTGTCTCATTTTAAAACGAGGAAGCTGAGATTCAAAGATGGTGAACAACCTGCCCACAGTTACCTAAGTGACCACAGACATTCAGGCTTCTGTCCCCGGAGCCGCCACTAACACCATAAACCTGTGACCTTCGAAAGAATCTTTGTGTTTAATCACTAACTCAGAGGTTGGGGGTATTAAGCACTCGTGGTATATATTGCAGTTAAAGGTGAGAGCTGAAAAATAAAATCCGTAGATTCTATTTTTCCACCTATGGTCTGTTCACTAAGGAATTTGAGGTCACAAAACATCATAGATCACGAAGGTATCATATGCCGCTGTATGGTAATCCACATAGAAGAAGAAAACACCTGATACCTTTATGGTGGGGGGTGCGGGGTATAAGGGAACAGTCATGTTAGACCTTTGAAATAGTGTCTAAAAATTAAAACTGAATACATACAACTGTTTCAATTGTAGCTTTTGAGTAAATAGTTTAAATTAACATAAATGTGAACATCCCTTTAACTTAGACATTTAGGGGTTTTTTTAAATTTTTTCTTAATGTTTATTTATTTTTGAGATGGAGAGAGACAGAGCATGAACAGAGGAGGGTCAGAGAGAGAGGGAGACACAGAATCTGAAACAGGCTCCGGGCTCTGAGCTGTCAGCACAGAGCCCGATGCAGGGCTCGAACCCACAGACCGCGAGATCATGACCTGGGCCGAAGTCGGACACTCAACCGACTGAGCCACCCAGCCCCCCTGACATTTAGGGGTTTTTAGTGAACACTTCTAGAAGGGAACTCTGTAACCACAGATCAATAGCTTGATTCACTTACAGGAACATCACTTTTTCACAGAGATTCAGCCTTTAGGGGTATTTAATTGATTTTATAAAAGCTTAATTTGCAGCATGTATGTATTGTGTATAGAAATAGATGTATATATTGTGTATTAGAAATAACAATTACCATGAATTATATAGTTTTAAATGCATTTTTCACTTGCTTATTGATTTTCTCTTGCCTTGGTACCATGCCTCGTCCAGTAGAAAGGATCTCCAATTTTATTATTTGAGAAGAGAAGGAAAAGAGGACTTAATTTACATTGATTTTCCAGTAATAATTTTCCAAAACTATTTCCCTTCTGTGAACACTAACATTTAAATAGCATAGATAAACTGAAAATTACAGAAAAATTCAACAAACACATTCAGCAACTGCTTAAATGTCTGCAAGATGCCAGTCCTGGGAAAGCATGCTATAAAGATCAAGAAAGCAGGGTCTAGCCTGAAAGCCATTGCACATAGGACCGGGAAGTACTTCCTGGTGAAGGTATTTGTGCCAGGCCTGGAAGGGGACATAGGTTTTCATCAGATGGACACGGAAGGGGGCATTCTTGGCAGAAAAATAACATGAATATAAGCATGGAGGGGTGAAGATGCGGAAGTACCTGGAATGTGGGAGGCACGGGGTGGGGGTGCTCCGGCCCACGCTGGCCCTTCCTGCTGACTCTGCCTCTTGGAGCTCAGTCACCCTGCTGTTGCTAAGACAGCTCTGCCCAAGGCGGGAAAAGTATCAGCAGCTTCTGCTCTCTGTGTGGTACAACCTGGAGCTGAGTCACTCACACCAGTCTCAGAACCGGTGGCCAAGCCACAGTTGCCAGGGGGCCATGTGTCAACCCCAGACTCCCGCCCCCGCCCCCAGTTTCCCTGCCCTCCGCCAGTCCTGACCACCCCCCAAGAATCCCTCCCTTCCTAGCAGTGTGTCGGGGTAGTGCCAGCTCCCCAAGTTCCTAGCACGAGGGTTCTTCTCCTTGCTCTCTTCCCGTGTCCCAACCCCAGATCCAGCCACCCAGTAGGCTGGGGACACCCACTGGCTATATGCCTTGGGCTGTCGCGGGGGCCCCCACCACACGTCGGTAAACACCAGTTTCTGCCCTGCCTGATCTCCCAGATTCAGTCCTTTGCCCACCAGCCTGGACTCCCTATCCTGGGTCCGACCCGGCTGTGCCCCCAACACTGCATCTGGTCTTCCTGGTCTCCCAGGCTGGAAGCCCTTGAGATCATCCTTCCAGAACAGTCTCCCTCGGCCCCTGCCTCCCACACCGCACATCCTGAGAAGTTGATGTCCTCTGAGTCCCAACCTCATCATCTGGAGAAGCCCGGCTGCCCCCCACAGTGTGGCCAGGCCTGGGGGGGTGCAGTTTTCTCTCCTATGATTCATTTCCCCCAACAAAGAGCTGGCTAACAATATCTGGGTGTGTTGAAGGTCCCAGCATTCTTCTGTGTTTAGAGGTGAATTTCTTCTACTTTAGAATTTAATAATCACTTCTACTTTGAGCAGTTTTAAGTTGAGCTTGACACTAATATGCTTCGCACTGAGTAAGAATATTACTAAGGGGTGGAATTAGTCACCACAGATTTCAATTTTTGGACTTTCCTGATAACTCCACAAAGCTGACATGCTTCTAAAGCCTGAGCAAAGAAGATGAAAGAGAGACCTGGCCCCCAGGGGTCATAGCCGATCTTCATAAAAGACCCTGCCATCTTACTGCTCTCTTATGCCCAAACTGCCAAGGTCCCCGCCCACACCACAGATTCGTGTGGTAACTTGCAAAGAGAGCCAGACAGAGAATCTCAGAACTGTCTTTGTACCCTTGGCTCGTGGCCTAGCTTCCCTGACATTCTTTGCTTATAAAGTGTACCCCCAGCTGGGGTGAAGTACAATCCTCACCCATTTTGCATGACTCAACATTTTACAATGGAAGCTTCTATTTTTGTTCAGCTAAATCTTTTTCAAATAAAAGTATCATTTCCTGATTTTTTTTTAACATTTCAGACATTTTTATCAGCACATCGTGCTCTAGCTTTTCACATCTTGCAAATAGTGTTGAACTGTGGAAGAATACAGTGAAAAACCTCCAAATATACCTGTGCACAGAACATTGCTGCTTTTCGCGGTTCCTTGTGGGTTATGCTAAGCACATTTATTTCATTGTCCCTAAGCCCATGGAGAAATGCAGCATAATTCCCCGCTGATGAGAAGAGGAAAGTTTTGCTTGTCAAGTGGAAGTTTCAGATACTCTGACTGGAAAGTCTTAGCCCCCAGTTGTTACCATGTGCTTAGGGATTTCTGCTGTGTTCTCAGAGTCAGACACTGCCGGAGCTATTTTTCAACATTTGATCCTAGAATTTTATCTCCCTGATTTTCAGCTATGTTTTTTAAGGTGCTGTGTGTATACAATTAACAATCCAAAAGTACAAAAGGGCATATAATGAAAAGCAGCAGCCTCCTCTTCCGACCCTGCCCATCGTAAAGTTTGATTTTTCCAGGGGCAGATGCTTTGAGCACAGTTAGCTGCTTCTTGTGATAATCACTACACGACTTAAAACCAGTATGCACAGGCTGATATTTCTTGATTGATTTCTTCGAGAAATTTAGTTCTCTTATTCCACCACCCTCACCTCTACCTCCTCCCCTGCCCCCCATCCTCCTAATATGGTTTATAGCCACATTTAGGATATGTAGTCCCATTTACATGACTGTGACTATACATTTTATTGACTGCTGACCCAAGTAGTACACCGTGATTATATTTCATTTCTTGCACAATTTATTGTTTTCCTGGAATTAATGATTGCCTTTTTTTTATTTGCCTAGATTTATTTGTAATTATCAAAATTTTCATATATGCCATTATATCTGTTGTGTCAATACTACTGTTGATATCGTCATTATTATTGGATAAGAACATTTGCACATTTGCCACCCCCCACCCCAGGACCCCTGCCCCTCTTCCACCCACAGCTCTCTAACTTCCTGCTTCAGTCTGGGCTGATTACTCAGAAGCTCCCTGCTGCTTCCCTTTGACACATTTCTGTATTGGATCCCTGGTCTCCTGAATCCCAAAGATCCTGTTTCTTGATTTAATCGCTCTTTTACTTCAAGATATTCCCAAGTAGCTTCCTGATACATGGGAGGTAAATTTATCGAGACATTGAATGTCTAAAAGAGCTTAATATTCTATCTCACTTGGATCGCCAGTTTGACTGGATATAGATTTCTTCATACATTAATTCCATTTTTCACTTCTTTTGCCATGACTTTTTCAAACTCTCCTTCCCTGTCTCTCTCTCTCTCTCTCCCTCTCCCTCCCCCACCCCAGGGTCTTCCCTGTATTCCTCTTATGAAATTTTACAACAACATGCCTCAGTATGCTAAGTACTCAAGCTGTATGTGTATATATGTATGTATATATATACATACATACATATATATATATTTAATATAGATATATATATACAGACAGACACACACACACATATGGTTTATATATATAATATATATATAGTTTATATATGTATGTATATATATAAGTATATATACAACTTTCTTTTTTCAATTTTTTAACATAGTGTTTTATTAATTTCAAGTGTACAGTATAATTATTCAACCATTTTATACATCACCCGGTGCTCATCAAGACAAGTGCTCTCCTTAATCACCCACCACCCACCCCTGGTGACCATCAGTGTGTTCTCTCTAATTAAGAGCTGCTTCTTGATATGTTTCCCTCTCTTTTTTCTTTTGCTCACTTGTTTTGTTTCTTAAATTCCCCACGTGAGTGAAATCATATAATATTTGTCTATGACTGACTTATCTCGCTTAGCATTATACTCTCTAGCTCCATTCATGTCATTGCAAATGGCAATATTTCATACTTTTTTATGGCTGAATAATATCCCATTATATATACACACCACATCTTCTTTATCCGTTCATCAGTCGGGCACTTGGACTGCTTTCATAATGTGACTGTTCATCAATAATGCTGCAGTAAACATTGGGGTGCACATACACCTCTGAATTAGTGTTTTGTATTCTTTGGGTAAATACCAAGTAGAGTGATTGCAAGATCATGGTGTAGATCTATGTTCAATTTTTTGAGGAACTTCCATACTGTTTTCTCCAGTGGCTGCACCAGTTTGCATTTCCACCAACAGTGCACAAGTGTTCCTTTTCTTCTCTATCCTTGCCAACACCTTTTGTCTCTTGTATGGTTGATTTTAGCCATTCTGCCAGGTGTAGAGGTGATGTCTCATTATAGTTTTGATTTGCATTTCCCTGATGGTAAGTGATGATGAGAATCTTTTCATGTGCCTATTGGCGGCCATCTATATGTCTTCTTTGGAGAAATGTCTGTTCATATCTTCTGACCATTTTTTAATTGGATTATTTGTGTTTGGGGTGTTGAGTTAAGTTCTTTATGTATTTTGGACACTCACCCTTTACCAGATATGTAATTTTCAAATATCTTTTCTCATTCTGTTGGTTACCGTTTAGTTTTATTGATTGTTTCCTTTGCTGTGCAGAAGCTTTTCATCTTGATGTAGTCTCAATAGTTTATTTTTGCTTTTGTTTCCCATGCCTCAGGAGACAGATCTAGAACAAAGTTGCCATGGCCAATATATAGTTACTTTCAAGCTTAAAATGTCTTTCATTTCTGGGAATTTTTCTTTTTTTTTTTTCCTTTCATGATTTTATTGTACCCATTTTCTTTGTTTCATTTATGGAATGCTGTTGGTCAGATATTTGGGCCCCTACATTCATTTTTTTCCTCTATGCTTTATTATTTTTTCCTCTTAATTTTCATCTCTTCTACTTTTTATTCCTCTGGAAGAGTGCCTCATTTTGCGTTCCATTCATCCTATTGAATTTTCTCTTTTCCAAGAACTCTTTTTTAATCTTCTATTTTTCTTCTTATATAGTGTCTTATTCTTGTTTGTTGGATGCAATATCACCTTAAATCCCTGAAAAGTATAGAGATTTTTGAATAATGTTTTCATCTGTTCCCTGCATTGTCTCGATTTGCTCCAGGTTTCTTTTTATTGTTTTGGTTCGGTTGGCCTCTCTTTTTTAGTCTGAAGACTTTCTTTTGGTGATCTCTGTCAGAATTTCTATCCAAGAGAGAAGGACTAAAGCACCGAAAGTGTTGTGCAGTGAGGGAGCCTCAACAACCAATGGACGCTGCGTGGCCCGATCAAATAGTGATAGAAGTTTTGCTGGAAAAACATTTGTTGGTGATTGTAGGTCTTTTTTCTCTGGGGTCTGTTCAGTTTCCCCGCTGAAGAATTCTCATCTGCTTGGGGGATGGGAGGTGAGCTGTGAGGTGGGAGAGCGGGGTGAACATCTGGTGGCCAGTGTGGGAACAGGAGCCGACGGTCTACATTCAGTGCACCATACCCTTGACTGTTCTTACTTTAGCCCGTGCCTCTCCTTTCTCTCCTCTGGGTTGGCAGATTAGTCTGGAGCCTCTGCCCAAATTCTCAGCAGACTAATCCTAAGATTCCCAGGTGGTGGAGGGTTCTCCCCTAGAGAATGAGGGAGAAGCATTGCAAGATACCTGGCTGCATGCAGTTAGGGAGGAATTTGGGGCCCAACTGCTTCAGACCCAGACTGCCTGCCTCACGCCCAGCTCTCCCATCTGGACACCTGGTGCCACCACTCTGTCTCTCAGGGGGTCAGCAGGGCGAGCTGGTGTGCCTGATGTCCCCACTGCAACGCTACAGACGTGCTTTCTGTGCTCTGCCACGTCGAGTGTCTTCGTCCGCTTTCACCTTCCAGAAACCGGTTGAGGTCCGTTTGCCACGGACATCCTTCTCCAGTTCTGACATCCTTTTCCAGATCTCCTTGTGATCTTGCGTTCTTTTGTAAAATTATTATCCTTTACTGTCTTTTTGGATTCTCAGAGGAGAGGATTGGAAGGCATGTAATTAGCCTACTGCAGTTGCTAAGACGGTTTTAACTACCCAGACTTTAAGAGCCTGTTACCAGTTTTGTGTTTGGGGCTCTCAGCTACCGTGTCACATACACCGTGTCACATACACCGCGTCTTTCTTGCGATGTCCGCATAGCCACGATGTGGGTTGGGCCACAGCACCGCCTTCAGCGTCTGTTTCTTGGGATTAGAGTCCTGGTGGACTTTCTCAAGCAAAAACAAACAAAAACAAGATCCCTTCATGGTAATTTATTCATTAAACCCCCCTGGGGTTCTGCTGAATGATGTTGCTGTGCCAAAGCCCCAAACTAGTGTTTTAAAAATCGCCTCAAAGACAAATCAAGGCCATATTGGAGATCTCTTTGATGAGAGAGAAAGTAAACTCTAAGAACTGATCAAAAGACACTCCCATCATCCCAGGCAGAGGGCACGACCACCCAAAGATCGCGTTCCACGTAATGTGTCAGAAACAGGTGTCTCTGTTTCGTGTGCTGTCAGGTATCACTTTGGGGGGGAAACGTCTCCCGTAACTTCTGCAAGGAGGGCGTCAGAGGCATCGGAGCAGGAGAGTCGGGGCCCTCCGTTGGCGACCGCTGTCTGTCAGCTAACGTCCAGAAGAAAAGCAGCCATTGAGGGGGTTTCTCAGCAGCAGCTGCCTTAGTAGCGGTAGCAGCAGCTCATATACCAAATGTTTCATGACGAATGCAAACAAAAGCCAGCTCTGAAATTCCAGCCACGCCATCTCCAAGCCAGTTCCAAAGTGTATAACCACTCCGTTCGAGTTTTTCCCCCTCTCTAAATGCATTCCATATGAGCCGTGGTGTGGGACTGCTGGGTTCGCCTGCATTCACTCAGAAGGCTGTTTTCAAAGCCCAGACTGAAAGGAAAGTAAGTCAGTGGGAAAACAAACTCAAAGAAAACACTGGGACTCAGGTGTGGGAGGTGTGTTTGTCTTCCCCAGCCAGGCGTGCCCCCCGGAATGGAGCTGGAGGCTGGCAATCAGTTAACCGCCCCCCCTCCTCTGAGGCCTGGAAGCCGGGCCACGCTCCAGCGGGGCCCCCAGCTCCGCAGTGGCCCTGACCATTGTTTCTCAGAGTGTGGTCCGGGGATGGGTGCCAGTCCGCAAGCTGCTTGCCCCCAGTCCATGATGAGATAAGGGCAGGAATTGAGAGTAAGCCTTTAGAAACTTGGATGGTAATTTGACATGGCTGTGATCCCTTTTTTAAAGACACAATCTTATTTATAGTTGATAAAAGAATCAATCTGAAATGGATTACGGGGTGGAGGATAAGTCAGAGATTGTTTGAGAAGCACTGCTATAGACTCTTCCCTTCTTTTTTTTAAGGTTTATTTACTTTTTGAGAGAGGAAGAGAGCCACAGTGTGAGCGGGGGAGGGGCAGAGAGAGGGAGACACAGAATCGGAAGCAGGCTCCAGGCTCCACGCTGTCAGCACAGAGCCCGATGCGGGGCTCGAACCCACAAACCAGGAGATCATGACCTGAGCCAAAGTGGGATGCTTAACCGACTGAGCCACCCAGGCGCCCCTATAGATTCTTCTGCTGGCTTGGCTGCCAGTTGGAAGGTCATCCAGTCAACAAGACCACACCTAAGGCATTTGAGACTGATCAGGTGCCATGATTTTTCCATATGGTTTTGCCTTCTTGGCTTCAGCCCAAACTGCCCTGTACCGATGGCCAAACACCCAAACTCCAAGAGACGTGATACTTTGACACTCTGCCTTCCTAAATCTGGTGCCTTTTTGACCTTGAAACCTTTAAAAGTGGGGACACCTGGGTGGCTTAGTTGGTTGCGAGTCCGACCTCAGCTCAGGTCATTATCTCATGGTTTGTGAATTCTAGCCTCGCGTCGGGCTCTGTGCTGACAGTTCAGAGCTCAGAGCCTGGAGCCTGCTTCGGATTCTGTGTCTCCCTCTCTCTCTGGCCCTCGCCCACTGGCACTCTGTCTCTTTCTCTCTCAAAAATAAATACACATTAAAAATAAATTTTTTAAAAACCTTTAAAAGTGGCAATGCACATTAGGATAGCACTTTTACCGTTAGCAAAGTACCTTGGATTTATGTTGGCTCACTTTTTCCTGACACCTCTGTTAGGTAGCGTTTGGGGTTGAATTATGTCCCTCAAAAACATGTATTGAAGTCCTAATCCCCTGAATCTGTGAAGGTGACCCTATTTGGAAATAGGGTCTTTGTAGATGTAATCACATTATGATGTGGTCCTACTGGATTTAGGGAGGACCCTAAATCCAACGGTGTTTTTAGAAGTCCAGACACAGGGAAGAAGTCCATCTGAGGATGGAGGTAGAGACTAGAGTTCTGCTGCCACCAGCCGAGGGCCACCAGGATTGTCAGCGGGGACAGTCAGAGACTAGAAAGAGCAGGAAGAGTCTTCCCTGCAGTCCTCAAAAGGAGCATGGCCCTGCTGACACTTCTAACCCCCGGAACAGTGAGAGAACACACTTCTGTTGTCTTAAGCCACCGAGTTTATGATCATTTATGGCAGCGCTAGGAACCTAGGTACATATCCTCTGCACCCTCATTTCCAGATGAAAGTCTGGAGACGTGGTGATAATGAGATCTGCCCATGTTCAAAGCAGCTAGCAAATAGCATAGCCTGGATGTGAACAAATGTGAGCACTGTCCTCTACGGCAGATTGTCTCTGTTTGTGGGAGGAAGGAACTGGGGGGGCGGGGGGGAAGAAAGAAATATCTAACATTTGGGGAAAGTTGAATAAGTGACTTTACAACAATACGATGAAATATTATGAGGCTATTGGAATTTTATTTGGAAGACTTGTTAATGAGAAACAAAAACAATTAATGAAAAATCAGACACAATATTATATTCATATCATACAACATTCGTATGTGTTTATAGTACACACACACACACACACACACACACACACCTACACACTATGCTTAGAAGAACAAACTGGAAGGGAGAGACACCAACAGAATAGCAGTTGCTACTTGTATTTATGATTCTGGGTAGACTTTTCCACATCGTCTGTGTTTGCTGTAATGAACTTGAATTGCGGGTAGCCCCAGTGTATTACCTATGCTGTGCACTCTTCATGCATATTCCTATTGTCCGAATGCTACAACACACTAGGTATTAACACTAGAGGAGAAGGGCGCCTGGGTGGCTCAGTAGGTTAAGCATCCAACTTTGGCTCAGGTTGTGATCTCGCGGTTTGTGAGTTCAAGCCCCACATCGGGCTCTGTGTTGACAACTCAGAGCCTGGAGCCTGCTTTTGGATTCTGTGTCTCCCTCTCTCTGCTCCTCCCCCGCTCATGATCTGTCTCTCTTTCTCTCAAAAATAAATACTTAATAAAAAAGAAAAAAAAGCTGGAGGAGAAAAAGTATCCAGACAGTTAAAGGATTGTATCCGAGGCCTCACAGCTGGTGAGAGGCAGAGCCTGTCTGGCTCCAAATCCTGTACGTTTTCCACCAAGCTTTGTGGCCTCTCCTTTCATGATCAGAAACAGAGAAGATAGTGGGAAGGGGGACAGTTAAAGCAGTGATGAAACCAGAAGAAACTGTCACCGTGGCTCCTTCGGGCGGGTCTCACGCATCCTCAGTCATTGGCATGGAATGGAGGCGTTGTCATCCTTTCTGTCGTTAGCTCTGGGAGGCTTCTTGAAGACAGGGACCATGGCGGCTATCATCCTAAGGCCCCATGACACCTGCTGTAGAACACTTTAAAACACTTTTCATCACATGTCTGCCTGGCTCTCCTTCTCTCATCCTTCCCTCCTGCCCGATGCCCCCGCCTGGCAGAGTTTGGGGAATACCAAGTAGAGCACAGTTACTCACCCAGCGTTTCTGGAACAAATGCCTTCAAGTGCGTCTCCGGCTGACCAGGCATCCTCTCCCTCCAGTCCCCAAATCCGAAGGCCGGTTAGGGCAGGACAACAAGTTCGCCCCTGTTCTCTTTTTCATGTAGCCCTCAACCTTTCCAACTCCAATAACTCAGACCTTAGCTATAATGTATTTAACTTGCTTTTTAAATAGATTATTGAAACCTAGTTTTATTCCATTCGTGTATCGTAAGGTTTCATCATAGAATTTCAATCCTCATCTGCACAATTCTTTGTTTCCGTTATTTTGATCTGATTTTTGTTCGTCCTTTTTCCTGAAAAGTGTCTCCAGAGTCTAGCAGATAAGCATTGTAAAAGTAAAATTTATTTTTTATGGAGTTCGGTACGTGAAAGGCCTTTGGTTCAGTCTGTTCTCGGACATGCGTCTCCATTAGGAGGGTGTGCCGTTTCTCTGGATGCTAATACGCTCAGTTTCATGGTGCAGCTTTTTTAAGGGCTCAGAAGCATCCTGGTAAAGACTCCCAAGACCTCCTCTTACCGGATTCTGTTTTCCTGATCTGAGCTCATTATCTCGGCTATCTTAGTAATTAATAGGCTGCAGTAGAGACATTTTTTTGCACAATGCTTCTCCTTGCCCTGAGATATAGTCTGTGGCATTCCCGTAAATGCCCGGGTGGGTATCAGTTGTACAGAAATAATAAAACATAAGGAAAGCCCATCCTTCCCAGGAAGGACATTTCCCAATAGAGAGAGGCACCTGGGTCACTTATTCAGCAAACACTGATATCACACTCGCTGTGCGCCAGGCAGCATGTGAACACTTTATAGATATTAACCCAATGCATGGTCATGAGACTGGTCTCTGTGGCTGAGTTCCTCCCTGCCTTGGGGCCCCTCGCTAACCACTGCTGGCTTCTATGCTCCCCTCCAGGAGGGCTCCCCTCCAGCTGGTTCAGTCATGTGCAAAGAAAGTTGCCTCTTAGACCTTCAGCCCAGTGAGGAAGTTCTAATGCCCTGCGGGGAAGCAGAGGGAAAGGCACAGAGATAGGTGCATAAATCTGGATAATTTGTTAACCAGCTCTAATTGGCATCCTGAGGTTCATAGCCAAGGAAAACTGGGGTGCTCCTGGTTTGTGTCCCCTAGTCCATGCTTCTTGCTCTTCTGGGAAGTCTCCTCCCTCTTCCCAGGGAGCCCCCGCTGTGCCAGCCTCCAGTTTAGTCATGAGGACTCTTTCCACAATGATGGAGAGGTTGCTGATGATAATCACTGGTCACTGTGAAATGCACATGCCATGGTTTGGATGCCTCTTCGGTGTTTGTTCCCCATCCACACCCCACCCCACCCCATAACTAGAGGCCCAAGTCCCTCTCTCAGCCATGCTTTGCCCATGACCAGATTGAACTATCCTTACCGCGAGGAAATGAAGTTTCTCATCGGCACCCTCCAGTCCACCTTTCCAGATAGATTTCTCCCACTTTGTGCCTGCCTCTGGACTTCCGGGATTCCTGTATGCCATTCCCACACCCTAAGCTGCCTTCTCCACACCAGTAACACTTGGTACCCCAACCATCCTCTCCCAGATTAGGCTGTCGTGTGGCCCACTCTTTCAGAGCACTGATAGATAATTCTAGAAGTATGAAGGTATTACCAGCTGACGGTAACACAATTGAAGGACAAATTGCCCAGGGACTTTTCCAATAATAATGATAACACCTAGTAGAACAGTGCTTTTCACATTGTAAGTATTCAATAAAAATTGAATTAATTAATATTGTAAGCATTTTATATGGACTCCTTAGTTTAATTCTCAGAACAACCCAATGACATAGATTCTTTTATTATTTCCATTTTACAAATGAGAAAACTAAAGTTGAAAGAGGTATAAATGACAGATCACTATTTTATAAATAAACTCCTTAGAAAAAGAATCATTTTAGCCACCTTTCATTATATGTATACTGAAAATGATTTTAAAGAACTTTTCAGGATTTTAAAGAACTTTTACTCATTTTGCTTGATGAGTAAATTTGGTGCCCTAGAAATATAGGGAGGTGTTGTGAACTTCTGTTGGCCATTAAACCAGGTCATTATTTTGCATCTTTGGTACTTCCTTGGTACTAGGTACTAGGTACCTAGGTACTAGGTACTAGGTACCTTGGTACTAGGACAAAAGGTGAAATCTTGGCTGCCTTGGGGTATGGTAATATACTCTTTATCCCAGTAGCCTGCCTTAGGTCACATAGCACCAGGATTTGGACCCAGGCATAACCACTGCACTAACCTGCCACCTGTGGTCTAATGGGGTCCTTCGGAGACTAGCTCACTGTCTCCCACACCCTCCCTTCCAGTCACTGGTCTCTTGGAGAGCTTGTCCACTAGTAACATGCCCGTCCAGCTGGACCGTGAGCCCTACCACGAAGAGTAAGCCCCTTGGGTGTGAGCCTTGACTCAGGCGGGCCTGATCTGACGGAGATTGACCAGGAGGACTATTGAGCTGGCTCTCGGTCAAAAGAACTGACCCAGGGGACTGAGGGCAGCCATCTTGTTTAGAGACAGAATATAGAGCTGACACTCCAAGTGGTGATGAAGTTTCGTGTTTGTTCAGGGTGATTTTTGGCTCTATCATACTTCTAGATTTCCACATTATAGCATAGGATATTGTTTGCCTAAGTATAATGGGGCATGTGAGTTGGTTCCTGGCATTGACCGTGGAAGATTAGCTTACTTGCACCAACCCAGAATCAGCCCCCATGGCTATCAAGAAAGACCACACAACTCCCAGAGTGTCTATAAGTAGATACCAAACCACATGTGTTGTTAGTCTTGATCTTAGACCATATTATTATTAACTTCGCTTTGGTTGAAAATGGGCCCCATCATATTGTTAAAATAGAGTTTCACAGCCTTTAAGTAACTAGAGTACGTCACTTTTAAGATGTTTTTCTAAAAGAAAATGTTAAATCCCAAATACATTTTTGGCTGAATAGTTGGTTTTAATGGTCCAGAGTCAAAAACTGTAACTTAATTCCTCGTAAAACTTAAATCAATTTCACGAGGGTTCTGCTAAACAGTTCCCTCTGTTCAGCCCAAGATGTCTACTAGTTCCTAACCCTTAAGAAATATTAGCATATTCTTCTAAAATGCCTATGTCTTTCCGTTAAAAAAAAAAAAAAAAAAAACCCTCTATTGTCAGTATCTGGCTTCTGTTGACATACGGTAGCTTATTTGTGGCCTCAATTATGGTATTGTGGTTATAGTTTCCCCTTCTCTTGCTCCCTTTTTCCTTAGTATCAGTGGAGAAACACAGTGTTTAAGTGATTTATGTCTGTAGTTTCCTAGTTTCCACGTTTTGCTCGCCGAAGGTGATGAGGGTAGGTGAGAGTGTTATACGACTTCTCCATCCATAGGTGGAACTTGGTATTAAGCATGACTGTTGCCATCGATGTCTCGTTCAGCCATGGGATTTATTGGTGAAATGGCGTCTGCTACATGCCTGTGGCTCCAGCTTAATACCACCAGAGACAAGAATGCCGGGCCTTGCTGAAAGGCGGTAACGCATCTGGAGAGCTCCTCAGAAAGATCCAAGTCGTTTTCAAGTTTGCTTAATAATGTCCTCAGTAGTCTACCATTTTGAGTACAAATAGCCCAAACTTCTTCCAGTAACGCGTGCTTTGGATATCAGATTGATGTGGGGCAGGAAACACAAGTGAAAAGAAATCCACCCAAACGAAGAAGGCCAATACGCCAGCATCAAAGGCTTAGAGTTTTGTTTTGTTTTACAAAATGGAAAAAATATTTCATCCTGTGGTGAGCACGTATTGCGGAAATAATCACTGTCTCATCAGCGGTGTGCCAAATTCTGTAAGCTGATAAGCATCGTTCTCTATTAGGGGTGGAACTAATCTGGTACCGTTTTCAGGTTCAGAGAGAGTTAAGAGTTCTGAGGTTGAATCCCAGAGTGTTTAGGTAAAGTGTGACTGTGTAGACAGATTTTTTTGGCTATTAAGGGACATCATTAGCTATTGGGGTGCTCAGAAACCTGTGTATTTGAAATCTATCTTTTTTTATGAAACTCATTTCTCTTGAGGGGTGCTTCTATGTTTCTTATTTCCCCATGAGTTTCCCTTCATTTTTAAATAAATTTCACTGTTCACTAAAGATGCAGTGCTATAGAGGGGCGCCTGGGGGGCTCAGTCGGTTAAGTGTCAGACTTTGGCTCAGGTCATGATCTCAAGGTCTGCGAGTTTGAGCCCCATGTCAGGCTGTGTGCTGACAGCTCAGAGCCTGGAGCATGCTTCGGATTCTGTGTCTCCCTCTCTCTCCGCCCCTCCCTGGCTTGTGCTCTGTCTCTCTCTCTCTGTCTAAAATAAACATTAAAAAATTAAAAAAAAAAAAAAAAGATGCAGTGCTATAGAGAAATATGGGGAAGAGACTTATTTTGTCCCCAAACTCAATTCGGGGTAGCAAACATTTTGGAGCACCTGCTGTGTGCCCGACCCTGCTAGGTGCAGGAAGCATTCACCAGGAAGTGCTTTTTGGTGTGTGGGCGGGTCTCCCGGGGCACTGTTGGGACAGCCTGATAGGAGGCGCCAGCATGATTCCAATGCAGTGGTGCCACCTGACACATTGAGCAGTTCTCTCCTGGGATTGAAAGACAGAGCTTGGGGTGCCTGGGTGGCTCAGTCGGTAAGCATCCGACTCTTGATATCGGCTCAAGTCGTGATCTCACAGTCATGGGTTCAAGCCCCACATCGGGCTCTGCGCTGAGTGTGGAGCCTGCTTAAGATTAAGATTCTCTCTCCCTCTCACTCTACCCCCACCCCTCTCTCTCTCTCAAAAAAAAAAAAAAAAAAAAAAAAAAGACCGAGCTTAAAGTTGATGACAGTGTCTGAGAGAAGGCAGTCTCTGAGAGAGGGGTCTTCAGGAGCCAGGTGACTTCTGCTTTTCTGCTTTTTAAAAATTACCATTGTGGGACTTCAGGTCTTATGTATTTAAAAAGACATAGGTCACTCTATAGCTCCACCATTTTGCCAGTCACCCAAGTTTGAAAGTGCGGTCCTTTCAATTATCCCTTAAAAGAACCATCCCCCAGAAAATCTGCTTGGGAGCCTTATGGAAATCTTGCCAGCTCACCAGAGAGCACAGATGCCAGACTGCTGGATGCCAGACATGTGTCTCTCAATTACTATCATTTCCTGCAGGCCACGGTCAAGAAATATTCAGTAGAGACTTGGAAAGAGATCTGCCTCTTAAATCCATAGGGAGCTCTAATGTAACTTAGAACGTGCATTTGCTTGGAGTGCGTCCTTACAACCCTATTTATGGAGGGAGCCTGGAGTTTTACTTGGTGGACAAAATCCATTGATGAGCATCAACGCCCTTATCCCCAAAGTTTAATAAGAGTAGGCTTAGAGGCTTCTTTTGGTTGGGATTGTCCAGGCCACACACAGTTGGTATTCTTGGTTGGCCCCTCAGCCAATCTACTGGCCAGGGCTCAGGCCACCACCGCCCTTTAGCAGGCAGAGGGGTTAGCTGAGCCTCTGGGAGCCTGGTCTACTCTACCTTGTCCTCGACCACCTAGTCGGAAGGTAGCAACTGCTCTTTCACAAACGCTTCTCCCGTTAGCCAGGTTTTCTTCTCTTTTCCTGAGATGAGAAAACAGTATAGTCCACAGGGCACAGTCATGGGCTTTGGAGCCAAGAGACTCGGTTCTGAAATCAGCTCTAACTTTAGCAGCTGTTTAACCCGGGGCAAGTTCCTTAACCTCTCCAAGCTCTCATTTTTTCATTTGAAAGAGGAGGATGATAACCTCACAGAGCTGTTCTGGGAACTAGTGGAGATTATGTACTCGTGCGCAAAAGCACCCTTTCCAAGCCTCTTTTCTACCGTCTCATTTGATTCCTCGTTTTCAGTGTCCCCTGGAAGGCGGGATGTGCAACAGGTGCTCAGGCTCGTCTGGCCTTTGCGTCTCAGAGCAGATAGTGACACAGTTGTTCCAAAGTCTGCTTGTCACACTGCGGAGTTCCAGTACTCCCCGGCGGGATTGGAAGGGGTGTTATGGCATGAGGCCTCAGCTTTTCTTGTGGTGGGGAAACTGCCCATTTAGTGCCTACTGCTGGGGGCAGCCTGACTTCTTGGAAGTGTCTCCGTGTGGAGTGACGGAGGAATTTTTTCCTCTGCATTATTTTGCAAATCACCTTGGAAGTCAAGAGTTAGAGTTGTTTTCTAATGCAAATGTTGAGGTCGCTCGAAGTTGACTGGCCACATCCTGTGGCACATTCCCACTCGCTCTCCTAGTTTATTTTTAATATAAACCAAGAGTAAAAATACACACACACCCCATCTCAGATGCAAATTGAAGCCAGGCGTTGTTTCCACATATCTGTGAAATGGAGTGAGTAAGCTAATGGAAAAAAAAAATGGTGCTAATACTTAGTCATATTCTACTAGTGGTTGCTAATGCCAAATTAACTCTTTTAAGAAGAGTTAGCCTATGTACAGGATGGTGCTGTGATCAGAGCCCACATTTCTTCCGTGTGCTAGAGCTGAGATTTTTTAACACAAAGGTTCATCAGTGAAAGTCATGGGAACACATTTTAATAGCCATTTAATGGAACATTTCAAAATGTAGAAGCCCTCTTGGCTTTCTGAAATTGAACCATTTGTGTGCTCTACCCCTGGGCCATTTTTGTAGAGTGTGCTCTGAGCTCAGGATTTTTCATCAATAGGTCTAGCCCTGGAGAGACCCCAGAATTTCTTCTTGAAATGTCAGCACCAAGCTTCTCGACCTAGGGAACATCCACCAACACCGAGAGGCAAAGCCAGAGAGCAAAACATTCATGCATGAGAATGTGGAATATTGTAACAGTGCCATTTTTCTCAAATTAGCTTATAATTTAAAGAAAACTTGTTTTAACTTAAAGCGGTTCTCGAGCTCATCTGGAAAAGTAAACGTGTGAGATGGCCCATGTTTTTTTTTAAAAAAGAAATGAGAAGAAGTTTGTCCTATAGGATTCTGAAATTTTAGAAAGTTCTTGGTTTTAATATAATGATGTAAAGGTATGTGCTCAGAGAGACAAGTCAATGGAACAGAAATAGGTCCCAGTGTAAAACAAGTGATGTGCTGTATGGTAAAGATCATTATGAAGGAAGAGTAAATAAAGGTGTAGAGGAAGTGGCTAAATGTTTAGGAAGAAATAGAATCTCATTTGATACCATGGGCCTTAACAAATTGCAGATGCTGTATCTGGAGAGAGTTAATTTTCTTTTAATGAAAACAAAAGAAATAGAAGAAAATATACGTGACGATTTTTTGCAATGATAGAGTTTTGCTAAGAATTTTCTGAGCATAAAAGCAATAAAATGCACACAAAGGTCCCCCCTTGATTCATGGGGATACATTCTAAGACCACCCCCACCCCCCGCAGCAGATGCCTGAAACTGCAGGTAGTACCAAACCCTATATATACTGTTGTTTTTTCCTATACATCTGTACTTATGAGAAAGGCTTATTTATAAATTAGGCACGGTAAGAGATTAACAACAAGAACTAATGATCAAATAGAACAAGTGTACAAGTATGCTGTCATAAAAGTTACATGAATGTGGTCTCTCTCTCTCTCATAATATTTTATTGTACTTGCGCTCACCCTTCTTCTTGTGATGATGTGAGCTGATGAGATGCCTACAGGATGAGATGAAGTTAGGGGAAGGGCCTAGGCATTGTGATGCAGTTGGGCTGCTCTTGACCTTCTGACAATACATCAGGAGGATCATCTTCTTCTGGACCTTGGTCAACCGCGAGTAACCGAAACCGTGGAAAGCGAAACCATGGATAAGAAGGGACTACAGTATACATACAAAAAGAAAACAGAATATATATATATTCTTAACTAAAACTTTAAAGTAAGCGTGTTTAAGACATACGTGAGTAAAAATATTTACGACAATGTAAGATATGTGGTTGATACCTTATTAATATGTAAAGAATTTTTATAAATCCATAAGAAAAACACCAACAGAAAACAATGGAGAGAAAATACAAATAGCCAATAAAAATATATTAAGAAATAAGCTCAATAATAATCTAGGAAAGGCACATTACAATGAGACCTTATTTTCTATTAAATTATTATCTGTTAAATGGACAAACACTAAGCAACAGGAGAGTCCTTGGTGATGGGGAGGGTGTACAAAAATGGCCTTTTAGGTAGGCAAAGTGGCATAACCTGGGGTAAAGAGCAGTGCATACATATGATGATAATATATATGAAGAGCCTTCAGAAGGTCATAGCCAGAGATTGGTAGCAATGTCCTGTGTTGACTGTGGCGGTGGCTTTGCATGTATATAAAGCTGCCAAAACTCACTAAACTTTATGTTTTAAATGGAAGTGTTTATTACACTTAAGTCATTAACTCATTCCATGATTCTTAATAGGGAAACATGGTCACAGCCTTTTTAAAAAAATTTTTTAACGTTTATTTATTTTTGAGGCAGAGAGAGACAGAGCGTGAATGGGGGGGAGGGTCAGAGAGAGAGGGAGACGCAGAATCCGAAGCAGGTTCCAGGCTCTGAGCTGTCAGCACAGAGCCCGACGCGGGGCTCGAACTCACGGACCGTGAGATCACGACCTGAGCCGAAGTCGGACGCTTAACCGACTGAGCCACCCAGGCGCCCCAATGGTCACAGCCTTTGATCCAGTTATTCTAATTCTAGAAAAAGAAAAGCAGACAGGTGCATACAAACTATCATGAGGACGTTCTTCAAGTATAGCTTACAATTGCAAAACAGAAACAGACTTTATCTAAAACCAGGAGGCTGATTAAATACATCTGGGTACAATCAATTGAAGGGTATCACATACTAAACCAGTAAAATCATGCCTTCGAGAACACTTAATGACAGAGACAATTGCTCAAAATGTGACAGGATAGGAAGTGGAGACGAAAAGGATAGCAAGTAGTATTAAAATATGATACTAATTTTATTAGGAAAAAAGGCTACAAGCACAGGAATAAAACTAAATGAAATATCTCAAGGTGTTCATGGTCATTTAGCCAAATCTCTGGGTAGTTGGATGACTAGTGATTTTTTTTTTTTTTATGATTTCTTTCCCTACTATTATATAATAAGCATTTTAAATTTTGGAAAAGTAATTGAATTGTCAGATAAAAATTGCATGTGAAAGAGGGAAACAGAAGCAATGCCCACTAGAGCACTAAGGCCCTGGAACATCATGCAGGACGTCTCTGATCTGCTGTGCACACAGAGCGGCATTGACTGAGAAGGAACAGATAAGGTACGCCATTCTCTAGGGGGCAGCGTAGATTCATGCGCTTAGAATCCAGGCCCTAGCTTTTTGTCACGTCACCAGCCTGTCTCCCTAAAGACTTCCAACCTCTTGTCGGTGACTCTTCTTTGGATTTCTTCAAATTGCCTGCCAAATCCTAGCCAGTGGTCCGTTAAAAATCCCTTCGTTAGACATGCGTGCACGCATACACACACACACACACACACACACACACAGCCCTTTCTGGGTATATATTGGAGCCATGAAATTGCGTGAAGGTTTCTAGTTCTGAAATACTAAATCCTATGACTCATATTTTAGTCTTCACATTTTTATCTCCTCATTGGAACTGTGGTGTAAACGCCATACGACAGGAATTGGCTTCCGAGGCCTGAGGCCTGAGTCCTTGACCACTGGAGGCGACCATGCAGATATTTAAGAGGTTTCAATTGCAGGACAGTGGCTCACAGATCTTTTCTATTGCAGTATGACTGTCCTTAATCTGAAAACAAATCAACTTCACTGTGTGGTGAGTGACATGCCTTCCTCCCCTCAAGTCATGATAGTGTTAAGATTAAATGTGAGTATCACAGTTTAGCCAGACCAGATGTGAACTCTGCAGCTATTTTCATGTCAGGGACTGAAGTTTTATATGCATCCCTTATTTGTTTTTATTATTTTTTTTAATGTTTATTTATTTATTTTGAGAGACAGAGACGGAGGGGCAAATAAAGAGAAGGAGAGAGAGAATCCCAAGCAGGCTCTGGGCTGTGAGCGCAGAGCCCCATGTGGGGCTCGATCCCACAAACCATGAGATCGTGACCTGAGCCAAAATCAAGAGTCAGATGTCTAACTGACTGAGCCACCCAGGTGCCCCTCCCTTATTTGTTTTTAGTTGAATAAGTACAGATGGCACCTAATAAACTCTCATGCCACGGTATCTTGAGGTCATTGACTTATTAAGTTTGGTAGGTGTGCAAATTCCAGATTCTGCTCAACTTCCCCACATTCCATAGCACAATTCTCAGGGAATGTTAAAATGACATTTGCCTGTTTACTTTCCCTCTTGACAGATAAAGATCCTTTCTGAGAGGTAAACACCAGCAGGATTCAGGAGTGCAGTTTAGACTTTGTTGATACTTTTCAAGAAAATGTATTTTTCACGCTCCTTCAAAATGAAGCAGGAAAAAATAAAAGCTATGTGCTTTTCTTTCAAAATGTACTAACTATAACCACCACACCCCTGGATGATACAAATTGATCCTGATTTTTTATAAAAGTAATGATTAATTTTACAAAGATGTTGAGTGTCAGGTGATGTGGGCACATGGAATGTGATGGTGAATTGATATGCCTTTTCTCCCATTTGACTGATTATTGTGTTGACTATTTGTCTCTTCCTGATTCTTTTCTACTTTGTTTGGAGTGTTTGGAAAGGCCCACATGCCAAGACTAGTTAAGGAACCAGAGCCTGGGCAGCAACTGGGCAGATGCTTCTGCTAGGCCCAGGTAGGGGCTGGGCCAGAAGGAGCATGCATCCAAAGCCGGGGCACATGGGGTGGCTGTGGTCTAGAGACAGATCAAGAAGGCAGCTCAGGGACAGGTGATGTGTTGGGGGCGATCGTGAGAGTGGAGGCCACACCCCAGCACAGACCAGAAGTCTTCGTGGTAGAATATGGATCCCACATTGAGCTGTAGGTCTTCCACAGCCATTTTCCCAAGGAAATACCCACATTCAAGAGTAGAGAACTCTGGAACTTGCCTTCAGCCACATTGATGGCAGCCCTTTGAGGGATTCAGCTGACCGGAAAAGACCTAGAAAGTCAGGCAGCCCCTCTGTACCCCTGGGGGACTTCTCTGGAAAAAATGGGAGAGCCAGCACAGAAGAGGAAAAGGCCAGGGAACGGATCCGATTTTCCCAGCACTAGTTCCTGGGATTTGTTGGGTCTTTGGACACAATCTGAAATTGATCCTTTGTATATGTCATCATTTAGTTAAATGGCATGTCATGCCATAAGAAAGCGAGTCTCAGTTGGTTTGGACCAAACTACATGACCTAGGGAACAGGGCATAGGATTGGATGGCACAACTCCTGGTCTCACAGAGTCATGCGTGGTCATTTCTATCTCCACCATTTCATTGTACTTCCCTTAACTGCCTGTTTATGATAGTGACAGGTTGGAGAGAGAGTCTCTTCCTCAACTTTACTTTTTTTTCTTTCTCTTTTTAAGTGTAATGAATTATTTTTTTGAAGGCTTATATTTTCCCTGCCCAGTCAAAATGCAACAGAAGAGAAAATGGATAGAAAAGAGATAGCCCTACCCAAATGGAACTTTGGGGAGAGAAAAATACATGAAACATAAATATATTTTTGATGTCTAAAGCATTACATAATCAATTCTAGATTGTGTGATATTAGTAAGCAAGATGCACTTCGAAAAATTTGGAAAGGTAGTGAATATGTAGGTGGGGAAAGTCTATAAATGTGCATGAATACTGCACAGGATATGAATCTCTACTTTCACTGAACAGTCAGTTCTTAAACTTTTGAAAGAGCAGAGCATCTTCAAATCTTGATGTCTGTAATCGCAGGAAGGATAATTCATCGACTAATGTTCAATTAAATTTAACTTCCATCCTTTTGTTTCAATGAAGAGGATCAGCATTTTTCCATTTTAGTGGCAGGGTACTGATGTCTCAAGACAACAGATTTTGGGGAAAAAATAATAATAATGATAAAAATTGTTCTTATAGTTAACACTTAGTGGGGATTTATTGTGTCCCAGATACTGTTTAAGCCCTTTAGAGATATCATCTCATTTAATCCTAACAACAGTCTTATTGAGGTCGATACCGTTATCATGCCTGTTTCCCAAATAAGGAAGCCGACAAATTAGAACAGATTCATAACCTTCCCAGGTCACTAAGCTGGTCATTGTCAGAGCCAGCACTCAGGCCTAAGTCTTTAGTATCTCTTGCTTTTAACCACTCTATTGCCTCTCCCTGTAGGAGCGAAATCAAAACCATGAAGATCTGTGATGGGGTCGTTAATAAAACCTATGATTCTAGCAAATCTTGTTTCGCTAAATTCTTAAGAACCCATTGTTTCTGGAAAGCTTAGAAATTCTGTTGAGATGATGTTCATTGATATTCTAGAGATGTTACTTTGTTTCAGTTTCTCTAGGAGAAAGACTTTAGTGGTTGAAATTACTAAAGTTGACTGCTTTAATAAAGTGCTTGCAAAGACTCTATCTGGAACAGGAAAGCCGTTTGTTGCAACCATGTCAACAACTTTGGCTCTCATAAGGATTTAATGAATCGGGGAATGGAATTTAAGAAAGCAAACAGTCCAAGGAAAAACCACTTATTTTCCTAAAACAGCAAAACAAAAATGGGAATCCTTTCCAGTCTGGTTGTTGCAAATGTTTGATGGAGTCTTAAAAATTTTTAGAGTACATGATTTATCACATAGAACAAAAAGGTGAGTAATGAGCACTTCTTTTAAAACTTTTTTAGGGTCCTATCATTGTGATTTTAGTTGTTTAGATAGAAAAAAATTCTGTGATATATTTAGGTAGAAAAATATTCTGTGACAGGGGCGCCTGGGTGGCTCAGTCGGTTAAGTGTCCGACTTCGGCTCAGGTCATGATCTCGCAGTCCGTGAGTTTGAGCCCCGCGTCGAGCTCTGTGCTGACAGCTCAGAGCCTGGAGCCTGTTTCACATTCTGTGTCTCTGACCCTCCCCTGTTCATGCTCTGTCTCTGTCTGTCTCAAAAATAAATAAATGTTAAGAAAAAAAAAAATCTTTTTAATATTCTGTGATCTATTTGCTGGTAAAATTATAGTGAGTTGACATTCAGTAACATTTATTTTTAAAGTTGTTTAGGGGCGTCTGGGTGGCTCAGTCGGTTAAGCGTCTGACTTCGGCTCAGGTCATGATCTTGCGGTTTGTGAGTTCGAGCCCCGCATCAGGCTATGCTGATAGCTCAGAGCCTGGAGCCTGCTTCGGATTCTGCGTCTTCCTCTCTCTCGGTCCCTGCCCCGCTCATTCACATTCTGTCTCTCTCACTCTCAAAAACAAACATTAAGAAAAATTTTTTTAATAAATAAAGTTTATGCAAATATATATCTACCAGAAATAAATAGGATCACCAGATAGTCAAATCAATTTAATATTCAATCTTTTTAAAAAAAATTGTTAATACAAAATGTATTGTCAAACTGGTTTCCATACAACACCCAGTGCTCATCCCAACAGGTGCCCTCCTCAGTACCTGTCACCCACCCTCCCCTCCCTCCCACCCCCCATCAACCCTCAGTTTGCTCTCAGTTTTTAAGAGTCTTATTAGTCTGTTTAAAAGAAATTACTGGATTTTAAATATTTTTCACAAAGGCCTTTGTTACTTAGGAATGTCATTAAGCTATGATTAAAGGCAGTGAATATCAGTAAGCTTGAAAACATCCTATGCTAATGTTGAGGGTCATATTTTTTTCTCGTAAAATTCTAGCATCCTTCCTATTTGCTCTGTCGACCTTTGTTGTCTATAGACCCAAGCTCGTTGGGGGGTTGGAGGGAGTCATTTCCATGGCAATTATGGAAATGACACATTCGATGTCTGCCGCTAATATAAGCTTGGAAGTCAAATGATTTCAGCGTTTGACAATATATGTCAAGGTACTAATGGTATGTAGGGAAAAAATAGCGTTTCGTATGTCTATCCAATCAGGTGATGCAGTAATGGATAAAGTTATATGCACTGGAAACTAATTTCTTCATAAACATTCTAAGTACATAGAAAGAATTGTGCGCTCAGTTGCAACCACTAACTTATCAAAGAATTGCATCTAAATACCTCAGGGAATGCACAGAGGGCAAGGATGTCTAAAAGTCTTCAGGAATCATTGGTGTACTATTGCTTCATTGGTGTACATGCAGTCAGTGAAAAAGTACAAGAGTTGGGGCTTCTGTCTAGTGTCAGTTTGGGCCAGTCGGTCATGGGAGCCAGAATCACAGGCACAAGGATTGTCAGGCTGAGCCTGGTGCTGATCACTGCCATGGACTTGAGAGAGGGAACAGTGGCTTGCCTTTCATGATTCATCACCCCTGCCCAGGGCTCTAGCAGAATTTGAGAGCAGGAGTGACTCCCCGCCCTATTCTCACCCCATCCCCACCATGCCCAGCAACTCCCACACTCTACAGCTTTGGACCTTGTGGGATTAAAATAGAAGGAGAGAAAAACAAGTTGTTACGCTCCAGAAAATTTGGCAACATTCAGAAAAGGAGAGTGGGATTAAATCTACCCAAAGAAGAGCCAAAGGACTTTCACTAGCCTCCAGTTCTCCATTTTATTGTCACAAGTAAAACCCAAGGAGTGACAATTGAGTTAAGTAGCATTAAATTCAAATTTAATCTCTTGTGGTAGAAATGCTGTAAAAGTTTTCAAGAGGGACACGTTAATTCCTATTAGCACGTTTCCACAAGCTTTGATATTCAACCCCATCACCTCCTTGAGCTCATAGCTAATAAAGGAGGTCATATAAACACCGGCATTGTCTTTACAATTCCTTGGGATTCCAGAGACCGTCTACATCTAACCCGCTGGGGTCAAGGGAGACACCCGTGCTTAACGGGAAAGCTAATAATTTCATTCAGGTCTTATTTTGAAAACTTGCTCTTTCAGGTGACATTGAGTGGATTCATTTTGTAAGCTAAGAAAGGAAGTTGGCCAGTAAAACAAGAGGAAGGTGAAGCAGAGACACAGAGCTGGCCAAGACTTGAAATAATGTTATTTCATATTATTATTTCATATACATTATCCAGTGGGTCAGAAATTGTCATTAGTTCTTTTCTTTTTTCCAAAGAGAATTGGCGGGGAAGGAGGAACATTTTAAAACTGAACCCAGGCCTCCTAATTCCGCCATATGAGAACCCACAGCCCACACCGAAATTCAAGAGATGTGTTAGTGAGGGAACTCAGTCCCTCAGCCTCTGAGCTATAAGGATGGCAAACAGTCCAGCCAGGAGGTTACCTCAGCATAGAGCAAGTAAATAAATCATTTGGTAAAAGCCATTAGAGAGTAAAGGTTAATGGAAAGTCATAAATCAACCAGCCTGTCTATGTATGGTTTTGCTAGAATGTAGGAGCTATTCGAAAGTTTTCAAATATTTCCTTAACTGTGTATGATTTGAACAAGAGGACTATGACATAACGAACCAGTTTCTATTCTTATATCAAAATGAGATGAAAATATGGTATGGATTTAATGCCAGTTCACTTATTCAATTTTGCACGGTTGGGTTGTTGTTTTTAGAACATCATGAAACTTCATTTCATGGCCCAATAAAACTAAAATGTAATGGGTTACAGCTTTTCCGTTTGTTGATTTTTCTCCTTCAAACATCTTCGATTTTCCATCCTTTGAACAAAATTTTAAAAATGTCTTGAATGTCATTCAGTACGCCTGTTCTCCTGGCCCTTCCCCCACCTGTCTTTAAAGCCGTTTCTAAAGTGAATCGGTCCTGATAGAACCTAATGGTAGCTATGAGCACATTTCTTAAAAGCATTAGAACCTCTTCCTCGGCAGCTTCTAATCCACCGCGTGGCCATCCCATCATTGGTAGATTGTTTCTTTTTAGTATCACCCCCGCATCCCACCCCCACCTTATCTAAGAAGAAGGCTGGTGCCTAGCTACACAGGGTCAGGCTCATGTGCCATCAGAAGTTCCCTGGCAGTTGTCCTCTCCCTTCCATCCCACGTCACAGGTTTCTGCGGTCTCTGTCAGCCATTGGCCATGAAAGTTCACCTCAAGACATCACCCAACCGTCTTCATTTATAGCTGCTGTTGATCTAACACCTAGCACGTGCCAACGTTCCTCCCTTTTTTCTTTCATCTATCAGAAGAAAGAAAGAGCTTAACTTTTCTCATCAGAAAGAGTTTACATTTCTATTCTACCTCAATAAAAACACCCCTCCCTCCCTCACCACCTCTTTCTAAGAGCAACTGCTACCCTAAATAGCTTCTCTCGAAACTTGCTACTTCTAGCCTGCCATCTTTTGATGGGCAAGTTCCAGTTACAAGAACAAGTTTCTACCACCACCAAGTCTTTCAAAAACATATGATGAAAAGCATTATCTTGTTCTTGCCAGACTACATTTGTGAATTTTAATATGCCGGGAACATTTTCACAGTGTTTAAATGTTCCTATCAAGTGTTTCCCACTGTTCTTTAAAGTAGTAGCCATGGTGCCCAAGCATTTCCCTCTCAGATGGTCTTCTTGGTATCCACTAGTGTGAGCCTCTCAATTTCAAACTTCCCTTGATTGAACAGATGGACCTCCCGTACAAATGGACAGGTTGCGGTTTCATCTCACTGTTCTTTCTCAGGGTTTTGCCTAAAGCCAAACCATTTGGATATGCTTCCCGATATACACACTGTTCTTATAGAGCACGCGGTTGAAAATCTGATTTCCAACACGGAGACAAGGAAGAGACGGGACCATTCATTTACATCCTCCCAAGACCCGGCCCTACCAGTGTGCTGCAGATTGCCTAGATGAAGTGCACTTAATTTCAGAGTAACACAGCAGACTTTCCCAGTGGGATTGACAGCCTCCTTGGAACTTCATTTCACACTTTCCTGACTTGGGAATGGTTATTTTGAGTAGCACCTCTTAGTAACCTAACTTCTTAATGCCTGGGCAAGAGGTTAAATATCTCACTTATCTACATGTTTGGCCTCCATGAACAGCGACTTCATTCAAAGCCCTTCAAGGGTTTATCAAAATCTCACCGTGTTTAACATTCCAGAGAAAACATCCAGGTTGCTGGTGATTGGGACTCACCTTTGGTTTTCTCATCAGAGCTGATCATTGTGATAAATACAATGTCAAAATAACGACAAAGAAATAGACTATATTCTCGCAAATAAAATGTATCTAGAATGAACAATAAAAAGGAAAAATGTAGGTTTTGTGATAGTGCTGAGTTCCCAGTTCATAGAATCCCAAGAACAAGCAACTATTAAATAGTCATTATACACATCATATGATAAAATTTACCAAGAATTTCTTGTGCATTAAATGTTTTACAAGCAACTGCGTTCCCGTATTAAGTGCTATGGTACTTTCTATTCTCACAAACAGCAGTTACGGGATCTTCAAAAAGCCCTGTGTGTGTTAAGATTTAGTAAGTTAGGTTATAGTTAGATTAATGTCAGGCAACATTAAAGAAAATGTCTTAAAATTTAGGAAAATTGCATTATATGAATTGCAGGATCCCTGACAAAAGAAAGTAAATGGTGTCTTAAAACCGTCAGAATTGAAACCCTTGTCAAGCCATGAAAAGAAAGTTCACCCCTCTGTATCTAAAGCTGCCATTTACGCTAGATAAGGAAAAAGGCACATGATCACTTATGAGCAAGGTTGTTTATCTCATATTATTGAGAGTCATAGAGGCTAAAAACCAACTCAATTATCTAACAGTAGCAAACTGTTTATATGATCTATAAGGCTACCAGTGGAGCACATAAAAACACACTGCAAAATATGACTTGGAATAATTAATACTATAAGCAAATGCTTATGATCAGTTAATTTTTAAAATAATATGAAACTCTGAAACTTAATAATGTGTAGAGCAGAGATCTATTTTACAATTCACGTACATAAATAAGAAAAAGACTAAAAGGAAATGTATTATTGTAGTAATAAATAAATATGGCTTGATTTAAAGCCATTTGATCTTTTTTTTAAATCTTTTTCCAAAAACGTTACCCTCTATTGTTTGCATATGTGTGCATGTACATACGTGTAAGTATATGTGTCTATATGGTATGTATATATTTAGGTACATAATAACCAGACAAAATGAATTTTTAAATTATAAGTTGCCTAAGAATTAAGATTTAAAGCTAAAAGCTTATAAATTCCCCAAGGACTTTATGATAGCCCTCTATATAACTAGATAGGTAGCTTGATCTATATGAAACACCAGAGAGAAAAAATAATGGAGCGAAATTTTTAAAGGAGACAAGAACTGTCCTGTGGGTGTTTTACCATCTCTGGAGTGCCCACAGTGGCCATGTGTGTTAACAGTTGGCTTCAACATCATTGAGACTAGATTTGGACAATGCAGCGTGATTCCAGAGGAGGGCCTTTTCCCTGTCAAAGAAGGGGTGTGTGTGTGTGTGTGTGTGTGTGTGTGTGTGTGTGTACAAGACAACTGCCTAGACCTGCTAACGCCATACAGACTGTGAGGGATAGAAAGAAGAAGAATCTTGCATATAAAGTAAAAGCAGAACTTAGGAGATTGTCAGATGCCAAAGAAATTTGGACAGAACTACTGGGTTAGTGTTTTGCTTGATCTTCTTTGTTCAAGTAAGTCCACTTGATCATCACTCGTCATAATGTGATTCCAAGTAAAGTAACAAAGACACGAAAAGTAACAAAAATGCGTTTCCTAATAATTTCAGATGAAAACGTTATTTGCAACAAAGAAATGCATTTTATTAATAATGCCATAGCAAGTCTTCCAATAAGGTGTTTTTAAGTAGATTTTTTCCAGTATCGTGGTTCAGTTGTTGCTGTGAAAATAAGGCCTCTGTTATTGCCATTCTCATGCCCAAGCCATTTTTTTAACGCCCAAATGCCATGCTGGGCAATGCATGCGTGTATAACTAGGGTGGTATACACTTTCAAAAAAAATAGAGCAGCTTTTTGATGATTTGGGTCGTGATGCCAAAGTTGGGGAGAAAGGTAACGGGAACGAATTGTCCTCTGCCCAGTGAACCAGCGAGAGTGGGGAACTGGAGCCAGCAGACCCCAGTGGGCACTGAGGCCGCCCCCAGGCTGATTAAGCGACAGTACGTGCGTGTCTGAGCAGGAAGGGATGAATTCTGATACCTCTTCCAGTTCTGACGTGTTTACTTCTAAGCTTGAGGACCTGTGTGTGGTTGGACAGCTCCCGCAACCAAATCAGCTAGGGTACTAACAAGAAATGCAGGTTCCAAGGGCCCCATCTCTGCAGGTGTCGGCCTGGCCAGTTGATTCATGACACATTACGTTTGTCCAGCCAAGGGTTCACTTGGCCCCACAGAAGGACGCAAAGGTAGCCCTCAACACCCATCCCTTTTGGGTCCGACCCCCCTTTTCTTCCCTCCTCTAAGGATGGGATTTTGAGACTGCTTGAGAAGTGACTGGAAGGGAGTACGTTTGTTATTCTCTTTATTGTTTACTCTTCCTCCTGGAAGAGGGAATCTGTGTTTCCAACGTTTAGCAGCTCTCTTGTTCCCTGGAATCATGCTTGGTGCTTAGTAGGTGCTTCATGCCGATTCAAATGAGCCAAAGAAAGCCGGGTAAGAGAATAACTAATTACCACCCCCAGCAACTTCAGCAGATTTGGAGGATAAGTAGTGAGGAGTTGGAACACAAAGGCAAATAACGTGGAAACCCCTCTGATGGGCCACCCCACCTCAAGATTTGACGGGGTTGGAACCCGACTATGCAATGTTTCTGTAAAAACACGTCTCCTTGCAGGACTCGTCCCCATTTTTCTTTCCAAAGGGGGCCAGTGCCTTGGCTTTTGTGGGCCCTTGTGACCCATCCCACACAGGCCAATTACTTTTCTTTCTGGTTCCCTTTGTTGTGCTCCTGCTTCCAAAATTCAAAGCAAATTGGAAGCATTAAAAAGGCTTCATTCTCTTTCATCAAAGGGGTCTAGCACTTTCTGGCATTAAAAAAAAAAGAAAAAGCCAATCATCTAACTTTCCTTTGGCTGCACAGAGAAAAGGTTCTCTTGAAATTCAAAGGGATCTCAATTTATTTTTCAATTAATTATAT
Source organism: Panthera uncia (assembly GCF_023721935.1). Lineage (NCBI taxonomy): Eukaryota > Metazoa > Chordata > Mammalia > Carnivora > Felidae > Panthera > Panthera uncia. The sequence continues at coordinate 102,521,233 of NW_026057580.1, forward strand.
TTCCAGATCTAAAAAGGAGATGGTAAAAAAGAGAAAGAAAAAAAATCTCTGTTTACTTTACCAACCCCAAGCACCGAGTCAGGCATGAAGTGCTTTTTGTTCTTTTCTCCCCTAATTGCCATACCTCCAAGAAGCTGGTTTTAACATGCCATCGATCATCCAAATGGCAAATCAAACGCCGGCTCTGTCAGCCCAGCACATCGCTGCACGCCACAGTGACATACATTCATTTCCGGTGAAGGCAGCTGCCAGGGAACCACATGTGTTTGAACTGTGTGGCCTCCCTATATAATTCAGGAAATGAGGTTACTCTATCTGTGACAAACATCATGTTCACACGGTTTTGGGGGGCAGCCAGCTCGATGCGGGGCTCGGCAGGAGTGGCCCCGGGATGTGGACCCACCATGCTGTCTGAGGACAACACTAAATGCCCCAGCTCCCTGCACCTGACCGGTGACTGTCATCATACCTGTCCCCTGAGAACGCATGCCTCATCCCATGTGCGCTAGACGTTTCTAAATGTAATCTAACCTGAGGTTAGTACACCACAGTTTTTTAGACAGAGGGCTGCTTAGAACAGCAGGACCTCTTGGTTGATTACCACTCAACTCCCCTGAAGCCAAAGAATGGATGCCCATCTTTTGATGACACTTCTTTTTATTCGGTGATAAAATCTGGTCCCACTTCTGGTTGTTACTCAACTTGTATTCATTTCTTGCACATAATCTCCCCTGGACCAAGTTCAAACAGGACCAGATTGATGGGGCAAGGGGGCTTTGGTCAGTGTGGAGTGTGCATTTGCTTAGATCAAGGGAAGGAATGCCCAAACCAGCTCAGCATCAGAACAGACTGCAAGCCCGTGGTGAGGTTTTGTTATTTTGCATATGGTTAACCATCTTGGAGGTCATAAAGTGAGGCCTCTGTCCTCCGGTGCAGCAGCTGGGTTTACACAGTATTTCCAGATTGTTTATTTTGGCCCAGAGCCAGGGCTACATCGTTTTTCCATTATGCCTGTGTGACAGATGAAGAGAGGTGGGAAGGGGGACTTCATGGGGCAGCTCTGTGATTTCCTTTTTATTTACATTAGAGGGATTTTTGAGAGTTCTGAAGATTATGAACCAGTCCAAACATAATGTCAATGCAGCAGAGGTAGAAAGAGCCACTGCTTTTGCAAAAATGTCTAGATCTCAGGCAGTCAAGCAAAATCTATTCATGGCCTCAGCTTGAGGCCATGTTGGGGGGCGTTGTGCCTGTCACTGCTCAATCTTGCATACAGATGGGCTACTGGGGAATGATATTTATCATCACGTTCAGAAGTTAAACTCCCAGCATTTGCTCAGGAGTTCCTTGTGGGGAGGGGGAGGAGCAGCGAGTTGGGAAACTGAACCATAACGCCTTCATTGGCATATGCGTTCTCTGTGGATGAATGCACTTGGTGCTGAGTGGAGGTGTGTTTCCAAGGGCACCATAGAACTTTTCCTTTGCAGTCCTTTCCCTGAGACACCAGCTTTCAGGGGATACTCCCCGTGCGCTGCCCTAAGTTTTTCCACCAGGGAGCATTCAAGAGTGGTCAAAGAGCCACAGTTCAAACTATATCCACAGCAAAGCCCTTGCAAGTTGGGTCAAGTGCATGTGATCTGATGGAATGTTTTACTACTAAATGAAATACTTGCTTTTGCAAATGGAGAAACAGCATTAGAAAGCATCAAAAACGATGGCGAATTCAGTAATTGAACTGCATTGATATAGCAAAAGTAGGTCACATAGACGTTTGCTGCTCCAACGGTGTTGGGGTTTCTTTACTGCACGGCCGTAGTATATAATACATGTAACATAAATGCATTAGCTACAAGGTTTTAGCATGTATTATGTGTTCCTACGTGGGTATTTACGTTTGTGGCAGATGTCCCTTATCACAGTATTTCTTAAGCTTTGCCAAGTGTATGTGAGCAATCTGTCACCATAGCATAGTGTTCTCCAATAGAGTGGCTAAGAAAAGCAAATACCACGGCCTCCCCAGAGCAACCTGCAATCCTAAATACCTATATGAGCCCATCCTAAAGAAATCTGATTTCTAGAAATGGAAAGTTTGATCTGGAAGGACCCTCTTCTAAGGAAAGAATTTAGTGAAACAGCAAATGTACAGTCAACACCCAAAGTTGCCCTTTGGGTTAATCCGGTCTTACAGATGGATTTAACGTACAGCTTTCAAATCAACAAATCTTTATGGATGGTCATTATGAGCCAGGTGTGGAGCTGGGTGCTGGGGAGCTAAAAATGAAAAAGATACAGTCTCTTTCGGTCTGTAAACATTTCTGCTGGCTTGCGAGTTTTTCGCCAGATCCTCCCAGACTTACCAAAGCGTTCCCCTTGACTTAAAACACTCAAGCCCTTCTTTTCAACCCGTCCCCTTAATGCCAGAGTACACACAGGGCAAGGAGAAGTGGGTGGTTATAGATTTCCACTCAATTTGGAAATTAACAGCCGGTGATGTAGCAAAAAGGTGCTGGGCTGGGAATCAGAAAGCCTGCTTTCTAGTCTCAGGACAGTCACTTACTGGTCATACAACCTTGAGCAAGTCTTGTGACCTCTCAAGCCCTGGAGATCTGTAGGTAAAATGGATTGCTCTGAGGAATGCATGAGGCAATGAAAGGCTGTGTGAAAATACATGAATCCATGGAACTCTGTGCAAAGAAGGGCATGCCATTCTGATGACCTGTGGGGAGAGTGGGGTAGGGGAAGGTCCGAGCTGCTTGCACCACTATCTATAAAGCTTTAATAATGCAGAAAGCTGACTCAACTCAGCAATCTCCCTTCTGGCCCTATAGTCTTGGGTTTTTTTTTTTCTCTACTGGCATTGGATGACCAACTATAGATGTTTATGTTATTGGGGGCCAGCAATATAAAAAGGACCCCCATTCAGGGCCCCAGCAAGAGGGTCTTTACCACCACCCCTCAGAGAGAGTAGAGTCTGGGAGCCTAAAAAAGTCTGTCCCCACATAGTCCTGACTCTGTGGTGACTTTGGACATGTCTGTAAGGAAAAACAATCTTTATTTTGCTGTTGAAATGAAAAGGTCAGAGGTTGATTTTTGTTTGTTTTCCCTTCCGATCATTTTACCGCTCAAAACCAATGCCTACTTTGAGGAAGTCTTCTGCAGTTATGAAAATACTTAAGGGGAGCCTTTGCCACTCCCTAAAAGTAAATAAGAAAAATGAAAAAAAAAATTCAAAAACATCCCGAAACCACAGCTTCTCTTTGCCAACGCGTATCGATTAATTAAAGAACAGGAACAGCAAACCCTGACTTGGTCAGCACTATCATTCCAAAAAGGCAACTGAACCACAAAGCTAAACACTGGAAATTATAGACCCCAGTGGGAGATGAAAATTCCCAGATGTAAGGGTAAGCTGTTTCCTGCTGAGGACCCAGCATTCATGGGCCTCTTGGGAGTTTTTGATTAAGAACATCCGGATATGGCCTTTGTTCCCACTTGGCTATATCTGCACCTGAAAGGCACAGCCAAGCCTTTTTTGGTCTGACAACACCCTCCTCCTTCTGTTGGTTTCTTTCATTCCTTCAACAACATGTGTGGAGGGTGCTGCGTTCCCCTAGGTGCTGAGCTGTGGAAATATAAAGATACATGGGGGGCCACCCTTCTCCAGGGCACTCTCAGCATAACAAGCTCCATTAGAACAGCTAGATGAGATGGTGGGGATGTTGGGGGGGAAACATCCAGGGGAAATGTTTTCAGAAATTTCATAGTGCCTCAGAGGCCTCCTAAAAGTTTTCCATCTTTTGGTTGAAACACACACACACACACACACACACACACACACACACACACACACACCTTACTCTCAGACCTTCACACACAGCAGATCTTCATGATCAAATAGTCAAACAGTCGTTATGAGAGACCCAGCTCCATGCAGAGTATCGGAGACAAGCACATTAGGCTTGGTCTCTCCATGAGGGATTTCTGACCAAGGAAAGAAAATGTTGACACGATGCAACAAACCAGAATGAAATGCCCTATTAGCTCCCATCATGAGCAAGCCTGTGAGAAGAGATTCTCCCCCATGACCACGAGCTCCATTTGGCCATAAACAATGTGAGAGGTCAAGAGCCTTGGCTCAGTTGCCAGACTGTCCAGATCCAACTTCTGGCTTCTCCACTTACAGCCATGTGAACTTGAACAAGTGACTAAATTCCAAGGTCACATCTGTAAAATGGTGATAATAGGAGAGCCTGCCTCACTGGGGTTTTTGTAAGGATCAAGTGCATGTTCAAATTCTCAAGTTCTTTGCACTGAGAAAGCTCTCTCAAAAATGCATAGTGATGCAGCTGATGATGATGGTAAAGTCCCATTCGTTGCTTATATCTCCCATGCCTGGTGCAGAAAAGTTATTCAGTCAACATTGGCAGAAAAAAAAGGAAGACAACATCGGACACATGAACGAGGCCTAACTGAAGCCTTCATTTTGACATAGAGCACTTGCTTCCTGGGTTCATGAAACCCAGAATTTTAAATCCTTTAAAGCAGAAGCATAAAACTCCATTTTTTTTTTTTTTATAGCAGCCAAGGAAGTAACATAAAAGAATCAACTAGCATTTGGGGTCTGGAACAAAATGGAGAGCACTGACCTCTCTGGGCAGGTTGGGGGGGGAGTGGGAGGGGGAGGAGGGGTGCACAGCCACACTCAGCCACACTCAGCTCCAGAAGAATCTTGCCTCACTTTGAGAGAAGCCAGAAATCCAGATTTCCATGTGAAATACACCAAGTCTTAACAACAACTAAGTCAATTTCTAAAAAAAAAAAAATAACTCGCGGGCCAAATCACACAGCCTGCCAGTCAGATCCCGGGCTGCCTTCTTGCTGGGCCTGCCCTAATGGAAGGAGCCCTGAATTTGTCTCCTCCTTCTGAACTGTTCACCAGTGGGGACCAGAGACATGAGCCCCTTGAAGTCATCTCTCAGTTCCCACTAGTTTCAAAGGCCACTCGTAGGGTAGGTCTTCACTTCCTGTGGTTACGTTCTACAGTATGTGCCCTCCTGACGAGGGCAACTTCACTTCCCAAAGGATGCTAATAATAAGTGTAGATTCTTACAGCATGATTGTTTGGTGGCTGAAATAAGAAGAGTCTCCAAAAATTCCTAACAACTTCCTCTAGAACTGCTATTAGGGCAATCTGGAGAGAGACTGATTCCACAGTTCACGTAGCTTTGTTTGGTTTGGAGGGAAAGTCTGGCATTTTACAAAAATGTGGAACACTTAACAATGAAATGACTTTTCCATAGCACTGATTATTGGACAGCAAGACACATAACCATATGTCTTTGAAATGTGATTTTAGAAATTCTCGACTAACTATACAGGGCAAACTTCCCTCTAGTCTTTCCATGTGAAGGTGATAGTTTTCTACAGGCTCATGAAAGCTTCACTGGTTATGGCCCGGTACTTAGTGGAAACCTCAACACAAATAGGAGGTCCGGGCTCAGGTTCCAGCTCAATCACTTACTCACTAGCAGTGAGACCCTGGGTAAGTCATTTAATCTCCCAGAGCTTTTATCTCCCCATCTGCAGAATGGGGGTCACAGCGCCCCATAGGGTGGTTGAAAATATTTTTAAAAACAACATGCGTATGGGCGTAATCCAAACCTCTAATAGGTGCTCATGTCAGTGTTGGTTGAATCTGAACCTGTTTCTTCTCTCACAAAGCAGGGATCTTAATTTCTGACCAGGACACCATCCTCTGGCAGTGTCATTAACCTTCCTTTTGAATTTGGCAGCTTTGTGGAAAACAAAAGGGGAAAAGGAAAGCTGCGATCATTTTACATAAACATTTGGGTTTGCATCCACAGTATTATGAAAACTAAGGGTAGAGGGTTGGATGACACCACCAGAGAGTAAGGAAGGAGGAGGGGGAAAGGCTGGACCAGCACCCGGGAGCACTGGCATTTCAAGGACGGGCAGGGTAAGAGGTCTGTGTCTGGGGAACTGAGAGGGAGCGATCAGGAGGAGACTGGATGACCATGGTGCTCATTCAGTGTAGCTCTTCCTATAACAATACACTGGAAGGGATCAGGCTTAGCTGCGACTGTCATCATCTCTTGCCAAATCAATTCATTAATGTTGCAGATAGACCCCGGTTCTTTTCACTTGTGCTTAAGTGACACTGTGTCAGTTCCGACAGACGGCTGCCTACTCTGCCCACCCACCCACTCGCCCATCCTCGGCAATAGAGGAAAGCATACAGGGAAGAGAGTCGGTTGGGATGAGCCAGGAGTAGCTTTACAACAGTTGGCCCAGTTACCTAATCCTAACCAAAGAAGGGAATGTGTAGCTCCATCACATACTGTCGTTTTGTTAAAAGCTTCAAAATTTTACTGGCTTGATGTTAATCACCCTTAATAGCAAGTCAACATTTTGCATCCAACTCATCTTGAAGACCAGTCTAGGAAATTTCCTTGTTCTAGAATAAAAAATCAATGGATACTTTTCTTGGATGGCTTTGTGGTCAGCGATTATACTTGCCGTGTGTTATTTTTAGGAAAATTCCAGAAGCCCATATACCCTCCCTGTCTTCCTGAGCATGAGCTTTAATCAGGTTTTCAGGCGGGCTAAGAACCTCTACCCTGGAGCATATTCCCTGATCAAGCCCAAGTTGAGTACCCGGGGTGTGCCATTTTTCTCTGTCCCCCAGGAAACTCATGGCTGTGTATGTTCAAAGGACGTTACTAAAAATGATACTAATTTCATTGCAGTTTTTTCTTATGAAAATTCATACCAGGCATTTCTCTATGGTTTATAACCAGGAATGGATGTGACTAGACTGTTTTTTTTTTTTAATTTTTTTTTTTCAACGTTTATTTTATTTTTGGGACAGAGAGAGACAGAGCATGAACGGGGGAGGGACAGAGAGAGAGGGAGACACAGAATCCGAAACAGGCTCCAGGCTCTGAGCCATCAGCCCAGAGCCCGACGCGGGGCTCGAACTCACGGACCGTGAGATCGTGACCTGGCTGAAGTCGGACGCTTAACCGACTGCGCCACCCAGGCGCCCCATGACTAGACTGTTTTAAATGAAGAGCAGTTCAGTGTTAAATCCTTTGTTGGTTGTTGGAAAGTTTAGGGCCAAACTCTCAACCCACCTCCTGCACAAGTACTTAGTACTTTGTAACATTCATCTTATGTCCCTCGATATTGGGGTTTGGGGAACTAGTAGATAACAGCCATGTCTCCCTGCCTGGGTTTTAAACTCATTGAGAAATAGACGCTGGAGACAGATAGGTGGAGATGAAAATGTCAGCTTCTTTACCAAATCACTTGAATGGGTATATTACATGAATGCAGCCTAGATGTGCAGAGAAGTGGGCTGGTCATATTCCATCCTGGCTTAGACAGACTTGCCCACCAAGTCCCAGGCACGGCTGGAAGCCCTCACCTTCTCTTCAGGAAGGTGTGAAGTCTCTGCAGACAGACATACTCTCTCCAGAGGGAATGGCATCTCAACTCCTTCCCCCAAATGCACAATCAGAGAAACCCCTCTGGCCCTGGAACCTGAAAGAGAGACTGGGGCAAGAGGCAAGAGCAGTACTCTAGGGAGATCCTTCCAGATCGGGAGGTGGAAGCCATTATCCCCAGTGTTGACCTTCCTAGCCTCACACTCCCTTTGCCCAGTTTCCTTAATTGTTTCACTAATTGCAGCATATATGTTTTTGTAAAGTTCTTTATATTCTTTTTGGACCAGGTTGGGCCAAATAAGTTAATTAAAGAGTTTATTATAAAATCACAGGAATCCTAATACTTTTTATGGTATGAAATAGCAAAATGCTACACAATTTAGAGTGCTTTGAGAGGAAGGGATTGTAGGAGTCTGGAAACGACGGAGTTATGTTTTTTGTGCCTTTCAGTGTTAACTGAAAACTCTTGGTGCCTTGTCTGTCTTTAGTACCAATTTTTTTTGTCTTTTTTTACATTTATTTATTTTTGAGAGACAGAGAGAGAGAGAGAGAGAGCACGAGCGGGGGTAGGGCAGAGAAAGAGGGAGACACAGAATCCGAAGCAGGACCCGGGCTCTGAGCCATCAGCACAGAGCCCGATATGGGACTCGAACCCACAAACCGTGAGATCATGACCTGAACCAGAGTCGGACGCCTAACTGACTGAGCCTCCCAGGCGCCCCTAATTCCAATTTTTTAAACTCTGTGTTTTAAAAACCCAAAGGGATACGCCTATTAATATGTCTCTCCTCGGATTAGCTATAGCTAATATCTGCAAAGAAGAGAGACATTATAAAATGTTCTATCATAAACCCATTTTAGAAGAGACTATGCCAAATTCTTTAACAAAAATTCTAGAACTCATATGTCCAAATGTGTATTACACCTTTCAAAAGACTCAACTGGAAAAGCAACACCCTTATTTCAATTAGGCCATTATTGTTCCAAGAATTTCTTCATTAGAATTGCTACTGGAGGCTTCAGAAAGTATCTCAAATACTCTTAAAAAATGACGGGCCTTTGTCCTGTCAGGTGAATCCAGGTTTAGCACCAGCCATTTGGAGATCTGTTCGGTGAGTAATATACCTATTCAACTTTGGTGACAAAAGTTTTAGTTCATAAGATGATAAAAGAAAATATCCTGGAAAATTTTCATGATCTTGGGTTTGGCAGTGCTTTTTTTGGTATAACAGTACAGGTAACAAAAGAAAAAAATAGATATATCGGTCTTCATCAAATCAAAACCCTTTATTCATCAAAGATAACTATCAACAGAGTGAAGAGAGCCTAAGGTAGGGGAGAAAATATTTGCAAATCATATACCTGATATATATGCAGAATATCTAGAACATATAAAGAACTACAACTCAACAACAAAAATTTTAATCCAATTTCAAAATAGGCAAAGGACTTGAATAGACATTTCTTCAAAGAAAATCTACAAATAGCCAACGAGCACATAAAAAGATGCTCCGCGTCATTAGTCATTAGTGAAATGAAAATCAAAACCACGAGATACCAATTCACACTTACTGAGATGACTATAATGTTTTTAATTAAAATAACAATTATAGAAAAGGATCTGGGGAAATTGGAGCCTTTGTACGTTGCCAGCAGGCGTGCAAAGTGGTTCAGTCACAGAGGAAGACAGCTTGGTGGTTCTTCAAAGAGTTAAACATAGAAATACCATAAGCCTTCAATCCCACTCTTGGTATATGCCCAAAAGAACTGAAATCAGGGACACAAACAAATACTTGTATACAAACGTTCACAGCAGCCCTCTTCACTGTAGTCAAAAAGTAGAAGCAACCCAAGTGTCCATCAATGAGTAGATGGAGAAACAGATTGTGGTATATCCATACAATGGAGTACTATTCATTTATTCATATACTGACATGTATACAATATGGATGAACCTTGAAAATAGGATTCTATGTGAAAAAGGCCAGACATAAAAGGACCATGTTATTATATGGCTCCGTTTATATGAGATACCTAAAAAAGGCAAATTCATTGACAGAAAGTAGATTGGAGGTCACCTGGGGAAGGGAGTACAGAGTTTCTGTTTGGAGCAATAAGAAAATTTGGGGAATAGTGGTAATGGTTGCACAACATTATGAATGTAATTAATGCCACTTAAATGTACACTTTAAAAGGGTTAAAATTTGGGGGCACCTGTGGGGCTCAGTTGGTTGAATGTCTTTGGCTCAGGTCATGATCTCATGATTTGTGAGTTTGAGCCCCATATTGGGCTCGCGGCTGTCAGCGCAAAGCCCACTTCAGATCCTCTGTCCCTCTCTCTCTCTCTGCCCCTCCCCTGCTCACACATTCTCTCTCTCTCTCTCAAAAATAAATAAAACAGAACAAAAAAAGCTTAAAATTTTATGATGCACGTAACATTTTTTGTTAAGCATTCCATGTAAATATATAACACATTGTGTTTTTAGTCATTAATATAAAACTAAGCAGATTTTAGTTATAATTTACCATATTTTAAAAAGCCTTCACAATTTATAACAGTTAACATTGTGTTTAAGAAATCTGGCAATTCTCCCTTTATTTTTCTTAACAAATGCCCTGTTGAAATAATGAACTGCGAATAGCTTTTATATCTAGTTAAACTATCAATAATACATAGCAATATTTTAAAAGAAAAAGCAAGATGATTGGCAAGTGGTGAGAGCTTTTTCCTGTGCTTCTTCCTGAAAGGAAAGCCCTTGGTGTGTGTAACAGGAAATAAAAAAGGAAAAATGGGTCAATTTTGCTGCTCAAAGGAATGTATAATTTGTAGTTCATTGAATTGTGGTCAAATTACATAGTTGGCATCCCATGCAAAGAATGTCAGGTAGTTTATGTTTAGTCAACTAATGTTGATATTAACACCTAAGTTAAGGTGAAATCTTTCTAAATATTGTTGGGCACCCTTTTCCCCTTCCGTTCTTTGCACGCTGAGTTTCCTTCCATAGGAGCTGCCGGTATTACGTACATAATGCAGGGTACATCATTACTCCTTTTGCGCGAAAGCATTACAGGTGACTGCTCATATGCAACTCTGGTTCTCTTCCAGAGCATAGGAAACTTGGAAATATGACTGTGACCGTGAAGAAGACTGTCCCCTCCCCCGAGGCCGTGCAGATTCTCTACCAGCGAATGAGATACGAGTATGAGTTCTACCACTACGTCAAAGAGCAGTTCCACCTGCTGAAACGCAAGTTTGGACTGAAGTCCCACGTCAGCAGGCCCCCTCTGAGACCCCAGTTCTTTATTCCAACTCCACTGGAAACCGAGGAGCCGATCGATGATGAGGAACAAGATGACGAGAAGTGGCTAGAAGATATTTATAAGAGGTGATGCCAGCACTGTGTTGCCTCCACTGGCTTTATCTCCCTTTTCCAGAAAGTTTTTTGTTGGGGGAAGAAAAATCCTTAAGGGACTAAATTAATGCTCAGTTGCATTAAAAAGAACGAAACATTCCCACATGTTGGGGTCATTGGGAGATGCCCGGTTTTGCGGGTCTTTCTTGTTTAACTGTATTCTGGGTCTTCCTGGTTCCCCGGATCCTTCCCAGGTACACTAGATGGCGCCATCACAGGGCAGTTCATCATAACATAGCTTTTTCCCTCTAGTATAATGAGAGGAGGGGGAGAAATACAGCCCATAGCCCAATAATTTATCATTTGTAAAATGACTTGTAAAGATATTACCTCAGTGGTAGGAAACACCCAGACTTACATAATTCGGTAGAAATACAAAACCACTTAGGGAATCTACTCTAGAAGTGTCTAAGAGGGGAAGGTAAGACTGATAAGGACCTCAAAAGGGAGGATGCCCCTGGATGAGTGGTTTCCACCCATGTGGGTAGAATTCTGCCTCTGGTCCATCTCAGGGGACACTTTTGCCAACAGCAGCATACTTCTCTCTGAAATGGCAAGTCAGCTTGTGCCACACCCCCAACCAGTCCAGAGCCTTGAGTACTTTCCAAGGTCAAGGTGCAGGGCAAGCTCCATTGAGACCCTCCGTTTCCAAGCACCATTCTGACGGATCTAAAAGTAGCATAGCAGGGGAAAGAATTTGTTTGCTGTGTAAGGAAAAGTGTAGGCATGAACATCTCTGGAGGTCATGTGACATCAGAAAATTGGTTCTTTGTACCCACATGGCATCTCTCTCCCCAGCATCGTTTTCACTGGAGACCCAGGAACCAGTTTAGCTCTGGCATTGGACTCCTGTGGCAGAAGTTCTAAGCCTGGCCACAGGCAATGCATAGTCTCACCCCTGGCCAAGCTGGGTCCCACCATAATGGCATCTTTCACCTTCTGGTCCCTTGAAGGGTACCTGGTTTTGGTCCAAAGGGGTACTGAGTTCTACTCAGGCAGCGGTGAAACTCCAACCCCCTTTCTTATGGAAGCAGCTCTTTCCTGAGAACCCCTATTAAGACATTAAGACAAGAAGCAAGAGCTTCTGGTAAGAGACTGCCTGACCAGCTTTATGAGCAGGCGTCTGCCCCCAGAGTGGTGCATAGCTGTGGGGCAGTTCCATTGCTTGAAATGTCTCCTCTCCCCATTCCTCTCCTGTCATCTGCCCCCGACTCATGACCCCGTGGGTCTTTGGATGCTGAAATGTTTTCATCTTTAACTGCTCCCCCCCCCCCACTCTGGATATGCATATATTTCTGGGTGGATAACATACAGCCAGCTGAGAAGCAGGGGTGCGGGGGGTGGTGGCAGACGGGATACATGTGACAGATTTTGTCTCCTTCATGTTTTCTCCCCTAGAGCCAGCCCTTCAAGAGCACTAGCAGAGTGTGAGTTGGGAATACTTAATAGTAAATAAGACTGACTTTACACAAGCTACACATTTTCTACTTTTCAGAAACCAACAAGTCTCTCTAGAGTTTTTTCTTCGTTCACTAAAATTGGACAGTAGCCAAGATATAAAGCAAGTCATTTGGAACCTGTCGAGTGTGCACTAAAGCTACTTTATCATGAGATGTATTAAGAAGGCTCCACCCCACAGGAGTCCAGTGAAGGCTGGGACCACAGAGGCACAAAGTCCAGCATTTGGCCACTGGTGGGCCTCCTTTCTGCCTCAGAGAACTGGGGCAGAGACGTGATTAAGAAAAATGTTCTTAGAAGAGGAAATATCCTTTGTCCTGTGTAGAGAGACCAGGGCCCTACCATTAGGCATACCTTAAAAAGCAACCCAGAGAACAGCTGTCCTATTAAAAACAAAAAATAAGAGCAGCGCCCGGTACGTTGTGAGTCATTTCTATGAAACTGCATATAAAGAATGATAATTAGTTTACACACTGTGCAGGCTCGCTCTCTGAAAATAAAATGGAACTGGCTTAGTGATCTCTGCTTTCGTCAGAACATCGGGACCCATTGGTCATTTGCAAAATGCATCGTCCTAGTGCAAGTTCACACGAGCACTTCCAGCTGTGTGTTCAAAGGCCTTTACTGTCAGCAGTGATCATTATACCATGCCAACAAGAGATGCTGACCTATTCACTTGCAGGGCCTTAATGCCGTTTTGCCCCAACAAAGAGTCTCTACGTCCTAAAAGTCAAGGCACTTCATCCATTTATTGGCACACAGGACAGGATTTCTTTGGCCCTGAGCCCAACGCAGTTTGTACTTCATGAAATATATTGTACATTTTACATAGTTTAATTTAAAAAAAAATACATTTTAAGCTGGTTGATCTTTGACTGCCTTATTTATTATAACCTTTCAGCACATTCCAAGGTTTTAGTTACTCAGGAAGGAGTTAATTAAAATGATTTTATTTTGGTCTGATGGATGTTTTTTAAAAGGAAAATTATTATTATGAACCTTCAGCCTACTCTTCTTGAGTGCCGTAAAAGTGCTTGTAAATCCTTTCTTTTTTTTTTTAAGAAGAAGAAGGAAGAAAAAAATGGTGTTTGACATTGATGGAAATTCAAAAATATATATGGAACTGAAACATTAGCTTAGCTAAAATAAAAGCAATCTGTGTTTGAGATGAAGTGTTCCTTAACTTATTCATCATCCATATAAATAAATGAATATAAATAAGTTGCAATTTTTTTCCCCATTCTGTTCATAGCTGGAAATAAAAGTGCCTGCAGTTTTTCCCGGCGCCCTCTGCCTTTTTAATCGGCCAAACTTCTTCCTTCAAGCTGTGATTTTTAGAAAGACGGGTTTTCTTTTAATCGATAAACTCTATTCGTGTTATCGTTGGGTGACACCACAAAGCTGGCTGAGAAAATGAGCGAGGCATTCATGCCTCTAGTTGTGTGGACACGATGCTGAGCACCTGACCTTGCCTCCACGTGCACTGCTTGGTCTGGTGTCCGGGGTTTGGTCAGAACCCTTCACACCACGCCTCTTAGCGTGTACTCTGATCTCTTTCTCAGACACACAGAGCCTCAAAAAGCTGGGCAATTCTCCCCTCCCAAGCGAGCAGTTTTGATCCAGAAACACTCTCCCTGAGAAATTTCACAGCCACCTCAAAAGGGACTTGCAGAGAGCCAGGGGGTCCCCTGCTTTCTAGCAATTGGGCACCCCATGCCAACTCCCGTGGCTATTTTGTAAAAGGAAAGAACCAGAGTCTTGGTACTAAGGGAAAGAAAAATCTATTTTGGTGATAACATGCTTTACGTTAAGTAAGAGCCTGAGTTTTAAACAACAAGTGACCAATGGTTACCTTTTTTTTTTTTTTTTTTATCATTTAATTTGTTCTGTAACTTGGTCACATGATGTTTGACTCCAAGTGACCTTTAAAGACAGAAGTATTGAACAAAACCCAGACTACACCCCATCTGGAGTTGCGTGTTTGGTCCAAAGTTCAGAAATGTGCTGTCACCTACAGGTTCATCCAGCGAACTATTTGGCTTTAAATGAAACGTGTAGATAATGGTAGTATTTCTCAGAAGGCAGACTGATGATCCATAAGCATTCAGAACAATTGTTCTATGGGTCGAAATTATGAAATTCCCTTCAAGTAAAAGTAAAGAGGGTTTATTTTACTAAATTTCCTTCATGTCTGGTGATGAAGAAAACATTTTTTTTAAGTATTTTAAATATCCTAGGAAAGACAAGACTGCTTTAGGCTAAAACCAATATTAAGAGTCTGTTAAAAAAAAAAAAAAAAAAAAAAACAACCCATAGAACATCTTTCACAGCTCAGAAAACTCACTGTGATATAGAGCTCAGAGTGTTTGCGCCATAGATGGACTGGCCTAAACAACGGAAATTTATTTTCTCACACTTCTGGAGGCTAGACGTTTGAGGTCACAATGTCAGCAGCATCGGTTTCTTCCGAGGCCCGTGTCTTTCTTGTACCTGGGCATCTTCTCCCTCTGTCTTCACATGGTCTCACCTCTGTGCACACTCATTTATGTCCAAATTCTTTTTTTTTTTTTTAAATCTTTGTTTATTTTTGAGAGAGAGAGAAACAGAGCATGAGTGGGGGAGGGACAGAGAATGAGGGAGACACAGAATCCAGAGCAGGCTCCAGGCTCTGAGCTGTCAGCACAGAGCCCGACGCGGGGCTCGAACTCATGAACCGCGAGATTGTGACCTGAGCTGAAGTGGAACACTTAACCCACTGAGCCACCCAGGCGCCCCCAAATTCTTCCTTTAATAAGGACACCACTCGTATTGGATTAGGGCCCATGCTGATGGCCTCATGTTAACTTGATTACCCCTGTAGAGACTCTGTCTCCAAATACAGCCACATTCTGAGGTACTGGTTGTTAGGACTTCAGCATATGAATTTTGTAGGGGACACAGTTCTTCTTACAGCACCCAGACTACAGCAGAGAAGTTAGAGCAGAGGAACTGGTCTCCAACTAGGAGAGAAGCAAGCCTAAACTCACAGAACCCTCGAACTGCCATGGGGCTGGGCGGCCATCTAGCCCTTGTCCTTTTTTTATATGTAAGGAATTGAAAGTCCAGAAACAGGTTCCTGGGTGGCTCAGTCGGTTAAGTGTCCGACTTCGGCTCAGGTCACGATCTCACAGTTCGTAGGTTCAAGCCCCACATCGGGCTCTGTGCTGACAGCTCGGAGTCTGGAGCCTGCTTTGGATTCTGTGTCTCCCTCTCTGCCCCCTCCCCAGCTCATTCTCTCTCTCTCTCTCTCTCTCTCTTAGAAAATAAATCAACATTAAAAAAAATTTAGAACAAGGCAAAAAAAAAAACAAAAAACTCCAGAAATATACAAGATTCAAATACACCACATGCTAAGTTTTGCCGTTGAGGGTTCGATGAATTTTTGAATACTGAACAAATCAGAACGATGATACCGCCAAAGTCCCTCTACCGACCTAAATCTGGAATGGAAACGATAAGGCACATTCAACCACCCCCAGTGCCACCCGCCACACTGAAGCCATCTCTCCCTGCAGCTCGCCCGGCTGTGGGGCCTGTGGGACCCCCTTCCACAGAGGGAGACCCTAACTAAGCACTAAGTCCTCCGGGACAGATGTCAAAATAAACCTGTTCCCTCTGAGATTTTTCTCTCTACTCAAAGGACAAAGAGGGCTTCTTATTTCTGGATTTGAGCTCCATTTTGCCCACCGCAGATTAGAGAGTTGTATTTTTCCTAAAGGTAAAATGAAGATTCATGTTCTGCTTCCTCTAAGGAGCTTCAGAAGGACCTGCCTCAAAAACTAAAGTCAAATACAGCTCGTAAAACTAGTTGAAGTCGAGTGCAGACATGCCTCTGGAAAACCCGAGCTAGAGAGTAACCAGGCCCTGAACGCTCCCAGGCCTCTTCCCTCGCTGACTGCTTCACTCACTGGAGAATTCCTTTCTGCGTAGGGCAGGCTTGGCTCACGGCGCCCGGCACCGCCGATTCCCAAGGAACACCCTGGCCCACAGATGTTCATGGGTCACAGAATTGTGAACTGACCACTGGTGCACTTTGGATTTCAACGTGTAAACATGGGGATTCCCTTTTAAAAAAAAAAAAAAAAAAAGGGGAAGAGAAAAAAAAGGAAGGGAAAGAAAAATCACCGTGTAGAGGAAAAATGTGAGCTAAGTTTTTCCTTTGGAATCTTGGCGTGTGAGTTTAGCTATCTTCAATCTGGCTTTCGCCAGACACTGTATGCTTTGAGCAGGCATGGAGCAATCTGCCTTACGCTGTGCTGCCAGAACATTCAGACTTGACCTGTAACACGCCTCCTATTCCAGTCGTGAGCAGAGACAGCCGGGAGGTCGGCCACGCAGGACGCAGCACGCTGACTGTGTGGTGCAGCTAGAGAAGCGGCTAGAACCAGGAAACAGGGCTGTTGACTGACTCGGGCAAGCGCTGTCGACCAGCAAAGTCCCTGAAATCACGTCCCAGCTGCTCGACTTCATCAGGTGCTTTACTAAATCACTTGACCTCTCCATGCCTGAAGTCCACCCAGCTGGAAAATAGGAGGTCCACTGAAGCCCAAGAGTTGCTTCTGGAATGGACTTTGTCCCACCCTCCACCCCCATCTGCTAAGAGACTAAGAGCCACAATCCATTGGGGGCTGATGAATGTTTGTTTTCTCCACGAAACGCTGCATCCTCAACAAGAGAACCTACAATTACACATCATTGTAGGTCCGTTGATGCCCCCGAAACCCTCATGACTGAACGTGTTGTCACCCAACGTACCAATGAGTCCATGGACAGCAGCACTTCTGAAGTGTGAATGGAGCCAGTAGGAATAGGCACATTCTCGTGGACATGAGTCAGTATTCTTGTCATGTGCCATCATCCAAGACAAGCCACTGTATGGACTTCCAGTTTTCTCTAACACTCCCTTTGAGAAGAGTTTGTCGAGCTGTGACTTATCGGAATCCCCTCAAACTCACCGCTTCCGCTAAATACAGGCATCTTCTAACTTCCTCAAAGCACCCTGTGTCTCTGTGATCCTGTTTGTAATAAAGAGCCTAAAACATCCACATCAATTAGTACAGGTAGTGCACAAGAAAAGTTGTATTAAAAGTGGAAAACCCCATAGGATGGGGCACTGTGCTTTTTGCAGTCTTTCGCGTTCTCACGATGGCATCAGTGCTATGACGTTTTGGGAGAAGTCTGGTAATGATTGCGTGGGCTGGCGATGCATTCGCCACGGTCGGTCCTTCTGACCCCATTGTAGGACTGCCACTCTCGGACTCTGAATCTGTTGCGTTACTAATGTTTCGCTGGTCACAAACTTCTTTATAGCCACCCTATTGGCTGCTTATATCAAATACCATTTCCTTTCCTCCTCTGGCTTACTTTCCTATTTGTTCTCCATCTTCGACTGAAAGTTAATGAAATTCTCATCCAGGGCATATTCGTTCCCAGAAGATAATTCACAAACCAGGTGTGTGGGATAGGCATGAAAAAAAAAATCATGGTGTTAGACAATTTGGGAAATGCGTTAGCTCTAAGTATCACACGGTGGGGTTTTAAGAGCACACTAAGGGTTTAGAAGAATACTGAAGTTTTTAAAGTCAGTTTCTCTTTGTTTAACCCCACATGTCTCAAAACGACTTATCATGAAAGCCTAATTAAGACCCGTTAGGGGCGCCTGGGTGGCTCAGTCGGTTGACCGTCCGACTTTAGCTCAGGTCATAATCTCTCGGTTCGTGAGTTCGAGCCCCACGTCGGGCTCTGTGGTGACAGCTCAGAGCCTGGAGCCTGCTTCAGATTCTGTGTCTCCCTCTCTCTCTGCCCTTCCCCCCGATCGTGCTCTCTCTGTCTCTCAAAAATAAATAAACATTAAAAAAATTTTTAAAAAAAATTTTTTTAACGTTTATTTATTTTTGAGACAGAGAGAGACAGAACATGAACGGGGGAGGGTCAGAGAGAGGGAGACACAGAATCTGAAACAGGCTCCAGGCTCTGAGCTGTCAGCACAGAGCCCGACGCGGGGCTCAAACTCACGGACCATGAAATCATGACCTGAGCTGAAGTCGGCTGCTTAACCGACTGAGCCACCCAGGCGCCCCTAAAACAATTTTTTTTTAAAAGTAAGACCCATTGTGGAACTAGTGTTCTTGGGAGATTACACTTTAAGAAACATTGCTTTAATATGTCATTTTTTTCCCCATTGGAAGAGTTACTTTCCTTCCACTATGGTTCGATCTTTGGTCTTCCCAGTGGTCTCTGTGTCCTGCTTGAGGAAAATATATTTACAGATGCCTAACGGTTTGATAAATAGAAGGCAGGGGCCGATAAAATATGTAGTAAAATAATTAACAAGGAACCGTCTTTAATTTTTGCTTATGCTCCTTAATTACATCCCCTACTTCATGAGAAAGTGGCAACTCTTTTTAAAGCAATTTTTACATACTTTTAAATATTTCTTGGATGCCTCGAATCAATTCAGTCCTTCCACGAAGATCGGTGCTCAAATCAGTTTGGATACAGAACACCTGCCCCATTTCGTCTCCGATCTGTGGTTGGTTGTGCAGTAGGGAGGAAACGGTGGCAAAATGGAGATCTCAAGTTGTTCAGGTAAGGCTGGTGGCTGGAGAGAAGAATACTGGCTCCTGAGCTTGAGCTCAGCTTTTGCACACTGGGGTACCTGTGTTGTTCAGTACACTAGGGGGAGCCGGAGCCATAACAATTTACTCAGGAAGTCCCAACGTCTTTCCTAGCCTGATTTCTCTCCCACACCTGCTTATTTTCCTCCCATGCTTTAGAGGAGTGTGGCCCAGAAGGAAGTCACGGTTAGTGTATTTAAAACACAACGTGCACATTGGGGCACCTGGGTGGCTCAGTCGGTTAAGGGGCAAACTTCGGCTCAGGTCACGATCTCGCCATGCACGAGTTCAAATCCCGCATCAGGCTCTGTGCTGACAGCTCAGAGCCTGGAGCCTGCTTTGGATTCCGTGTCTCCCTCTCTGTTCTCCAGCCCCACTAGTTCTCTCTCTCTCTCTCTCTCTCTCAAAAATAAACATTAAAAATTAAAAAAAAAAAAATCACGCAATGTTCACACTGTCCGTCGATTCATAGGGTATTATCTTTCCCAAGCCGTGTGCCATGCTTTCATGTTGTTGCCCTTGTTTTGAAATTACGATAGTATTTTTTAAATCGGTCTTCATCAGATCACCCTTCCTGAGTGCGTTGTATAATTACAGCACGATTGAAGTTCCCATTCGGTCATCAAGAGTTGCGTCACGCGGTCATCATAACCCTCAAGCAATAAACACCACCACCGCAGCCGTAGCGGTAAGGACGAGGTGGGTACAATGAAGCAAAACAAGGATGTAGGAAGAAGAATCCCATATCGCTGCATCAGCAAGGCAGTGCAAACTAGGCAAAGATTCAGATAAACCTCAGTTCAGATATGCTTAACGTACAAAAACTGCCACGCGCAGGAGCTGAATACGGAGGTGAGAGGTGGGTGAAGACTTGAACGAGGAGGTTTCATGTGGAATTTGTCCCCCTCCGGGGACAGTGGAATTTGTATAAAGAATACAGGGCCGGTCTAAAGCACAAAGGAAAGCTGACCTTTCAGTAGGCCTACAAGAACAGTATTGTACCCTGTTTGTACGATAGGAAATAAAGACCCCCACGGAGGTTAAATAACGCGCCTGTGGTAGCCCAGTAAGTGACAAGGCCGGGATGCATATCCGAGAAGGCCGGATAAAACTGAGCCTGACTGCCAAGGATTTGGGAAGAAATTTTTATCTTATGCTGAGAATGGTGAGGAGCCCTTAGTCCTTTCAGAATAGAAAAGAAACACGAGGAAATCGTTTTTCTTTTTCTAAGTCCATTGGCAGGTGAGCAGACTATTCTCCCTTTGCCCTCCCAGAGCTCTCCTCCTTTCACTACCCTTCTTCGCAGGCTCCGTCTCCTGAGACACTGAGCCCTGCCTGTGAATTATGTCACCCGGGCTCCCTGCCTACCGCCTCTTAGCTGGCTTTGGCCGGTGGGTGGCACACAGAAGATGGGGAACATCTGGATGGAATTCTGCCTCTGACTGTATAATGGGTGAAGGAATGCTGGGCAAAACCCTCGTTAGTCATCACCATGTGTGCCCGGGGCGTGGACGGGGGCTGGGGAAGAGACTGGAGAAGAAGGACAGGAGACAGAACTTAAAGATGGCCCCAGGAATGATTTCAACCAATGGAAAATAGTGCCCGCTACAAAGGTCCTCCGTGAATGTTTGAGTTGAATGGACCCAAAGGAGCCAAGGGAAAATATAGCATTAACTCAGGTATTTCCAGCTGGATACAGATACAAGTGATATAAATGACAGAGTGAGAGAGCGATGGAGAGGGCTGCCCTAGCGGGCAGAGGGGTTCCATTTGAGATGTGTGGATGTGTTGAGGCCAGCGAGCCTGGTCATCCCTTCCTGGATTTCACTGTCCTCGGAGGCAGGGTTCCTAACGGGCATTACATCGATCCCCTCATCCCTCTGTGTGGCCACAAGAAGCTGGGACTGGGTCCCAATTTCCCCCCAGTTGACATCAGCATACTATCGTACAAATCTAGTCATATTTTAGATGTGCCATTATATGAGAAAAAGGTTGGGAAGGCCATTTGTAGTTGACTACCCAGAATACACAGAGCTTCCGGTTTTGATATTTTTTCTTAAAACAAGTCTTTTCCTTCAAGCCTGCGGTTTCTTTTCTTTTACACTAATTATTCTTTGACTTCCAGGTAAGCACATACAGACACTGGAGCACTGGTTCACCATCAGTAAGATGGCCCGATTAATTTTTCTAGCAAAGATGATGGATTAGACACCTGCCTATCTTAGACGGCTTCAGACCGATTTGGGTGGAAAACATAGCAAAACTGATTGATCTAAAAGCAGATCTCTGATCTCAGGCTTATGAGCACCAGCCCTCAAACAAACTGGCCAATCATATATCCCAGGAAGAGTAGGAATCATTTATTGGCATTCTCACACTGAAAATTATTAACCTGTACATCTAGGTTCTCCCTTTCAGTGAAGTGATTGAAAAGCAAAGGGTTTCCATAGTTATAAGTATTATTTAGTATTGGCCAGCTAAACTCTGATCAATGTCCAGAATGTATAGTTCCAGACCATGTTTTAAAACGCTTTCAAATACGTTACATCAACTCTGTGGATAGACAGCTGGAATAGATTAGGAAACTGAAGCTCAAGGAGGCTCAGATAGGTTGCATAGTGGCTGAACTGATTCTAGAATCCTCTGACTCCTTTTCTATTCCTCTTGTATAGGAAATGCTTTTCATTTTCTTTCATTCATTTCCTTCATTTTCCTTCCTTCATTTCATTTCCTTCCTTCCTTCCTTTCTTCCTTCCTTCCTTCATCCATTCATTCATTAGTTGTGTTTATCACATAATAATTGCAGGGTTCTCTTATGAGTTGATGGCAACATAGCACTTGAACCCTTAGCCTGAGAGTTTAATTGAACATAATAGAAAACAGCTCCTCCCCTCACTTGGGGCATTTCTGAAGCTCTAATTCCAGACACAGGCCTTTCATGGGGAGATTTGACTGGAGTAAGACCTATATTTTATCTGGTTGGATCTTTACCATGTTCCACTTATTACTTCAGAACAAATTTTAGTTTCAAGAAATTAAGAGAAAAATGATTCCAGAGATAAACTGGGTGGAGAAGAAATCTAAAAATGTCTCCTTTTCGGGGCGCCTGGGTGGCTCAGTGGGTTAAGTGTCAAACTTTAGCTCAGGTCATGACCTCACGATGTCCCACGTGGGGGCTCTCTGCTGTCAGGGCAAAGCCTGCATGGGATCTTCTGTCCCCCTCTCTCTGCCCCTCCCCCGCTTGCATGTTCTCTCAAAAATAAACATTTAAAAAAAAAAAAGTCTCCTTTTCATTCCTTGTAAATTAGTGTCCAAGTCTTGGGGGCAGGGCTTAAGAGTGAGGAAGGAGAGGGGGAGGGCAGAAGGCAAAGGTACCCTAGGAATCAGACTTCCCAGGCTCTTCCCTCCCCCACTCACCTCCCTTCCCAAAAAGACTGCCCCTCATTTCATCCCTGGGTTTCCAGGCACCTAATCCACTTGATGGTCAGGTGAGATAGGAGACATTTGTGTTTTCGTTGTAACTTGCACTGGGGCTGTTGTTAGCAAATCCAGGCCTCTAGCTATTTTCCTGACTCCGGCCAGAACACTAACCCAAAGCCCAGAAGCACTGCGAGGGCAGAGGCAAGTCAGTGCTGGTTTCCTTTTCTATACAGAGACACAGACCCAACAAACACCCCAGGATCTCAGGGACTACAGATCTCTGTCTTTCCATTATGCTCTCTTCTCTTTTTTTTTCTTTTAAATAGAATAAATACAAAAATGCTATTCAAAATTAAAGTGATTTCACGCTGTTACCCCAAATATGTCTCTATGATCCAGTGAATTGACAGGATTTACGTTATATTGTACAAGTGAGCATAAATCACAGGGGAATCTGATTTGGGGATGAGGAAGGGCTTTAAAGGCAAGCACAGTGGGAGAAATCACGAAGAAAAAAGGAATGAGAATCACTGAGGTTCCAAATTGAGTCACAATTTAAAAATGAAGAAATACTTGTGGCAGAAATGGCATAAAAAAAGATTGAAATCACTATATATATAAAGAACTTATATAAATCAACAAAAGGAGTAAACGTGCAAAGAACATATTCATTCTCAAAAGTTAGCTCTGCAAAGGCTAAGAAATAAGAGGAAGTGTTTATTTTCATGAATAATCAAAGAAATTTGAAGTGACATTGAATATGACATCACTGTTGGTACTTCAGTGACAAACTAGGTTAAGTGTGCTAATGCATGGGATGAACAGAGGGCATGATGAAATACTCTGCTGATGGGAATAAAATTGGTACATTCCTGAAAAGTAGTTTAGTAATTCGTATCAAAACCCACAATAAAATAAACACTGAGATTCTAACTAGTTTGAAAGCCCTGCCTGCCAAAAAGTGCTGATTTCATAGCTACAGCATCAAATCCCAAATCTAGAATCATCTAAAGACATCAGGCATGTCAGATCAGATGACTCAAGGTCTCCCTCTAAAATACCGTGCTAATGATATCTCTCAGCTTCCAAGAAATGTGAACATAGCTTTTACTTGAATTAGAGTTTGTACGTTACAGTATGCCGATTTTTAAAAAAATCTAGTCTCATTATCGTATGGTCGATTTCGACGTGAACTCAAAATTCTTTCCCTCTGGCTTTACCACTCTAACCAGCCTCCCAAAGGTGGAACGGGCTCCATCATGACCTGCTTCCCACATATCTGCAGCAGGCCATTTCTAAAACTCAGTAGAAACACACATTTGCCGATAGAAAATACAATTTTCCATAGGATACAGATAAACTGGATTTGAAGCTGGAGCTTTTTGCTTGGATGAGTTATTTTGTAGTTAGGCAGGTCATTTTAAATTTCACTGTGTCAAATATTCCTCACATAATTAAGCCATGCCCCGGTATTTCTAACTACTTTCATTACAGTTGAACATTTGTTGAAATGGAACTCGCTGTGTAGCACACAAACCCCTCTGTAAAGTTGTTTATTCTTGTAGAGTATCTCTAACAATTTGCTCAGATTTTCTCTTTGGCAGTGCTCACATATCTTCAGGTTGCCAAATTAATGCAAGGATTGTTTTCTAGCTCATTGAATCAGAAAATACGTTTATCTTTCATTCACTTGTAAATTCGTTACCCGGAGCATCACATTCATAAATGAGAGAAGTGACCTATCATGTTTATGGTGATAACCAGGGTTTGGACAATCCCGTTATTGTTTGTTTCTACATGGAGCCAAGAAGACAAGTTCCACCTCCTAAATGAACAGAATGATCTGGGGCTCTGAACCAAGAACCTCCATTTGTCTCTGCTTTTTGAACTCCCTCTGTCCTGCACAAGGTCAGACACCCAAAGCCAGCCGCTTTCTGTGTTAAGACATATTGTCGATTTCTTTTTTTTTCAATGTTTATGTATTTATTTTGAGGGAGAGAGAGCATGAGGTGCAGAGAGAGAGGAGAGAGGGAGAGACAGAATCCCAAGCAGGCATCACCGTCAGCATGGAGCTCAACGCGGGGCTCTGTCTCCTGACCACAAGATCATGACCTGAGCCGACATCGAGTTGGACACTCAACCAACTGAGCCACCCAGGCGCTCCTGTCGATTTCACTTATTTTACAACTTGAGTCCAATTTTATTCTTGAGTACTTATAAATATACTTTTGTTAATTGTGTGGACTTGTTGGTTTCAGGTGCCAGAAATCCAGCTCTAACCAGTTCAGACAAAAAGGAAATTTGTTGGAAGGGTAAAAGGTATAAATCAAAGGAAGAATTGAAAACCAAAATGCAAGAAGGACTAGGGTGAGCTGGACTCAAAGGCAACTGAACAGCCAGGAACTATGAGGTGTCTCTCTGTCTCTCTCTGTCATTGCAGACCAGCAGGAAGTGTGTCCCCTGCCCGGCTTCAAAGCTTCCAGACCTCACTCACAGCTTCAGTCACCACAAAGGAGCTGGCTGGCTCCTGGCTAGTTACAGTTCAGAAAAATCTTGAGGAGAGACACTGATTGATTCCACTGAGTCAGGCCCCCACTCTTGCACCAACTGGAAGATCAGAAGGAGGATTCCCATAGATCACATGATCCCAGAGACTGGTAAATGTTGTGAATGAGTAGCCATCCGGAAGAGTGGTCACTACTGTGTCTTTTTAGATTTGTTTTTGAGAGCTCTGCCCAGTAGTTCCATAACTGGTCACAATAAACAGCTACTTTTGTGAAAATAAACTGGTGAAAATTTTATTTTTAGATGTGAAAGTGTAACAAATTCAAAGAATAAAATTAAATCACAATCTCACCACCCAAATATAAGTACTGTTTATATTTTAGTGCTTATCTTTCCAGTCATATATATATATATATATATATTCTTTCCTACATGTAATGTATCACTGAGATAGTGTTAGGTATACAATTCTACATCCTGTTATTCATTTAAATGTAAAAAGAATACTCTTAATAACATTTTATACCTATAAATCCCTTTAGGTCAGGAATCCATGACACCAGAAGATCCATGAACATCTCAAATTTATATGCAAAATTCTTACAGTTTTAAGCATATTGATGTGTATTTCTCTTAAGAAGGGGTACATGTTTTCACTAGATTCTCCAAGTGGTCTGTGACCAAGAAAAAGTTAAGAGCCTTCAAGTTTCCAAAGCATTTCCACATAAATTACAATAGACTCATAACTGATGTATATTTCATATTTTACTTTCTACTAGTCTCAAGTGACATATAGGCTCATGACACGTGGCAAATTATAACTTGCAAGTGCATGAATTTGTATCCAAATGTGCAAGCCAGATCCTTAGTTTGTGGGTGAGCCTAGCGGGCACCCAGCATCTCAGCTCAGCAAAACTCCCTTACGCCAACCTCAAGGCTAGAGCTTGTGAATGTCACCACAACTTGTTTGTATACACTGTGGGGGTTAACAACGGAGGGAGGCTGGCAGGCGCAAGGAGCAGAGCAGGGGAGCCATGGCTCTCTGGAGATGAGATTATGAGACAGGATGTAGGCTCTGAGGAGTTTTAGATATTGATGGTGAATTCCAGAGGCATGCGTAGAACTGACAGGTCATTTTAGCCCAAAGCCACTTCGCCACTTGAATCATTGGGCACTGCGCTCGGAGCAGTGAGACTTCAGGGCAAGATCATTCGATAGGTGACAACTAAAAGTGGATTTTTCAGGAAACTTACCAAGTTCACCTCTCTCTATTAAACTAAATAGCCAATTAAAAAAAATTTTTTTTTAACATTTATTCATGTTTGAGAGACAGGGTGCAAGCGGGGGAGGGGCAGAGAGAGAGGGAGACACAGAATCCGAGGCAGGCTCCCGGCTCCGAGCCATCAGCACAGAGCCCGATGCAGGGCTTGAACCCGTGAACCATGAGATCATGACTTGAGCCGAAGTTGGACGCTCAACCGACAGAGCCACCCAGGCGCCGCTAAATAGCCAACTATTATTCAAGTTTGCCCTCCCTGGTGAGTTGTATACAACTTCAGTGGATTTAACCCCTCAGACCCATCTTTGAGTCCTCACTTGGCTGAACTTAATGGCCGGTGGCCGACTTTGCTCTTCACGTTGTGCTGCCTAGCTCTCTCTTCTGCCCCGCAGAAGTCCCATTCTCTGTTTCCAGGCACTCGTTTATCTTACTCTTTGTTTTCCAACACATCTGTGGGGCTTCACTGAGATACCTTTCACCCTCAACAAGAATTACATACACCATTCAAACTTGCCTTGGGTCTGGCGTCCCACGTTAGCCCAGGGGAGCACAGGTCAAGGATGAATGAACCCAGGCAGCCACTGTAATGGCTCATCCTCAAGAAAGCCAGCTCCTCTCCGCGTGCTTTGTATCAAGGCATCTGCTATTTAAAATGCCTCCATTCAGCGCCTCCATTCAGTTAAATCCATTCCCCTATTTGCCATATTGTTAGGTGACGGTTCATCACAAACTGTCATTTTCCTCAGAAATGTGAAGATCCATTTCTCAATTATAAAATTCTATTCAGTTTCTCCAGATTAAACTGTTTCTTACTGTTTGATTCCCATGCAGCACATATGAAGCAGAATTTAGAATTTACCTTAATGAGTGAAAAATATCGTTGATCAAAATAGGTTCTTTGCTACACAGAAAGCAACTAGCCCAAAAAACTAAGAAAACCCAGTAGTGACAGCTGGGAATTATCAGACCCACCCTATATTCTAACAACTTCTTGTAACTTCATCCTGATTTTCAGACAGCCTCCCCTGGACCTTCATTTCTCATTTTTTGATGGTACAATTTTACCACATCCTCACTGAAATGCTAAGAGTAATCCTGAAATTATTGCGGTAAAGTGTTTTATTTTTGAGAGAGGGACAGAGCGTGAGCAGGGGAGGGGCAGAGAGAGGGAGACACAGAATCCGAAACAGGCTCCAGGCTCCAAGCCATCAGCACAGATCCTGATGCGGGGCTCGAACTCACAAACTGTGAGATCATGACCTGAGTCAAAGTCAGATGCTTAACCAACTGAGCCACCCAGGTGCCCCTCTTTTTTTTTTTCTTTAATGTTTATTTTTGAGAGAGAAAGAGAGAGAGTGGCAGCGTGTGTACATGAGCAAAGCTGGGGAGGGGCAGAAAGGGAGAGAGAGAATCTCAAGTAGGCTCCATGCTCAGCACAGAGCCTGACACGGGGCATGATCTCATGGGGCTCGATCATGACCAGAGGCAAAATCAAGAGTCAGACGCTCAAGGGACAGAGCCATCCAGGTGCCCCTAGGTATCTTTCAGCAACACTTAAATGACAAAAATACGTCAAAGTTCCCCTCAAGAGAAAAAGAAAAATCAAAGATCAAGAGATATTGTTGGTCTCAATTTGGAAACCAAAGAATGCTAAATTCTTAAACTCTTTTGGCTTTTGAGAAAACCTAGTCTCCGTTAGATGATGCTTATGACTCACAAGAGTTCATTCGTTGGGATGAAAACTAGATTCATCAGTTAGGAGAAACAAGAAACGAGCAGTACGCTTACATTTCAGAGCACACACAGCACCCAAAGTACACATCCACACTCAAATTGCTATTTGCATTTTGGCTTATGTCACGTATCAGAATCAGGGCCCTAGAGACAGTTTTAAGGGATTGTCTCTCAGCTGCTGCTCTGACAATGTTCCCTCTGTCACATCTGCCACCAAGTGTCCCAACATGGTCGGACAACCACAGTTTACAGTCACCAAAGATCGCACTTACAGCCCATAAGGAAAGCCAGACGATTCCAGAAGGCCAGCTAAACCAGCATTTGTCCAGGTGCCTGGCTCACTGCCCGGTGCCCAGAACTCAGCCTTCAGCTCAGGGAAAACCTTCCACAAGCCCAACCTGACCCTCCCCGAGGCTGAGTTAGGGTCCCCTCCGCTTTCCTCCCTCACGTAGCGCTCACCACACTACACTGGAAACGCCACTCACCCATTATCTTGCCCTTTAGATCACACCCTCTGTGAGGTCAGGGACCTGGTCTGTCTCGTTCACCGCTGGGTCTGCAGCACCTAACACAGCACTCGGAGTGAACGAGTGAATGAGTGAACCCACGAAGGCGTGAACAAATGACGTGAACTATTTCCTTTTCACTGAGCAGAGGGGGCGGGGGGAGATGCAGTGAGCAAGAGGAGGGGAGCAACAAGAAAGATGGAGAGCAAACAAGTGACAAGGCAGTAACTCGTCACCTCTTGGAAGCCATCGCGGGAGGCCTGATGGGACCGGAATTCCCCCGTTCAGCTTCTGATGGATGCGCCACGTGCATTTTATTTAAGCATTTAAGAAATATGAGAAGAAAAAGAATTTGAAGAGAGAAAACCGTTCCACGTGGGGATCTTACTCTGAAAGAACCAAGCAGGTAGGTCTCATAAATCAGGCTTTTCCTCTGCTCTGCGGTGTGTCGAATGATTTACTACATCCATAAAGGAAATTAAAGAACTTTGAGCGCAGAGACCCTCCAGGGGCCTGAAGCCAGGAGGGCGCAGACAGGGCTGTGTTTGAAGACGCGGTTCGGAGGCGGAGGGAGTGGACGACTCACGGTTGCCCCGGGTCCACGTTCAAAGAAGAGCGGAGTCACCAGCAGCTCTGGCCCACGGCTGATTAACACCACGGAACGTGAAGTCAGCAAGGGAGCTCGCTGACGGAGCCACAGGTGAGCTCCGCTGGTCCCCGTTTGCGGGGCCAGTTCACGTGTAAGGGGGCCGTCACACCTTATATGGCCCAGGACGCTTTCATACCGCTCGTAACAAGGCCAGCACGCTTGAAATGGAGCAAACGCGCTCAGGCTTTACCATGGCAAAGAAAAGAATTGTGCATAAAACAATAAAAGTGGTGTCAAAGCATCTTGACTGATTCGCACGTCCTAGCGCTGTAAGAAACCAGATGGGTGGTGAATCCAGAAAGGAAAATGGAAATCCTAAAGAGCAACGGGCTTCAGCGTAGGGAAGGGACGACCTTTCAGCCAGACGTCCTTAGTAGTCCCACTTAAAGTTTAGTGTCCCACGTGACCCAAATGCACCATGTCAGTGAATCTTTCCTCACATTTCTAGCACATCACCTAGGCCAGGGGTGTGGCCTTGACCCCCCGAGCTGAGCCATTCTGAACGTCTGGTGAGTTTCTTCGGATAAAGCGGAGGTCCCAGCCTTTGGGAATTTATGTAACAAGAAAAACCCTACGGACACATGAAACCAAAATAGGATCAGCAGGTGTTTCTTTTCTTCCTGGTCAAGTCAAAACAAAAAGAAAACAAGAAGGCAAAAGAGGAGAAGGAGAAGAAAAGGAGAAAGAGGAGGAAAGAACCATCTACCGTCATCATGACTTTCAGAGAAGAACGGACAGTTTGACACCAGAAAAACTAAGAACGTAGTCTTCCAAATAAAAAGACATGAATTTATATTTATGAGAAAAGTCACCCCTTTTTTTATTTTCTCATAGGCGGGCTTTGGGGAAGCAGTGGATAGAAGAGCATAGCATATGACTTTGCAGTAGCTGAGGCTCAAACACTGACTCTGCCGACAGGTGGCTTGCAATCCCCGCCACTTAGCGCTCCCTTCTGTGAAGAAAGGATGCTCAGTGGCAGGAAATGAATCTGGCCCATCAGGGCTTCCTCAGTGGTGGCTGTGGTTATTCTGGGGCACATCATCTGAGACGAAGTGTGAGTATACGTGAGTGGGATGTTGGAGCCAAGGGTAGAGGAGAAAGGTTCCCCTCGGTACTCCCACCCCCCAGTGTGAAGCTGCTCCCCTTTGGGACCACAAACCCCTCTTGGCCTAGGTTTTGTGGGATCTTGTCCTCTTTCCTGTTAGGGAGTCTCATTTAAACTTGACCTCACCTGACTACAGATGATACCTGAAAAGACAAGTCAAGTGGGTGGGGGCCTCTGGGTCTTATCCCTTCCAGAATTCTCCTGGGCCAGGGCTGGAAGCCCCCTACTGCTGACATGTGGCTGTAAAATGTAGGGAGAGTGAAGCGTGATCACACTTTTTCCCTCCCTCCCTCCTGCAGACAAACGACATGCAGATTTTAAAGGAAAATGGTAAGGTGCTGGATTTGAGACTCAGACGTTAAGGACCAAATGATTTAACCTCCTCGCTAGAATATTCTAAAATACGATTCTACACGTTGATTTGCTCCGAATTAGAATCGAACTCCACAGCTAGCTCATTTGAGAGGAAAACAGAGGGCAAAGAACAAAGACCCTTCCCAAGGTCACCTTGGTGGGGCGGGGCTCTGGGCTGATGGCTCAGAGCCTGGAGCCTGCTTCCGATTCTGTGTCTCCCTCTCTCTCTGCCCCGCCCCCCATTCATGCTCTGTCTCTCTCTGTCTCAAAAAAATAAATAAACATTAAAAAAAAATTAAAAAAAAAAAAAAGAAAGAAAAAGTTCATAGCTACTACCGCAGTATGGTATCGTGGTGATTATAGCAATATGAATGGAATTTCAGCTCCATTCCTTCTTGAAAGGCCTAATGTTTAAAATTAAAACATTCAATAAAATAAATGCTTGTCGAGGTCTGAAAGAACTCATGAAACACTCAGCTTTTAGCCATGATGTAGCCCAGATGCCCTTGAAGTTCTCCCAACCCTCAATGCCAGGCAACATGGGATCCAGGGCCACTGAATTTCTGTCCTGCAGCCTGTGGAGTCTTGAGACCGTCTGTAGGATTCTTGTGTTTTCCAGGATCTTCTCATGGCCTCTTCTGCCCTGAGTTCCTGCTTCTTGGTGTTGAAGATTTGGGGAGGGTGGGTGGGGCAGAGAGAGGGAATCAAGACAGGTTTTGCAAATGATATATCCAATAAACAGTACCCAAAATATAGAAGTAATTTATACAATTCAACACCAAAACAACAACAACAACAACAAACACACAAATAATCCAATTTAAAAATGGGCAGAAGACAAGAACAGACATTTATCCAAAGAAGACATACAGATGGCCAACAGCCACCTGAAAAGATGCTCAACATCACTCATCATCGGGGAAATGCAAATCGAAACCACAATAAGATATCACCTCACGTCGGTCAAAGTGGCTAAAATCAAAAACACAAGAAACAAAATGTTGGCAAGCATGTGGAGAAAAGAGAACCCTCACGCGCTGTTGTTGGGAATGCAGACTGGTGCAACCACTGTGGAAGACAGAACGGAGGTTCCTCAAAGGCTTAAAAATCGAATGTCCATATGATCTCGTAATTGTCCTCCTACTTTCCCAAAGAATACAAACACACCGAATCAAAAGGATATTTGCACCCCTGTGTTTATTGCAACATTATCTAACAACAGCTAAATTACAGAAGCAGCCCAAGTGTCCACCAATAGATGAATGGATAAAGAAGTGGTAGGTGTATACAATGAAATATTACCCAACCATAAAAAAGGATGACATCTTGCCAAGGACCTAGAGAGCATGATGCTAAGTGAAATGAGGCAGGCAGAAAAACACAAATATCACGATTTCACTCACATGTCGAGTTTAAAAACCAAAACAAAGGACCAAAGGGGGAAAAAGAGACAAACCGAAAAACAGACGCCTACCTATAGAGAACAAACAGATGGCCGCCAGAGGGGAGGCGGGTGGGGGATGGGTGAAAGCGATAAAGGGGGCTAAGAGCACCCTTACCGTGATGAGAGCTGAGACATGTATAAGGTTGGTGAATCCCTGTATCGTACACAGGAGACTAATATAACATTGTGGCTTAACTATACTGGAATTAAAATAACATTTTTTTAAAAGACAGATTTTATAGCACGACACAAAAACCTTCACAGAAAAGGCTGGCCCCCACCTCCCCTTGTCCTTTTTCTCCTGCCTCTCTTCTCAGCTCTTCATTTGTCTTCCTCCCTCCCGTCAGGAGCAAAGCCCACAAATTCCTCACATTGTCTCCTGAGAAGGGACTCCCCCCTCCTAATATCTTGGTGCTGGCTGACATCCAAAGGGTCTCACCCCATCCAAGCAGGTTCATCAAGGCATTTCTTTTCAGAGGCTGATCCTTTCTTAAGAGGGGTTCAGACGCCGGCTGCTAAGATAATGACTCCTGGCTAACGTAGCGTCACCGCTAAACTGTGTGAGCACAGATCGGTTCTCAAAATCTGGTTCTCTCCACCAAAAACATTGGCATATCATCTGGCAACTTCTTAGAAATACAAACTTGGAGTGGAAGACCTATTAAATCAGAAACTCTGGGGGTGCTGGGTGGCTCAGTCTGTTAAGTGTCTGCCTCTTGATTTTGGCTCAGGTCATGATCTCACGGTTTCTCAGTTCAAGTCCCGCATCAGGCTACACGCTGACCGTGCAGAGCCTGCTTGGGATTCTGTCTCCCTCTCTCTCTGCCCCTCCCCTGCTCACTCTCGATCTCGCTCTCTTTCAAAACAAATAAATAAACATGAGAAAGAAAGAAGAAAGAAAGAAAGAAAGAGGAAAGGAAAGAAAGAAAGAAAGAAAGAAAAGAAAGAAAAGAAAGAAAGAAAAGAAAGAAAGAAAGAAAAGAAAGGAAGGAAGGAAGGAAGGAAGGGAGAAAACTCTGAAAGCGCAGCCCAGAGATCTGTTTTCTTTACAAGCCTCCAGGAGATTCTGACTCTGGCTTAATTGGGAGAATCACTGAATGCTCTAAACATGGTCAGCATGTCAATCGGACTCACCATGCTGCATACAGCATGAAGCACAATGCCTGGCTTGTAGCAAGTTCCAGTAATTGCTCATTAAATAATCCAGTAGACCAAGTATTGTGTGCTTAGCTCCCTGATACCACGTGCGGAGGAAAAGTGTTTCACAACATGAAACACAATTTCTACTCTCGTGACTTAAAACCAGCAACCAGAAAGCAATGCATGAGCTTGAAGTCTTTGAGCAACAAGTCAACTTACAGATACTTAGTCTATGTTTTTAGGGATGCAAATGAGCAAACAGAGACTGCATAGCTAGAGGTGCGGAGGAGCAGAGCCCGCCCAGCAGCCCGTGCTCTGGGTATCCTGGCCTCCAGGTGTCCTGGGATTCCCCAGCTCCATAGCCTCTCTGTGCTGGAGGGTGATTCATGGCTGAATTTCTCGGTTCAGCCTCGAATCTGTAAGGGGCTCCAAGGGAGAACTCCGTGTGGGCTGGAGGAGTCAGAGAAGGTTGTGCCCCTGATGCAGAACTGGTGCTGGGCTTCTTTTCAGAACAAGAAAGATCTGGATGAGCAGAGATTTATAGGATTTTCTTTTCCGGTGTTGGTAACATTCCAGAGCACGGAGAGAAAACG
Source organism: Panthera uncia (assembly GCF_023721935.1). NCBI lineage: Eukaryota > Metazoa > Chordata > Mammalia > Carnivora > Felidae > Panthera > Panthera uncia. The sequence goes on from NW_026057580.1 coordinate 102,554,955, forward strand.
TGCAGCCAGCTTTTCTTTAGTGGACATAAATTGTATTTGTCCAAAGAAGGCAGCGAGATCCAAACAGCCACGCGAAGACGCAGGGCCAGGCCCCGAGGCCTAGCGTGAAACTGTGGCCGGGCTCCTGGGCCCCGGCCGCTTGGCATGTGGGTCCCAAAAGGTGCCCATGTCCTCCAATCCCAGCGTGCCCCTCAAGGGCGGTGAGGCCGAGATTCGCCTTTCCCTTCACCTTGATGGCACTGTTGACATTCTCATGTCTCTCTGCTTGGGCACGTCTGCCCTCCTCTCTTGTCCATCGCGTCCTGGTTAATTCAGTGGCAGTAAAGTCTGATGATTTCTTTGACTTAGAGGTTCCCCACCCGCCTGTCGGTGCCACTGCCCCAAAACATCCTGTATGTAGCCGTTTGTGGTGTAGATGAAGCAGAGGGGGAGGTGTGAAAAAGCCAAGGGAAACCTTGACCATTTCCCTTCAAAGAAATTAGGCTAGAGCCCAGGGGAGGCACAAAAAAAATTGCTAAATTTACTAATGGTGGAAGGAATGACTAACCTTCAACCTACGGTGTATCAGAAGCATTACAGCCTGTGGCATTTATCATAAAACCTCTAGCAAAAAAAAAAAAAAAAAAAACCTGACACACCACATGAATGAATGAACTAACGAATTAGTGGAAAGAAGGAAAGAAAATGCGTATAGAGCTTTTCAAGCACTTGAAACGTAAAACACCCACGTATGGATGGACAGTTGTCTCTCAACATCATGGTAGTATGGCGAGCTCTAGGGAACCCACCTGATTCGTAATAAGTGGCTTTGTTAGAATCTCTGTTAAGCTAAAGATAAACACAGTCTGTTTAGCTACTGAGGTGATAAACTAAACCATTCCACAAGAAACAGCTAGCTGGGGCGCGTGGGCAGCTCAGTTGGCTAAGCGTCTGACTCTTGATTTCAGCTCAGGTGTGATCTCACGGTTCATGGGATTGAGCCCCATGTTGGGCTCTGCTCTGACAGCATGGAGACTGCTTGGGATTCTCTCTCTCCCTCTCTCTGCCCCTTCTCCGTTCACACTCTCATCTCATGCCCTCCTCTCTCTCTCTCTCTCTCTCTCTCTCTCTCTCAAAATAAATAAATGAATTTTCAAAATAAAAGAAATACCTAAACTGAAATGGAGACTAACTACAAATCATCCACAATTGCAATTGGTCTTTTTTGTTAAAAAACATCAGCTGCTTCATCACAGATATACGTGTGGAGGGCAGTGGTGGGAGGGACGTAGAAATGTAAGTGAAACATAAAAGAAAATCAATAGTTCGTTAACAGAGCTTCTTCCAAGGCTAACAACAACAACAACAAAAGAATCCTTTCTGTGTTATACCACAGAAAAAGCCCAAGTGATTATTCTGGTCACATAACAAGGAAATACCTGTATCTTCCAACATCAGCAAATACAGCATGGCTGTCTACAGGGGAAAATAGCATACTTCTGAAGGCCACTGGCATTTTATGACTGGAAATCTAGATATCTTTAGTAGGCAGCAATGTATTTAAGTTAAAGAGAAAAAAAAAAAAAAACCACTGTCTTTTATCTAATTTTTTAAAGGTCAGCTCCCCCTCCCTTCTTGTGTACTTTTTGAGTAATTCCTGGAAAAACTTCAACAACATCCCAGTAATGAAACTGTCATGGGGCTGGTGTGCGGCTATAACGAATCTCAAACAAAACAGAACACTGCCCAGAACTTGAGGAAGCCTAATTCTCAGCCTGGAAAATAATCCAAAGTTACATATCTCTCCACTTTGAGGTCCTAAGAACTAATTATCAGTGATCTGAGTGTCTTGTCCACCCTAGTGTGAAGAGCTCAGGGATCACAAATAATAAACTCCCGTTGGGGCACCTGAGTGGCTCAGCCGGTCAAGCGTCCCACTCTTGATTTCGGCTCAGGTCATGATCTCACGGTTTGTCAGATCGAGCCCTGCATCAGGCTTTGCACCGACCGTGTGCATCCTGCTTGGGATTCTCCCTCTCTCTCTCTCTCTCTCTCTGCCCACACTCTGCTCAAATTCTCATTCCCTCTCTCTCTCTCAAAGTAAATAAACTTAAAAAAAAAAAAAAAAAACTCCCATTGGTCCCACATGATTGAAGAAAAAAGCATTCCAGTTAATTGCCTATTCGTTTCAATAGCTACCTACTCAGCTCTATTAATATCAATATCATAATCTGTGCTCACGTCGGGCTTCCCCAGCTTTCCTTTGAGCTCCTGTAGGATGCATTTCTTCCTTCTCTTCCTGGTGGGTACACGGTGCCCGACCTTAGGAAACATTTAGTAAAGGTGTATGAAATGAATAAATTAATTTTTCACAGGCCACAACAATGCAATTCAAGGTTAAAATTTTCAAAATATTATTTCATCTTTGCTTATTCAAGTTATTTCAAGATATTACACTTTGTACAGTTAATCATGCATTGGAAGTGTCTATTCTATGTCAGTTATTTGTGTTAGACGACGGTAAGTTCTTTTTTAAATTTTTTTTATAATTTTACTTTTTTTATTAATAATTATCTAATTTGGTTTGGTTAAGGAAAATGTGCAAAGGTTAATTTGCCTAGATAGTATCTTATGCACTTTTACCTATCCAATATTTCCATGATATTAAGTTATGTAAATTATGTGAAATCAAGCTTCATTATATGTATCTATTTTTGTGGCTTCATGTTTTTGTTTTTTTGCATATTGTTTGTGATTCTAATGTGATTCTAATTAATGTTGATTTTAATTTAAATCCAAGTTAGTTAACACATAGTGTAATAATGATTTCAGGAAGAGAATTTAGTGATTCATCACTTACATATAACACCCCATCACCCATTTAGCCCATCCCCTTACCCCCCTCCCCTCCAGCAACCCTCAGTTTGTTCTCTGCATTCAAGAGTCTCTTATGGTTTGTCTCCCTCTCTGTTTTTGCCTTATTTTTGCTTCCCGTCCCCTATGTTCATCTATTTTGTTTCTTAAATCTCACATAGGAGTGAAATCTTATGATATTTGTCTTTCTCTGCTTGACTTATTTCACTTAGCATAATACCCTCTAGTTCCATCCACGTTGTTGCAAATGGCAAGATTCCGTTCTTTTTGATTGCGGAGTAATATTCCATTCCATCGACATCCCATATCTTCTTTATCCATTCATCAGACAATGGACATTTGGGCTCTGTCCATACTTTGGCTATTTTCGATAGTGCTACTATAAATATCGGGGTGCATGTTCCCCTTCGAATCAGCATTTTGGTATCCTTTGGATAAATACCAAGTAGTGTAATTGCTTGATTGTAGGGTAGTTCCATTTTAATTTTTTGAGGAATCTCTGTACTGCTTTCCAAAGTGGCTGCACCAGTTTGTATTCCCACCAGCAGCGATGCTGGTAAGTGCTTCAAAAGTAACTGACTCTTAAGAGCGCCCAGTCTACATGTGATAACTAGCATTTTCCAATGCTTGCACTGTGTGCAATCTAGTCAAGTCCTTACAACAAGTCTAAGGGGAAGACATTCTCTTCCTTTTATGTAGGTGCACATCCAGGCTCAAGAGGTGAAATAAATCACCTGAACTCACATTGCTCAGAATGAACCAGGAGTCGGACTAAAGGCAGGACTTTTGATTCTAAATCCCATACCTCATAATTCCTTCTGACTTAACGTCCCTAAGCCCAAAAGACAATGATATTAGAATAAGGGAGTTGACTTAAAATCAACTCTGGTCTCAAAGCACATTGTGGAAGCTGCTTCGTAACAGTCTCACATCCCACATGTCCAACTCACTCCATCTCTCCTCTCCTATTCTCTTCTCTCCTCCCCCCTCCCTCCCTGTCCACCCCCTGCTTCTCTTACACACACCAGTAGCCCAAAGAGGGGAACAATTTTTATCACACCACGACAGTTATTTAGATTCCTAAGATGTGGACGTTTCCTTGTGGAAGCAACATTGAAATACATTCATTTAAAGTGTTATCACAAAATTCACAGTGGTGTTTTAAAAATAGTATTGGTCACCAGAAGGTACACTTGCGAAAGTGACTTTATATCATTTTCTAAGGACGAATGGAGCTAGGGGCAATGTTCCTGACGTTGGTCCCCATTTGTCAACCGAGCTACAAAAGTTGTAGGGGTGAGGCTTGAGCCTGGGGTCTCTGTGACACTCAGCCTGGAGGACAGAAGCATTCTCGGGTTTCTCCTTTCACCAAGGGACACTCTCCCGAGCTCGAGTCAAACGTCTCTGACTGTATCCGCCTCTCCCTGAAAAGTTTAATGCCGTTATTTGAAAGGAAATGCTTAGTATTATTATTCTTCTCAGATTGGTCCCCAAGGAAGAGAAAGAAGTGTTCCGGAGCCAAATGTGTATCCAGTCGAGAAGAGAAAACTCAAGCCGCATAGGGGAGAAATCTAGTTCTTGCCAAGGGGACAGGCAGCGGCTACCAAAAAATAAGACGTTGCAATGCTTACATCACAGATTGAAGTAGAATCCTTTTCTTCAACTTCCCAAACTCCCCTCTTAGTCACCATTAGTCTAATGTTAGCTAATCTATCTAGTTTAGCAGTCTGCATTTTGTACCTTCGGGCAGTAAATTGGTGTGCAGGTGACCCTCAAAAACTCGCTAACCCTCAGCAACCGTGATGCCTAGAGAAGAGGTGGTGACACAGGAAAGGGTGATCTCTAATCTTACGTGACCAAAATATCATGTGAAAGACCATCCAGCACAGGCCCAGGTGGTTTCCTGTGCAAGACCCAGAAATTCATTCTAGGTGGGGAAACAAAATACATCAGAAAATCCAAAGAGCCAGCGCTCTCTGCTCCCAAAGAACTGACAAGCCAGTTGGGAAGGCAAGATCTACACAGAGAAAAATCAAATAGCAAGAGAAGGGTCGAATGAGCAGAAAACCAACCAGAAAGCGAGAAAACCAAGTGAAAAATGACAGCGCAACTGCCATAGTCACGCGAAAGACCATAACGTCCCACAAAAAAGTTTATGGCAAACATTAGCGGTTTTAACAGTAGTCGTATAGTTCACTCGCGTTGAAAAGGAGCGGAGGTTTTTCTAAAGGCTGAGGCTCCATCCACCGGACTAAGCCTGCTGCTTGAGATCCTGGGGACACCGTATTGCTTTATCACCGCTACCAGCCCTGGAAATTGTTCGATTCATGACGTGATCCTCCTGCATCCCAAGCCGGTGTTCTAATAAGACAAAAGGATTTTTTTTTGTTTTTTTTTCATTTTAGCACATTGTTCTTTATTATGTGACATTTTTAAAAAGCAGCAAAAAATGTGTTCGGTGTCTTGTTTTAGGGACAGAAGGCGAAAATAGGCAGTTTCTACCTGTTGGTTCCTTTGCAGCCTGCCGTGTGGTTCCTGGAGGTCGGCAGGGGCGGGTGGGGGGCGGTCTGTAGGCCCTGCTCCAGGCTGTTGAGAAGAGAGGAAGTCATATGGCCTCCTTATAGCCAAGCCGGTCTCAGCTCCCAGCCACTCCCCTGGCTATGGCTCCGGCCTCGAAGACTGCAGCTTCCAGCCCTACTCCCCGCTCCCAGACCCTTCCCTGTGTCTCCTGTAGTTTAGAGGAGAAGAAAATGCTTACTTTTAAGACGAAGACCCTGAGCCCTGATTAAAGCAGAAATTTGGGCCAAACAGGGCCTATCCTGAGAGAAATACATGAGTTTTAGTAACTAAAAGGCATGTGCTGTTGGTTGTGAATGATAACATAAGAAGGGTGTTTTCAAAGAACTTTAAGACCTTCTGCTGTTGGAAGACCGTCGACCTTGGCTATTTATTAGATCCGATCGCAAGTAGAAACTACTCTCCAAAAAAAAAAAATGCAGCTGTCTCTCATCGTCCAAAACCATGGAAACCAGCTCTCTCTGCAAACAATGAGCCTGCTTCCAGCCAAGGCAGCTAGAGATTCTCATTTCTCATGATTTTCTTCCAAATCCCAAGCAGCAAATGCCTTTAAAATGCACAAAAGAGCAAGGAGCCTACTGAATTGGCAATTACTCCTGTTCCTTTAGTAAAGGAAGGGAAGGCATAAAAGATCTGTGTTTTGCTACTTCGGGGTTTCCAAAGACAAGATGGAAACTTAGGACAAGTTAACCCTCGTGTGGAGAACTGCTTGGAGCTGCCGAGGGAGAGTGTTTTTGCATTTTCATGACCAAGGTATATTTTCTTTTTTGGCAAAGGCCTTGTCCCAGAGGGAAAACGACACGGACTAGCTTCCAGGATGAACCCCATAGAAACCACACTGCTTTCAACATGGTTACGGTCAGCACATAGTTTCTCAGTTATAAACCACCCTCCCCCTCATTCTCCAACCCCAGATAGTCCACGGTCTGCTTTCCAAACACACTCTTGCAACAAATAGCGATAGCCCGTGTAGGCTGGAATTTTAAATATGCGTCAGATTACAGGTCACGTTTTCAGAGGCATCCTTTCAAGGCCTGACCTGCTCACCTAGTGGCTAACTCAAGCAAAGCCATGAGACAACTGAGGCCTGATGCTAGTGGAGGCTGTCCACCTTGGCTCAGCCTTTCTACCAGGCCACTTCCCCATGTCTGCAGGCCCATGGCAGCGTCCTTGTGACAAAGACCCTCTGTTCACACCAACCTGCTAACTGATGTGCACATTCACACCAGTGCAGAGGTTAGCAGCCCAGGATGGCTTAGTATCTCCTCCTGAGAGCTTTTCCACTGCCCTGGAGTGGGTCAGGTTACCCTCCCCCACCATGTTCCCGAAAGATCTTGCACTTCTGCTGCCCTAGCATCCGTCTTCCACTCCCCATCCGCCACGGGACTGGGAGCTCCCTCCCATCTGTTGCTGGGACATTAGCCCTCAGTTCAGTGCCCTGCACACACACAGCAGAAACTCAGTAAACATTCCCTGAATGTTGTTGGAAGGATGATGTCCACAGGGACCCATGCTCACTATTCATTCATTAGAGATGAATCCCTACTGGTAGAATTCCAGCGAGACAAGTACTGAGTAAGAGAGACATTTAGAACAGAGGCAACTAGTGAAAACCCATCAAATAAGGCCGCTCCCACTTACCAGTTCTGTAACATTCACAGGGTGCCGGAGTCCTTTGAGAATGAGATTAAATCTATGGTGTATCCTCTACCCAGAAAAAAAAATGCGCACACACACACACACACACACACACAGATATACATACAATCTTGCCTGCAATTTCAAGAAACTAGAGAATCCATTGAAAAATATGCCTGGAACCCCAGGCTAAGAACATCGGCCCCATTTTAGTTGGGCCCAAGCTTTTCTCCATGTCTCTGTTAGATTTCTACCTGCCTGAGGGCAGGAAGGAAATCTTGGTCGGCCTTGTGTCTACCAGTAGCTCGCTGTGCAGAGTAGGGGCTCGATAAACGGTCTGTGATAAAGCTCACTGTACTGAAAAAAGGGTGAAGAGCTGTCTCTCAAGACTCAGTAAGCACTCTCACCCTAAGCAATCCCCCATTGGCTCCCGTGCTTCCTCTCCACCTGTACACGTGCACCCCAAAGAAACAGGAACATCTCTATGACTTGCAGAGCGAGAGACCCAGGCACCTGCCCCAGACTAGTTCGGCCTCAATGCACCGTCCTCGGTGGTGAGGGCGAAGCTTGCGGGACCTCCCCAGAGGATACTTTGAAAACTCATGGGGGCGCTTTTTGGTTCTCACGATAATTAGGGATCACCACCACTTTTTTGCAATGCGCAGGCAAATTTCACACAGCACAGAATTGTCCAGATGGAGCTGTCCCACCTCACCTCCGAAGGTGCCATCGGATATTCACGTAAGTGAAAATATGCCTATTAGCCTGTGATCCTAGATCCTAACTCTCTGTGCCACACCATCACAAAGTAATTTTGTGTGGTGTTAATGTATGCTGAATTTTTCGAGAACGCAGCTATCACTTAAATCCATGTGAGATTGCCCACTGTTTGGTGTGGAACCCTACCAAGAGCTGTGCGCCTTTTGAAAAATCACAATGCCGATGTCTATGCCGCGGATGGGATTTGCGTCACCGGTGTGCCTGCAGCAGGCTGCTGTGAGAGCTAGAATATTCATGGCGATTCGACTCAGACTTGTAAGCTCTGACCTCCTCCTCACATCTTCTAATGTAGCTCTGCCCAAACATTTACCACTTAAATGCACATTCTTCTTTAAAATTATTTTTAATATTTCTCCTTTATAGTACATTATTAGATATTATATTATAGTCAGGGTATATTATATAATATAATATATTTTATTTTATTTTATTGTCAGAGTATCCTACTGATCTTTTTTAAAATTATGGGTAGAAGCAAGTTTTATTCCCCAGATATTTAGTTTCAAGAGAGTAAAAGGAATATGACAAAATGTTTGGTACAGAGAGAGATAAGCCTGATGTTGAACTGCAGTAATGTCATTTAAATGGTGAGTCATTAAGGATGCCCTTAACTGCAAGGAACAGCGTGCTAAATGTGGCTTAGACTAAAGCATCAAGACCACTTCTTCACATAACAAGAAGCCCAGAGGTGGGTAGTTCCAACACTATTTCAGCGGCTTCATGAGGTGGAAAACAACCAGGGAGATCTCCATCTTTCTTTCTGTCTGCTGTCTTCAGTGTGTTGACATTTGTCCTCAGGTTTGTCCATCCATGGCTGCATGAAGACTGCAGCCACGCAGTTTGTTAACGTTTTTAATTTATTTTTAAGACAGAGAGAGACAGAGCATGAGTGGGGATGGGGCAGAAAGAGAGGGAGACACAGAATCTGAAGCAGGCTCCAGGCTCTGAGCTGTCAGCACAGAGCCCAATGCGCGGCTTGAACTCATGAACTGTGAGATCATGACCTGAGCCGAAGTCAGACGCTCAACCAACTGAGCCACCCAGGTGCCCCTGTAGCCACTCGGTAACCAAAAGAGGTGCTGATTTTCCTTCGCATGGGTCTTTTATCAAAGGGAAAGAATTTTTCAAGAAGCTCCAAGGAAGACTTCTTTTCTGGTTTAATTCGCCAAGATTTAATTGGATGCCCATGGCTGCAATGGCAGCTGAGAAAGCCAGGCTTTTCATTATTTTTTTTAAGTTTATTTATTTTTGAGAGAGAGAGTGGGGCAGGGGAGGGGGTGGGAAGGGGCAGAGAGAGGGAGAGACAGAATCCCAAGCAGGCTTCGCGCCATCAGCACAGAGCCCAACGTAAAGCTCAAACTCATGAACTGTGAGATCATGACCTGAGCCGAGATCAAGAATCAGACCTCAACCGACTGAGCCACCCAGGTACCCCATCCAGCCTTTTCCTTATTAAGTAAAGGTGGGATCTGCTGGGAAGGATATGCGGGGGAGGGTGGCTGTAGGTTGCAATCAGAACTGTTTGCTACTCACTGTAGAAGGATTATTCACAAACAACAAACAAACAAACAAAACCAAGAGTAAATGGTAGTTCAGCACGATGTTCTGTATGTTTATACTTCAATTAAATATGACAAGATTGTACATTTAGACTCTGTTTAACGCTGTTGATTCCCTATGCCCCTTTTTTCCTACTTGTCATAATTTGATCCCAACGCAATGTGGTATGTTCTGTGTTCAAAAGAAGGATTGAACTCTTGCAGCCTACCCCAGGGCTTTGGTGTGGATATCAAATGAGAACATGTGCAATGATATAAAACCCCTTACACATATAAGATATTCTAAGTTGATAATATCAGTCCCAAAGAATAATCAAGCAGCATAACTGTAAGTTTATTTTAAACTTGGTTTCACACCCTAATTAGGATTTAAAATGGAAAAACAATCTGTGCGAGATTGAAATTTTACAGCGTAACTTTCAAATTTAAAATAGAGACCCACTAGGCTCTTGAGCCTGTGGCCCTTTGGAAAAATACAGACTTAGACAATCATTATAGATGAAAGATACAGTAAAAAAAAAAAAAGAGAACAATCTGTCCTGCTTTTTTCTTTTTTCTGAGAGAGAGAGAGAGAGAGAGAGAGAGAGAGAGAGAGAATCTTCAGCAGGCTCCACACTCTGCGGAACCGGATGTGGGGCTCGATCTCACAATCATGAGGTTATGACTTGAGCCAAAATCAAGAGAGAGACGCTTAACCAACCAAGCTACCCAGGCACCCCCAATCTGTACTGTTTTAATCCTCATCAACCATGTTCTGTTCAGGACCTAGACCACAGTTAGCAAGTAGAGCCAAGAGCAAGAAGGCACAATGTTCTTATCTCTGCTGCTGTGTGGTAAGTCTTTAAACACTGTTTAGGTGCTGTGCGACAGAGCCGGAGCTGAAGTGGGTGACCATGTGTCTGGGCTTGCCCAGGAAGGTCCCGGTTTACTCCTCTTACTCCTACCCTAATTGTTAGCAGCTCTCTTCTTTTCATCCTCGGAAGTGCCCTAGTTTGGGTGATACATTATAAGTGGTCATCCCACTAACTGATCTAAAATATCTAGATTATAAACAGCAACTCATGCCCAATCCCCCAGCTTTAAGGCTGAAGAAAATAAAGCCAAAAGAAGGAGAAAGTTGTAGGGTTGGGGAGTTGGAAGAGAAAAAGTTTAGCAGGATAAAAAAAAAAAAAAAAGAGTAGACAAACTGAAAAATAAACAATCAAGTGCCACGTTAGGAAGAACAGAAATCCAGAACGCTGTTCCTCCAGGTATTCTCCTCTGCTGGGAGGGCTGGTGGGGAAGGAATATTTCACAACGGCCCAATGAATGGATGGTTTGTTTCCCTCCAAAAAGGCTTACAGCTGGACACCAGTAGTCCGAATACCAGCTCTGTTTCACAGGCAGGTTCCTCCGGCCGCCAAGTGTTACAAGCCCTTCACAGAGCAGTGGATTTTAAAGGTGAATTGAAACTATTTTAAGATCCCTCTAGGGCAGCAGATGGACAGAATGACGGACTGTTACTACGGTGGAGTTATTTTCATTCCTGGCCCAACTGTGCACACAGTACTGTAGGCTCGTGACTGGCCAGGCTTGCTCTCCGGGCAAGCAAGATGCATTCTGTGAAACAGGCAAAGAAGGGAGGCTGGGAACCAGATTACAGGTTCTTCTAAATGAAATTTAAAAATACTGACTAGGCCATAATAAGACTAGGCAAGCCCATGTGGAAATTTACTTTGACATTATCTTTGAGATCCAACTGGGAGAAAAAGGAGTGATATGTACGTGAAATTACCCTTTCGGGAGTTCCTGTCAATAAGTCAAAAACTGAGATTTCGTTGGATCGGACCAACGCCACCAAATTCTTTTGCCAAAATAACAATGAATTTTAGTATAGCTCAGTGGTTAAGAGTTCCAGTTCTGGATCAGAGAGCCTTGACTCAAATCCCAGCCTCACTGGTTACCAGTAGCTTTAGGCAAGTTTTGTGACCTTTTTGTATCTCAGTTTCCTCATCTGTAAAATAGGGATAATTCTCTTACCTACCTCCTAAGGTTGTTGAGAAGAGTTAATGAGTGAAATGTAGTGCTCGTGGATGTCAGACGTGGCTGTCACCATCATTAAATGGGTAGCCACAGGATTCCAGTGTAACCTCTTATGGGTACAGCTTGCTAGGCTCTAAGTGGTGAGCGAGGGTCAGTGTTTTGTTTTGTTTTGTTTTGTTTTGTTTTGTTGTTTTGTCTTGTTTTGTTGTTTTTCAGAGACTAGCCAGCCCTATTTTGATAAGGGTCCCAGTTTCCCTCCCTTGAGTAGGCTAGTGGGGAGAAGATTTGGAGAAGAACAGAGATACTATAAAATACAGTAAACAGGGTTGTATAACTCTGGGGGCTTCCATGCTGTCCTAGTTACAAAACACCGAGAAATGAAAGCGGTAAGAAGTTGACAGCAATTAGGGAGAATCCCCCCAAAGCTGGGATGTAAGCACTGGAATGCTCTCAGACTACAAATGGCATCTAAGTATGAATATGCACAAAGCACTTTACTAGGACCCTTCTGGACTACAAAGATGTATATAATGCCCAAGGAGTTCATTCATTCACTCATTCATTCTTCAACTCTGTGAGCATGTGTTACGGGCCAAGAACTGTTCTAAGGGCTAGGGAGAAAACAATGACTACAACAGGGCCCTAAGCTTAGGAGACTCTGAAAATGGGAGGGGCGCTGACCAATAATAATCATCAGATGTGACCTAGATATACAATAGTCCAGGGAACTTGGGGAGCACAGACAAAGGTGCCAAACTCTGTCATTTGATGTGTGACAAGTCAATCTCAGGTTCTGGCACTGCCAGAGACTACATACGGAAGACTTTCAAAGTGGGTAATTCCTGATTTGGTTCAGGTTGAAAAGAGCAGGCAAAGCTCCAAGTCAATTCAACATCGGCAGCAAGAGGAGAGAAGGGCATTGGGTGAGGCAGGGAATAAATAAACCCCCTTTGCTGACAATCTGGTGAAGTCTGGAGACTGATGCCTTTTGACAGATGGGGAACCTAAAACTGAGTGTTTAAGTAGCTTAGTCAAGGTCGCTAGCCGTGTAGCGGTGGAGTTGGGTTAAGCAGGTGGGTGTGGCTCCAAGCCTTGGGTTTTCCACTGCCCAACTGGGGCTCGATTCCAGAGAGACTAATGGAGCCCAGACAGGACATTTTGGAAGAAAAACCAAGAGCATATTGTTACATTCAGAGTGATAGTAATATGTTTGAAACTAGACTGTAGTAGGAAACTGGCAAAGCCAGGTCCCTAGGTGTGCTCAAGCCCGGATGACAATTTCAAGCCAATTACATTCGTCAGCGATGTCCCTATCAGCCCAAAGACAAAGTGCTCATTCACTCAGAGGGCTGGAACTGCCCGGTCAGTCAGATTGCTTGTGACCTCACTCTCCCTGAGACTCCCAGACACCTCATCTACCCAGGGACTTATGCAAATGAGCTCTGGACATTCATAAAATCTGTCTCCTTTAATCAGGAGTTTTAATGTTCCTTATTGGCACCATTGCTAGTGCTGGTGGGGAGGCTCAGGGCTGAGATCTCCGACAATTTTTGCTGCCATGCTGTTGTCAGAACCACATTCTTGGCAGAAAGAGCAGGAAGTGCCAAGGAGGCACGAACAATACCTGTGTTTGAAAAAGCAAAGCTTATCCAGAGATCTCCAACAGACTTCTCCTTATGTTTCACTGCTTAGAGCTGAGTTGCGAGGGTACTTTAGCAGGAAGGGAAGCCGGAAAATGGAGTTTTCTAACCTTGCGCATTGCTGCCTCACGCGAATTCAGTAAGGGCGAGCTTCACGGAAAAGAGCATCAAGCCAGGAGAGCTATAAAAAACCTGCCAACAAGGTCACAAATTTGTGCCATGCCACAAGAGAACAAGCTTTCTCATGGAATGCTGAAGCTTCTCTTCCGCTCCCCAGGAACGTCCCAGTGGCGGCACATGCCAGGCGCTATGCGGGGCTCCGGGCGGCAGCAGGGCACAGCTCACTGAGTGGCCTCGAGGAGCTCGCGGGTCAGCGAGGAGACACGCGCTGCACCAGCAATCACAGGATGCCCGGGTTCTGACGCACAGGGTGATGGTTTGGGATCCATGGCAGTGTCCAATCGCTCATAAAGATTTAACCTGAAATTTTAAGAAATCAACAAAGGGCTGGAGATAATGTTTTAGTAGATTGCAAAATGTTGGTTTTCCCCTTGTTCATCACCTTATCATGAATAGCATGCAGACCATTTATGGAAAACTTGAGTATTGAAAGTGCGTATTTCTAAAAATATTTGTAAAGGCTCAGAATTCACTAATGATGTCTGATCACATGGCAGGTCATCCTGTAACCCCTGACTGTGCTGTGCTCCAAGGTCTCCATCCATGGGACGTTCGCATAGACGATTCGGTACGCTTCCAAACACAGCACTATCATCCCGGTGACACCTTTCGAGGAGGTGAGCTGTGTGGTCGATGTCATAATCCCTTTGCAACTCAAAACTTTTACTGACTCCAGACAGCATTGTTTCTCACTTCTGCTTAAGCTGAGAGCCCTCGTACAATGGGCAGTGGCATTTTCCGGTTTTACGTCCACGCAAAACTGCCAAAGCTCTCAAAAAAACATATGTTCCTACAGTGTAGGCTCAGACTCCTGACCAGGCCAGCGACATTGTCAAGAGAGTCCCTGGAAGTGGATCTAGGCTGGGAGGTTGCCCTGCTGTGCTGACAAGTGTCTCTCTCTCTCTCCAAGGCTGTTTAGCCAACCTGCAACAGGCAGCCAGTAAGAGACCACTAACCCCTTCCTAGGCACTTTAAATCACATGGCGTTTAAATGTGTGTGCGCGTGTGTGCGCGCGGGTGGGTGTGCGTGCGTGCACCCATGCACCTGTGCACACACACGCATGCCACGTGTGTCCGTTTGAAATTTTTATTTTAAAATATGTTATTCTGGGGGTGCCTGTGTGGCTCAGTCGGTTAAGCATCCAACTTCAGCTCAGGTCAAGATCTCATGGTTTGTGGGTTTGAGCCCTGCCTTGGGCTCTTTGCTGACAGCCCGGAGCCTGGAGCCTGCCTCGGATTCTGTCTCCCTCTCTCTCTGCCCCTCCTCCACTCGGCGTGCTCTCTCTCTCTCTCTCTCAAAAATAAACATCAAATAAATAAATAAATAAATAAATAGTGTTTCATTCTGAAAAGGAAGCGTATGTATCATATGTTCATAGTGCTAAGCAGTGTTATAGAACCCCAAGGAGGTGCATTGAGTTTGAGGGGTCAAACAAGACCGCTTCAGGGCATGTGGCATCTAAGCTGACACTTGACGGACCATGAACTCCCTTACTTGGAGCCCCGCCCCTTCCCATTTCTGCAACCCCATCCTGGACCCTGCACAGCAGAGCCTCCTTGATGGAGATGAGCTGTGGGGGACAGAGGCAGGCATGGCCTCTCTACAGCAAAACTCTCGGATGAGATTCATCCCACTTTGCATTGATTGCTTCGGCCTAAAGACCAGAGAGTGACCTTTCCGAGCCAACCCCAGGGCTGAGGTTTCCTGTGCGGACCAAGGGTTGTGACACTCCCCAACTTTCCACCTAAAAGGGGAGGATTTTTTCCCCTCCGCACAAGAATGGCCTCAGCTCATTATCAAGATTTCCATGACAGCTTTTAAATGTCAGTTTTGTGAGTTTTAATACAAAACATTTGAAAACAGTTTTCTTTTTGGCTTATCTACCATAGTTTGAAAATAGAGTTTGGTATTTTTATTGTTTTTGACAGCCCTCGCTGAGCATTTCTGTTCCTATTAGCCGAAGTATTTCCAAGGGCTTTAATACAGGCTCGAGCTATGTTCTTGGTTCCAGCCCTGTAACCACACCTACACCAGACCAAGGCCCTTGACACGGCCTTGCACCAGCCCAGGGACAGGAGAGGAAGGCTAAGAAGTGAAGCCAGGGGCGGGGGGGGGGGGGGGGAGGTAAGCGTCAGCAGTACAGAAGGCAAGGCTGAGATCACAACAGGGGCACAGTGGGGTCCCCCAGATGTTCAGAGCTGCAAACAGTTGAAGAGTTCTTCGAGATCTCCTAATTCTTCACTGCACATCCTTGCTAACGGACTCCCTTGCTACCCATCTTACCCCAGCCTCTCCCCCTCTGCAACAGGCAACCGCAGTCCTGGGACCTGTGTCCAACTGGGAGGTAACGAGGAGATAGAATTATGTCCATCATCAGAGAACCTTGGGTCCTCGGTTTTCTTTCTTACTGGTTTGTCACTGGTTGGTTGTTTACTACTTTAGAAGTTTTCACTTTAATGTTTAGCCTAAAGCATTGGAATGTAGTATCCAAGTGTTATGCTACCCCAGTGATCATTTTCAAGGGGCCAGAAGGCTTTTCAAGTGAAAATGTTGATCCTATCAGGAAGTAAATGGCTCACGTAGACAAGAGGGTATTTAAGGCTGCGCTGGGCCTCTAGATTATTGCTAGATTACTACTCTAAATTATTGCTAGATTATTACCCACTATGTGGGGTGGGGCCATTCAGTTTTGGTGACAGGCTCCTGACTGTGGCCGGCCACTGTGTTCCATCCAGCTGGCCCAGTGAATGCTAACTCCAGTGGTTTTAGGCTATTAGTGGGCCAATCTGGAGGTTCCCCTGAAAGTTGTTCCCCTCACCAATGCTGCCAGATGTGGGCCCAGGGTCAGTTCGGAGGGGACTTCAAGTTTGGGGGCCTTAAGGAGAGCTCTATTACCCTCCATTTGTTCTCCCTCTCTCCTCTTCAGTCCCCAGGTTCTGCCGAGGACACAGAGGAACTGTGACATGGGAATGTGACCCTACTGACAGCTTCCTGTGTGCCAGGCTCTGTGATGGGTCCTTCAGGCACTGTCTTTCTTCCAAGCCTCATAACAAACCTAGGAAATGGATCTTCCTATAATTTTCATTTGGTAGATGAGGCAACAGGTTCAGAGAAGGTAACAACTTATATGACTAGTAAGAGCCAGTCTGTTTCCAAAACCACTTTCCAGTCACACTGCACTGAGCCTTGAAAGTTCCAGATTTTCCTAAGTCCCTTAACGACACATCAAGTGTGAGCAGGGGTAAAGAGAAGAAAACAGAAATGGCACCATTTCTAGGGCACCTGAGGTAAGGCCAGGACACCAGGGATCGGGGCTCTTGGAAGGAATTTTCCCAGAGCCTATTAGTGGACAGGACAAGGGTCGCTGATGGTTATGCAACAGCTACGGTTCCCCCAGAGGGCTAACATCCATAATGGCAGTGACAGGGGATCCCTCAGCTCATTTTGATATTTGATAAGAGCTAAGAGAAATCATACCTTGGTCTGCGCTAAGGTTAGGCAGATAAGGTTAAAATGTTGAAGGCTAAAATTGCTTCGCTCCTGGGGGAATCATATCAGCTTCAGGTATTTGCCATGGTTATCTTGTGCTCATCAAAACTGTTGTTGGGAGTTATCTCCCTCTCTCTTTTTTTCCCCAAATGACCCAGATTTAATCATCAGAAGCAAACAAAATGGAGTGTTTATAAAAGAACACATCAGTGCCGTTTGCAAATGAGGCAGAGAGGGTCTATGGGCTTGTCTCCCCCAAAGATGCCCACAGTGGTTCTAGCTGTCTGTCCCCAAAAAAGAGAAGGTGGGAATCTGCTGGTTTTGTGAGCTCAAGTCTTCTCGCCTGTCACTCACTCCTGACCAGCATTAGGAGCCCGCATGCCCTTTCTGGTCACTGCCCTTTGTGCTATGGTTTGAGGCAACATTATCAACCCGTAGAACAGGACTGCTGTTGTCTACAGAGGTCTTTGCAATTTCTCAGCCAATGGCCACCAGATGCCCAGTTCTTCCGTGCCCTTCAGGGTAGCTGTCCCACCAAGTCTAACCCACGTCTCACAGTTCTCCTGTGGGTGGTTGGCCTTAAGGGAGGTAAGCATGAAGATTCTCTCTACCACACCTATTTACAAAAATGAGGTGATGCAAGAACTGTAGAGAAGAAGATGTAATAGTAGGGGAGATTCCATGTATTGAGTCTCTGAAAAGGGGAGTCAGTGGAAAGCTCTTCCAGAAGAGTTTTGGGGTAGGTTGTGCAACTGAACTTGAGGGAATATGGTCCAACAGAGTGCTTCCCATCCCCTTTGGTGTCACAGTACACAGAGAATATGATCATGTTTGAACCACACACTGGGGGACAAGGTAAAGACGTGTGGTGACTCCAAGCCAGAAGCCAAAGGCCAGGAAGCTCTGGAAGCTTCAGTCCCACTGCCAGCCCAAGAACCGGGGGACCAAGCCTGGGCACACTATGGGGGGCCTCTGTACTACTCAACGGGATGGTCTGATGAAAATTCAGTGGAACCCAATCCTATTACCACTGATGTGGGTATTTCTCAGGCGACTCAGAAACCAACACAACTATTCAGGGTCTGGAGCAACGTCTTAGATCCTCCCTCTCTGGGCCCAGCCCCCATCCCAGTCTAATCTCCCAGCAATACAGAACTCCTGATGGTGAAGAAGGGTCATTTTGATGTCACGTTATCAATCCTATTTCTCTCAAAGAGCCAGAATGCTAACACTGGGCTAGAAGAGTATATGAAGGATGAGAATTCGTCTCTGATTTACATCATTACCAGGCATTTAGTGTATAATCTCTTCTTTCCATGAAATCTTTGGAAGAAAGGTGCTCTATTTTGAAATGTGATATACCAACAAAATGTCTCAGGATATAGCTTCTATTTTATTTCAGATATTCCCTCACTTTGCCACATCTGAGGTCTAATGTAAAATGTTGTTCTAAACATTTTTAAGTGGTCAATTTTTTATAATGTATCCTACCTTCAATTAAAGTTAGGATATAGCTAAATATCACAAAGATACATGATATTCTTGACTGCAGTCCAGAGAACCACTGCAAAAAATAACCCACCATAAGGAAAAAGTGACTGAAACTTGCTTATATCTGCTTATCAAATTTAATTTAATAAGTGGTTTTGATATGACCCAGAAATCCTACTCCTAGATTTATGTACCCAAGAGCAGTCTGTGCATAGACCTGTCAAAAGAATTATACAAGAATGTTTATAGCAGCTTTATTCATAATAACTCCAAATTGGAAACCACCCATACGTCCATCAATAAGGGAATGGATAAATAAATTGTGCTACATTCGTATAATGGGCTACAACTCAGAAATAAAGACTACAGACCACTCATGACAACAAAGATGAATCTCACAGACATTATGTTGAACAATAGAAGCCAGACACAAAAGGGTATGTATTGTATGGCTTCACTTCTATGATATTCAAGAACAGGGATCTGGAGTGGTTACCTCCAGGTGGAAAACCAGGGACTGACTTGAAAGTGAACAAGGAACTTTCTGGACACATATTCTTAGCATGTGCTATGTCTTGATCTGGGTGGTGGTTACAAGAACATCCACATATTTAAACATTGAGCAGCACACTCCAGATTGGTACATTTTATGCATTTATGTATATCTCCATAAAAAAAAAATGGGGGCGCCTGGGTGGCTCAGTCAGTTAAGCGTCTGACTTCAGCTCAGGTCATGGTCTCATGGTTCATGGGTTCGAGCCCCACGTTGGGCTCTGTGCTGACAGCCCGGAGCCTGGAGCCTGCTTCAGATTCTGTGTCTCCTCTCTGCCCCTCCTCTACTCACACTCTGTCTCTCTCTCTCGAATAAATAAACATTGAAAAGAAAAAGAACAAAATGGATTTGACATGTGTTCAGTGCCTAGGAAAATTCCCCTAGTAGTGACCTAACTTCCCCTTATGTTAATAAGAATAATTAATAAATAAATAAACTAGAAGTTGAACCCAGCAAGGCCAGGATGTTCTGGGAATGAGCACTACATCAGAATCTGTTGAAAATACCACTGAGTGAAATCAGTAGATACTCCTCTGCTGATCTGCTCCATCCTGAAGTCTCGCTGAGGGCTTATTCTACCCCTTCTGCCTTCTGCTTTCACATTTTCTCTCTGGGGTTTGTTATGGGCTGAATGTGTCTTCCAAAATTGATATGTTGAAGCCTTAACCCTCAATGTGACTGTATTTGGAGATAGGATCTTTAAAGAGGTAATTAAGTTTAAATGCAGTCATTAGGGTGGGTCCTAGTCTAATCTGACTGGTGTCCTGATAAGAAGAGATTTAGACCTAGACACATGCAGGGGAGAGACCTTGTGAAGACACAGGGAGAAGAAGAAGGCCATCTGCAAGCCAAGAAGAGAGGCTTCAGAGAAAAACCCTGCCAACATCTTGTAGGACTTCTAGCCTCCAAAACTGTGGGGAAATTAAAATCCATGTTTAAGCCACCCAATCTGTAGTACTCTGTTATGGCCACCCAAGCTAAGACAGCTTCTTGCCCTGGTTGAGACGACTCACATTCCTGTTCTTGCTTCCTGCCAGCCATGTCTGCTTTACCCAAGAATAAGCCTTGGCCTTATTCTTAATCTGTGCCCAGACCTCAATTCCAGAAGACATTTGGCATTCTGGACCCAGGGCATACTCCAGGAACAAACCACTGTAGACAAGCACAGGAAGTCCAAGCCCATTTTCTGAAGGAAAGAAGAGGTACAGAAACAGAGTTGAACACACTCACAGTAATCCAAACAAACACGTCTCTATCTCCTTTGCTTCAAGTCTCTCCCAAAGAGAAGTCATTGTGATTTGAGGACATGTTTTAAAAAAGAGAGAGGTCAGGGTGGCTCAGCTGGTTAAGCATCTGACTCTTGATTTCAGCTCAGGTCTTGATCCCAAGGTTCATATGGGATCGACCCCTGAGTCGGGCTCTGTGCTGATAGCGTGGAGCCTGCTTGAGATACTCTCTCTTGCTCTCACTCTGCCCCTCCCCTGCTCACAGGTGCTCTCTCTCTCTCTCTCTCTCTTTCAAAATAAATAAATAAAAATAAATAAATAAATAAAGAAGTGAGTGATCAAGCAGACGAAGACTAGAGCATCAAAGGGTTATGTTTTTTATGTTAATATTGTTAAAGCCACGAGAGATTGACTACTTCCAGGAAGATGACTTCTTCCAGAGGTAGTTTTTTCCATTCCATTTGCTGAGTCCAACTAGAAATCTTAAACATTTGGTATAAAACCATGAAGGGTGTAAAGAAGAGGGAAGATGGGCTAGAGACCTTGGGACCCAAAGAATGACATGGTGGTGAGTTCCCTGGGCTTTCATTTTGCCTCATGTGTCCAGACATGTGGCCAAAGAAGCAGGCAACTGGGAAAACCCATGGGCACAGAAAAAAGAAAGCCTGCTCTCTCCAGCCAGACGACCAGGAAAGGGTCAGCCTCATCAGATTATCTTAAACAATAGCTGTTTTATTCCAGTCAAACACCACAGAAACGCCTGTAGCCTTACTCCTGCCAGAAAAGGCCAAGTGGGGAGGCTAGAATTTTACCTCCACAGGCTGCAACAGGCTAACCGCCCCCCACTACATCGTGGCAGGGGGGAGGGTCAGAGAAGAGTAGGGAGCTGGAAATTCACCCCTCTGGGTAGTAACAACACTATCCAGCAACAGCAGAATGTACTTTCATTACAAGTGCCTACAAACCAGGTATCAAGATAGACCATATCCCAGGCCACTAAAAATTCTTTTTTCAAGAAATTTTAAAGACTTGAAAATCACACCATAATGGAATCAAACTGGGATGCCTGGGTGGCTCAGTCAGTTAGGCATCCGACTTTGGCTCAGGTCATGATCTCATGGTTCATGGGTTTGAGCCTCACATAGGACTCTGTGCTGACAGCTCAGTGCCTGGAGCCTGCTTTGGATTCTGTGTCTCCTTCTCTCTCTGCCCCTCCCCTGCTTGCTCTCTGTCTCTATCTCTCAGAAATAAATAAATGTTGATTTTTTTTTTTAAATAATGGAATCAGGGGCACCTGGGTGGCTCAGTCGGTCAAGGGTCCACTCATGCTCTGTCTCTGTCTCTCCAAAATAAATAAACATTAAAAAAATTTTTTTAAATAATGGATTCAAATTATAAATCAATAATAGAAAGATAACAGGAAAATCTCCAAACATTTGGAAACAAAACAGCAGTGGATTGATATGTCTCCTTAGTGGATTGACCCTTTAATCATTATATAATCTCCTTACCTGTCTTTGTTAATTTTTTTTTGCTTTGAAGCCTATTTTATCTGATATTAATATAGTCCCTCCTACTTTGATTGATGTTTGCGTGATATATCTTTTTCCATTTTTCTCCTTTCCAACCTGCCTACATCATTATATTTGAAGTGGGTTTCTTACAGACAGCATACTGTTGAGTCATGTTTTGAAATTCTCTCCACCAGTCTTTCTTTTTTAATTGGCGCACTTAGACCATGTACCAACACTGAATGCTTTCCACTTAAGATTGGGAACAAGGCAAGGTTGTCCGCACCCACTATTCTAATTCAACACAGTGCTGCAAGTTCAAGCCAGTGTAGTAAAGCAGGGAAAGAAAGTAAAAGACATACAGATCAGAAAGGAAGAAATAAAACTGTCCCTATTTGCAGATGACGTGATTGTCTACGTAAAAAACCTTAAGAATTTACCAAGAACTCCTAGAGCCAATAAAGGAGTTCAATGAAGGTCACAGCATACAAAATAAACATGCAAAACTCAGTTGTATATCTACATACTAGCAATGAACACGTGGACATTGAAATTAAAAATACTATACCACTTATAATTCTAAACAAACAAACAAAAAATGAAATACTTAGGTGTAAATCTAGCAAACCAGGCCTAAGATCTATATACTGGAAACTACACCGTGCTGATGAGTGAAATCAAACAGGATCTCAGTAAATAAACATACGTTGCTCATGGATTGGATGACTCAACAGAGTAAAGATATCAATTCTGCCCAAATTTAGATACAGGTTTCATGACATTTCTATCAAAATCCTAGAGAGATTTTTTGCACATGTAAAGAGTATCCCAAAATGCATACGAAAAGGTAAAGAGGTAGAATAGCTTTTTTATAAAAAAGTGAAATAAGAAGAACAATGTGGATTTCAAGACTTATTATGTCATAAGTAATATTATACAATCAGTAACCAAAACTGTGAGGCACTGAGAGAGGAGTAGGCACAGTAAGCCATGACTAGAACAGGGAACCCAGAAAAAGACACACAAATATGCCCAAGTGACTTTGGATAGTGCTGCGACTACTATTACTTAGAGTGGAGTCAGGGTAGACTTTCCAACAAGTGGCAGCAGAGTAATTGGACGTCCAGACACAAGAAATGAACCCAAGCCTCTGTCTCACACCTGCTACAAAAATAAACTCAAAATGGACCAGAGACTTAAATGTAAAAATATCAAATGTTGGGGGGAAAAATAGAGGGAGATCTTTGAGATTAAGCGCTAAGCAAAGACTTTTTAGACTTAACACCAGAAACACAGTTCACAAAAGAAACACAGATAAATTGGATTTCATTAAAATTTAGAACTTTTGCACCACCGGCGACCACGTTAAGAGAATGAAAAGACAAGCTAAAGATGGTGAGAAAATAGTTGAAAACCACACATCCAACAAGGGACTACTCTCTCAAACATATAGTCTCAACATTCAATGGTAAAAAAAAAACAAAAAAACAAACAAAAAAACTCGTTAGAAAATGGGTGAAGAGGGGCGCCCGGGGGGCTCAGTCGGTTAAGCGTCGGACTTCGGCTCAGGTCATGATCTCACAGTTCGTGAGTTCGAGCCCCGCGTCGGGCTCTGTGCTGACAGCTCAGAGCCTGGAGCCTGTTTCAGATTCTGTGTCTCCCTCTCTCTCTGACCCTCCCCCATTCATGCTATGTCTCTCTCTGTCTCAAAAATAAATAAACATTAAAAAAAATGTTTTTTTTAAAAAGAGAAAGAAAATGGGCAAAGAGACCAGGAAGCGATATTTCACAGAAGAGATATACAGATGACAAATAAGCGTATGAAAAGATGTTCAGCATCTTCCGCCATTGGGGAAATGCAAATTCAAACCACGATGAGGCATCACAACTCACTGATCAGGATAGCAAGGACGCAGCGAAACTGTACTACTCACGCATTGCTGGTGGGAGAGCGAAATGGTACAGCCACTTTGGAAAATGCTTTGGCAGCTTGTTAAAAAGAACAAACCTGCAACCACCACATGACTCAGCAATTGTGCTCCTGGGCATTTATCCCAGAGAAATGAAACACGTTCACACAAAAACCTGGCACAAATGTTTATAGCAGCTTTATTCATAATAGCCCCAAGCTGGAAAAAAAAAGATGCTTTTCAGTGGGTGACTAGTTGAACAAACTGTGCTGCACTCGTACCGTGGGATACTTGAGCAATAAAAGGAAAGAAACTACTGATGCACATAACAACCTGGTTGAATCTCTAGAGAATCATGCTGCGTGACAGAATTCAATCCTATACGTAACTCCATAGGTAACATGATTGAAAGGAGAAAATTATGGAGAACGGATTCACGGTTGGCATGGGTCAGCAGGGAGGGAAGTGGATTTGGCCATAAAATTTCACCACGAGTGGGATCTTGTGCTGTCGGAAAGGTTCTGTAACTTGACTGTGTCACTGTCAATATCTTGGTTGGGATGCTGTCCTAGTTTTGTAGCATGGTACCATGGGGGGAAACTGGTGAGGGGTACATGGGATCTCTCTGTGTTGTTTCTTACAACAGCCTGCGAATCTGCAGTTATTTCAAAAAGTGTAATTTCAAACACGACCAAACAAAAACAAAGAACGAAAGAACAAAGAAAGAAAAAGGTCATGCCAACAGTACCAGGAGAAAATTCCCCGGATAGACTCTGGTTTGGCATGCTACTTGTCATCCTGGTGCGTTTTATGAACCCAGTGTTTCTTAGAGTTTAGTTTGTAATCATCCAATATGGAGAGAAAGGGACTAAAACAAAGATATCAGTAGAGTGAACTTGTAACCTTGCTGCTCGGCGGATCCTTCCGTGGGGGATGGAGGAGAGCTCTCAGTGGCACTCAAAGTCCATCCAGAAGAGATCCTTCCAGCTGCATGTTGTCTTGTCCTTATAAACGTGCCACGAAGGAGGAGCTGATAGGATCCTGCTTTCTCTGTGCTCCTGATTCCCAGAAAGGAGGGAAGTATGGCATGGACACATTTCGAGATCTGAAAAGACACAGTCTCTACCTCTGGGATGTTGGTCTCAGTGTCTAAGGAAAGGCTCCTTTCTTGCCCCGCAGGTGAGGACGTCAGCAGGACCTATCCTTGACATTGCGAAGAGGGAAGGTGACAGAGCAACACTCCAAGAAAAATGGCTAGAAATTCTACTATCAGCCTCTGACCTCTGACCTATGGCTTCAGTGCAGGACAACCGAATCCAGGAACAGATAAGGCACACCATAGTACCTCTTAAATTTTTCACTGAACGTGTGCCCCAGACATGGAGGAGAGGAAGCACATACCCTCACACCCAGGGTGCAGCCTGAGACAATTCACTACACACTAAAAATTTCTTTGAGGTTGTGTGTCTGCATAAGACTTCATATCTCTTTTGACGGAAGCTGGCCATAGGCTGCGTCCCCGCCTTTCCAGGAAACTACTAAAGTTCCTGCAGAAGTAAAGTAGGATTTCATAAGAACATGATGGATGGAGAAGAGAAAACCTATGGCGGCTGTGAAGATCCTGCCATGGATGTCATATCAATATCTTCGGACGGTCATGAATTTGTTGTCAAAAGAGAACATGCGCTAATATCCGGAACAATAAAAACCATGTCGAGTGGCCCTGGTCACTTTGCTGAGAACGAAACTAATGAAGTCCATTTTATTTTTTTTTTCATTATTTTTTTAATGCTTGTTTATTTTTGAGAGAGAGACAGAGCACGAGTGGTGGAGGGGGCAGAGAGAGAGGGAGACACAGAATCCAAAGCAGGCTCCAGGCTCCGAGCTGTCGGCACAGAGCCTGCTGCGGGGCTTCAACCCGCGAACCGTGAGACCATGACCTGAGCCAAAGTCAGACGCTTAACCGAGCCACCTAGGCTCCCCCTAATGAAGTCAATTTTAGAGAGATCCCTTCACATGTGCTATCAAAAGTATGCACGTATTTTACCTACAAGGTTCGCTACACTAACAGCTTCACAGAGATTCCTGAATTCCCATTTGCACCTGAAATTGCACTGGAACTGCTGATGGCTGAGAACTTTCTAGATTGTTAAATAAAATAAATTATTTAAAAAAAGACGTCATGGGGCGCCTGGGTGGCTCGGTCGCTTAAGCATCCGACTTCGGCTCAGGTCACGATCTCTCGGTCCATGAGTTCGAGCCCCGCGTCGGGCTCTGTGCTGACAGCTCAGAGCCTGGAGCCTGTTTCAGATTCTGTGTCTCCCTCTCTCTCTGCTCCTCCCCTGTTCATGCTCTGTCTCTCTCTGTCTCAAAAATAAATAAACGTTAAAAAAAAAATTTTTTTTTAAATAAAAATAAAAAAAGACTTCATATCTATTTTATCATTGTAAAAAATAATGTGCTTAATTACTCACCATCATGCAACCTGAACCTTCAGGAAAACGGCCATGTTCAACTCACGGCTTTAGGCTTAACGGTCATGTCGTGCTGTGGCTGAGGGTCTGGGCTTGGGAAGCACTCCATCTGGATTCAAATCCTACCTCTAGGGCAAGTTCCTAATTCTTTTGTGGCTCAGTTTCCTTATCTACATAATGAGGATTTACAGCAGTGCCTACTTCGGAGCAGCGCGTTGAAAAGGTTAAAAAAGTTAATATGCATCAAATACTTGGTACACCCATCCGATAAGTGTTAGTTTTGGGGCGCCCAGGTGGCTCAGTCGGTTAAATGTCCAACTCCAGCTCAGGTCATGATCTTGCAGTTTGTGAGCTCAAGCCCCGCGTCGGGCTCTGTACCGACAGCTCGACAGCTCGGAGCCTGGAGCCTCCTTCGGATTCTGTGTCTCCCTCTCTCTCTGCCCCTCCCCAACTCGTGCTCTGTCTCTCTCTCCCCCTCTCAGAAATCAATAAACATTACAAAAAAAAAAAAAAAAGATAGCTTTTATCATTATGAGTTACACTCGGTATTTTACCCCCGTTCCTAAATCCCACTGGAAAAGCAGTAGATAACACGGCAAAGATAAACTTGTAAGGTAAAAAACCTGGGGAATTATTGTTGTTTCAAAGTAGTGGAGTTAGAGATACAGCAATATGTTTTTGTTGTATGGGCAAGAAAGTTTGGGCACAGACTTGTGCTACAGTCACTTTAGAGTGAGAGTTCTGAATCCGTTCTGTACTTAAACCCGTCTCCCTTTCTTCACCAAGCCGGCAAAGCTTTGTGTTCCACGAAGGATGGAATAACATAAACGGGAATACACAGAGTTTGGGCCCCATAGTTTTGGGGGTCAACACCATCCATACACCCTCCGCTTTTTATAAACAGATGAATACTACGTTTGGACAATGGTTACACTCTCCACATCCTCCACAGGGGCTACTTTGTTGGTTACGTTCAGGAAATCTGCAAGGCTGTGGAGAACGTGAACAGGGTTCAAATGCGGCCCTTCTGTGGCAGGCTCTGAGTTGGAATGCGGTACAACGAGAAGCTTCTGAAGCTCGCCCAAGTTAAACACGGGGTTTGTCACACACACGGCAGTGACATAAAACGGGTGCGTGATGGCGCCCCTGCTTTTTCTACAGCGTGAGACCCGAGCCCAACCCTCCGAGCGAGGGTCTGCGAGATCTGTGCTGGGGGTGGCTGCTCGACTGAGTTGCCTTTTAACCAAATACCCTCCGAAGCCAGAATCCTTCTTTGTGTGCGGGGAACTGTCACCGGCTGTGCTCTGTTTCCACTGAGGGCAGGACAGGAGGAAATAGAATGGATCAAACAGCACAGACGGGAGTTAGCGTAGATACAAGAGAAAATATTCTGACTGTGAGAATTATCCAACAGTCAGGGAGAGCTATGTAGGGCACTATAGAACCCTCTTCTCTGAATATCTTTTTGAGAATCCTCAGCACGGGCTGAGGGGAGAAAGCTGGTTCTGAAACAGTGATTGGAGGCCGACATTTCACAAAATGGGGTACCCGTTGACAAACTCCTGATTTTCTGAAATCTTGGTGGAAAATGAAAGGCCCTTCAGACTAAAAAGTGTACCTCCTGCTCCCCTAATCTTGATTAATAGCTTTCCTTTTTAAAATGTAAACACTGCCCACATGGTCACATACATCAGCCGTTTCTAACAGTATACATCTCCAGAATCGGATAATCTCCTAAAACCCAACCAGGATGCTTCCCCCCAGGGAACGAAGGTGTAACGAACCCAGAAGAAGGCCTGGGTCCACCCAGGACTATCCACTGAGGTGGGTGCCAGGAAAGAACAGGAGGTGATGAAGTCAGGATCAAAGGGAACAGGAAGACCGTAAAATCACCTACCTTCTTCATGGTTTTATCCAAGTTTCTATCAATCTATACAACGACTGAGGAACACTGAAAATCCTCCTCTTGCCCATCGCTGGCTCCACGCTGTGAATTCCAAGCTGGGAAGATTGCCAAGGCGCCTTCTGGACTCATCATTCTCTGATTCCGGGATGCCTCTGTTTCCCAAAATGCCACACAGTCTGTCTTCCAAAGAAGCTCAGAGACCCAAGGGGGAGGATCCCTGGGTAAAGACAAAAATGGAGCCATTACCAATACATGGGGTTAAGCCACCAGAGACGGAGTGGAACTTTTAGGAGGAAAATAAAGAGACCACATATAATCTATTAACAATAGCCGACACTTATGGAGAACTTAATATGTGCCGGGAAAATATTCCAAGTGCTTTGTATGTGTTATCTCATTTAATCCTCACGACACTGTATTGTCCCCATTCTAGAAAACTGGATGAGGAGACCATGCCACCAAGAGGTTCGGAGTCGTTCCAAGTCTCCCAGCTGATAGGCAGAGGGGCTGGGCATGGCGGTCATTAAACTCCGTGGAATGTGCTGGATGGGTGTCCCTTTTCTCTTTCTTGAGTCACATCTTTGGTTCTCTCTTCACTCATCGTTTCCACTGAGCTTGTGGGGGGAGACTGGATGTGTCATGATTGTCGCCAAAGGAGCCCCAGGAAAGAGAACAAGGAGTGAGAAGTTTAGACCAGATCTGAGAGTCAGGAAAGAAGTCCTTGTTCTTCTCAGTCACTTCGTCCCCCGGTAGTAGGAGTAAGATCAAAAGGGCCAGGGGCGCCTGGGTGGCTCAGTTGGTTAAGCGTCCAACTTCGGCTCAGGTCATGATCTCACGGTCCGTGAGTTCGAGCCCCGCGTCGGGCTCTGTGCTGACCGCTCAGAGCCTGGAGCCTGTTTCAGATTCTGTGTCTCCCTCTCTCTGTGACCCTCCCCCATTCACGCTCTGTCTCTGTCTCAAAAATAAATAAACGTTAAAAAAAAATTTTTAAAAAAAAGTGCCAAAATTCTTGCTGCCACTTCTCTCTCCATGCCCATCACAGACCATCCTCCCTCATGCTGAGCCAGAACAAAGCTGTAAAATCTTGGTCAACACAGTACAGGAATTGGTGATCGAAATGATTTTTTTTTTTTTTCTATTCTTGACCTGACACACAGTCTGCTTTCTTTTACCGCATCTCAAACCCACTTATAACTTAGGCATAACACCAGCACAGCAGAACTAACTGGTAAATCACAACATCCACAAAGGTATGACCAGCTGGTCACATGCAGTCACTTCTTCAGTCCTTAATGCATCCATTGATAATGATCAAAGATAATCCATTGATAATGTTCAAAGAGCAGCCCCTTGTGCTCCCTGGGTCAATTAATGATAGAGCCAAGAGAAAACACCTGTGCAAAGACAAGAGGGTGCTGGAGAAGAAGTGGTGGGGGTGGGGGCAGGGGAGGATCTTGGCCTCCAGCTGGTATTGGGTACCACTCCTGAACCCAGGCTGGGATGGGGAGCAGAGCCTTTGTGAGAGCTTTCCCAGCCTCATTCCAGTCCACAAAGCAGCCACAGGATCCTGTCACCAGCCAGAGGCACAATGTCTGGGACCCTACCCCAGGGAACTCTTCCCCCTTTCCAAATACAGTGTTCCCTTTTTTAATTAAAATTCATTCAGCCCCAGTGAAACCAAGCTCAGTTTCCACCCGCCTCTTTTTTACTCTTCTTACCTCCCCAACTCGAGAAGAAAAATAATTCTAATGAGCCAAAGAGCGTCTGCCCACAGGAAATGTTTGCATGGCCGACGGACTCGAATTGGTGTGCAAAATGAGTTCACAGAAGTGTCTGAGAAGTAATTCTAGACATTGGGGAGGAAATGTTTCAGAAGAATGAAGACTCTACAGGGACAGATGGAGAAGACAGCAAAGGGATTTGGCAACCACCCTTGGCCACAGCGGACAGAGCAGGATTCTCCCTTTCTCTGTCTTCCTTGAAGGAAACTGGTGCCCTAGATGCTGATTGCACTTCTTGGGTGGACAAAGCAGAACAGTTGTGTTCATTGCTTTGCCTTTCAACTATTTCCCCTCAAGGAAACATGTTAATAGAGCAGTCGTAGGTGGGTTTGAAGTTTATTTTGCGTTTTTTAAAGTGGCCAGCTAGCTATAGATGCTACATGTGGGGATTTCATTCTAAGTTCACCTTCTCACATCAAGTCCAGAATAGTAGCAGTAGAGCTTTTCGGGGGGTGGGGAGGGGGGAGACATTTTTTCACACTTAGGATACAATTTAAATAAAACTGCAGAAAAGGAAAATGGCGGGGGAAGAGTTACCATGACTCTGGCAAGATGTTTACTATGAGGAAAAGAGACATGAGCAGGAACCCACAAAAGGGCCAAGGAAGATCGTGAAAGAAAAAAGAATAGGATCTGAACATTGGGATCCACCATTTATTCATTCCTCCTCTTAAAAAAAAAATTTTTTTAAGTGTTCATTTACTTTTGAGAGAGAAAGAGTACAAGCAGGGGAGGGGCAGAGAGAGACAGAAGGAGACAGAATCCAAAGCAGGCTCCTGACTGTTAGGTCAGAGGTGTTAGGTCAGAGCCCAA
Organism: Panthera uncia; assembly: GCF_023721935.1. Classification (NCBI taxonomy): domain Eukaryota; kingdom Metazoa; phylum Chordata; class Mammalia; order Carnivora; family Felidae; genus Panthera; species Panthera uncia. The sequence goes on from NW_026057580.1 coordinate 102,585,359, forward strand.
CGTGGGGCTTGAACCCACGAACCATGTGATCATGACCTGAGCCTAAGTCAGATGCTTAACTGACTAAACCACCCAAGTGCTCTTCATTCCTTCTTCTATCTCTTCCATTCACAAGGTTGAATCAAGATAATCTACTAGGGGCGCCTGGATTGCTCAGTCAGTTGAGTGTCCAACTTTGGCTCAGGTCACGATCTCGCGGTCTGTGAGTTCAAGCCCCACATCAGGCTCTGTGCTGACCACTCAGAGCCTGGAGCCTGTTTTGGATTCTGTGTCTCACTCTCTCTCTGCCCCTCCCCTGCTTGCACTCTTTCTCTGTCTCAAAAATAAATAAAACATGAGGGGCACCTGGGTGGCTCAGTCGGTTGAGCGGCCGACTTCGGCTCAGGTCATGATCTTGCGGTCTATGAGTTCGAGCCCCGCGTCGGGCTCTGTGCTGACAGCTCGGAGCCAGGAGCCTGTTTCAGATTCTGTGTCTCCCTCTCTCTGACCCTCCCCTGTTCATGCTCTGTCTCTCCCTGTCTCAAAAACAAATAAAATGTTAAAAAAAAATTTTTTTAAATAATAATAAATAAAACATGAAAAAAAATTAAAAAAAAAAAAGATAATCTGGTAAGTAAAATAGCCCAATATTAATGTTTTAACTATGTGGGACCTGGTACTCCATCATCACCATCATCATCATCACCATCATCACCTTCTACATTCAAGTACTTATTTGCTAATACGGCCCATACTTTCTGCCATGATAACTTGGAGCTATTAAAAAAAAAAAAAAAAAAGGAAACATTTCTGGGGGAATCACAGGAGATGCTTCTGGACTAGCCCTTGCCTGACTCTGATGAAAGTCACCGATGGGATGGAGAATATTTAGAATTTATGAGAAGACTTGGAGAGAGCTACTCCAGAAGAAAATACCATTTGGTACCAACTCTGGTGCTTGTGGGTAGGTTTCTATTTTGATGTCCTGGATTTCAGATAAATAAAATGTTTCTTACAAAGTAGCCGTCAAGCAACTTCCATGGGTTTACAGTTTGGGGGAGCAGAAAGCCACAAAAGAGGGTCTTGACATGATCTGGGGGCTTCAAGAATGTAAAAAGATCTACATATTCAGTAATGCTTGGCTCTTGAATGGAAGAAGGGACAGACTTGGGATTCTGGGGAAAAGAGGGAACCCTGGCAGGCAATAAAAGTTGAATTTCTGAAGTTCACACAGGGGTCTTATACATCTTACATGTATACAAAGACATTGAGTTTCTCACTGTTAATTTCTTAACCTATCTAAAACAAACAATTACTGAGAAAGAAAACCTATATAAACAAAATTTCTTTTGGAGTAGCCCAATAAAGAAAGAACTGTACATTTAATAGCTGCACATGAATGAACTGGTAATCATTAAAAGGAAAGATAAGAAAAAGACCCCCCCACAGAGGGGGGAATTCTAGATAAAGAGCCATATTTCCTACAAACAAGTATGCAAACAAAACAGACCAGGCAAAAAGCACTAGAGAAAAAGGGGAGGAAGCTGAACAACGGCTTTATTGATTTAAGACATGTGGATTTCATTAGGAAAGCTGAATGCATAAAAATGGGTTGTGATATCTGAAACGAGGCAAGGAGCAAAATTAGGTCACAGAGCTCCTCGGACAAAACGAATGATGAATCTTTATTAGGTAATTGGACTCGAAGGTAGGAAGAAAAAAAAAAGACCTCTTTTCTTCCCCAACCCCCCTTCGGATAGTTTTTGAGCCTTCAAAGGTAAGTCTGCATGTCGAACTGAAATGGCAAATCCCAGAGCCCCCCTCTCTGACCCAGCATCTGCACTGCCAAAGAACCCCTGAGCCAGAAACCAGAGATTCCCCAGGAAAACACACACACACCGATATGGAAATAAATGATAAAGAGATCAAAGCAATGCATGTAAGATGTCCCAATGGCCCCAACACAAAGCTTCAGCTGAATTTGAAAGTAATAAAGTAGCAATAATAATATTTTTTCCCTTGGATAGACATTTTCCTCTTAAGAGCTTATAACCCACGGTAGCCTATACGAGGTTGATACGCTATTCATATGGGAGTCTCATTTTAATAACAATGACACAGAAGCGACAATCACTGAACCGTTCAGATGAGACAGTTTATACTTCCACAAATACATAGAAAGTGTGATGGGAATCCTTTTGCAGAAAACCTCTGAAATCCAATTTTGACGCTTTGGTTTGGCATGCTGAATCAAAGAAAATTTTTTAATTAAGGGAAACGGTCTTTGAAACTCTTATATCTTTCTTTCTGTCCCCTTCCCTCTGTGCATTCGTTTTTCCAGCACATTCTCACTTTTATTTTTGTGAACTAGTTGCCTCTTCCTGCTTCCCATCAAGAACCATGATCCCATAAACTGGCCCTTCCCCACCACCTTTGCACACCCCCTTTGGACCCAGGATCCTGTTCCTCTGGGACCAGCCCATGGAAGGTCTCCTCATGTCAACCAATACAGGAAAGAGTTATTGGTTCAGTGTTTTACCCCCACTGGATAACACTAACACCTAAATGGCTGCCTTAGATTATAGTTCAGCACACAATGTTATAAATTGAGCTAAATAACCGTGGGTGACTTTACTGACCAAAAAAATACTGACTTTTTTACCTTAGAAGAGTATATGAGTTTTTAGAGCACCTGATTTGTGCAAGGGATGTGGCTAAACTCTTTGAAACTACACAGGAAATACAACCCTTCGCCAACCTCGTCTCCAGAGTTTAAGACAAGACGAGGAAAGTAAGCCAAGTAGCTTTAATGTGAGGCTGATATGCGGCACGAGGGAGGGATATAGAGACCTGGGGTTGAGAGGGGTTCTCCCCTGGGTGAAGGGACTGGGGACGGATACACAAAATGTTCCGAAGAAGGTCAGATTTCAACAGGTAGCTTGGGGAGGACCGGGCAGACAAAAAAAAGCTTGAGTAAAGGTGGGAAAGGTCCTAACGGGGGCTTGTTCCTTAGACAGCCCTCAGGAATGCACAGTGATGGAAGGCCTCAATGGTGTAGATAAAAAAAGACGGATCCCAGAATCAGCCTTCCACGTCACAGCCTCCTTGCCAACCAGCATAGTCCCGGCTGTCACCCACTGGACTCCTAATGGAAGTTCGAGAGAGAGAGAGAGTGCCCCCTTCCGCGGGGCAGGTGTCAAATGCCAAGCCAAGAAATTTGAATCTAATTGCAAGGGTCTTGGGGAGCCTCAGAAAGCACAATAAATTACCTTTCCAGACTCACACACGTGCAAGTGTGTGAGCGTGTGTGTGGCATTAGGTATATTCACATTGTTGAACGCAGCCATCGCCACCATCCATCTCCAGAACATCCTGCAACCTGAAACTCCATACCCATTAAACAACAACTCCCCATTCTCCCCACCCCCCCTTCCCCTCCACGCAAGAACCATCCTTCTAATTTCTGCCTGCATGGCTTTGACTACGCCAGGGACCTCACATAAGTGGAATGATACCATATCTGTGTGCAGCTCACTGGACTTGGCATAGCGTGCTAATGGCTTTTAGAAGTTAATGCAGCTTCCACATGTGTATGAGCCTGGGAAACAGGTTAAATATGGAGCACATCCGGCCAGAGAGGTATCACAGCAGAATGCAAGGAGCGTGAGCAGCTGAGGCAGAACCCCTACTTTTGAAGCATGGGCCCAGCATTATCGGCTGTGTGGCTGGAGGAAAGTCACTGCAACTCTCTGTGCCCGGACCTGCCCACATGTGAAATGGAAATAACGACAGTGCCCATCCAGGGGGTTATTGTGGAGATCAAATAAGTTAATATATGCAAAACACTTACAACAGTGCCTGGCACATAGTTGACATCGGACAAATATTAATGTGGTTTACAATAAAGGACCTACGTGAATGTCTGCAAAATTATAAAGTTTATATTCTTAGGAAACGCTTAAATGTTTCTGAACCGGTTATTCGTGCAAAAAAGCCAAGAAGTATACTCTCAAAAAGCAGATCTTCGAAAATTAAACATGCATTTTCTGTTTGATACATAGAAAGAAAAAAACCTGTTGAATGCAATAACCCTTGATCCTGGGAAAAGATAAGATCTAAAAGGAAACTGGAGGAATCTGGACAGGTTTATGAAAGATATGCCCCAAACCTCTGTCTAACAGACATTACATCCAGAAGGGTGGATAAATCAGGTCCCATTCAAGAAGTGCAAGGTAAAATTTTGGGCACCTGGGTGGCTCGGTTGTTTAAGCATTCGACTTCGGCTCAGGTCATGATCTCATAGTTTGTGAGTTCAAGCCCCACGTGGGGCTCTGTGCCAATGGTGCAGAGCCTGCTTGGGATTCTCTCTCCCTCCCTCTCTTTCTGCCCCTCCCCTGCTCTCTCTCTCTCTCTCTCTCTTAAAAGAAATAAAGTTTAAAAAATCTATTAAAAAAGAAGTGAAAAGTAAAACTTAAAACACTAGGTGATGAAGCAAAATAGTTTAATATTACTAATGTTCCCAGGTTGCAATTGGAGATGTTATAAGCAGTGAATCCTCAGAGAGGGAGAAAAAAATCCTTTTATGTACTTATGGAAGTGTGGACTTTCCCCATTATTGAACAAAAAGATGTCATTTATCTTAGAAAAGTTCATTTTAAGGATTTTAGAAAACCGAAAAGGTCATTCATTGAATACAGATTTCACAAATGAAATTCCTTGCCCACCTACTAACTTTCTATGTCTTTCTTTTTCCTCAGTTAGAAGTAACCACCGTCACTCCGTGGCTTAACTTAGCCAATCATCTTCCAGAGTTCTGCCACCTGCTCTCCCAGGACTTTTGCAGGAGAGCCACACAGCCTCCGCAGTGGGTCATGGTGGTGACCTTCCAGTATCATAGGTGAGTGTGCATCCCATCACAGACTGGCTTTTTTTCTCACCCATTTGATGGTTTGGGCATATAATCATCTCTGGGATAGACCAAAACCAAAAGAGCCTAATGTAGTACACTGGGGAGCCACTGAGAGGGTCATTTGAGTCAAGCCATGGGTTTCAGAGTGGGGCAGCCAGAGGTCAAGTCTCTGCTCCCATCTTGAGTCTGAAATCACCTGGGTCTTCATTTACAGTAGGACCAGAAGGACAAAGAATTAAATTGCTTCGACCCAGCAGAGACCAGTTCAGAAATACAGTTTTCTCTTTTGAGGGCATATTCATAATTCTGTCTTATCTTAAGCTTTCGCTTGGCCATTTTTGTGCTGTGCTGGCCTCAGAGTCAGAGTCTGTTGTCTGAAAGGGTTTTTCTGAAATGTTTACCCAGGAAGCACATGGAATGCACCCCGACAAGTAAAGCCCATGTTTCCACTGTTCACTGAGGCTCTTTGTTTTCACATATCAAATACCAAATACTTTATTTGCTAATAAAGATTCAAGACTTCAGCCACGGGGAAAAGAAAGGGAACCAGTGGAAATTAGTGGCATCCCAGTAAAAGGGAAAATATTTCATTAATTTCATTTTGAAAAGCAGGCTTTCATGGGTGCTAGAAAATTCCCCTAGCGTTGTTTCATTAAAAAGCACGGTATGTGTCAGAGTATGAAAACAGGAAAGGGGTGAGAGAGTCGCCGTTGTTTGATCATCTCACTCAAGGGGAAATTTGTCTGAGATAAACAGTTCTCAGAAACAGCAATCGTTTCATGATCTGATGCTTTCAATGGTTGTGGTATACTCCAAGTGAGGCTTGGACTGAAAATCCACACTCTTCAGGGCTATGAAAGGCAGGGCAAGTCAGTGGACTGTCTTAGGACTTGAAAGAACCTGGGACCCAAAGGGGTAATGATTTCACTATCAGACAGTAACTTTAATTTGTGGGGACTGGCAAAGAAAAAAAAGACATAATTATTTGGCAATTATAGGGAAGTTGATTGAGAGGTGATTATAGGAAAAACATATAAACATCCTTGGATTGTTCAAAAGGATAAAATATTAACATTAGACTTGGTAATTAGATAGTCCTAATAAAATTTCTAAGGGAGTTACTAAAATACTAGTTATAGAGTTTATCACTTCCAGACTAGTGGGACGGTGAGGTGGGAAATAGTACAGAAAAGGAAACATATTTCCTAAATTTATACAACCATTATATGGCTTATATAAAAAAAGAAAAAAATGGAAAATTACCGAAATAAGCATGCAATTTAAGAAGTTAACCTGAAAAACACAATATAATCCACCCAAAGAGGCTGGAAAAAAAAGAAAAGAAAGGAAAGACAGGAGAAGAAATCAATGAAATAGGAAAAATAAAAACAATAAAGAGGATCTATATGCCAGAAGTTGGATTTTTAGGAAGATTAATAAATGAATACTTGCCTCACATAACTGATCAAGAAAAAAGAGAGAAGGTATAAATAAACAATAAAATGGGCCAAACCACAAATATAGTGGAGATTATGAAGATTTAAAAAAAAGAATAATATGAATAAGTTTATAAAAATAAATTGAAAACTTAGATGAAATGGACAAGATCCTAGAATGACTCAAGCAACAGTAGAAAATCTGAATGGTTTGATAATAACAAACAAAATTAGATCAGTAGTTGAAAATCTTCCCACAAGAAAACCAAGCCTAACTTTTGGTTCTACAGGTAAGTTCTCCCAAAATTCAGGAACAGATATTTTCAATGTTACCAACCTCTTTCGGAAAGCAGAAAAAGAGGAAATATTACCTCAACTTATTTTACAAAATTTGTATAATTCTGTTTTGAAAATGGGGGGGGGGGGGAACGGCTCATGCATAAGAATTGAGCGAAATTCCTAAGCAAAATATTGGTAGCCTGAATTCTGTATGTTGTATACTACATCATAATCAAGTTAGATTTATTTTAGTAATGCAAGATTACTTCAAATTCAGAAAATCTGTTGATATAATTGACATTACAGATTAAAAGGATGAGGGGATATAATCATCCTAATAGATTCAGAACAAGCAGTTGATGAAATTCAATATGCAGCAGAGTAACAATAGAAGAGAATTTCCTTAATGTGATCAAAGGTCCACATTTAAAAAAAAAGACAATAAATACCGTATTTAATGTTGAGATGTTGAAAGTATATTTTTTGAAATCAGGAACAATTCAAGGACACACTTTCTTACTGCTATTCCATCTTGTTCTAGAAGTCTTAGTCTTCCTAGATAAGCAAGAAAAACATATTAAAAAATATAAGAATTGAAAAGGAGGAAGAGCCCTTGGTTGGCTCACAGTTAAGCACCCAACTCTTGATTTCAACTCAGGTCTTAATCTCATGGTCATGATCTCATAGTCATGAGATCAAGCCCCATGTCAGACTCTGCACTAAGCATAGAAACTGCTTAGGATTCTCTCTCTCTCTGCCCCTCCCCATCCAACTCTCTCTCAGAATAAATAAATAAACTTTTTAAAATCTTTAAAAAAAAAGGAAGAAACAAAATTATTACTGTATATATAGATCATATGACTGCATAGAAAACCTAAAAAATATCTACAAAATGTTAACATTAGAACTTCTGGCATGGTTACTAGATATAATACCAATTTGTAAGAGTTCATTGTTCTCCATTCCAATAACAAATATTTGAGTTTAATGTTTTAAAAAGATACCGTTTACAAGATCAAGAAATACATACAATAACTTAGGAATAATTCCAAAACAACACAGGCAATACTTTCCTGCAAAAATAATTCTATAAATGTAGAATTCTTTTAAATATTTAAAAGCATAAAAATATTTACATAAATTGGGGCACCTGGCCAGCTCAGTTGGTAAAGCATGAGACTCTTGATCTTAGGGTTATGAGTTCAAGCCCACATTGGGTGTAGAGATTATTTAGAAATAAACCTAAAAAAATTTTTTTTAATCTACATAAAAGGAAGGACATACTAATTTAATAGACCAGAAAGCACAATTTCACAAAGATGTTAGGTCTTAGGGGCACCTAGGTGGCTCAGTCGGTTAAGCACCTGACTCCTGATTTCAGCTCAGGTCATGATCTCATGGTCATAAGTTTGAGCCCCACATTGCGCTCTGCTCTGACAGTGTGAAGCCTGTTTGGGATTCTCTCTCCCTGTTCCTCCCCCACTCTCTCTCTCTCAATCTCAAACTATATAAATTAAAAAAAAAAAAAAAAAGATGTTAGGTCTTATACAAGTGTATTATAGACTAAGTGAAATTCCAACTGAAATCCCTAAACGATTTTTCTTGGAAGTTGACAACTTCTAAAATTTATATTAGAGGACAAAGAGCTTATTATAGTCAAGACCTCTTGAAGAAGATAAAGCAGGTAGAGGGATTTCCTCAACCAGACAGCAAGGCTCACTACAATGCTATAGTAATTAAGATAATGTGATCTGTCTTAATGGAACAGACAAACAGACCAATGGGACGGATTAAGACATGCCTAGAATGCCTAGACACAGACCCACACACGTGTAAACACTGACATTTGTTGGAAGTGATATTACAGAGGTAGCTTGGAGTACTCCCAGGTGGTGTGGAACTCTTAACTATCTCTATAAAAAAACTATATTGGATCTCTACCTTGTAACTTACTCAAAAACTAATTCCTGACAGCTGAAGGATTTAAATGGGAAAAGCAAAATTTTAAACCTTTAAATCCAGGCTCTTAAGAAACATACACTGAAGTATTTAGGGGCAAAGGGTCATGATTGATTTACCTTACTTTTAAATGTTTAAAGAGAGAAAGAGAGAAAAAAAATAGTGGGAGAGAGAAAACGCAAAAGGAAATGAAGATAAAATGTAAACAATATGGGAATCTGGTTATAGGACTTACTGGAGCCCTTGGTACAATTTTTATACCGTCAACTTATCTGTGAGCTGGGAGCTATTTGAAAATAAAAAGCCTTTTTTTCTTTTACATAAATCTTTTAGAAGACGACACAGGAGACAACCTTTATCACCTCAGGGTACAGAAGGCAAACACAACTCAAAAGATGAAAATCATAAGGGAAAATATTGACGAAATAGGTTGAAAAATGTCTGTTCCTTAGAAGACGCCGTGAAGAGAGTAGAAATTTCTTTGTAATCAAAGAAATGCAAATTAAAACCCCGATGGGGCATAATTTCAGACACACATGATTGGCAAATATTAAAAATGTCAATGATAGCAAGTATTCATATGTACAGCACGGTGACTGTAGTTAATAATACTGTGTGGCATATTTGAAAGTTGCTAAGAAAGTAGGTCTTAAAAGTTGTCATCACGAGAAAAAATAACTATGTACGGTCATCTGTGCTAACTAGACCTACTGTTGCTATCATTTTGCAATATACATACATATCGAATTACTATGTTGTACACCTGAAGCTAATATAATGTACATGTCAACTATATCTCAATTTTGAAAAAGTGTTCAGAAAGACCTGGAACCACCAGAGGTCTCATAGGCAGTAGCGTAAAAATCAGTGCAACCTTCAGCAACATCTATTAATGGTGACCCAGCAATTTCACTCCTAGATACTTACAGACACTAGCAAAATTCGTGCACACGTAAACCAGGGGACACATATAGGATTGTTTATAATAGCATTGTTTGTAATATATAAAAAGACTGAAAAGAATCTAAAATTTCCATCAAGAGTGAAGTGCATAAATACAATGTGATATGTTAATAGAATAGAATATCAAATAGCTATGTACAGCAACATGAATGAGTCCCAGAAGCGTTGAGGGGGTCCAAAGTAAGTCCCGAAAATACATTCAAGCAGTCGAGATGAGATTTTGAAAAATGAGGAGTGAGCTAGGAGAAGAGAGGAAAGGACACGGCAGTCACAGAGACAAGGGACAGCATAACCCTTTCAGGATCTGCAAATGCACCCCTCCTCCATCAACATTTCCCTAAGGTGGACCTCAGGTATCCATGAATTCAGGCTGATACCTTTTATTAAACCATGAGAAATTCTGTATAAGTGAATTGCTTCTTAGAAATAGCTGCATAAGGAGGGGCACCTGGGTGGCTCAGCGGGTGAAGTGTCCAACTTTGGCTCAGGTCATGATCTCACAGTTCATGGGTTTGAGCCCCGCGTCAGGCTCCCGGAGCCTGCTTTGGATTCTGTGTCTCCCACTCTCTCTGCCTCTCCCCTGCTCATACTCTGTCTCTGTCTCTCAAAAACAAATAAACATTGAAAAAGAAAAAAGAAAAAAGCAATAGCTGCAGAAGGGGAAGAATGAGTTTAGGAAGCCAAGAAAAGAGGTAAAGCCCTTAGAAAAGGAGTAAAAATGTCTGCAATTAATTCCTCATAGGACTCAGGTGGGGAAATTAAATCCTGTGCATAGGCCTTCCCTCCAGCGACGTCCCCAAGGATGAAAGGGGCAAAGACAAATGCAAGGCTTGTTTCAATGTGAAGATTACAGAAGTACAATCAAGCTGCATTAACCTGAATTTTGGAGAGGGATTTTAAAAGTCAAAGACAACTAAATTAAGGTTTTCCCTCAGCTTTTTCCATCTCAGGTGCTTAAGTTACTCCCTGAGATCACAATGGGAATGAGCAGTTTTTAAAAGTTAGAGGGATTTTCCACAAACGTATGGCCAACTAATCTTTGACAAAGCAGGAAAGAATATCCAATGAAATAAAGACAGTCTGTTCAGCAAGTGGTGCTGGGAAAACTGGACAGCGACATGCAGAAGAATGAACCTGGACCACTTTCTCATACCATACACAAAAATAAACTCAAAATGGATGAAAGACCTCAATGTAAGACAGCAAGCCATCAAAATCCTTGAGGAGAAAGCAGACAAAAACCTCTTTGATCTTGGCCGCAGCAACTTCTTACTCAACATGTCTCCAGAGGCAAGGGAAACAAAGCAAAAATGAACTATTGGGACCTCATCAAAATAAAAAGCTTCTGCACAGCGAAGGAAACAATCAGGAAAACTAAAAGGCAACGGTCACAATGGGAGAAGGTATTTGCAAATGACATATCAGATAAAGGGTTAATATACAAAATGTATAAAGAACTTTTCAACTCAACACCCAAAAAACAAATAATCCAGTGAAGAAATGGGCAAAAGACATGAATAGACACTTCTCCAAAGAAGAGATCCAGATAGCCAACCAACACATGAAAAAATGACCCCATGACCCAGCAATTGCACTACTAGGCATTTATCCACGGGATACAGGTGTGTTTTGAAAGGACACATGTACCCCAATGTTCATAGCAACACTATCAACAGTAGTCAAAGTATGGAAAGAGCCCAAATGCCCATCGATGGATGAATGGATAAAGAAGATGTGGTATGTATATATATATATATATATATATATATATACACACACAATGGAGTATTACTCAGCAATCAAAAAGAATGAAATCTTGCCATTTGCAATTATGTGGATGGAACTGGAGGCTATTATGCTAAGTGAAACTAGTCAGTCAGAGAAAGACAAAAATCATATGACTTCACTCATATGAGGATTTTAAGAGACACAACAGATGAACATAAGGGAAGGGAAATAAAAATAATATAAAAACAGGGAGGCGGGCAAAACAGAAGAGACTCATAAATATGGAGAACCAACTGAGGGTTACAGGAGGGGTTGTGGGAGGGGGGATGGGCTAAATGGGTAAGGGGCACTAAGGAATCTACTCCTGAAATCATTGTTGCACTATATGCTAACTAATTTGGATGTAAACTTTAAAAAATAAAAAATAAAATTAAAAAAAAAGTTAGAGGGATTTTTTGTCTAGAAAGAAATATTTACTGTAGCAGGGCTTAAAATTAGTATTCAATCCATTAAAACTATAAATTGAGAATCTCGGTGCTTACAAATGTTTAAATTCAACCTACAAATCTTGTTTCTTTTTTATTTAGAAATATAGTAATTGTCCAAATATAAGAAAAGTCATTTCACATCCCTTGATTAATTTTTAAATTAGCTCATAAGTAAAAGAACTGAACTGTCTTCTCTTAAATAACAAAATTCGCTTAGACATTCCATACTACAGTTACAAATTTAGTACACATAATTAAATATATTTAATTATATTAAATATAATAATTTATATTTAGTACATAATTAAATATATTTAATACATCGTGGCAGATGCCTGTCAAGTAAATTTAACAAATCTAAAAGTACATTCCTTTCTAACATTTAATCACCTATTGTGGCTCCAATAAATTTTAGAATACAGTAAAGTCAATAATTCTAATCTCACACGTCTTAAAATCAGATAACACATACTAAATGTAGCACAGTCATGACAAAACTTACTACATTCATGTGATCCTTACGAATGCATACCTTACATAACACCATCAACATTACCTTAACTTTTTAATCCTGGATGTACAAGTTTATGCAGTGGAGACCAGCATTAACACTCTGGCTGGCTGCAGCAACCAGAGTGGAGGCCAGTGATAGATCTTGCCATTGACCTGGGCCGGGTGACCCTTCCTGAGTCACAGGCCAACAAGGGGAACCCTGGTTCAACCTTAGGCTCTGTCTGCTTACTCAATAATTCACTGAAATAGTTTCATAATATTTTGCTTCATGCCCACACTCCCTTCCAATTCCCTGCCCCACCCAGATTGCAACATTTTTTTTTGAACCAAATAATATATCTTGGAGGGCTTTTAAAAATAATTTTTAATGTTTATTTTTGAGAGAGAGACAGAGTGCGAGCAGGGGAGGTGCAGAGAGAGAGGGAGACACGGAATCTGAAGCAGGCTTCAGGTTCTGAGCCGGCAGCACAGAGCCCGACTCAGGGCTCGAACCCATGAACCATGAGATCATGACCTGAGCCAAAGTCGGATGCTTAACCAATTGAGCCACCCAGGTGCCCCTGAACAATTTTTTCAAGATCAGTTTATAAAGAACTTCCTCGATATTCTTAATGACTGCAGTGACCTTTGTTGTATGGATAATATGTACCATAATTTACTTAAGTACCCCTTTATTAATATTTATATTGTTTCTATTCTTTCATTAATACAATTGATGCAACATAAAGCCTTGTGTATATGTAATTTCTTTTTGTGTTTTTTCCAGCTTTATTGAGATATGATTGATGAATTAAAATTGTATATATTTAAGGTATAGAGTGTGATGTTTTGATATACATATACATTGTGAAATAATTGTCATAATCAACCTAATTAACGTATCCATCACCTCATAGAGTTAAGCTTTGTGTGTATATGTGCCCATGCATGGAGAACACTTGAGATCTACTTTCTTAGCAAATTTTAAGTATACATTATATCGTTACTAACTATAGTCATCAGCCTAAGCATTATTAGCTCTCCAGAATTCATTTATCTTGTAAGTGAAAATTTGTACTCTTTGACCAGCATCAGGTTGCAATGTCTTTATGTCTTTTCATTTCTGAAACTCTGTACCCTCTGTGATATTTTACCTTGTCATCTGTTTTCTCATTGCTGTAACCATTAATTTACCCAAGGCCAACCCAGAGGGGGGAAATGAGTGCTCTGGATCGTAAATTCCGACAGGCATTGGACACTTGGTTAGAAGATGAGCCAGAGACAAAACGTATTCTTAGACCATGAAGTATCTGCAACAAAGACAAAAAAGACTTACAAACATCTTGAAACCCTGGGTGGGAGACGTTCCCTGCTGTTTCTGACAAGCAGGGGTTGGCGAATAAAAATTACTTCAGCGCCCATGTCTTAGTCAGTTTGGGCTTCCATAACAGAGTTCCATAGACTGGGTGGCTTGAACAACAGAAATCTATTTCTCATAGTTCTGGAGACAGGGAAGTCAGATCAAAGTGCCAGCAGATCCAGCATCTGGTGACGGCCAGCTTCCTGGCTGGTAGACAGCCACCTTTTTCCCTGGGTCCTCACTGGCCAAGAGAGCGATCGTGTTTCTCTTGTCTCCTTATAAGGACATTCATTCCAGCATGAGGGATCCATCCTCATGGCCCAATCTCCAAATACCATCACGCTGGGGATCAGGCTTCAACATACAAATTTTAGGGGGACACAAACATTCAGCCAACAGCAGCCCATTGTAACTTAAGATGTGTAAAACGTCACTGCCTTTGTGTCGACCTCCCCAGCGGGGACACAGACGCTGTTACAGTTACAGTAGTCATCCAGTTGTGATCAGTTATGGCCCCTCCCTGCTGGTGTAAGAACTTGGGCACCTCCAAATACCACCCAAAGATTTGTGGTGGTTCCCCCACAAATGTCTCACATGTTTTCATCAATGAATTCACTCACGCAGCTGAGGCACTGGTAGTTTTAGTTTAAGCACTTTTAAATGACCCACCACTGGCTCGCTCGAGACCCCAGGGCTGTCCCATTCGGCGGTGCGTCATGTACCCACAGGTGAACAAGAGTGACACTGCCAAGAAGGCCTCAGTGCGACACACATGGAACGCCTCCAGGTATAGGGTTTGGGGAAATCGCAACATGGTTCTTCTAGCTTTTCTTTTAGCTCCTGAGGGATCCAGCCAAGATGGGGGTTTCCCAAGAAATCAGACCTAACACACGACAGAATTTGAATTCCAGCAGAAAACAGAGAAGAAGCTATAGCTTCTTATGTCCTCACCCTGTCCTGTAGGCTTTCGTTCCTCAAACACATTTTGCTCTCCACATGATGCGTGGCCCTTCCAAAATAGAAGCAAAACCCAAACCAAAACACTCCAGTCTCCACAGAGCCTCATCTGAGGACCAGTATATAGATTGTCCAACAGCAACCGGGGTTGTGGGAGGGGAGAGCTGACACCCCTCCAAAGTATGTTTCAGTGTTTTCTACCCACAGAGACCCTCTCAGGAAAACATGAATAAAAAGAAACTTCCTCTTACTATTTCAACCTTAGACTATATACCAAGCACTTTTCAGCCCCCTGCCAGGTTAAAAATCACACCAATCCAGACAGTATGCAGTTTATTAAAACTCTGTTCCCACTGGGGTAGCAGAAACAGCTAATATTATTGTTTTAAAGATATTGAAGCCAGGTTTTGGGGAGTGTTGTTTGTTAGTACAAGCTGATAGGACCAAGTAGCTCCCTTTTTATTCTTCAGAACAATTGGGAGGCGTTTGGTTTTTGCTTTTTGTTTCTTTGGCTTTTTATTCTATTGTATGTCAACTGACTCATTTGGAGGGCGTAAATTCACATGTCAGCCTGTGGTCTGACCAGTGTGAGTTAGCCATAGGGAAAAAAAAAAAAGAGAACATTTTCAAATTAAGGTATATTCAGCAGTCATACATTCTTATTTGATTTTTCCTTACTCTTTAAAATTTATTGACCAGCAACCAGACCACATGAGCCAAGGGCCTGTGCCTGAGATAGTCAGGTGGGAAGGTTGGTCAACATCAGTCCCATCATTTCAGCAGAGATAATCTGGGTATAAGAAACAGAAACCCACTTCCAGCAGCTTTAGTAAAGGGGGGTCTCGTGCAAGCACAGCGGAGTGCTTCATGAAGTGGAAAATGTACACTTAGGAAATCCATAGCGGTTGGGAACTAAATGCTTGCTCGCTGTCTCATTTTTCTACCTCCTCTAACCCCAGCTTGATGGTCTCTCACATCTATTTCCCTGTGTGCCGTCGCTCCAACCTCTGGCTTCCCTTGGCAGACTGGCTTTCTCTGTTCACACACGAGTCCTCATGGCCCAAAAAGGCTGCTCTAATCCAGTCTTCCAGTTGAAGAATTGTCCATGGAACAAGCGTCTCTTTGTCTCTTAAGTCAAATTTTTGTAATTTATAGCTGAGTTCTTCAGGTTGAGTCAGATGTCCCTGATCTGTGTTAGAAAAATAGTTGCCGAACTCTACTCTTCAACAAAGCTGGTAAAAAAGGTGCTTGTAAAACGAGGGATGGTCTTTGCAGGCCCCCTAAACATGTTTACCACGCTTCCTATTTTCATATTTGAACCTCTTAGCAAATCCAGCCCTATTTACCCTGGCAGGTAGTGAGGCAAGAGACAAACCATCCATCTTGGTAAACCCGTACATCATGTTTGGTTTTGCGGAGAAATGCCCCACAGAGATGGGACTAATATACCCAAGGTCCAAGAGTATAATGTTTATTTTTGAAAGAAAAGTAAGTAAGGGAGAGTATTATAGCAGATTTCAACGTATCAGTAGAGGCACTTATTTTTAACCAAAAACATATTAATTAAAAGTATGCAAATAATCCCTTTGACTTAGGAATTTCACTTCAAAGATGTGTATTAAGGAAATATTCATAATAGAACACAAAACGCAATAAAGGAAAGTGCTCATTATGGATGCATAGAACATAACTATCAATAGAATTTCGATGACAAATTTATGTTCTGTGCATGTGGTTGCAATCAGGCAGCCTCTAAAAAAAATCACCTTTTTGAAGACTTTTTACTAACATGGAAAACGGTTCATAACACACTAGAGGAAAAAGATCAAAATACACAATTACGTGTCCAATTCTAAGATAAATGTCTATTGTTTTATAATATAGATCATATTTATGATACATATTCTAATGGCCTTGTTGACTGAATTTTTTCTAACGTTTTTTAATGTTGATTTCTTTTTGAGAGACAGAGACAGAGTGTGAGCGAGGGAGGAGCAGAGAGAAACAGAGACACAGAATCCGAAGCAGGCTCCAGGCTCCAAGCTGTCGGCGCAGAGCCTGACGTGGGGCTGGAACTCTCAAACCGGGAGATGGTGACCTGAGCCGAAGTTGGATGCCTAACTGACTGAGCCACCCAGGCGCCCTGGACTGAATTACTTGATCAGTTTGCTTCAGTTTTCCACCTCATAACAGTGGATTCAATAAAATGAACACAAAAGAGAAAAACAGAAAGAGAAGAAAATATTAGTAAAATACCATGAAACATGACCAGTGTTTGCCTTTATTTTTCAGCCCATCTTTTGTTCTTGTGGGAAGGGCACTGTGGAAACTAGCAATTTTCCTGAAACTGCCATCTGACAGGGGCTGTTTTTTTCTTATTCCTCATCACAATCTACAAATGCCCCAACATAACGCTTGTGATCACCAGGGGTTAATTGTGCATTTCAGCTTCCACTAGCACACGGGGAGGCTGATAGGGTTTCTGAAAATGGTTGCTTCTATATATATATTTTTTTATGAATGGTTATGTTTATTATGACAATTGAGTGTTGACAAGCATGGCAGAGACTAAAAATATAGTTCCTTTTTGAAATAAAATATTCAGCATTTTCACTGGCTGAAGATTTATTTGGCAGTAAGTTCTTGGTTAAAATTCCCTGAGGTTTGTTTATATGGCTATTTTGGTTCTTTATTTTAAGTATATCAGCATTTTTCCACAGCTTCAAGCTATTCTCATCTCAGCATGTAGGAAGTTAATAGGTAGCACAGAAGCTTATTATTTTAATTCCAGTGAAAATATAATCAACTAAAGAAGCAAGAGCGGTAACCCCATCCCTTCTGGCATGCTGAAGTATGCAAATTCAAACTCATCATGGCTCTCAGGACCTCTGGTCCTGGTGACCAAAGGGATGGGCTTACGACACTCGGCTCCGAGTAATCTACAGGCACTGCCAGTGGACGCGAAATAAGGACGGCTTGGAATTTTGTTTCTCTAATGTGACAAAACTTTATGAGATTTTTTTTTTTAAAGAAGCATAAAAGCAATGTAGTTCCATTTAAGGTGGTTGCCCACCTAGATAATGTATGTATTTGTCACCATTCTGCAAAACATCCATGAACTGGTTCTCAGATACAGTGTATTAAATGCATCAGAAAATTAACCTTGTCAGTTTCTAATCACATACGAATGAGATTATAAAGTTAGATTACTCAACGTATTTACCAGACTGGGCTCCAGATGCCTTTTGCATTTTCTAAATAGCAGATCCCCTCACAAAAACAAAGTTTGCCACCAATAAATCCTTCAAAACCACATGCCTTGCTCTAAGACAAGAATTCCAATATGAGAATTGCAAAAGGGATTAGAATAATGGCAGAATCACTGGAATGAGTGTATAGATTTACAACCTAACAACTCTGAACTAGGCATTTGGATCTGTGAGACCAAACTTTAATTAAAAAAAAAAGAAAGAAAGAAAGAAAGAGAAAGAAAGAAAGAAAGAAAGAAAGAAATCCTGACTTTTTTTCCATTCACTTAGTAGTGAGTGAGTGCCAGCAGACATGGCCGACATAGGGACATAGGTTTGGCCTTAACTCTATGGCAATACCAACCTAGTGACAACTAATTTTTAAAAGTGTTTTAATATGCTGTTTTAGAATTATGTGAATTTGAACTCTCTCAGCAAGATATATATAGAATAGGATATCTCAAAAGTGAGAAAGCTAGGGGAAATTTTTTGAAGTCTTTTCCTTTGTTTTTTGTTATTGTTGTTGTTGTTTTCTGTATGGGACTTTGAAACAAAGCAAGGAAGTATATTTGGATTCATCTCAATGTAATTTGAGTACCTAGATAGCCTCTGAGAATTTGGAAGTCTCCCTAAGCTGGAATATGCAACCAAAGCTTCCCACCTACCTCACGGTGGTTGCTATGAAATAAAGGACTAAAAACTTTAAATGCTGCTTAATTAAAGCATCTTTGCCATCATCAGTAGCAGTGGCAACATTCTCTAGTAGTTGAGACTTCCCAGGTTTCACCCCTTTAACAAAAGGGTAAAAACAGTTTGGGAAAGTCAGTTAAAGTCAATTCAGCTTCAGTCAACAAATACAATCTAGCCACCAGGAATGGAGCTCAGATATGAGGATACAAAAATCAATGTTCTGGTGAGATTTCTTCAGCTGCAAGGAACTCATCCAAGTTACCTCAAGTATTGGTATCTTCCTGAGACTGTAATAGGGATGCATAGTCTCTCAGTTCTCAGCTAGGACCAGCTCTGGAAGTTTTATCCCCCAACTTCTACCAGTCTAGATGTCTAGAGATCTCCTAAGCTTAGTGGTGTCTTGATGTAAGAAAAATAATCTTGCTCAGGAGATGACAGTGGTTTGGCAAATAATATCTAGAAAGACTGGCAGCTTGATGTTCCCATTCAGAAGATGAACAGAATCTTAACCAAACAGAATTGCACTGCAGTGGGAGCATCAAAGTTCCTGTCATACTGCAGAGCATCACCTAGATTGGGTGGGGCCCTTGGTCTCTCCAGAAAATTCAAGGGCCACCATTTATAGTGCTCTTCCTACTTTTCAAGTCACCCCCCAAATTGGGGGTGAAGGACATTCAGCTGATTCCCTTAAGTCAAGGCCCCTTCCTTTTCCCATTTCCCAAGTACCACCGTTCTCTCCTTTACATCCTCAAGGACTGGTCCATGTAGGAGAATAACCTCACATTTTTTCCTAAATGATGCTGTCATTGCATCAGAGAAATAAAAGTACCTGCCCTCATTAATCACGATCTTGACCTCAACTACTTCTCTTGGGTCCTAATACCTTGACCTTCAAAGATTCTAAGATGCTGTGTGGCAGGTGTCTCTTACTGTGCCTTTGGCCTCCCCATGCTGGACTCCCCCACTCCCCATCAGCCATCTCCTTGATGAGCAAGCAGCACAAAATTGTTGGTACTGAATCTCAGACTAAAGGAAAAGTCATCCAACCCAAGGATTCTTTCTTTGTTAAAAATTATTAACCACTTATTCCCAACTCTCTAAAAATATTAACCAATTATATCCAGTTGTCCAAAGGCCCATTCCTAAAATCATCCCATCAATTCAAATTGGTTCCTTTCTACCGGCTTGCCAAGCAAAAATGTTCTTCCTCTCATTGGAAGTGCAAGTCCCTTTCAACACATAGGCCTGTGAATATGCCATGAGTATATAAATTCTCCTTTTAAGTTACCATTGTATTAATGAGTAGTAGTAGGCTTAACTGAAATTCAGGGATATAATTGGCACTGTTTATTTTGTTCATTAAATTAATTTAAAACGGGGCAACAGGGTGGCTCAGTTGGTTAAGCACCTGACTCTTGATTTTGGCTCAGGTCATGATCTCATGGTTCATGAGTTCAAGCCCTGCATTGGGCTCTGCACTGATAACACAGAGCCTGCTTGGGATTCCCTCTCTCCCTCTCTCTCTGCCCCTCACCCACTCACACACACACACTCTCTCTCTCTCTCTCTCTCTCTTTCTCTCTCTCAAAAAGAAATAAACATTTAAAAAATTAATTTGAAATAAATGTGTATCAGTAAACTTACAGGGTTAGTGGTTTAAGGTGGGTAAGAATTCAAATGACTTCTTTTCACATAGAAAAGTTTCGTAGACAAAAGAGAACAATTAAATTACCCTGTGTCACTAGCTTTTTCTGTGACCTTATTAATATCCTTAAGACCTTTAGGAATATATTTTAAGTAATGTACATTTGTGCTGCCTTTGACATTCCAGGGACCTTGGTGACCAGGAATTTAGATAATAAATGATTGGAATGGAAATTGTCCTCGATTTTGCCCACATCTAAAGATGAGGATGCATATGTATATTTTTTTTTCCGTCTGCCATCCAGGAAAGAGTGCTGTCTGCTACGTCTTGTCTTCTAGCCATTCCATCACACACCCCTTTAAATCTGTGTGTGGTGAATGATGTATTTACTCTTTCAGAGTATCTGGTCACAGTCCGATCAGACTATAGTTAGGCTTTAACATTGGTTCACATCTTTATTCTTTGGACATTATAGAGTGCCTAATATATGCCAGGTATTGTATTTGGCTTTGAAAATATAAAGACGAAAAAAAAAGAAAGAAAATACAAAGATGGGGAGAAAGATGGAGAAAGATCTGGGAAGAAAGATGGATAAATTACTAACTACATCACAATATGACGAACACATTAATGAAAACATGGACAGAGTGGTTTGGAGGCAGAGAGGAGATCGTGAGTAATACCTGAAAACTGAGAATTAACCCAAGTTTTATTTGCTTCATTCGGCCGAGACTGGCATGGCAAGTGTAAAGTGGATGAATCGTGTACATACACACACATACGTACACATACCCATTAGAGCACAATTTTCAATTTTTGCGTGAAGCTGCATGATGTACCTATTTCACAGCTGAGGGAATCAAGACACGTACTTCACTGGAGTCTTAGTTGGTTTCAGCCAACTGAGGCTGACCCTGGCATTGTCTGGCACTTTGATTCATTTTCTCTGCCTTGTTTGCTAGAGAATATTTTTCAACAGTGGACGTTCATGATTTCCAAGCACTCAGAAAAATGCTGTTTGACCACTGTAGAAATTCTTCTTGATTGTTTTGGATTAAGAATTGCTACTCTGCTGAAATTAAGCCAAAGCAGCATTCAGGAAGCAAGGTGTTTTGTTTGAACAGAACACAGATCAAAGCTGGAAATGGGGGCTGCTTCAGTTCCCTGTCCTGAAGCCTTGTCAAGCCTGCGAATTCCGTTGTAAAATCCTTGCTTCCAGACCTTGGGAACATGGCTTCACAGGTCTGCCTCTTCTAAACTCACACTTGCCATTTGCTTTCATTCTGTGGCTTCTAGGCCTGTTTCAAGAATTCAATTCAAAATTGTAATTTCATGGACTATTATGCAATTCTTTCTAATGGAAGGCCACTAAGATTGTCAAATTTCATCGGTTACCAAGTCATGTAGCTGACTGACCGATGATTACATTACAAAGTAAATGTAAGCCCCTACACAGCCCCTGATAGGGATTTTCCTCTTGAGACATGTGTACAAAGAACTGAATGATGACTGCGGAGGGAGAATCACTATTACCTCTGTGATGTGTTTCTCAGACAAACGTACACCCCCAGAGATGACTGTGGTCAGTCAGGCCTCGAGGCTGTGTTAGCTCACTGTGGGACAGCAGTTGACAGCTAATTTTAACTTCTTCTTAGCTTAAGTAAACTCCCTATAAAAATAAAACAGGAAAGCGATGTTGAATTTCTGAAGCACTCATGTAAAAAAGTGTTATAAGAGCAAAGAAAATCCCATTTTTATTTCATTGAAATACAATAATATTCTTACGATGGACTGGATGTTTGTGTCCTCCCCCCTCGCCCAAATTCATATGCTGAAGCCCTAATGTGATGGTATTTGGAGCTGGGGCCTTGGGAGGTAAGTAGGTCATGAAGGTGGAGCCTCCATGATGGGATTAGTGCCTTCATAAGAAAAGGAAACGAGCTGGCCCAGGCTCTCTTTCCACCATGGGAGGATACAAGAATATGGTCATCTACAAACCAGGAAGGAGGCCCTCACCAGGCATCAGATTTACTGGTGCCTCGGTCTTAGACTTCCCAGTCTCCAGAACTATCAGAAATAAGTGTTTGGTGTTTAAGCCACCCAGTCTATGGTGATTTGTTATAGCAGCCCAAACTGACCGAGACACCACTGACCATCTAATATTTCTAAACAGAAGCAATTGAAGTGATACATGAAGTCAGAGATTCCCAAAGTTTTGATTCCAAGCTTTGCTTTGGCTTTATAACATCTTTACATTTCTCTCCTCTTTTCTATTATATATTTATATATTATTTTTATATAGTACATTTTTAATGAAAAAAGTGATATATACTCATAGTAAGAAACTGAAACAGTACAGACTATCGATTTTTGCAATAATGCTACAATTAAAGCCTTATCCGTTGGGTAGATACCCAGAAATGGAAAGGATGAATCAAAATGTATGAACATTCAAAACTTTGGTAGATATTGCCAAGTTGTCTCCAAAGTTTATGCCTACACCGATACTATTTGTCTCCATGCACCTTCTCCACGCTGGGTATTACCAAACACTTACGTTTTACATATTTTAGAGGTTAACAAATGGTATTCTATTGTGCTTTCAACTTTCCCATATTTAATTATTAGGAAATTGAATAATGTTTTACTTTTATTAAAGTCAATAAGCCCTTATTTTAGAGAGAATTGTATAATACCTCGAAATAATAGATACTGCTCTGAGATAATCTATGAAATTAAGGCAATTTAACTTATATTAGAATATAGATGGGAGGCAAAACTTTTAAACAAGTAGAAAGAAATTTGATATGGCTGTGAAAAGTGGAAAAGGAGAAAAAGAATAAGAACCCGTGGTAAATTGAAAACATGAAATCAGATGGCAGCAATATATCATATACTTTCATATAATAGTATTATCTATCATGTTAGATAATATATAATTATTTTTAAATATAAATGAATTAAAAGAGATCTAAAGACAGAAATTATTATAATTAATTATTAATATTATTTCCAAGAGACATATTTTTTTAAAGAAACCAGAAAGGTTGAAAAGCCTAGATAAGGATGCCCCAGTCAAATATGAACGAAAAAATATGCAATAACAGTTTTACCATTTGCATGTAACACGTTATATTTAATCTAAAACCAATATTAGAGAAGATACTTAAGGTAAAAGATCATAAAGTGGATTATTCAGACATGGTGTGGGTACATTACAGGGTGAATATTAAAGTTGAAGGGTTGCCTCATGCCATTAAAGACCTAAGTGTGAAAATAAAGACATACAATTAATAGAAAAAAAAAAGTTGGAGAATTTCTTCAAAAAGCCCCAAGAAGCATAAACCATAAAAGTGAAAACTAATGCATTTGATGACATCAGATGCCGAGACTTCAGGTTAACTAATAAAGGCTAATAATCACTAAGCAAAAATTTTAAAGGGTATTCATTCACCTGATCTTACTACCTCTCCTATGAGGCAGGGGCTGCTGTTCATCTGACAGATGAGGAATCAGGCACAGATCAGTTAAGTGACTTGTCCTAGGTCACATCCAGAGTGTAGGAGAGATGAACCCGACCTTGAGAGCCCTGGTGCTCACCCACTCCACTGTATGGCCTCTGGAAGACAACACAGACCAGTGAAGTATGGGGGATAGGCGGGGAGAAAGTATTTTAAATAACTGTAACTTATACAATAGAACATACAAGAAATCCCTGCAAAGGGGTGGGGGAACAAGGAAAACCTATAGAAAGGTGGGCAGAGGATACAAATACACAATTCACAGCGGAGAAAACAGAAAGAGCTAATTAGTGTGTGAACAAATGCTCGGTCTACCTGGTAATTTAAAAATGCTAATTTTTGAAGAGCTAGGTTTCACTGGCCTTACACCAGGACCTCCCACACTTGTCTGCTGAAGAAGACCTTGCACAAGAGGAGCACACGGTGGCCATTGTGTCTACCTCTTCTAGCCCCAAGCACCAGGCGCTGCTGAATCTCCAGCCCCACGTTGGACTTGGTTATCTCCTACCATAATAGCTGGATATGATTTGTTTTCCTCTGATCTCCCAAAGTTATATACTTACATCCTTCCTAGGTCACTAACTGGATGTTGCCTTCTCCTATAGTTCTCTGTAAATTTGTCCTACAGCTTCCTCTCCAAGGGCAGGAACTCTTAGTCATCTAGAATTTTCTGTAAGACCAGCATAATATTTTGCACATAACAGGAGTCCAATAACTATTTATTGAATTGAATTGAGTGGAAGTGTGGTATGTTAAGCTCCCAGCTAGTAGTCAGGAAACCATACGAGCTTTGAAAATGAAGAAAAACAAAAGGGGAAAAATGACAAAGTTGAACGACATCAGCAGTTTCCAAAATGTGCACCCCAGAACACAAATCCTATAAAATCCTACTTGAAGAAAGGGTCCTGGGTCAAGTAATTCTGGAGACTACCATATAACATCCCCCCAACACACCGAACCCCTTTGGGAACCATAAACACTGGTGTGCTGGATCCGGTTTGTTCTAGCTTTCAAACGTCAATTGCTACATTTTTAGGAATTTTGTGAGTGAATTGTTAAACACGATCATTATTAAAAATTAAATTGTTTAACTTACAGTTAACTAAATTCTATTAAAAACAAGGTAATAATTACTCAAAACAATACTTCCTAATTCTTTCACTACATTTTGCTTTGATGTTTGCTCTTGAGGTTATTTACATCTGCTGTCTAGATTGTGGCCAGTACGGATGACCAAGTTTACCATCACTGATGTTGTGTTGGAAGGTTGAAATTGACCGTGAGGGGAATATTTACAGCACAGAAATCAGCAGATGCCACAAAGCAGGGCTTTTCCTCTGGAGAACTGGTTGTTGAACATTTAATATGTCATCACCTGGTTACAACCATCTGGTCTATTAAAATCCCTGATAGTCCTACGGTAAATACACCTGCTTCACTGTTTAAATCACTGTTCTGAACTTTAATTGATCAAAAGCTTATTTTAATGCATAACCTGTGTTAACATCCTGAGACACATCCTTTGGGACAAAATGGACTAGATGATCACTAAGGCTTTTTTCTAGTTCTTACAGCATGTGTCAATGAACATACACACCACCCACTTCTCGGCTTTTCAGTGTATCGGGGAATGTGGATAAGGTTAACAGATCTTACCTGTAAAAAAAAAAGTTGAAATAATTTAAAAGGATTCCTACTTCCTAGAAAATATTAACCGATTTGTTTATGATTTCTCAGTTTTAGGCAATTTGGTTAAGTGCAGAATACCATATAGAAAGATTCTATTTTCACTCCGTCTGCAAGTGGGGCACTCAATACCTCTAAATCTTATTTCATTCATTTGTAAGGGCACTTTGTAGGATTTTTGAGAAGGCAGACCTAGATTACATATGAGGAGTTACACGGAAAGCTGGGCAGTTAGTATATACGAAGGGAAATACGATTCCGGGGTTTCTCTCTGAAAATGGTGTGATAAATACGGTTCACGAACTGTCTTTAGCGGAGTCTGCCAAATCTCAGAAGCCTTCTCCCAAATGCCCACGGCAAAGTGGATAAAGCCTTGGCTCAAACTCCAAAGCAACCTAACCTTGCTCCAAGCAACAGCTCAAATGTTATTGTTCAGATGCCTTCTGGCTTCATGGCCAAGCTCACAGGAAACTGTTTTCAAAAGATCTAATTGAAGCCAATTGTATCTGGACTGATCGTCAGTGTGAGTGAGACTGGGTGGTCCCAGTGCAGATGGAATTCTTGGTAGGGGGTTTTCACGAAGTGCCCCCTTACAATTGGGAGCAGTTACAGTTCAGAGAAGCCGCCCGCAATTTGGCCCAAGCCCAGAGAAAGGTGATTTTATCTCTCCGGTCAGCCTAATGTGGCACAGATCCGCTTTGGAATAATATTTTCATAAACATGGACATTTTCACTGTGGTTGAGGGTCTAAAAATGTTAACCTGCCTCTTTTTAGGAGGTCACTCTCAAAGGTGAGAACGAGGAGAGGGGAGGGCAGAAGGAAGAAAACTGTCTCTTGTTCTCTCTGTCTCTTTGATCCCCAAGCACGTAAAAGGAGGGCAGTTTGCCCAGCACACGCTTCCTGCTCTGGCTGGCCCCCGCCCAAGATTCGGGGTCTTGGTCAGTGCAGCCCTTCTGCTTTTGCCTCCAGTGGGGACACTCGGGATGTTTAACCACCAGAGCAACAAGGCTCCAACTGACCAGAACGGATGCCAGTCGCGACGCCCTGGAGGCCCGAGCCCGGTAACCCGGAGAGACGGGGAGTGGGGGGGGAAGGAGTCTCAGGGAAACGGCTAATTACCAACCCAAGCAGACCCGCTGCCTATTTTAACAACTGCTGTGGGCATGCTGGAGCCTACTGGCCGAACGTCGGCCCGGCTTGCCTGGATTCCTCCTTGGAGGGAAGATTTAGCGAATGACACATTTTCCAGAACTTTCCACATTCCGCCTTTTCTTAAA
This sequence comes from Panthera uncia, assembly GCF_023721935.1. Taxonomy (NCBI): domain Eukaryota; kingdom Metazoa; phylum Chordata; class Mammalia; order Carnivora; family Felidae; genus Panthera; species Panthera uncia. The sequence goes on from NW_026057580.1 coordinate 102,611,977, forward strand.
TACTTCTGGTATGAGGAACCAGGGGGTCACTCATGAAGAGTAATGATGCAGTGACCAGCTGTGTCTTGCTGAGGACCAAAAAAAAGGGTGTTTGCCTACCCCTTACTGATGTACCATCGTATTCAGGGTTTTTCATTTCAAGATTCTTATTTTATCCTCAGAAGAGCCTTGCGGGATAAGGATTATCACCCTTATGTTATAGATGAACGTTTATATCGTAGCTGGTCAAGTTACTAACCCAAAATGACACAACTAAAAATTGGTAGGGTCAAATTCGTACGTGGGTCTGTCTGGCCCCCCAAAGGGGCTCGCTTTGCTACACAAGGTGGCAAAGTGGTTGAGAGCACAGACTCTGGAGCCACATTGGCTGGATTGGAACCCCATCTCTGGTGCCCAGCTAGTCACGTGACCTTGGGTAAGTCACTCGGCATCTATGTGCCTCCGTCTCTTAATCTTTAAAATAGAAATAAAGCATTTTCCGGATACCTGGGTGGCTCAGTTGATGAGTCGGTTAAGCATCTGACTCTTGACTTCTGCTCAGTTCATGATCTCCAGCTTCGTGAGTTCAACCCCCGCATTGGGCTCTGTGCTGACAGTGTGGGGCCTGCTTGGGAATCTTTCTTCCTCTTTCTCTGCCTCTCTCTCTCTCTCTCTCTAAATACAAAGAAATAAACTTTTTAAAAAATTATTTTAAAAAATAAAATAAATAAATAAAGCATTTTCCTCAGTTTTGTTGGAGGATTAAATGATTGATTCGCAGCCTCCGCAGCTGTCCTGGCACAGAGTAACCACCCCATAAATGTTAGGCTTTTTCTTTCTTCCTTTTTTTTTTTTAATGTTTATTTGTTTTTGAGAGAGAAAGAGTGAGTACGTGAGCAAGAGGGGGGCAGAGAAAGAGGGAGAGAGAGAATCCCCAGCAGGCCCCACATTGTCAGCACAGAGCCTGATGCAGGGCTTGAACTCACAAACTGTGAGTTCATGCCTTGAACTCAAGATCACGACTTGAGTTGAAACCAAGGGCCAGACGCTTAACCGATTGAGCCACCCAGACGCCCCTAGGCTTTTCTTGTCCTCGCATCTCTCAAGATTGCCACCCACGTCCAGCCCATTCATGACCAGGATCTATCTAGGTCGGTGGACCTGAAATTTACTTTTAATTTCACCTCATTTCTTCTCACTGACCAAACACTGGGTAACTAACAAAATAAACACTTCAGGCTTTACTTCAGCCTTAAATATTCAGAGATTCCATTAGATGATTTTGGAGATAATATGAGGCACTCTTGCTACCTGTTCTTTGTTACACTTTCATTTTTGCTTTAATTTCACATAACTGACCTACTGATCCCCAGGGGAGGTCTCTAACGCTGAGAGCAAAGACAACCAGTCGCAGGGGTGAGGTAAGCGTGTGGGGACGTAGGGAGCAGACTGGCTCAGCTAAGGCACTGGCCTCTGAGGTATTTTCAGAACTGAATGCTGTCATGGGTTTTACACCATCTAGGTATGGTGAGACCAACAGATCAGGAGACGATCGCCACTGAAAAGATAGTGTGTTCCTCAGAGTCCCTCAGAGGAGAAGGCATGCCACACCACGAGGGGCCGCACGTGAGGGCAGGAGGGTTGGCCAAGAGGAAGAGGGAGAAGAAGGAGGCCAGCTGTGGGCTAGAGCCTTTAGGGCAGTTTGCACAGGAGAGACCAAGCAAGGCAGGGGGAGCTATTTAGGACTGGCTAGTTTGAGTAACTTTGGGGGGCTCTAAAGAGTAGGGGCTGCCCACGGCTGTCTGGTAGCTGGCCGTGGGGTGCAGAGTGGCCCAGAGCATGAAAGCTCAGGAAAGGAGGTGTCAGGGCGCGGACCCTGGATTGGTTGTGTCGTATTAGACAAGTGCCCTTGGAAGCGAGTTGTTTACTATCTCTAGGAACTGGCCTGCTCTGGAAGAGTCCCTCCCTCCAGGGTCACAAGGCCCCAAAGGTCAACGGGTCAGTAGATAGACAATCAAAGACATGGCTAATATGCTGAAGCGAGGGACACTAGGCACCTGTGGTAGAGGGAGGGAAGAATCCAGAAAGGGGAAATGAGCCTTTCTGTAGAAGCCCCTGGGCAGGGGCTTTACCCAGCCTCTTCTTCTCGGTGGTCTGTGCCTCACAAACACCTGGTGGTGGGGGCTCCGGTCTTTGGCTGGGCCCTGGAAAACCTCACTTCTCAATCTCTGCTTGGCAGAAAGCAGCAACTCTGTCACACTTAAATGCTCTCAATTAGCATATACAAACAGGCCTTTCACAGAATACCCGCCGGCAACTGAGACACGCCTAGATTCACAATGGGACATATTCATCAGTCAAACATGAACTTCTGGCTAGGGGCTTACATTTCAATGGGCTTTGTCAGGCCGTGATCTGCGCCTCCTAAAAGGCCAGGGCCGGGGGCAGGGCTCTGAAGTTGACCAGGCTCAGCTTTCCGGCAAACAGCCCAAATGCTATCCGGGTGTACCCGGCACCCACCGAGTCCTCTCTGTGCTGTACCAGCGTGGGTAGAAGCACCAAGAGACACCAGGGCAGCATCCGAGGTGCCATTTTGTATTTCCCACTTGGCAACTGTGATGTGAATCGCTCGCAAAGTTAATTGGGAGAAGGGCAGTAACTTAGGGTCTGGATGCAAGCAGTTTCCATGGATTCTGGGGCCTTTATGAGGTCTGTTTGCTAGAAGCCAGCTTCACACGGATGAGTAAAAGGCAGCTGACTCTTGCTAAACTGACACAAAGCGCTAGATCTAAAACATCAGATTTCCTACCTGATGGCGACATTCATGTAATAGGTCAACTTATAAGATATCAGAAAGCCTATTGTACCTAAGTTCGGCTTAAACTCACCTTTCATGAATAGTTGAGATAAAAGGCTTATGTAGTTCCCTATTAGGGTTCTCAGTAATTGCTAACCGCCCTATCTCACTTCTGTGACCTCGCCTGCTTACTAAATAGATAACTTAGGATGGAAAACGCTCCCCCACCTCCTCTACCAAGGTCTGGCCTAGGGAAGACCAACATGTAAAAAGTCACATACTCACTGCCCTACAGCATCTCAGGTGTCTAACTATGATTGGTCATTTTAAACCCTCTTAGGACAAAGACCTTCAAAATCTATAGGTTCCCGCCATAACTAACGTCTTTGTGTCACAATATAATTGGCTACCATGAAATGCCGTTGATTGTAATTGGTTAACCAAATAGTGATGTATTCTGACTTGCTAAAATCCATATAAGCCCACCGCTGCCTTTGTTCGGGGCCATTCTCTGCACTTTTCTCCTTAACGTCAGGAGATCAGGTTTGGCCCGGCCATGAATAAAATCTTGCCTCGCTTCTATTCGGTGTCTGGTGGGTTTTTTTCGATATCACCCTGTTTCCATTCACAAGTTCTATCTTGGGATTGAAGAGATTTCTGGGAGGTACCTCAGCTTCTAGTAAATTAAAGCGCACCGAAGTGAGGTAAACATGAGTAGAATTACATAATTGTTTTCTCATTGAGAAACCTTCCCATGTGAGATATTTCAAAGCACTGTGGTTAAGGCAACATTTCTTTCTATGATTAAAAAAAAAAAAAAAAGCCTAAAAGACCTGACACAAAAGGACTTATCAGAGAAATTGTACAAGAATTGGCCCTTACCATTCTGAGGTTTCATACAGTTTATATCTCAGTACCATTGTATACAATATTTTATTTGAAGTTTTACAATAAAACATGCCTTTAAATGCCCTGCAGTCCGTAAGCCTGGATTATCAGCAGTCATTACAAAACCCGGACTTTGTAGAATGGATGTTTTTCCTTCTGCTTCCCTCGGAGTATTTGTAAAACATGAAGACCAAACGCCCAAGCTTTCCCCAACATCTCGATTACAAATTCTGCTTCTCCTGAGCACCTTTCCATCTCCCCTCCATGCCCTCTTCCCATTTCATTCTGCCCACCCAGAAAGACCCCTGTTCTTTCCTCTGTAAAATTCCTGCCCATTCCCCCGGTCTAGCCCTGCTTCATCTTTGGCCGTCACAACCTAAAGTCATGGCCCCTTCCTTTGGCAGTTCAGAACAATAACAGTGGATAGAATGGCTTTGACGATTATACCAGCATTATTATAAAATAGAGTTGACAGGGGCGCCTGGGTGGCGCAGTCGGTTAAGCGTCCGACTTCAGCCAAGTCACGATCTCGCGGTCCGTGAGTTCGAGCCCCGCGTCGGGCTCTGGGCTGATGGCTCGGAGCCTGGAGCCTGTTTCCGATTCTGTGTCTCCCTCTCTCTCTGCCCCTCCCCCGTTCATGCTCTGTCTCTCTGTCCCAAAAATAAATAAAAAAAAAAAAAAACGTTGAAAAAAAAAATTTATAAAAAATAAATAAATAAATAAATAAATAAAAATAGAGTTGACACTTGAACAACAGTTGAAAATCCCTGTATAACTTTTTTTTTTAAGTTTATTTATTTTGAGAGAGAGAGCGAGCTAGCGAGCAGTGGGGGGGAGGAGCAGAGAGAGGGAGAGAGAGAATCCCAAGCAGGCTCCCTGTTGTTAGTGCAGAGCCTGACGCGGGGCTCCACCTCACGAACGGTGAGATAATGACCTGAGCCAAAATCAAGAGTCGGATGCTTAACCAACTGAGCCACCCAGGCGCCCCATCCTGCATAACGTTTGACTTCCCCAAAATGGAACTACTGACAGCTGACTGTTAACTGGAAGTCTTACTGATAACGTGAACAGGCAATCAACACATATTTTGTATGTTGCATGTGTTATGTACTGTATTCTTGCCATAAATAAGCTATAGGAAAAAAAATGTTATTAAGAAAATCCTAAGAAAGAGAAAATACGGTTTCAGTACTATCCTGTATTCAGCAAAATAAATGTGCATAAGTTTTCTTCATCAAAAAAATCTGCATATAAGTGGCCCCATACAGTTCAAGACCATGTTGTTCAAGAACTGTAGTTCTTCCATGGCTCTCTTTTAAATTTTTTTAATGTTTATTTATTTTTGAGAGAGAGACACACACACCGAGTGCGAGCAGAGGAGGGGCAGAGAGAGAAGGAGACAGAAAATCAGAAGTAGGCTCCAGGCTCCAGGCTCTGCACTGTCAGCACAGAGCCCGACGCAGGGCTCAAACTCATGAACCGTGAGATCATGACCTGAGCCAAAGTCAGCACTTAATTGACTGAGCTACCCAGGCACCCCCATTACTCTCTTCACTCAACCACTTGAATGCTGTCTAATCTTTCCCCGAGTGATGGCTTCTCTTCCCAACGCTTCTGGTTTTTCTATCCCAGGGACAGCCAGACAGAGCAGCCTGAGGAGGGAATTACACTGTTGCCAGGTCTTGTTGTCACCATTTAACCCTTTACTGCCTGTGTTCTGTGAGTCTGTATTGAGTGTTGTTAAATGCCGCGTGCTTTCCTTCTTTCTGGAAATCTGAGACTCTCAGTTCTGCTTGTTTTGGAATCTGGAACTCACGTAAACTGTACTGTGACGAACGTTCTTCCAAATGGGAAGACTAGAGGATGGGAGGAAACAAGTTCTTTCCCATCAATGCCTTTCAAGGATTTATAGACCTCTGTACATTTCACCTTTGTCAACGTTACTCCTCAGATACGTCTAGCTTATATTTCCATCTCCTGTTGTAATCAGGTTTTCTTGTGCAGCGAGAGGAGCCAGAACATTCCACAGCTGTGATTACACGAAGGCCACCAAGATGCTACTGAGCTGGTGGGGCCGAATTTGCCCCTATTCATTTTGTCTCCAGAAATATCAGAGGCTTCTGCTAACTGTGCTTGTTTAAAACAGAGGGAGACCCAATCTATGAAATGGTGAGAAAGATTTTTGTTTTATTGCCAGACTTGAAACCAGACCTGAGAGGTACTTAAAATTTCAGTCACGGGGGCAAATGGGGTTTCTTTACACTTGAAGAGGGGCTCTTACATCTCCAAGTTGGAACAGGTTCAACCACAGAGGTCAGTGAGCCTCGTGTTGGCTGTCTCTCCTCATCATGAAACAGAGCGTGTGCTTCAGCAGCTTAAAAAACAAAGCAAAACAAACAAGCATTAATCCACAGATCTGGCCTTCACACTTGGGCACCAAGCCGCCATGAGTGTCTGGGTCTCTTAGTGCTCTCTTCCTCCACAGACACACCAGCCCCGCCATGGCGGGGGCACAAGCCTCTCACCAGCACAGAGGTGCCATCTAAGATTGTCAGAGTCGCCTGTAAGGATGCCGCGAGCCCCTCTGAATTCTGCCCGGTCCCTAACCCGGTGGGAGCCCCAGCCCAAAAGAATCAAGGCAGCCTCTTTGCTGTGTTTTGAGAGGACTTGGGGGTGTGTCAGCCACCTGTGGTAAGCTTCAAATGCCACCATTACAGAGGGGGGGCTTTGGGTTAGACCACGACGTCCTATTAAAAAGCAATACACACACACACACACACACACACACACCCCTGAGACCAGGGGAGATTAACATACCTACCTCACATCCCAGGCCTGGCCCTCCCAAGGCCTCCCCTGGAGCCTGTCACAGAGGGCCTGAATCACTCAGAATCTCTCCATAAGGCATGTGACTGAGTCACCTCAAGCTGCTATAACAAAATGCCATTGACTGGATGGCTTAAACGACAGACATTCATTTCTCACAGCTCTGGAGGCTAAACGTCTAAAAGCAAGGTGTTGGCAGGTTCAGTCCCTGGTGAGGGCCTCTGCCTGCCTGTAACCTTCTCACTGTGTCCTCATACGGCAGCAAGAGAGATGGGGGACAGAGACGGAGAGAGAAATAGAGAGAGACAGTGCACTGGTATCTCTTTCTCCCCTTATAAGGGCACTAATCCCCTGATGAGGGCCCCACGCTCATGACCTCATCTTAAACTAATTACTTCCCAAAGTCCCCGTGTCCTAATACCATCACCTTTAGGGGTAGGGTTTCAATATATGAATTTGGGAGGGACACAAACATATGGTCCGTAGCAGCATGAGAACTAAGAAACCTGACAAGAACATGTCAGTTAACAGTGACCATACAGCTGAAGAGGTCATGGGCAGAATCAGGACTGGAAAAGCCAACGCAAAAACAAACTGCAGTTGTGGTAGGAGAGCAAAATTGGTGAAAAGAAATGGGAAGTCACTTGTGCTGGGAGGCTGGAGAAAGCAACAGTCAGATTTGAGCCGAGATGTGTTAATTAATGGCAACACAGAAATGGGTTTCCACACCTCTGGCTGCGGAAGTCCCCAGAGCTTATCAGTATTAGGGAATCTCCTTCCAGCACCAGCGCCAACCCTATTAAGCTCTTGCTCCAGGATGTTAGTGACCTAGTTTTTTTTTTTTTTTTTAACCTTTTTTAACATTTATTCATTTTTTGGAGAGACAGAGACAGTGCAAGCAGGGGAGGGGCAGAGAGACAGGGAGACACAGAATCCGAACCGGGCTCCAGGCTCCGGGCTGTCAGCACAGAGCCCGACGAGAGGCTCAAACTCACAAACTGTGAGATCATGACCTGAGCCCAAGTCGGGCACTTAACTGACTGAGCCACCCAGGTGCACCATTGACCTATTTTTAATGTATATTCCTACCATAAGCTGCCCCTTTACCCGAGTTCCTCTAAGTCAAGGGGGACAGGAATTCAGCTCTTCTGGGCTGAATTGTGTTCCCCCAAAAAGATATGTTAAGTCCTAACCCTGGAAACCTATGAAAGTGACCTCATTTGGAAATAGGTCTTTGCAGATGTAATTAAGACGTAAGTTTGGATAAGGTCATACTGGAGCAGGGTGGGCCTTTAATTCAATGTGCCCGGTATCGTTACCAGAAGAAGAGAAGGGATGCAGACACTGGGGTCTCACAGCATTGCTGGCAAACCCCAGAGGCTACGGGAAAGCAATGGGACAGACTCTCCTCTCCCCTGGATCTTCAGAGAGTGCATGGCCCTGCAGACACCGTGATGTCAGACTTCTGGCCCCAAAGAATACATTTCCATTGTTTTAAGCCACCGAATTTTGGTACTTTGTTACAGCGACCCTGGAAAACAAACCGGTATTCTTAGAGAGGGAGTTCAGAAAAGCCCCAGAATCCCGGGTTCGGCCCGAAAACAGCAGGTGTGAACAGGCAGATGTAGAGGTCTTGAAAAGACGCTATCTCTCTGCCTACCTGAAGTGAAGGATACAGAGCAGGCTCCTTTTGATACTGCCGCTGCTCATCCCGCCAGCCCTCAGAAAATGCCAGAATGTCCAATGGATGAATGCTGGCTACAAGCAAAGAAGGAGGAGGAGAGCAAGGAGGAAGAGGGGAAGGGGTGGAGGGAGGGGGGAGGGGAAGGAGGAGGAGGGAGGCAAGGGAAGAGGAGGAATGGGGACAGCAGGGGAAGAGGATCTTTGCCATGTAAGGCAGCACGGTCACAGGTGCCTGGGATTCGAACTTGGATCTCTTTGGGGGACCATTGTTCAGCCTGCCCCTGGGACTTTAAGTAAGTGCCTATTTACTTAAACCAGTTACAGAAACCAGTCTTTCTCTACTACAACTTGAAAGGAATCGCCTTTAAATTGAAGAGATCAAAATATAGAACTTACTTTCCACCTTTATCCTTCTCATTTCTCCCTTCGACCACCTGCATAATGCCCTCCGTGAGGAAACAATCTGATAGCCTCAGTGATAAAACAACCTCAGTCACTGACTTGCACAAACATTTCCTGAGCCAGCGTCATGGCTGAGCAAGCCCACTTTGCTTCACTTTTCGCACAGGAGCCTGCCGAGCGCTGTAATCAGCACTCAGCATTGCCTTAAATTGGCAGTTTGCGCTATAACGTTGGGTCCCGAAACAATGGGGTCGATTCAGAGGAGAAAAAAACTCGGTCAGATTGGTTGTTTGACTTTCACGTAGGCAAAACAACCATTTGATTGATGGACTCTTTCATTTTTCATAGTTATTTTAGCACTTTATAACCACAAGCTAAGCGTGCCATTTATATAACCGAATAGCAGTCTATTTACAGGGTTATCAAATGTCTGAATTCATCTATGAAACCAACATGAACCACTCCCAGAACTTACATTTGCCTACGGCGCACCCCGCCCTCACCAACCCTGCCCTCCACCTCTTGTTATTCCCATTTAGCTCAGGCCAGAGCTCTCCGTCTAATCGGGTCATGAATTTTTTAAATTTTTTTAACTCAACAAATATTTCCTGCCTGCTCATTATGTGCCAGGCACTGAGCTGGATCCAAAGGCAAAAAAAAAAAAAAAATGCAGCAGGGCGCATAATGAGGCAGATTGAACGTTGTTTAGCAGGGGACTCTAACAACGGTGTCTTACCAGTCTGGGCGAACTTGATAGTTTGGAAAGGATTCCGAGAGGTTTTGCAGAAGTCAGGGGAGAGTCGTTTGAGCGGCCCATTCCTCCTGTTCTCAGGCCAGAGTCAGGTGGGTGAGCACCGTTCATCTGGAAGAAAGCAGTATTAAGAGCTTACTGTGATTAGATCAAGCTGTACCTCACAGTCCGCAAATGGGTAAGTTTACAGAAGTGTCCCAGCTGCCTGTTCCACACATCTGCAAGGGAGGAAGTGAGCCATGCAACCACTGGAAGTCCGCACCCATGAATTAGCTTTGGCCGTAGCATTTTCAAGCCTGGAAAAGGTACCGCTCCAAGATAAGGGAAGGAAACTGGGGCCACGCAGCCGGAGGAGAAAGACCAAAGAACCAACCAGAACTAAGATTCTACGTGAAAAGATATGAAGAGATATCAAGAGACAAACATTCAGACAGGACTTTCAGTATGCCATCTTAACAAGGCCCCAGTTGTTTGGGCCCAACTCAGAATCAGAGGAATCCACTCAACGAGGTGATATTCAAAAGAGACAGCCAACTTACTATGTTAGCACCATACACATAAACAAATATATATGACAATTTGAGTTTCCATTATCCTTTCTCCTTTTGCTTTTTTAAAAAAATATTGGTTGACCTTTGAAACAATTTTAAAAATTTGGTAGAAAAAGTGTGTATTAGGAAAAGGGCTTCAATATTCAGCTCCTGTCTAGCACTCTCGTCGTATTTAACAAAGCAGGACATATAAAAGGATGGTCCTACGATTCCAAGAAGCCCATGGCTTGTTTTGATTCTCCTTCAAGCAAACAAAATGAAAGATAAAACTTTCTGGGGAGAGTTTGATTGATTATGCCGTGATATCATTAAAGTCGCATATGTAGAACACTGTGCTAAGATTGAAGAGGTCTGGTCTAGCTGTTATGTTTGGGGCCCTCATCTTTATTTCTTTCTTCACCCTTCCTAAAATAAAAGGTTTTTTTGCTTTTTGTTTTTTAATGTTCATTTATTTTCGAGAGGGAGAGAGACAGAACATGAACAGGGAAGGGGCAGAGAGAGAGAAGGAGTCACAGAATCCGAAGCAGGCTCCAGGCTCCGAGCTGTCAGCACAGAGCACGACTTGGGGTTTGAACTCATGAATCAGGAGATCATGACCTGAGCCAAAGTCGGACAGTCTACCAACTGAGCCACCCGGGTGCCCCTAAAATAAAGGGTTTTATGGAGATGATGTGCTTTGTAAGTTCACAGACTTCGGGGCTCCCTTCACTGCCACAAAAACAAAACTTTCGGAGTTCTGTTTTATTGGGAAGTTATTCAAGAGGTTGGAAGGCTCCTAACTAAGGTTTTTTGGTACAAAAGGGGCCCTAGGGACCCAAAGGGACACCACCTGGAAGGCCTGGGGAGTTTGGACTGACTCCACTCTGGCACCACATGGATGGGAAAGGAGCATGCAGGGGACAAGGATGGCTGAGGCTACAAACCTGTCCAGACACAGCACTTCTTACACCAAGATTGGACTCTGGGATCATGTGGTTGAGCATGTGAGTATAAACTTAAAAAAAAAAATCTACCAAGGGTGCCATAAACACCTGGAAGATCTAGATGCAAAGGGCACCCTGAAAGCATTGGACAAAGACACATTGACTGTGCAAGTCCATTTTCTACCATGAAACCACTGTAGGGCTGAAAATGAATCGTAGCAACTATAATCAGAAGCCCCCTAGCAGACTAATCAGACTTTCCAGTTCTTTTTCTACTGGCATTTGGGCACAAGACTGACCCTTTGGACTGAACAAGCCTCCAAGATGCTTAAGTAATTGTGGGAGCAGGGATAGATGAGATCAAGAGCAAGAAATATGAACTTCCTGCTAAAGAGAGAAATGGCGGCCCTAGTGCATCACTGGAGAGATGAAACAAAAGACACGTGACTACGTTTGTACCTAAAGATGGTGACATGAATAATTCATATCCGGTTGTGAATATCCAAGGCTGAACAACATACTCGGAGAATTATCAGGATGATTTCTGTCACTACCAGAATGTCTTAGGGCCAGAAAAGAGAGTGTCTTGTATAAGAAAAGGAAATAAGAGTGGAAAAGGTGAGGGGTGTCTGGGTGGCTCAGTCCTCATGGTCTTCAATTTACTAAAGGACGACAACACCAAATTGCTTTTGTAAAAAAGGTATAGTAACCCAACTGGCTAAAGGTCAGTTAAATCTCTTTAAAACGGGGACCAAAATTTCACACTAAAAATAAAAATTGATAAGAACTTAATCTTGAATAATAAAACAAAACTTATAAAAGATAAATTTACGTTATACTTAACACAATTTACGCTAAATTCCAATTATGCCTCAATGTTTTTTAAAAAAAAGATCAATTGCACTGGGTGTTGTATGGAAACCAATTTGACAATAAATTTCATACATTAAAAATAAATAAATAAAAATTAAAAATTAAAAAAGATCAATTGTAGGGGTGCCTGGGTGGCTCAGTTGTTTAAGTGTCCAACTTTGGCTCAAGTCATAATCTCACAGTTAGTGAGTTTGAGCCCCGCGTCAGGCTCTGTGCTGACAGCTCAGAGCCTGGAGCCTGCTTTGGATTCTGTGTGTCTTTCTCTCCTTCTGCTCCTCTCCTGCTTATGTTCTCTTTTTCTCTCTAAAAAATAAATAAACACACTTAAAAAAAAATAAGTTAAAAAATTTTAAAGATCAACTGCATGAGGATTGTCTTGAAAGGGATATTATTATCTTTCAAGCCAATTGCATGATAGCTTAATAAGACATAGTTCACTTGATATTCATGTTTGGCTTTTTCAGTGTGGTCATAAAGAAAGTAATTAGAAAAAAAAATCTAGGACAGTGTTAACTTCCCTGATGCTTCCCTTAATCCTTTGGCAATCAGATCATTTTCTGCCCAGGGGTATATCCTGACCTCACCCATACTAGATTTCTCTTCTTTGGTTGTTCATCAGGTTAACTCTGCCAGACTTTCATGGTTCAAAGCTTTGAGTGTGATTCCAACGATTCTCCAATTTATTTTCATCCATTTTACAAATTCCTGAATCCTTTGTATTTGTATTTTATTGTCATATATTAACAAGATCTGACCACCAGCAAGAGACAGGCCGCAAAATGCCTTGACATGATGAGGTGAGAAACACTCTAGTGTCAAGGTCAGATGACTGGTTGTCAGATCATTAGTGAGTATTTTCAGGCGAGTTTTTGCTCGCCTTTGACTTTGGCTTCCCTATGAATCCTGCAACCCTGTAACTGTAGAGACTCCTGTAATGAATACAGGTAAAGGACTCTCTATAATTTGAAATTCATACTGTCTCAGAAACTTAAGTTCCTCATCCAACTCAAAAGCCAATTTAGCCCTTACTATATGCTGACTGGAGTATGATAATTTGTTTGCAACTATACTCTTACTTGTGAATGATTTTTATGAAAAATGCATCCTGGGCAAGTGAGTATACCAGGAATCCACCTTCCCTTCTAGCTAGAAGACAACAGCTACAGTGGCAACCTCCTGGGCACTAAAAAATCATTAACTCTACTACAGAATGAAGGAGGGCACCAATTAAAACATCCCTTCTAGCTCTAAAGGTTCATGACAAGGTGACTCTTTACTCTCTGGGTGGGTCGTTCTAAGGGTGCTGCAGAGGGGAGCCAGGAGCAGTTGGTAGGAACAATGACAGGTCCTTCTCCTGGCCAGAAGTGACTTACAAACTCGGTGTTACCTGGATATTTATCTCTGTTTAGTTTCACTGCTGATTTCTTTGGATACACTATGGTTTATTTTTAAATACTGGGTACATGGGCAATTATTCATGGTTGGGACATGGTTTACCTTGATTCTTTGGTGGAGATTATTCATGTGCATAAATCATTCAAAGCAAGCAAATCAGGAGTGCAGAAAGAGAAAAGAGTAAAAGGGAACAGAAATACCAACTTCCTTTTCTAATGTGTGTAGTTTTATTTCCAATGATGACTAAAGTCTACCTCGTTTTTTGTTTTGTGAGTTTCAGATTTATTATTCTAACAACCAGGCAAAATGTTTTTCCATGTTAATGCTGAAATTATTGTTAGTCCTAACAAGGTACAGAATGTATCATATCTGAGGGTACTAGTAGTCACTGAACTACAATCTAAATGTTTTTATGTTTTAAACCACAAAAAGGTCAATGACCTCATTTCCGTTACATGAAATTGAGACCCTATTTATGGAAATCAAATTCATATCATAAGAAAAGACTGGATCACAAAATGAATTTAAAATATCAGTGATGTTTACGTATGTTTTAAAAGCAATAATACAAAAGTTGCATTGAGAGGCTCCTGAACGATCACCCAGCTGTAAACAACTAAAAAACTGGAGAAAATACCAGAACTAGCTATGTTTAGACATTGTACAACAAGCAGTGCTGGATTTTTCTTCCTGACAAAAGGAAAACAAAGGAAAAGGACCCTACCATTGGCAAAGCTTTCTGCTTGGATGAACTTTGTGGAGAAGTAATGCAAAAAGAGCCTGGCTATTTTTCTAAGTGAAGGGGACAAAGATATGAATTTGGGGAGTCCAAGGTAACTCCATGGGGCAGAATATATGAAAAAAGGGAGCTGTGCAGAGAAAGAACTGTAGAAATCTGCATGGAGTCCCCTGAAGCCTTTAACCCACTATAACAAGCTTAAAAGAAAGTCTTGATAAAACTGATGCCAAGTAATAAGTACTTGCCAGGAGGGAAAAAAGAAACCAACATTCATTAAAGGAATATAGCAAAATGAACACTCAGAAAAATAAAATTTACAATGCCCGACACCCAATGAAAATTCACAAAGCATGTAAAGAAACAAGAAAATTTAACCTACAACCAGAAGAAAAATCAATCAAATGACAAAGATAATGGAATTAGTAGACAAGGATTTTAAATGATTGAAAATGAAAAGATTGAGATTTTTAAATCTTATAAACATGCCTAAAGACATAAAAGAAAGCATGAATACAATGATGAAAGGGCTAGGAGGTTGGAAAAAAGAGCCAACTGGACCAAACAATGTCTGGTGGGAAAAATATAACATGATGGGATTAGCAGCAGATTAGACTCTGCAGATCAGGAATGGACTGCAAAGAGGAATGAAAGAATTTTGCAGGGCCATGGAAATGTTCTAGAGCTTATCTTGATTGTGGCAGTGATTACATGACTGTATACATTTATCAGGTCATCAGTCTGCACATTTAAAATGAGTCAATTATATCGTGGGCAAATTATACCTCAATAAAGCTATCTGTAAAATGCCAAATGTAATGGTGTATATCTGTGTAACCAGATAGAAAAGAACGCATGCTCTATGTGTCCGTATACAAGAAACTTTTATAACTTAACTATGGAAACAGAAAGCAGATCAGGGGTTGCCTGGGGGTGGAGGGGGGGAGGGGGGGGGGGGGGGGATGGAATATCTTAATGCCTTATCCATTCATTGTAGTGGTGATTGCATGGGTATATACCTTTGTCAAAACTCATCAAAATCTACACTTACAATAGACACATCTTATTTTATGTAAATTATACCTCAATACGTAGAAGAGAAAAAGCAAAGAAATGGCTATATATTTAATTCTTACTTTGAATGTGTTTTGAGGGGAGTCAGGATTTTTTCAGCAGGTCTGGACTAGTCAAGGTGTTTTAAAATTCATCCAATAATGTTTGGACTGGAGACACGCTATCTTATTCTTGGTATGTCTCCTTATACTGAGGAAAAAATATTATTTAATGCCCCAAAGAGCATCAACATGAGTTCAAAACGAGGGTTATCTGGTTTCAAAAAACTTTGTGATCTGTACAGTGCTTATGGTGAAATGCCTTTACAAATCTTTAAAAGGTAAATTTAAATAACAAGTCTTTAAATGTAAACAAAAGATTAGCTACCTGGGTGTTTTTGACCCCCTGGGCTTATCAGTATTATTGGTGTCCTTGACTGCCTAATCATTTAGGAATCAAAAATTGGAAAATATTAGTGTAATGCCTGCTGTGGAGCGCTGCCCAGCTCTCCCTTTCAGGATTGAGGCACCAGATCCCCTAGTAGCTTGGAGTGTTGACTTCCAATGGCCTCTGAGATTGCCCTCTGCTGAAGGGAACTGCCTGACCCAAGTTCACACTTCCTTCTCAGGGCTTCTCAAGGAAAGTCCACTCCAGTGTGCAGTAGATGGGGTCAAAGGCCTGGCCCCTATGCCTCAGTTCAGGACAAGTTGGAAGGGCCGTCCCAGCTCTACAGGTCCCTAAGGGGACCAGCTGAAGTCTCTGCTGTGACTCTACTGTGGCTCTATTTCTCCCTCTCCCCATCCTGCTTCCTTCACTCCTCACAGTTACTTTCTTGAGGGAACCTTCCAGGAAATCTCCTGTACACAGACCTATCTGCAGATCTGTTTCCCAGGGAACTTAACTTAGGGCAATCAGTAAATGGGAGGGGGAATCACGTATGTCTGGTGTGATCTCTCTACCACCAGGTAAAACATAAATATCCAAAATTCACTGGCTTTCTTATTTACCATAACTGACTGGTTATAAAATATAATTTAAAAATCCCAATCACAACAACAACAAAATAGGTGGGGAGAATATCTAGCAAGAACCACAACGAGACAAATGGAGGACATAAGTTGATAAAACGCTGCTAAAAATCTTTATAAAAAATGTGAACAAATGGAGGAAAGCATATGGTTCTTACGTAAGAAAACTCAATCCTGAGAAAGACAGTGCTTCTACCTAAATTAATCGATAAACGTAGTCTAAATTTGCTTAAAAAATTGTACAAAGTTGCCGTAGAAGAATAAACATGGAAAAACGGGGGGTGGGGGGATTTTATGCAACAGGGGAGATTTGAGAAAGCGCGAGCCCTGTACACCAAATATTGTAAAATAAAGCTGCGGTCACTTCCTCCAGGACCCTCTCTTCTTTGCAGGCCTCTGCCCAGAGGCTGAATCCTCGTGTTGCCTTTCTCCGCCTCCCCTCTTTCCTACAGTACAGCAACTACCTGTTTATTTTGTCTTTCCCATTCTGCTGTAATCTCTTAAAGGGACAATCTATGCTTTTCAAGATATATCCTCAGCACCCAACACAGTGCTTGCGCAAAGTGCTAAATGAATGAATGAATACATGAAGAACCACCTAAAAGTACAATTAGGTCAAGCACAAAATGGGCTACAGTGGAGCTTAGTTCTGGAGCTTAGTCCATTCCTTCTTTTGAGGAGCCACTGTCATTATAATCTAAACTGATACCGATGCCGTCAAGTAGTCAATGCTTGTTTCCTACAGATATGCCCCCATTTCCTCTCAGTGTAAATTTACGTTTGAAACAGTGCTTGCAACTATGGAATATTATTCAGCCATTAAAAAAGAATGCAATCTTGCCATTTGCAACAACATGGATGGAACTGGAGAGTATAATGCTAAGCAAAATAAGCCAGAGAAAGACAAATACCATATGATTTCATGCATCTGCAGAATTTAAGGGACAGAAACAACAAGCAGAGGGGAAAAAATAAGAGAGACAAAGCAAGAAACAGATTCGTAATTATAGAGAATAATCCGATGGTTACTAGAGGGAAGGCAAGTGGGGCGAAGTGTTAATTAGCTGATGGGGATTATGGAGTGCACTAGCCATGATGAGCACTGGGTGATGCTCGGGCTGGTAAGAGGGTAGGCTGGGCTCCACACTGCTGTGAGCCAAGGTTTCAGCCCTTCTGCTCCCGAAGAGGTTTCATTTCAGAATGCAGATGATAAAGTACCCAAGGGGTGCCTGGGTGGCTCAGTCGGTTAAGCGGCCGACTTCGGCTCAGGTCATGATCTCGTGGTCCGTGAGTTCGAGCCCCGCGTCGGGCTCTGTGCTGACAGCTCAGAGCCTGGATCCTGCTTCCGATTCTGTGTCTCTCTCTCTCTCTCTGACCCCCCCTCCCCACCCCGTTCATGATCTGTCTCTCTCTGTCTCAAAAATAAATAAACGTTAAAATAAATAAATAAATAAATAAAGTACCCAAATAGAACCATCTAAGTCCCCAAGAATTGTGACAACAATAAAACCTTTTGCAAAGCAAGGGAGAAACTATACTGTCCTACTCCTACCTTCCTGGAGAGCCACAGGGTGATTTGACCACCTGTGCCCAAACCCATGACCTGAGAGCAGGATTCACCTGGTTCATGAGAAGTCACAGCTGGACTTCATGTTACACGTGCCCCAAAAGACGTTTCATTTTAAGTTGGTTAATACAGCCCTCGTCTGCCAACTAATTGCTGGGTAGGTTTCAAACTCCAGCTTTTATCCGCGCGTAGCTCAGAGTTGCAGAATGCTAACCGGGCAAATGACCTCATGAGAGCAGAATCAATGTGCAGACTCTGACACTACCAAAAGTTGCAGTGGAAATGTGTTTTGTAAGGACAATGTGTAAATCCGATGAAAGAAAATGTAAAGAAAATTGTAGAGTGCCCCTGAAAGCATAATAAAAGCTTCTCCCAAGTTAAAGGTGTACACGTGGGGGTCTTTCACCAACTAGCCTTCACGTTCTTGCGACTTCAGGGTCTGTGGACCCATACTACAGATGTGCCAACCTACAGATGTGATCTGAATGTTACCATGAGGATTCAGACTGGGGTCCTAAAACTTGGAACCAGAATCTCTGAAGTCTGGGTCTTCTAAGAAAAACAACCTTCTTGGTGTTAATGCAGTTCAATTGTTGCTTTTGGCCCCAATTACTTCATAAAAGGTCTTGAAGAACATGCATGAAACATGCATGGAAAACATGTACTACATGCATAAAAGACCTTGGAAACATTCGTATTGAAGAAGACACATAGGGGGCACCTGGGTGGCTCAGTCAGTTGGGCGACCGACTTCGACTCAGGTCATGATCTCATGGTTTGTGAGTTCGAGCGCCTCATCGGGCTCTGTGCGGACAGCTCAGAGCCTGGAATCTGCTTCGGATTCTGTGTCTCCCTCTCTCTCTCTCTGCCCCGCCCCCACTAATGCTCCATCTCTCTCTGTCTCAGAAATAAATAAACATAAAAAAAAAATTTTTAAAGAAGACACATAGAATTCAAGCAAGACTGATGCCTTTTTTTTAAATCACCACAACAACTCCCAAGATTCAGAAAGAAAATACTTGAGAAAAGAGGGGTAGCCGACTTACCCTAGAGAAAGAAAAGTTAAAAGTTCTCTGATTTCTCTGGGGAAGGAGGAAGACATTTCATCTCCCAGAAATTTCTTTGAGTCAGGGATGCCCGGAAATAGCCGTTTCTGAGGGAAGCAATCAGGCAGAGTCAAAAGTAACATACTAACTCTAAATCCTCACAATTACATGTTGAGAACTTTGCCTAGATATTCTAGGTGCCACCTTGCAATAGGCCAGTTGTGTTGCTGACAGCTCAGCGCGTATCAGGGAAAAGACACACTCTCAGTTGGCGCCTCTTAGAGCCACATTAATCCAGTTGAAGTGTGGTTCTGGAATACAGCCAGTCTACCCCACTGAGGCAAGACTTGATGGAACATCAGGCTAGCATGAGTGGACCTGGGCAGCTCAAAGCGTGAAGGATGGGAGACATGGGGTAGTTAAAATAACCGTCCGGTAAGTCTTCAAGCATCACTAATGCTAAGAAGACACACGGAGTCCCAACATCCCAGG
The DNA here is from genome assembly GCF_023721935.1 of Panthera uncia. Lineage (NCBI taxonomy): Eukaryota > Metazoa > Chordata > Mammalia > Carnivora > Felidae > Panthera > Panthera uncia. The sequence continues at coordinate 102,630,967 of NW_026057580.1, forward strand.
GCATAGCTGTGGAAACAAAGGCAGTCACCTGACTCTGAAGGCCTGACGATGATCTGAGTTAAGGCTCATTTTAAGCAGAAACTGTGTGGGCTTCAATGCAAAGATGTAAACCATGAACATAGAACACTCCTGGCTGACACAGGGTCATTAACCAAAAGACAGTTTTCACGTTTCCAGAGTGGTCACAACAGCAAACATTCAGTCTGCCTCTCTCTCCCAGCCCCAAACAAGACGTAAGATGAATTCCACCCGGTCTCTATCTGGGGGAAGAAGGTCCAGCTACAGAGGCAGAGTAACATTTGTTTGAACCAGAAGAAGACGTATCGCAGTCAGTGTCTAAATTGTAGAGCCTGAATGGTAAGTGCCGTTACGGTCCTGGGGATGTGGAACTCCTTAAGGGAGAGCTGGACCCTGAAGCGTAAGTGACTGAAATTAGGAGAGAGGCAAGTATTCTATCAGGCAAGATCCTATAAGTAGAGGCAGGTAAAAACTAAAGAGAGTGTTGGACATTGAAATACTGAGTAAACTTAACTATAAAGACGCGACCCATAAACCAAACATTCCCACTTGATGAACAGACCAGTGATTGTCAAACAACGTGAAAACTTCTCCAAGTAGTCGCTGCAGAAAGTAATAAGGGGGCCTGGGGGAACCTCCGTGCCACCACCGCCATCGTCCCCACCAAGTAGGTTTTGCTTGGAACATTGAGCTTTGATCTGTTTTATGTACTCTGTTTCCATGTAAGGTTTTGTTTTGTTTTAGAGTAGGTTGCTTTTATTTTTTTTAATGCTTATTTTTATTTCTGATAGAGAGAGAGCATAAGCAGGGGAAGGACAGAGAGAGAGGGACACAGAGGGTCTGAAGCAGGTTCTGTGCCGACAGAGGCAAGCCCGACGCGTGGCTTGAACTCACAAACCGAGAGATCATGACCTAAGCTGCAGCCAGACACTCAGCCAACTGAGCCACCCAGCCACCCCCAAAATAAGTACCTTTGAAAAGTTTAGACATTATAGGGACCTTAACAGTGAGAAGAAGCAAGAAAAGCTACAAAACTCATAGTTTTTGAAAAGCCAGACTTAAAAGAACTTAATTTCACAAAGTGACAAGTTCTTCCTAGGAGGGAAGAGATCTATAGTGGCTTCATACTTGGCAGGGTGTTTGGAGGAGGAATAATTTTTTATAGAAGGGAATCGGGAAAAGCCAGCTGAAATTTAACAAACATGTAACAATCACAGAGGCTCCCCTGATGGACTCAGAGTCCTGAGTAGCACCAGCCAGAGCCAACTCTTTCCTGGAGGCTCTTATCAAGTTCATGGGGAAGTCCACACGAGACTGCGAGTGAGGAAGGAACTCAAACAGAGACCCTTCTGAGGTACACAGACCTTCTCCAAATACTAGTCAGTGGTATACTGAAGGCTAGAGGAAAGGCAGAGAAGGGGAGAGAAATCCCCAGAGGGCACATGAGGCTTTCACTGAGAACACAGAAACAGTCTAGTGAAGTCTAGGATTGAGACAGGAGATGTGAGAAAAATCCCTTGAGACACTCTAGACCTTCACTGAATGCTGAATGCCCTGTAGTGGCCCTCAAGTTTTGTACGGGACAGAGAGCTAGAGAAATCTCCCACGGAGTAAAAGTCTGGAAGTGGAACAGGAGCAAAGAGACTGCAGAGGCCCCAGAGTTGGCAACAGCTTGTAAAGCAGAAAGCAACCTTGTGTGGTTTGGAAAGTTAGTGGCTGAACTCTTAAGCATAAAGAAAACTATGGAATCTCACCACTGCTCAGATCTCATGCCCTGCTAAAGGGAAAACCCTATTGCTGCCTTCAAAACATTAAAGCTGGTGACTGATAAATGACTCTTACATAAGCTGTGATAAAGCCAGTACCAGCTCAACTCAATTAGATGGACTTATCCTCCCTCACTAGCAGCCTGTCCAAAGAAGAAGCAAGCTCCTTCCTGAGAGTAAACCCTATTTACTTTATTCTCTATTATTGTGTTACACGCAATATTTGGCATTGAATCATGAAGTCCAAGACCTGCGAAGAGGCAAGAAAAACGTGTTCTGTGATCAAGAGAAGAAGCAGTCAATAGAAGTAGATCCAAAGATAGCCCAAAGATGGTGAAATTATCAGACAATGACTCTAAAATAACTGTGATTCAATATATTAGAAGATCTAGGTGGAAAAATTAGACAATATGCATGAACATATGTGGAATTTCAGCAGAACTGGAAACTATAAAAAAAGAATCAAATAAAGATGCCAGAAATGAAAAATAATGTATCAAAAATAAAGAAACCATTCAATGGTTTTATCACCAGACTGAACAGAAGAGGAAAGAATTAGTGAACTTTATGGCAAGTTAATATATATTATCTAAACTAAACCACAAAGAAAAAGAGGTGGACAAAAATGGAAAAGCACCCAATATGTTTCAACAATATGAAACAGTAGAAGATAAATATAACTAGAGGCTCAGAAGGAGAAGAATACAGAATGGGACAGAAGAAACACTTGAAGAGAAAGAGCTCCCCAACTTGATGAAATGCACAATGCCATCAAAGAAGCTCAGAACATGTCAAGCAGTTTAAATACAAAAAAAAAAAAAAAATCACATCATCACATCACAATCAAACTGTTAAAACTCAAAGATAAAGAGAAAAAATTAAAACAGCCAAAGAAACAAGATGTATCAGTGAAAGTTGACAACAATACAAACAATGACTCACTTATCATCAGAAACAGGGTTGACCAGAGACTGGGAAACAACATCTTTAAAATGCTGAAAGAAAAAAAAAAAAAAAAAGAACTCTCTATCCAGCAAAAATACAATTTTATAAAAAGGCAAAACAAAGACAATTGCAGACCAAGAAAGTTGAGAGACTTCGTGGCCTGTAGGCCAGCACAACAGAGAAATTCTTTGAGTCAAATGGGATTGATACCAGATTAAAGCACAGATCTGCTAGGAAGGATAAAGAACACCAGAAAGATACTTTAAAAAATCAAATACCAGGAATAACTCCAAAACAATACTGGAAGTCCTCTGCACTGAAAACCAAAAGAATATTTTCTAGGAAATAGTAAACAAGGCCTAAATAAATGAAGAGGTGCATCATGTTCATGGATTACTAGACTAAATATAGTTAAAAGATCCATTTGAAGACTTCTATTTCTGGCCCAGGTAGAGACACATGATTTAACCTCCCATCCGAAACAACAAAAACTAAGCAAGATATAAGAAACGACAATTTTCAAGACATCGCAAGATATGTGAAACGACAATTTTCAAGACATCGCGTATCAGTTAACAAAGAAAAATGATTCTCAAGAGATGGGAAGTAAATGAGACAAGTCTTCTGATTGGCCCAGCTTATCACCTTGTATTTCCTGGCCATGACACAGGGAGGGGTGACCTCAGTGGATACCAGCAGATTCCCTAATCGCCCTAGATCAATGCTACTCTGGGTCCATCTGGCAATTGTAAAAACAGGATCTAAAAGCATCAAACTGTTTCCAAGTACAAGCATCCCAGAACAAGGCTCAAAAATATTTACAGAAAACAAAAATATCCAGCACCCAGCAAAGTAAAGGTCACCATGTCTTGTCTGGTCACACAGTTCACTATCTTATCTCAAGTCTGTCTGACTCCAAAGTCCACCTCCTTTCTGCCACATATGCAGGGAGGGGTTATGTTTTCCTGGATTGGAGTTAAAATACCCTTTCTCTTCACTGGTCGGTTGAAAACTCACCAAAAGGGAGACCGATATTATGCGCCCCCTAATGAGATCAATAGAAGGTACCAGCTCTAGCTACAAAGTGTTCCTGCTTTAAAAAAAAATCCAATCTTCCATACGATGAAATCTCTAGACTTAACTACTAGTCACAGGAAATATAGGGGGCGGTGGAGTCTATGTGAAATGATACCACAATGATGCAATCAGCCAAATCCACATCATGGGAAATTCTATAAGACAAATGACTCATTTCTTCAACAAATAAATGACATGAATGGTAGGAGGGAAAGGAGGAATAATACAGATCACAAGACAATTAAGAAAAAATACCAACCAAACACAAAGCGTGCGTCTTACTCCAGTCCCAGTTTAGGCAAGTCAACTGCACAAAGGTGTTTGGGGAACAATCTGAGTATTTGCACATGGATTAGAGACTGGGAATATAAAAGAACTGTATAAGGAATAAAGAGCTATCTAAAAAATTTATTAAATGTGATCATAATAATGTGATTTTATAAAATAAGAAGAGACGTGCTCTGTTAGAAATACACACTGAATTACGATGTTTTAATTATATTTATTTTAATTTAATTTAATTTGCTTAAACATATTCCATTGAAGGGGATGGCAAGAATTGGAGGGTGGTATGTAGGCAAAACAAGATTGACAGAATCTGATAATTGCCAAAGCTGAGTGATAAGTGCGTGGGGATTCATGGTACTATGCTCTCTACTTGTACGTATGTTCACACTTTTCTCTAAAATTCTTAGAGCTTCAGTGTTTGTAAAGATCACCTTCCATTCTACTAAACTGGTTTTTCTCACTTTGCTTTGACATATTATAGAATCACGTGCCTAAAAATCTGTGTCAGCTTAGATGAAATAAAATTGCTTTCAAAATGCCCTCATATTTTACACTGAAAAAATATGGTCTTATAAAATATTAACCAACATACAAAATACTGGGAATTGTCGAAATATAATGTTAAACCGTCAAATACATCATAAAATAAAACTTGAAGGTAACCATCAAAAACTTTTGAACTAGATAGTTTTTAGTCTCCAAAATGGGCCCCCTAGAGACTGTCATCCCCTAAACAGAACGAGGATTAGCGGTGGGAATGAACCTTTAAGAAATGTTTTAATGTTGATTTACTTTGGAAGGAGAGAGGAGGAGGAGGGGCAGAGAGAGAGGAAGACACAGAATCTGAATCTGAAGGAGGCTCCAGGCTCTGAGCTGTCAGCACAGAGCCCAACGTGGGGCTCGAACTCACGGACCGCAAGATCATGACCTGAGCCGAAGTCCAGGACGCTTAACCGACTGAGCCACCCAGGTGCCCCTGGGAAAGAACCTTTAAATAATAACTGTCAGGCACTGTCCCAGTTGCTGATTTGTTTCTGTCACCGATATTGTGAGATAGAGCTTTTTACAGGGAAGGCAACTAGAGTTCACCTGCTTGCTTCAGGCCCCAGCAAGGTAAATGAGGAAGCTACGTTTTAAATTTAGGTCTACCTGCCCTCACACCCATGTTTCCTCCACAGCATCAATCATTCAGCAGGTTGTTTGGGTTGTTTGCTTTGTAACAGCTTCAAATCACTTTAATTATTTCTAATTCCATAGAGAGAGAGATCTTTCTGTGGCAGAATGGGTTTTTCAGCATTCCAGTATGCATCCTTACAACGACAAAAATGGAAACTATTGGAGACTTTTTTCCTTTTTTTTTTTTTTTCCCTTCTTTTTCTCCTGGGGTCTCAGACTGGGGTGACTACAGGAGACAGGAACTCTTTTAACAGAAGGAAGGAAGGGCAATGCCATAGAGCTGCCAACAGGAGCACTGAGAAAACTGCTTATCCTTCCCACCAGGTCCTGAGAACAGACCGCTGAGAAAGCCTCTTTTCCTCTCCTCTCTTCTACCCTGCAGGATTCAGTGACGCCCGCATGCACCCAACAGTGGGAACCAGATTAATCCGAAGAAGAGGATAGGAGCTGAAGGACAAAGAGAACTCCATGTATAGTAGAGGCAGGACCCTGGGGTTGGGAGTGCTCAAGAGAAATTGTTGTGTTGCCTGGTAGAAATCGCAAGGAAGCCTTTCTTCAAGACTACTGCAGTGGGGGAGGGAGACTAGACTTAACTCTGAATAATGGGCACAAGTGGGAATTTATAGCCAACAGGTAGGGTCAGCGGGTGGATGAAAAATTACAAAGGGGAACTTAGCCAAGTACCAAGGGTGGGTAAAGGAAGAGCTTGGTTGGATATCAGGGGTGGGGACAATTCTGCATGAACTTTACAGGATTCTTTGCTAAAACTGGACTCAATGGGCCAAGAATGGAGCCAAGGACAAGGCCTACTTGCAAAGGGGGCTCAGAGGAGCCTGTCTGAAGTTTAGTCAAGGAAAAAGCACTTGTCAGGAGTAAAGGAGATTCTGAGGTCTGAGGGGCCACGGGAAAGGAGGGAGGGGTAGAAGCAAAAGTCAGAAAAGGTGACTGGCTACACAAGGGTGGCCACATGGATACCCAGAGAATCCATTACCAGGCCTGCCCAGTGAGAAATGAAAGAGGGCGCCTGGAATAGGATTGGGAAACCCCGGAGTAGATTCAAATTCAAAATTAAGATCTCTTTTATACATTTTTCCTTTATTCTGTGGGTACTGACACATAGTCACTTAGGGGATATCAACCACCCCCCTCCCGTTTACACTCGGGGTGTGGTGCTGGGGTAATACTTTGAAAGGTTACTAATTTTATTTTTCCCATTTATTGCACTATTGGACCACTTTCCAGACCCTTCTCCCGTCAGCTATTTCTAACTGATAGCTAGACAGTTTTAAAGAGCATCCTTTGTCAGTGAAGGAGATTATAGGGTTAAATCAGAACCCCCCCCACACACACACACACACAGGTTCCAAATTCATTTAAACAGATTTCTATTCATTAGCAATCCCTAATTTAGGGAGTTATTTATTCCTTCATATTACTGAGAAACAAACCGGACTAAAATGAGTATTGAGACAGTCTGAATTTAGTGGAGAGGCTTTTTGGTTGAGGCTCTTGTTTTTTTTTTTTTTTTTATCAAACCTTATTCCAAGCAATGCAGATAAGGAGCCGATTCAAACAATCCCCCCCCCCCCCCCCCCCACACACACAATGCATTGTCACTATTGTTGCCCCAGCTAAGCAGGGAAGCTCTAAAGGAATGAAATTTTCCTCCTTCCCACTGTTCTGTGGTCTTTCAAAACAGCAGAACTGCCAAGATCAGCAGCTTGAAAGCCTCCTTTGAGGTGGTCCTCATGCCTCTTTCACCGGCCGGAGCCCATCCAGCCCTTAGACTGAATGCCCAGTCCCCAAGGGGACACCCAGGAGGCCACACAACCAGGGGAGCGTAGAGAAAACGGCACAGCGAAGACAGGGAAACTTCGGGCTGCCAGGGGTCAGATCCAGGAACTCAGAAACATGGGCTTAAGTCACTATAAATACCTTTGTAAAAGTGACGGGGGCAGCGGTGGGGGCGGACAGGAACAGGTGGTCGGAGGCCCTACATGCACATCACTGGCCGAGAACAATTACTCTGGGGGCACGGGCCCTGTGTGCTATATTCTGAGTCCACGTTTACCAAGAGACGGGATACTTTTCTCTCCTTGCGGTTCTGTGTGCCCCTTCCTCCCACTGAGGATTAGTTTCTATCTCCACAGTAATCTAGCATGATTTTATATATATATATATATATATATATATATATATATATATATATATATACTGCATCATGGGCACCTTAACAATTTACAAGCACAGGTTTGGGGGAACCGTATCTCCATCGTAAACAGGACAGAAAATGTTTCAGAGTACCATTAGGGAGGAAAAGACTCTCCAGTTGTCTAGGGAATAGAGACGGACACAGTGGGAAAATAAACGCGGATCAAATGGATGAGAACAAGCAACTCTATTTATTCAAGTTGCTAGAGCCAGGGGGGTCAGCCAAAACCATTTGCATTTCGACAAAGGCTCAAAGGCAGGCAGAGGAGCGGGAAAGCTTTCCGTGGAAAGAAAGGAAAGGCTTCAAGTGTGCTCTCACTGGACGCCGTTGGCTCGGGGAAGTGTGGCCAGCTAACTAGAAGCAGGGCACCGTGTGATTGGTTAGGGGTGCGTATTTGGCTCTCTCTGACCGGTCCTAAGTTGGAAGTAAGGGTAAAAATCGGAGAAGCTAGCCGTTATTAATCAAGTTCTGGCAATTCAGGGCCAGTTGTTACAGAAGTTATTATTTAGCTTCCAGACTGTTGCCAGAGATAGCAATCCGTGCATCTGATTCAGAGCAGGCGGGCTTCCTGGGTTGTTTACTGGAGATAAAGGGCCTGGTTTTCCTGGCAGGTTGCGGATCCGAGTCCTATTTTTATATATGGTCTGGTCATTGTCCATTTGTATATTCAGTCTCTCAGGAGTATCCCGAAACAAGGAGACCAGCAGGTAGGAAAAACAGTCGTGAGTCAAGCCATGCTCTCTCTCTATGGAAGAAACCATAACTGGGATTTCATGAAGCCGGGTTAAAGTTGAGACGTATTTTTTCCTTGTGTTTTATAATTCTCCCAAGTATTTAATTCATTGACCACGTGACTTCTTGGTCCGCGTTCTCCCACACTTCATGCAGGAGGGACCCAACATCCTGCTAAATAAGAAAGGGTGTTTCTTTATTCTTCTCTGGAATCTGGGCTCCAAATATACTTTTCTTGGAGGCAAAGGCAACCTCGGTTTGGGAGGAATGGAAGAACAGAAATTCCATCCTGGGGTGCCTGAGTGGCTCAGTCGGTTGAGCATCTGACTCTTGATTTCATCTCAGGTCATGATCTCATAGTTCGTGGGATCGAGCCCCATGTCGGGCTCAGTGCTGACAGCACAGAGCCTGCTTGAGATTCTCTCTCTCCCTTTCTCTGCCCCTCCCTTGCTTGCACTCTCTCTCTCTCTCCCTCTCTCTCTCAAAATAAATAAATAAGAGAAAGATATTCCATCCCTAAAAAATAACTTTAACTCGGATTAAAATAACCCCTAGCATCCATATGTATAGGATGGATGCTGGGGTTGCACTAGTTGGCTTGGGTTTCCATCACAAAGTACCACAGGCTGGGAGGCTTAAACAATAGACATGTATTTTCTCACAGTTCTGGAGGTTGGGAGTCCAAGATGAAGTTGCCAGCAAATTTGGGATCCCACTGAGTCCTCTTCTTTTGGCTTCTAGGCAGCTGCCATCTTGCTGTGTGCTCACATGGCCTCTTCTCTCTCGGACCACTGAGGGAGAAGGCAAGCTCTCTGATGTCTTTTATTAGGGTGCCAATCCTATTGTATCAGGGCCCCAACCATATGACCTCATTTAACCTTAATTACTTCCATAAAGGCCCTATCTCTAAATACAGTCACAGTGGAAATTAGAGCTTCGACATCTGAGTTTGGGAGGTGGGGGGCGGGGGGGAGGGCGGGGGATAAATATTCAGTCCATGACAAATGTGAAAGGTGGACACATCTCACTGAAGGTGACATCCTATGTGCCTGTAGGGATATGGTGAGAGCCAGCGAGATGAACCTCCAAATGACGATAGAGTTTTGACTTACTAGGTTTTAAGATTGAATGTATCTGATTATGAGACAAAAATCTCTGCCTAAAATCAGTTCTGAATTGATAGAATAATCACAATTTGACCAAATCACAATAACTTTTAAAGTGTGATTGGGTTTAAGATGTGATACCTTTTTCTGAGATAAAATTTTGAGATAAAACTACATAAATATAGGGGCGCCTGGGGGGCTAGTCCGTTAAGCGTCCGACAAAAACGATCTCATAGTTTTTGAGTTCGAGCCCCGCGTCGGGCTCTGTGCTGGCGGTGTGGAGCCTGCTTGGGATTCTTGCCCTTACTTTTCTCTCTGCCCCCCTCCACTCATGCTTTCTCTCTCTCAAAACACATACATACATACGTACATACAAATATAGCATTTAGGGAACCACAGGTCCTTAAACAGGGATCAAATTTTATTAAATATGGCCCATGCCATATTACTCCTCCAGTACCAAACTTTCCATCCACTGCAAGTTAAAGACTGATCTCTTTAACTCCAACCTACCTTTCCAAAATGTTTTCCTGCCTTTTCTGCACTAATAAGAGTAATAACAGTGGCTAACGCTTTGCGCTCATTGCTTTACATGCCTTTGTTGTTCGTTATCAGTACTTGGAATAAACATACGAAGTAGGTCCTTCTACAGGAGGTTGAGTAACTTACCTAAAACCCCCGCAGTTATTCCCAGAACTCACTCGCAGACCATCTGACTCTGAAGCCTTCACCACTCTACGCTTCATATTCTTCTCCATCACAGCGTCCTGCTTTTCGGCAAATATTCCTTTGTAGCTCTTACTCTCTTTAAGGTTGGTCTGTCTCACACCACGGGTCCCCGAAAGTGTACGCCCCTAAAATGTTGAACCAAGTTCAGAATATAAATTCTTTGCAGTGGAGTGAGCTTCTCTGAGCAAGAAAGCCAGACAGAAAGGGAAGGCATATTTGATCATTTAAATGGTTTTTTAAAACTGTCTGTCTTTTGTCATTCAAAAGATAAGTCGTAGACTGCAAAAATATTTGCTTTGCGTCCAGCAGGCATAAGATTATGTCTCTGAGATGCAAAAAAAAAAAAAAAAAAAAAAAAAAAAAAAAAATGCCTACAATTCACAAATTAAATTCATTCTGCCTGTCATATATTTCTTGGTAACTCTCACATGCTTTAGCAAAGCATAACCCACAAGGTAAGCAGTCCAAATTTTTGAATGAATAATTAAGAACACTCACAGGGCACCTGGGTGGTTCAGTCAGCTAAGCCTCCGACTTTGGCTCAGGTCATGATCTCACAGTTCTTGAGTTCGAGCCTTGCATTGGGCTCTGTGCTGACAGCTCAGAGCCTGGATGGAGCCTGCTTCAGATTCTGTGTCTCCCTCTCTCTGCCCCTCCCCTGCTCGCGCTCTGTCTCTCTTTCTGTCTTTCAAAAATAAACATTTTTAAAAATTAAAAAAAAAAAAAGAACACTGTACAGCAAAAAGTGAGATGCCTTGAGCACCTTGCCAGGAAAGTGTATGAAAAAAATGTCAGAGGGAAACGAGTCTGGAGCTCTAGGCTCAGGAGAATGAGAGTGTCAGGGAGAGACTGAACTCAAAGACCCAGAACCCCGTGAGCCACAGCCCTGGTGACTTTCACCAGCATTTACATGGCACAGCGGGGCAAGCCTGGAGCCCTGCCAGAATGGACATTGCTTTTCCAGTAAGCTCAGAGCCTGCACTCAGCACAAACTGGGACAAGGGACTGGAGACGCCCGTGAGAACACGTGGTGAATGTGCCCTTGGGAGGTGAGCCTCAGCTCACCTTAGCAAGTGGCCTTAGCAGTTATGACACTGGTCTTCTGTTGGGGGGGATTCTTTGCCCAGGTTTTCTGAGGATTCTCATTCGCCCAGTATTGCCGGCCTTGGGGTACAGACACTGAAACCAGACGATAATTCCCATCCCTATGGAACACACAAGTTCCGTAAAGATCGCAACTTTCAAGTAAAATCAAGCTAATTTAGCTAGCTTAACATTAGAAACAAGCAGGATTTTTTTTTTCTTTTTATCAGCAAATCAAATCCATTCTGCATGAAGCTGGGAAAATGAGCAAATGTGGGCAGAACTCTCTGGGATCACAACATAGAAAGTGATGTGGAGAGAATCCTTAGAAGACGTCTCCTCTTTCTCCTTCTCCCACACACAAAAAAGCAAAATGTAGCTTTGCAGGAGTGTTTCCACTGGGAATCATTTTATTGCCATGGAGGTGGAGGAAAATAATTTAAAACAGCTAAAAGACAGGGTCTGGATAACTCCTTTTTTCTTTTCTTTTAGATCTTAAAAACCATGCACTTTAATACCACGAGCCCATGTGAGAATGCCATTCAAAATAATGGTTTTCTCTCTCTAAATCCTTGTTATTAGTCATTTTGAGGGAATATCATGTAACAGAAAGCCGCTTTTATTTTTTCCCATCAGACAAGGATATCCTAAGCAATTACCAAATGCTGATTCAGTACCCATGATAAGAACATTGGGAGTTTTATAACTTGCATGGTTTTGTGGCCCCTTTAGATCTGGGGGGTTGTAGACATCTAACTAGTAATTTTTTTCGGTGCCCGTGGTCATGTCTCAGGCTGATTGTGCCACGCGGGCTTTTGTGTTTGTTGTTGTTATTATTGTTGTTTGCTCCGTAAAAGTTCTTAGAAGTTCTGGAGACACAGAATTTGGTTAGCTATTAGGAGAAGCAGAAGATATTATCCAACACTGTTTATTTACAAAAAACATTAAAGGGGCGCCTGGGTGGCTCAGTCGATTAAGCATCCAACTTTGGCTCAGGTCATTATCTCACTGTTTGTGAGATCTCTGCTCACTTTGAATCATCTGTCCCCCTCTCTGTCTGCCCCTCCTCTGCTCATTCTCTCTCTCTCTCTCTCTCTCTCTCTCTCAAAAGTAAAACTTTTTTTAAAAATTAAAAAAAAAAAGTTAAATAATATTGTTCTTAAAAACATTAACAATAAACTATGGTGAGTTGGGACACCTGGGTGGCCCAGTCGGTTGAGTGTCCGACTCAGGTCATGATCTCACGGCCCATGAGTTCGAGCCCCGCATCGGGCTCTGTGCTGACAGCTCAGAGCCTGGAGCCTGCTTTGGATTCTGTGTCTCCCTCTCTCTCTGCCCCTAACCCACTCACATTCTGTCTCTGTCTCTCTCAAAAATAAATAAATATTAAAAAAATTTTAAAAACAAAACAAAACTATGGTGAGTTGATAACATAAAGCTTAAAGAAAGACATCCCAGCTCTCTTACAGATATATATATATATACACATATATATCCATACATATATATATATCTTACAGATAAGATATATATCTTTATAGGTATGCCCCAACATTCTGATTATTTTGATAATTATATCAATGAGTAAATAAAAATTCAAAGTTTCCATCTTCGATAAGGATGATTTCTTTTATCCAGGTCCTGGTTTTGTATTTGATAAGTCCTGTATTCAGGGTATATGTTCCTGGAAGACCCCATCACTGGGTGGGAGAAGGCAAGGGTGCCCTAATCACTGAACCTGGCCGTGTCAGTCAGCGGAGCTCAGCTTCAGGATGGCAGAATGAGTGCCTGTGCTCTCATCCTCTTCTTCAAGGAACTCCATTTAGATGGCACTTCAACAAAGTAGCATCAATCCGTGATCGTACTGAGGGCAGTGGATAAGAGATTTTGACACATTTTTGAAAACTAAGAAGTCCGTGGTATCACACTGCCACAAAAGCATTGCTGAGAAAGTAGTAGGCCCGAGTGCTCCTAAGCGCACTCCTTCCGGAAGAAGCCTGTGCGAGTTTCCTAGGGCGGCTGCTGTGACACAGCACCGGGCACTGGGCGGCTTAGGACAACACAAAGGTATTTTCTCTCAGTTCTGGAAGCTAGACGTTCAAATCAGGGAGTCAGCAGCATTGCTTCCCTCCGAGGTCTGCTAAGGAGAATCTGTTCACACATCTCTCAGCTTCTGGTGACCGTCAGCCATCCTCCATCTTTCTTGCCTCATAGATGCATGAGTCCAGTCTCTGCCTCTGCTGTTCTCCCTAAGTGTCTCTGTGTTTTTCCTCTTCTTATAAGGATACCGGTCACACTAAAGGCCCACCCTACTCCAGTATTAATTCATTTTGACCTAACTAATGACATCTTCAGTGACTCTATTTCCAAATAAGGTCATACTCTGAGATGCTGAGGGTTAGAACCCCCACATATTTTGGGGAGGAAGGAAGAAGGCAGGGTATCCCCCCCCTTACTCTGCTCTGGGCAGTGTCTTCTATCAGTAGCTATATCTACTTCACGGTTTGAGTTCCTACCAGGAGGCCTTGTTCCACCTGGGCGACCCTACTCCAGCGTTCTAGCATCCAGCAAAGGAGAGCCCGAGCCCCTAAACTCTGAAAATCTCTTCTCCCAATACCCCTCTTGTTCTAAAATCTGAGTTGCTTCATCATCCTGTTTTATCTGCCAGCTCTTCCAAAATCTTTGCAATTAATTCCCCTAATTAAATTCCCTCTAGAGAACTACCTGGCATGAGTTCTGTTTTCCCGACAAGACCCTTGACTGACACAAGCTTCAAGAGTTGCCAAGCTCTGAGTCACCCAGTAGAGAACAGGAGCGGACCCGGGGGGCAGCCATCGGGGTCACTGTGGAAAGGACTGCCAATGGGATGGGTCAAAAGACACCAGTGTTCTCATCTCCCTTCCCCGCCCCCCCCCCCCCCCCCCCCCCCCCCCCAGCAAATGCAGTACAGTTGTTAGGAGGAAGGCATGTGGGAAATAATAGTTGTAAGGATGCAAAATCCTTCATCTTTCTCAGTGGGCAGTCAATAGATACTACCCAAAGTTAAGAAACGAAGAGGCATAAGCATATTTCCAACACAGTGGTTTTACGTTATCTCGTTCCTTGGCATCCAACTACAGACGGTCCCTCAGATGGACTCAGCTGCAGCAATGTCCAGGGTGGGCAGGAAGGAATACCTGACAGAAATGGTAGGGCCCAGCGGAGGAGGCTGGCCCAGGAGAAGAAAATGGGGCGTGCCATTTTGATAGCTATAGATGACCAGACTTGTTTATTACGACGTGGGAGGCATTCTCTAGACAGCACCCCCCACCCACCCACCCACCCCCCCACACACACACACCTCACCAGTAACACCCGAAGAGATTTTCACAGGGTCTATCTATACCAGCAGGCAGGAAAAAGAGACAGAGAAACAGAAGCAGTTACTATGATCACAACTACAGTTTACTCATAGCTAGTGCTGCTTTGGGAAACTCCATGAGGAAATTATAAACTGCCATTCTTTTGACCGCCATCAAGTTGGAGCCTTAAAGGAAAGCAGGCCTGTCAGAAGCCTATTACTGGAGGTTATGATCCACAATAACTAAATGCAAAGACCTCTGGAAATTTCTATAGGTATATAAACGATGATCTTAAGGCAAGGCAGATCTTTGCAGAAAGCTCTGAAATAGATCCACCCCTGTCTCATTTCATGTCAGCTACCTCTGGGGACTTGTAAAAGACCCTGTTTTTCCTGATAAGGTGGTATCATTTGAAAGGTTAAGACAGGTTTCACTTACAGTAACGATAAAACCCAGAAACTTCAATCGCTTAACACAATAAAAGTTTGTTTCTTGATCACATAAGGTCTGATATGGATGGGTGGCTCTGTTCCATCTTAAATACATGCCAACTAGAACACATGGCCTTCATGTCCTTCATAAACAGAAAGGAAGCTAGAGAATCTTCTGGAATGATGTTAAGTGCCAGGCCTAGAAATGACTTCTGCCCATCTTCTCATCAGCCAGAGTGAGTCCACGACCCGCGCTGGCCCGTGAGAGCTGGGAAATGCAGAGGGACCCCAGATCACTGGGTGATTACTAAGAATCTCACCACACCTGTTCTTTAAACATTTCACTTCTCTAATTAGTTACCGTATTTAAATGGCTGTTATTAAATACGTTTATCTGTGTCTCTTTCAGGGACTGAGTTAGTCAAGAAAGGAGAAATTTACCAAGTCACCCCTTTGTACCCTTTCAATATATTATACTATTATTTGTCCATTATACCTCACTCAGTAAAGCTAGGGGGGAAAGGGGACCTAAAAAAAAATAAAGGAGGAATATATTAACGTTAAAAAAAAATTTTAGAAACCAGCACCAGACACTCTGATCCATCTCGGTGTGATTTATCTAGTAACGAGTTAAATGCTTGCTGTATATTTACCACAGAAAAAGACAGAGCAGTCTTTATGTTCTCAGCAACAGCCCAGAAAGCTGCCAACATTAGAACCTATTTGTTTTATTGAGAAGAGGGATTGTTGGCTGCAACACAAGGGCTCCCCATTACTCTTTCTGGAAAAAGCAATGGGAACTTTAACTTTTCTCTGGACAGCTACCAACATCTATCAGGAGAAACACAAGTTTAACATCTCTTCCTGAAGGGCAGCACTTAGAATGCCTAACAGCCTTCCCCGGTCCCCACTGGTGTCAGGAACGGCTAGGGGTCCCAAATCCAAGCTCTTTTGTGTTTAATAGAAATGCTAAAGCAAATCAACTGTACAAATTGAAAGCAACCAACTGGCCTGGCCTGGAATGCTAACTGAAACTGAAGTCTGATGGTGCTGAGTTAAATGGCAAGAGCCAGGGCTCTGTCACAGGATTAATTGTGAGTTCTGACAGAGAAGCATTCTGTGACCTGAGGGAGAGGAGTTCACATCTCCACACGTCAGTGAACTTGAGTTCAAACTCAAGTCTCTGGGGCAGAGAGGTTTGTCCTTGGAGGACAATTCTAGAGGTCGGGATGAGAGAGGAATGAGTACCAAAGTCTTCTGTTTCTGAGTTGAGTTTTTAAGACTCCCTGTCTTTATAATTCGCCACTGATCTTAACCTTCCATGCCGCTTCCTCAAGTTCAGGACATTATCTGCCTCTTCCTAATGCACAGAGAAAACAGAGAGACTCGGGTGGGAAATCTCTCACTTTCCTGACCACACTGCCCACAAATGTTTTTAACTCAGTATTTTCCACTTCCTGTCCTGTTTGTCCCTCCACCCATCGCCACCACACCGCTGAAACCACTCTGGCTAATGATAGTACTGATGCCCTAATCCAGAGAACACTGGTAAGTCCTCATTTCACTTGACCTCCCCTTGGCATCTTGCACTGCCTTTGGCCAGTCCCTCACTTTCTACTCCACTGGTTCTGGTTCTGATTTCCGGTTCTCCTGCCACCCACCAAGTCGCCTAAATGTCTACCACTTAAATGTTTGCGTTCCCCCAGTTCATTCAACAAGAATTTCTTGAAGGAGGAAGCGTTTAGAGGAAGTGCTAAAGCAAATCAGCTTCTCAGACTGAAGAGGGACTCTGGGGTTGGCCCAGGAAAAACTGGATAAGGTCAGATCCCCCTGCCCTCAAGGACCTGCGCTCTGGATCTCATTTAATGGCCCCAACATCTGCCCAGGCACCCAGGCGAAAAACTGACCCAGTGAGGACTCCTCTTCCACTCTCATGGCCAAAAAAATCCCAAGGACAGTCGAATCTATCTTTTAAAAATCTTCTGAATCTGCTCCCTCCTCTGGAACAGGGTCACTGGCTAGTTCCAGCCTTCACCTGGACTATTAGCAGTAAATCTTCCTTGTTCACCCTGTTCCAGCCCCCGTCCCCTCCAATCTGCCCTGCATAATGTTCTAGAGTTATCTTTGAAGAATTCAGCACGGTCACATGACTCTCCGTTCAAATCCTTTCGATAGTTCCCCGTCACCTCTGTACAGGGTCTTTCTTGAACTGGCTCCCATCTGCTCCCATATGTACCTTCTGCCACTCTCCTGCACAAGTCTTAGGTTGCAACATTATTAATCAGCTTAGAGTTTCCTTGGAAGTTCATACTTAATCACGCTTCCGGAGCAATAGCCTTAAGAAATCCTTTCTAACCTTGTGACCATGGTTTTCATTCTGCTACGTATGTGGTTCACTTTGCATACCATGGGCTTCACACGTGGAAGTGTGTTGGCTTACACGCCCTACAGTCGTCTCAGACTTACCGTGTCCAAAACAGAATTTCATACAAAACCTGCTTTTCCCCAGTCTTTTCCATCTCCGTTGCGCAGGCCAGAAACTTAGGAAGCAACCAGGACTCCTCTACCTTACCAACACATCCAAGTTACCTGTCAGCTCCATAACCAAACTACAGCCCAAAGCAATCCACTTCCCTCTTTGCCATGGTTATGTCCACAGCCCAGGCCATCCGTCTCCAGACTACTATAAAAACTTCCCATCCAGTCTCCCTGCATCCCGCCTTGCCCCCTTAGAAGCGATTCTCCACATTGCCACCGACCTAATCTTTCAAGAACACAAATCAGACCATGTCATCCTCCTGTTTAAAAGCCTTCGATGGCTTCCTTAAGACTTACAAATAAATTCAAACCTTGTGAGAGCCCTGCATGAATCAGCCATATCCTCCCTTTCGATCTCCTGTGTATACCTGTCTGGGCCTCACCCACTGTGTTCCAGACACACTGGGCTTCTTTTCATTCCCCCCACCCCCAAATACCCACCTTATTCCTATCTAGAACCTTACCAGGAGGTGCTCCCTCTCCATGGGAAGCCCAGCTTTCGGAGGCTGGTTCCCTCCTGGCATTCGATCCCAGCTTAAATATCACCTTTTCAGAAATGCCTTCCCCGATCACCATGCCTAGGTTAGACTCCAACACAACATCCTGGATTGATGTTGTTGTTGTTGTTGTTGTTGTTGTTGTTGTTTACTCAAGTTTGCATTTACCTTCTATTTATATCCATTCGATCCAAAATCAAATTTCTTAATACAGCAAACTAAATACAAAATAAAAAGCAGAAAGGTGTTATCTTCACGACATCACCTTGTTTTATTTGCATTATGGCACTTACCACCGCCTGGTTTGTTTATTAGCTAATATTTCTCAATTGACTCTCTCCTCAAATGAAGATATCTGGTCCACAAGGGCAGGAACTTATTTATTGCTGTATCCAGTGGTGGTAATCAAAATATTTAGGGGCACTTGGGTGGCTCAGTCGGTGGAGCGTCCGACATCGGCTCAGGTCATGATCTCACCGTCTGTGGGTTCGAGCCCTGCATCGGGCTCTGTGCTGTCAGTTCAGAGCCTGGATCCTGCTTCGGATTCTGTGTCTCCCTCTCTCTGCGCCCTTCCCCTGCTCATGCTCTGTCTCTCTCTCTGTCAAAAACAAATAAACATTAAAAAAAATTTTACAAAATTTAACCACAGGTATGGCATGACCACCAATCCATTAGAATGGATGCCAACCTTTAAGTGCTCATATGGTCTTGCTGAGAAGTGGTGTCTAAATGTCAGCCTTCTTATTCTTATCCCTAGCGTCTCAACAGAGCCTGTCTCTCAATAAATGTCAGTCGAATATATGAATAAATAAGTCAACGGATGTTTCTTGGTTAATTTCATTTTTCCATCATGAACACAGGTCTACGTTAATAAAGAGGGTTTTATTGGGCACTCCCACGTGCTGGGATAGAATCTGTTGTCTTCAGAAGTTCCTGACGTCCACCAGCATTGACTTCTTTCTCATGCCCTCTATAGGGACCCACAGCTGAGCCAGAGTGAAGGAGCAGTGAAAACTGAGTTCAGAAGACGGAGTTCAAGTTGAGGTAATAGCAGAAGCCACTTGTGAGCCGCATGGCCCTGGGAAAATTACTTTATTCTCCATGTCTGCTTCTCTCTCTGTAAAATGGGCACACTGTAATAACTTACTTCCCATAATGGCCGAACGCTGAACAAGATAGCATATGGAAAAAGTAGCCAGCCAGTCACACCTATAACATCCAAGGTCAATATGTGTCAGTTTTATTTTGATCATCCTTTCCCTGTAGGGTTTCTACGAACATCAGATGAAATAACCACATAAAAGTCTGAAAAACATATGCATTGTCCAGATTATTAATCAATATTAATACCAATCAGTAACAAATTGTCCTTTTTTAGACCTATCTGTTTAAAATGTTTTCCCAGTTTAATCGATATAGAATTGACAAACATTGGTATTGGTTTAACATGTACAATATAATGATTTGCTACGTGTATATATTGCCACCGTGATTTGACCGCCACAAGTTTAATTAACATCCTCAGCTCACATAGTTACAGATATTTTTCTTTCAGTGAGATCTTTCAAAACCTACTCTCTCAGCAACCCTGAAATATACAATGTAATATTATTAACTGTGGTCACCATGCCGTACATCACATCCTCATCACATCACATCTATCTGATAATTGCAAGTTTGTACCGTTTGATCACCTTTGCTCAATCCCCACACCCCCTGCCTCTGGTGACCTGCCATATGTTTCCTGTATCTCTGAGTTTGGTTTTTTCAGATTCCACATATAAATGAGGTCATACAGTATGTGTCTTTCTGTGTCTGACTTATTTCAGTTAGCGTAATGTTCTCAAGATCCATTCATGTTGTTGCAAATGGCAAGATTTCCTAACAAACTATCCTGGATCTGAGAAATCAGATGGCTTTCCAGAAGTCATAAAGGAGCTGGAAAGGAAATCTGAGTCTTGTGGGGGCAAAGCTGGTACCCTAGCAGAGGAAGCCCATGCTTTGCTCAGCTGAACGGCACTCTCTGGAGACAGCATCCTTCTGGAGAAATCTGTTTGTACGTCATTTAAAGCTACTAGATGCTGAAAAATAGACTTGCCAATTACCTACAGAGAAGGAAGGCTTTCGGCATTCAGTGGGTTCAACGAGTGAAATGGGTTCATGGATTTTCCCCAGCAGCAAGAACTGGGAACATTTTCTCCTTTGTCTCTCATCCCGCCCAAATATCTCTCCATTTATTTGAAGACACAGTTCATCTGGACTCTGGCCTCCACTGATATAAGCTGAGGTTTCTGTCTCCCTGTCCAACTCCCCGTCCAACCAGGCTCTTCTCAGCTTCTGAAATCCTGTCTCCTTCTGGCCTCACCCAGTACAAGGACCACCTCATACAGTGGTGCAGATTGTATACTGCACAGCTGTACAGGGTCACACGCTCATCATGGTCACATGGTAGGACACAACAGTCCCAACCAACGCACCGTTGTGTCCTCCCACCAAGACCTCCACCACCACCAATATCTGTATATAGCGAGTTATCCTGATCCAAAGAGGTTAGGGCACCCAGGAGAGCACTTACAGTAGCCCTTAAATCAACAATGGCTCACAACGTGTTTTCTTACCGACAACCTCGCGTAATTTCTTCCCATTTAAACCAACAATTTTTCCTAACTGGATGTTAAGCTTTTAAACATTATTTAAGACTTTTGTACCCTCTAAATCCAACGCCTTGGAGCAAATCTCTGGTCACAAGGCTCTGATTACCCCCTTGCCCAGACTTTCTTGGGGAGCAGAGTAAGAGTGAGCCACACAGCCAAGGTCTTCATTCAAACCCCATCCGCCACTTACAAGCCAGGTGGCCTTGAGCAAGTCACTTACCTTCGCTGAGCCTCAGTTTCCTCACAGACAAAACTGGTGATGATGACGATGATATTTACTTCGTAGAATTCTTGTAGGGAATAGTTAAGAAACTGCTTGTGGGGTGTTCACAGTGCCCGGCACAGACATTGCAAGTGGAGAATAAATGTTAAGTGTTGGTATTAGTATTAGTTGGTATTTTGTTGTTCGGCCCAGGAGAAGACAAACGAAGACCCAGCTTCCAAATTCAGCCACATACCTTCCACTACATATTCTCCAAGAATGCTTTCACTGCAATAGCAGAATTGAGTAGTTGCCACAGAGATAATATGGTGGCAAAGCCTAAAATGTCTGCTATCTGGCCCCTTACCGCAACATTTGCCAACCTTCGGTTTAGCCCCCAGCACCTCCCCACCTCCACGGTCAGATCAGCATAAAACTATTGGCGGCTGAGGCTGCTACTCCCTCCCATTAACCATCTTTCCCTTCTCCTCAGTCATAGACCCTTCTCCCATTTTTAGGCTACACGCGATTGCCTGGAATAAAAACTGCATTGTCCAGACTCTCTTGCTGCTAGATGTAGCCATGTGACTAAGTCCTAGCCAAAGGGATGCCATCTGAAGTGCGTTATGCAACTTCGAGAAGGAATCTTTATAGTACCCCTTCCTCCTTCCTCAAGCCCAGAATGCAAGCCTGGAGGCTAAAGTTAGGTCTGGACCACGACGTGACCTCGAGAATGGAGGCCGCTCATGGGAAAGCTACAAGACCAAAGGAACCTGATCTCTGTTGGTGCAGAACTGACAAAGACTGAGCTTTCTAGCTCCCTGTCCAACTCCACCAGACTTTTCTCAGCTTCTGAAATCTTACCTCCTTTGGTCTTGTCCAATAGGATGATGTGCCTCACTGGTTAACTTACTTGGGATTTTCTGCACTCAGTGATGAACCTGATCCTAACAACTGTGCTTGCCAAACACATCTAGAAGACTAGAACGCTTATCATTAGCCCTCGACCGCTCCTATTTTTTACACTGCCGAAAAAAATTCTTTGTAGTACATTTGGAACTTAAATAAATTGGTTCTTGGCTACACAGAACACTTATTCTTGCCGAATGCTGAAGGAACAGAGCATACGTTTTATACTTATTCAGGAAAAAAAGATTAATGCTCATTCAGGGGGAAAAAAGCTTTATTAAAATGCTTATTCGGGAAAAAAAAAAGATTAATTTGGAATCAAGGTTTGAAAGAAGTTTAAAAACAAAAAAAGAGTGACGTTAAGCCTGAAGAAAGCATCCAAGTCTTGTGCCTACCCTACTTCAAGTTGAGTCTCTGTTCTTGCAGCCAAAGAGGCTAAAACAGGCCCTCCTCCGCTCGCCCCCCCCCCCCCCTCCCAGAAGGGGCTGTCCCCTTAGAAGCAGGTGCTCCGAGCTGGCAGGGTGGGGAACTGCTCTCGGGTTCTTCCAGATGAGAAGACCGGAGCTCACAGAAGGTGGCTCGTCCAGAGCGGCACAGCTGCTGAAGGTCTACACCCCACCTGGCTGCCTCTGGATGCAGCACGCTTCACCTCGGGGCTCTCCCAGAGCAACGAGGGCTTGAGACTGAGTTTGCTTCTCCAGAGCAAGCTGACCAAAAGTGCACGAAGGCAAGAAACGGCCCATGGTTCTGGGAAAAGGATCTTCTGTGATCCGGTGTGCTAAATCCGTTTGGGGACCTGAAGCAGAGAGGCCTGGGGAGTGCACACTAATGAGTAGAGAAGGGAAACCTCGTACTTTTTAAAAGGCCATTAAAATCCCTGACTGCAAAGAGGCCGCTAGTATACTGCCAGCAAAAACCAGATTGAGCAAAGAAAAGAGTTGTGTCCAGAAAACTCGCGGACTTTCTTTTTGTTTCGCTCAACTTTTCTTTTCCTTTTCTTTTTTTTTTTTAAATAAACCTTCTTTTGTTGTCATTTGCTCAGTGACTAATTACAATAGTCTCTGGGGAGGGTTTGGGGAGGGGGTGCATCCGTGACAGCCAGAGGGCAAAGAGGCTCACAGAGTCCCTCCCAGAACTCAAAGCATTAGGGCCCAGAAGCTTCACAGTTTAAATATCTCTGTTCTGGGGGCGCCCCGGTGGCTCAGTCGGTTGAGCGTCCGACTTCGGCTCGGGTCATGATCTCTCAGTCCGTGAGTTTGAGCCCCGTGTCAGGCTCTGTGCTGACAGTTCAGAGCCTGGAACCTGCTTCAGATTCTGTGTCTCCCTCTTTCTTTCTGCTCCTCCCCGACTCACACTCTCACTCTCTCTCTCTCAAACATAAATAAACATCAAAAAAAAAAATTAAAAAATCTCTGTTCTGGATGAGGCAGGGCCACTATGTGCCACTGTTAACTTTTGTTTTCCTAAGTTCATATTCTTATATTGTGTGTGTGTGTGTGTGTGTGTGTGTGTAATTGACCTGCTAATATCCACTGAACACTTACCATGTGCCAGGCACTGGGTCAGGTCATAACTAGGCAATGCCACACTTTATACCTATTGACTCTATATATTATTACCCCATTTTACAGATAGAACAACTGAGGTAACCATTAAGATTTGCCTGGATTACAGCTAAGAAGTGGCCTTGCTGAGGTTTCAATAGTTTCTGTTCATTTAGGATCTTCTCTTTTAATCACTATTTTTTTTAAAATGGAGAGCTAGAGAAGGCTTTTAGGTCCAATCAAAGGACAGGAACCTTTTTAAAGTTACCTGCTACTTTATGCTGCCTTTATTTTCGGTCAGTAACCTGATTCACCCCTGTCCCTTAGGTGTTTATGTGTAATCACCCTTGTTTCAAAGAATCTCTTCCTGATCTCCCCAATCCCCAAATTCTTACCTTACTTGTGATAAATCCCCAGTGTGTTTCTACTACACGTGAGAACAGCAAGAACCCTTTACCATAGTCCATGTTAGAGTAGTAACTGGAGATCCGCAGTTATCAATTTTTCTACTCTCCAAGACCCCTTTGCACTTAAAAATTATCGAGGCTGGGGGTGCCTGGGTGGCTCAGTTGGTGAAGCATCCAACTCTTGATTTCAGCTCAGGTCAAGATCTCACTGTCCTGAGATCGAGCCCCACGTTGGGATCCATGCTGGGCACAGAGCCTGCTTAAGATTCTCTCTCCTTCTCCCTCTCCCCCTCCCCAGCTTGCTCACTCGCTCTCTCAAAAAAAAAAAAAAATTATTGAGACCCCCCCAAAGAACTTTTGTTTATGTAGGTCATCTCTATCGACCTTTGATATTTTGTAATTTAAAACTGGGAAATTGTTAAACTATTAATTCATTTAAAATAATAATAACCCCATTGCATGTTTACATAAATGACATTTTCACAAAGAGCAACCATGATTTTAAAAAATTAGTGAGAGAAGTAAATTTTTGCAAATCTCTTTATGACTGTCCAGGTCCTCATATCTTCTTCTGCATTCAATCTATTGTGATACGTTGTTTTGGTTGAACTATGTAAAGAAAATCGAGCTTTGTACAGACAAAAAGTTGGAAAAGACAGGTATATTTTCATAACCTTTTCAGATAACTGTGGCTATTCCTCCCTGAGACCATATCAAGGCTCAACAAGTGGCAGTTTCTTTTAAAAACATTAGCAAATAGGGGGCGCCTGGGCGGCTCAGTTAAGTGTCCGACTTCAGCTCAGGTCATTATCTTATGGCTCTTGGGTTCCAGATCCGCGACGGGCTCTGTGCTGACAGCTCGGAGCCTGGAGTCTGCTTCGGATTCTGTATTTCTGTCTCTCTCTGCCCCTCCCCAACTCGTGTTCTGTCTCTTTCTCTCAAGAATAAATAAACATTAAAAAATATATTTATTTATTTTTTATTTTTTTAAATATTTATTTTTGAGAGACAGAGAGAAACAGAGCGCAAGCAGGGGAGGGGCAGAGAGAGAGGGAGACACAGAATCCGAAGCAGGCTTCAGGCTCTGAGCTGTCAGCACAGAGCCCAAAGCAGGGCTCGAACTCACGAACCTGAGCCAAAGTCGGACACTCAACGGACGAGCCACCCAGGTGCCCCCCCACAAAAAATTTTTTTTAAGTTAGCAAATGGAATCAGAATCCATTATTGATGAACTTTTCATATTCTGTTACTTTAAATTCCACCGGGCTCTCACCATGAACCCATACATGATTTTGCAACATCATGCATCGGTCATTTGGAAACTCACTGAGTTATTCAGATCTTCCAAATATTGGCACATTTCATTATATAATATCAAAAAAATTAAATTTATCAGTCTCACTACAAATCTCATCAGAAAAGCTAGAGTTTGGGGAAGCTGACAAGCCCACGGTGGAAGGTACAAATTTTTTAAGGACCTGATTTTCACCAGAAAGCTTGAATTTTATCATCGGCAACAAACGCTGGCAGTTATTGTCCTTGAAATGAAACCTGCTTAGTTCAAGAAAACACCTGTCATATATCCGAGTCAGAATAACCAGTTTGTCAGCCATTCTTGCAAGGAAGAGTGGGATTCCATGAAACCTGCAGCTAGTTAAGTGTGCGACTCAAACAACCACACAGGTGTTTTTCCCTCCAGCAACCCCCCTGCACTTACGAATACAGCAGCAGGGTTTCATGTGTACTTCCCATGTTGTAAAAATATTAGTAAGACCTGTAGCTGAGGATCAAGATCAATGCAGTTCATACTTTTTACTGCTTCTTAAGGCATCCTTAACTAGCCCTATTTTACAAATAAGTGCGTCAGAGAAAAGAACACACTGCCAGTTGCACAATTTGACCTAAGGCATCGGAGGTTGTACCCACCACTGTTATTTGTACCACCAGTGCAAAAGTCAATCCAGTGAGAAAAGAAAATAACATCTGTATTATAAAAATAGCGTTGGCCTCATGAATCTCTCTGCAAAGGTTCAGGGAACCCCAGAGGTCCACAGATCACACTTTGAGAACCACTGCTACAAGCAAGCTGGGGAGCACCCTCAGAGGCCAGGCTCTTTCTGTCCCTGTCCCTCCCGCAATGAAACAACACACTCTCTAATCACCGAATTGAACTCCCTGTAAAAGTGTCTCCTTTTATTCTAGGGAGGAGAGAGTAAAAAAAAGTTCTTTACGAAGTTTAAGTAGAATGGGTTCTGGCAGGTGGTCAATCCTGGAACGCAAGCAAGACAGAAGTGACTTCCTGAATATCTGAGCCCCGGTCAGACATTCAGAAATGCCAGTGTTCCAACTCCTGATTTCCATTTCTATTATCAGACTTGGGGAAACTTACTCACCCCCTCTTGACCACATGAATGTATGTAACAGTTACTCCCTCTGAAAATAGGGAACTCACAGGTGATTAGAAGTGTGACCCATATTTTTCTTGCTGCTGCCAGCCTCTCTCTCTCTCTCTCTCTCTCTCTCTCTCTCTCTCTCGCTGTCTCACACACACACACACACACGCACCTCAGATTCTGTGTACTTAGAAAAGCTATTTTCCCAGAATCGTTTTCCCTAAATAACCCATATTACATCTGTTAGG
Source organism: Panthera uncia (assembly GCF_023721935.1). Lineage (NCBI taxonomy): Eukaryota > Metazoa > Chordata > Mammalia > Carnivora > Felidae > Panthera > Panthera uncia. Next base: position 102,657,263 of record NW_026057580.1, read on the forward strand.
AATTTCTAATTAATAAGCAAAATTAATAAAAAGGTCAAGAGTATTACAATTCCATTCTGTTAGAATCTGTTAGATTCTGACCTCGACCTCCTTCTACTGCATCAATCTCATTTTCTGAACCAAGATCAAGTCTAATAAGAAAAAAATATTTTTTGCAAAGTAGCAATACCCATGCAACATAAACCGTAAACTCAAAAGACAATCTTGTTAATATCAAAAGGGATATTTCCTCACAAAAGGATTTTAGATAAGAAAATGAGGATTCATCAGCTCTGTTTTAGTACAGAAGACAGAGCCTGTTTTGTGTTTCTGCTGTGGAATTCGGTTCTCAGAACTTTCTGACCTATCAATGAGGACAACATTTCAGACAATCTTATCTTGCACCAGCTTTCCTTTGTTTCCTCAGTATGCAGAATCTGTGCAACCAAAGAGAAATTAAAACCAACTGATCGTTAAGCCTCACCCAGCTCTGACGTGTAGCAGTTCTAGAACCGCCATCAGCTTCCAAATTGGAGCCCGTGTCTCTTGCTGTTTATTATTGTCTTGCCATTTTAGAAAGTGTGGCCCAGATTCTCTGTCCCCTTCCAAGCCTTTGGAAAATACTTTCAATTTGAAAGGCAAACTTGGATGGTTAGAAATGATAGTTCTCTCAGCTCAAATCTCCATTATGCACGTTTTCTGTGGCTTTGGTGATTAAATCTGTGGTACAGAGTGATTTGTCCTATTACTGTAGAGCGTTTTTCTGATGTTGTTTCAGCTGCTTATATAAAAAAATGTTAAACTTATATGACTATTTGAAAACTTGATTTAGTGATGTTTTACATGAATGCTATTTTCTGAACATTTAATCCAATTTTTTCTACACCGTACCTAGGGTATATCTTCAAGGCCATATTTCAAATGCACCAGGAGCTGAGACTGAATGCAAATATTCCTTCGATCTGGCTGAGATTGCACACCTCTCCCTTTAGGAAAAGGAAAAAAAAAAAAAAAACTGTAGGGACTGTCATAAATAATTTTACTTAAGTGAATGCTGAAATTAGGCACCGCATTGCCTGGCTCCTGGTAACTTATTTGCAGCCAGATATGTCGAGTACCCACTGGCCAAAGCCTTGCCTTTTCAGAAATGGAAAGCAGGAAAAACAATGTGATCATCTTTTAAAGCGGCATTTTGGACCCATCCCCAAAGTTAAATATACCTAGACAGTTCTCGGTGAGGTAACTATAGCTGACCTTGGAAGAAAATGATGTTTATAGCAGCCCATGAGCTGGAAAAGGTGATAATGAATGAGATGTAATCATGTCTTTCTGGCACACACTTTGGACAGTACAAGGAGCTAATTGCATTTAAGTATTATCTTACAATATGATGATCCAATCATTTTGGAAGATAACCAACATCTCCCTTTTGGAAGAGATACTCTATTTTTAGCAAAAAGTCATTAATGTTGCCCTCTGAAACTCCAAACGCTCTTTCCTGGATCAAGTCAAATTATTTGGCTTTTTCCTGTAAATCTTCCTATCTGGGCTGTCAAATGCTAACAAGCATATCAGTGGTTCGTGGGCTGAACTCTGAAATAATGGGCCCTGTTTTCCTTTTGCTCCTGGTAATCCTTGGTTTAGTGCAACTTACGGCACTAAGGACTGTGGTTCTCACTCAGATTACATGAAGGAAACATTCATCCTGCTAGAATCTGGTGCCTCTCCAGGGAAACATGCCAGTCCACAGTGCCACAAGGGGTGAGGGAGAACACAAATGTCTTCAAGAACAAAAGAGCAGCAGGAAGAAACTAGTCCTAAAATGTCAAGGTAAGAGTATTCTTTGCTTTGCCTTTTTAAATCATGGACAGGTTGATACATAGATTAATGCTGCCCCACATACCTTTGTGTGGGAGTTAAGCAGACTCTTAAAACGTAAAAGGAGAGCTGACAAAGGAATTAAGGTATTTTCTCCTGCAGACATATTTTTTTTTAGACTGTGTCAGTGTAATTGATAGCATATGATGTTCTTGGGTCATTTTTCAGTTCTGTGTTGATGCAGGATGTTGGGGTTAATTGGTCTCTTTCTGGAATTTGTGCTTTGATCAAGTGCTTATAATTTCTATTAATACTTTTTTCAAAACTGGTACATTCAGCTAAAACATATTTATAATCTCGTGGCTCTTGGGTAGCTCAGTTGGGTAAGCATCAAGACTCAGGTCATGATCTCACGGTCCGTGGGTTCGAGCACCACATCAGGCTCTGTGCTGACAGCTCAGAGCCTGGAGCTTGCTTTGGATTCCGTGTTTCCCTCTCTCTCTGCTCCTCCCTAGTTCGTGCTCTGTCTCTCTCTCAAAAAGAAATAAGCATTAAAAAAAAATTTAACATATAATCTCAATGTGCTATGTATATTACAGCCAAACAGAACATCAACAACAAAAAGACACTGTCCTTGCTTCAAGAGACACTGTCCCTGCTTCATGCTAAACAATGAAAATGGAGAATTCGTAGTTATTTGTAAACCTATTTGTAAACGGACACAATGGAGACATGAATCTTTTGAACAATCAGAAACACCAACTTGGGAAGTAGCTTGTAGGCCTTCAAAGTCCCTCTGTGTTTTAAAGCTTTACTGTAACTAAACCCCCTTTGTACATCAGAAAAATGGAAGAGACAAGAATGTGGCTCTACTAATGAAAAGTAGAACTCATTGTCTAAGGGAAAGTTTTCAGAATTTGCCAGATTTCCAACGTCTAAAGTTTGTCAAGACCCAGGCAGAGCAAGCAAGAAGGCAAACGTCTTCCTGCAGTTGGCAGGCAGGCTGGGAGCAGGGATGTCACATAAAATAGCCCGGGGGCCTTCCTCCCTGCTTCTTTCCCTCTTGCAGATCAATCACCCATTTAGAACAGTAATAAGAATTTTTTTTGACCCAAAGCTAAGGACAGAGGCACAACTTTGAAACTAGAAGGGCCTTGGGGCACCTGGGTGGCGCCTGGGTTAAGCAACCGACTCGGCCTCAGCTCCGGTCACGATCCCACAGTTTCGTGAGTTCAAGCCCCGCGTCAGGCTATGCGCTGACAGCACGGAACCTGCTTGGCACTCTCTGTCTCCCTCTCTCTGCCCCTTTCCCACTCACACTGTCTGTGTTTCTCTCAAAATAAATAAATACACTTTAAGATAAATAAATACAATAAGCCGAAAGGGCCTGACCCAGCTCCCCAAGTAAACATCATCTAGTATGAAAGGCACCAGGCAGTCAGCAAAAAGGAGGACAGGCTCCCTGCCGGAGCCTATGAATGAATAACATGTTTTGGTGTGAGGCTGTCCCATTGTTTAGGATTGGGGAAAAAACTAGAGCACAGCATTTCAAATATTCCAAAAACAAGCAGAAAGCAGAATTTGAGAAGCCGAATATGAGCAGCTAAGAGTCCAAGATCAAAGCATCAGGAGTTCAAGGAGGACACTAGAGCAGGCACGAGGCCCAGGGTGTCTGCTGAGGTGAGCAGCATTTGAGTCCGGCGGAAGCCTTTCCTCACGGAAGTTCCAGAGGCAAAACCGGAAGTCAAGCTGACACAGTACGAAAGCACAGAAAAGTAACCACCGGGAGCGTGCAAGGTTCTACTGAAATGGGGCTTAGATGGGACGGGAAGGACCAGAGGACCCCAACCCCTAGCCATCTAAGGTTGAGCTGGTTGTTTGGTACAGCATGGGAACCTGGCTCCGGAACCGTCTCCACCCGTCTTCACTCAAGGACATGGGAAATACCTCCAGCTAAGCCGTGGCTGTGGCCTGAGAGCGGGTCAACAAGAGGTGTGAAAGGAAGCGTGAGGACCCATCGGTTCCATTCCTCAGTGACCCCAAAGACTGTGCTCCCAGGGGTCCCCAGGGTGTGTGTGTGTGCGCGCGTCCAAGCACAGACACCATAGTTGACCTCCATGATCCTTTTCAGTCCCTAGGTCTGTGTCCAGCCCCCATTGCTTGGGGAGCTCTCTGTTCTGTGAGGCCCACCCAACCTGATGTGCTCACTTAGGATAAACTGCTGTTTTAGAAATACAGTTGACCGTTGAGCAACATGGGTCAAAACTGCACAGGTCAACTTATATGAGGATGTTTTTTGATAAATTCAAGACAGTACTATAAATATATTTTCTACCCATAATTTACTTCATAACATTTTCTCTTCTCTAGCTTACTTTACCATAAGAATACAGTATGTATAATACATATAACATACAATCTATGGGTTCATCGGTTGTTGATGTTATCCGTCAGGCTTCTGGTCAACAGTCCAGAAACTTAGTAGTTAAGTTTTTGGGGATACAAGGTTATATGCAGATTGTTTTACTGCACAGATGTGGGGTCGGCGGCGCCCCTAACTTTCACATTGTTCAAGGGTCCGATGTATATAATACTTGCAGCCTTTCCCAGGTAAAAATTGTTTTATCTCAATGTATTGCTAGTTGGTCCTCATCGGCAACAAGTCAGAAAACAGACAGCGATGGAGACAGGCGGATCTTGGACTCCTCAAATTGCACCACAGAGTAGTGTCTTTTCATTAACGTTGGTTTCTGTAAGGCAGGAAGTGTGAAAACAAATGTAAGGCATTTGTGTCGTGCTCATATTGATGTGCTCTTATCCCAGTGTGATCGATGTCAGTTACTGCGGTCAGCGAGGCCGCTATTTAGAAAAACAACGTGCCAACTGGATAATGCTGGATGCACGTAAACCCAAATGTATAAAATGTGCAAGTTAACAAAGTATTTAGAGTTCAAAACGGTTTGAGGAATGAATAAATGAATGAATGAGGTATTTATTCATTCTTTACAAGAGTTTTCTGCTTATCAAATAGCTCCGTTTCAAAATCTATGTGGAGAACTCCAAGATTCAACAAATTATTGAGTGGCCCCCTCCCTCCCCTCCTCCCCCCCCCCCCACCCCGCCCCCCAGCATATACACCCTCCAGAAAAAAACAAAATGGAACAGTATCTACATAGTTCTTTTCAGGAACATATATATTCTGGAAAGCAAGGCTCATCTCTTGCAAATGATGCTTAATGTTAGCGTGAGCGAGGAGTTTTTTGGGGCCGTGTTATCTGAATTACAGAAATGAGAAACGGTAAACAAATTCTTCACCTTCTCCATGCATGACTAAGTAGTGGCACGTCCACAGTCATCTCTCTTCTTTGCTCCAGTACGCTTTGATCATCCTAACCACAACATTTAGAGCCTACTTTGCGTTGAAAATATGAAAAGTGAGTGAAGCTTGTTTGTGAAAAATCTAGCTCCTTCATGTCCCAACCATAGGCTAGTGTGAGAGACTTTAAAAACTTGATATGAGCTCAAAGAGAAAGAGAGTCGTGTTACCACCAACAAGCACACAAGGCAAATTCCCATGATGCCAGGCCACTGCCTGGGGGGTGGAGGCCGGCGGGGGGGTGGGGCACGTCAGGGCACTCCTCCCAGGGATTGGTTTCCTCTGTGATGTCACTGGGGGTGAGGCCAGGTTGCTACTTGCCCTCCACTTCCATGAAACCCCAACTGCCCCCAGAACATGTCACCAGTGAGGAGTCTCTTCTGACCTTGAGTATGGTATGGGCCATACGGGCCATCCTTCCTAAAAGGCCAGAAGAGGGGCTAACGTGCTGACGTATACTGGATGAAACAGACGAAATGATTTTTTTTTTTTTTTAAGATGTAGAATTCGCTTTAAAGTAATCTATGGGGAAGAAAGGGGTGGGTGTCTCGATCATTCCTACTACTAGGTGATGTGTCCATGGGGGGTTCACTACACTGTTCTGTTTACTTTTTGTGTATGGTTGAAACTCTTCATAATATAATGGTGTTTTGTTTTTGTTTTTTAAATCCCCTAACATAGTTGGGGCAAGAAGCAAACAGACAGAGAGAATAAATAAAATGTCTATGCTAACCTCATTTCTCAGGATGAAAAAAGCAAATCAGTCCTTTATTGGGTGAAACATCTCAACCGGAAGCACTGCCCTCTCTGATCAACATTGTGGCAAAGCCACGAAGCCCAGCACCAATTCAGATAAAACAGCTGCAAAAATAGAGGCTGCTCCAACCTTGAAACCTAAGGCAAATAATAATTTAAAATTTAAAAAAAATCTCTGAAATGAATCCATTTCCCCTCCATTTACAATAACAACTTTTCACTTGAATTATGCATCGCCACGACTATTTGAATTACAAATGTATGAATTATTCATTATCTGCAATGTGAGTGAGTGTTTTGGTCCCACTTGTTGAAAGCCAGTGCTAAGCCTGCCTGGGCTCTGGCTGGCAAGGGGAGGGTGGCATCTGGGGACCCCGGGAGGCAGTTGCCCTTCAGAACCCTCCTCCACCAGGGTAAAGAATGGAAGGCGACATTATACCGTACGGAGTTGTCCACTCTGACCTCCTTGTATCGTAAAATGTCCCCATCGTCTCCCGGCTCCCCAGCCTGTAACAGCTGCTACCCACTGGCACCACCTACATTTTAAACCAGCTGGAGACAGAGTTCTACGTGATAAGCCTGTTATATTTGCAGAGTAAGCAGGAACACCTAATGGCTTGGCCCCCTAACGATTCCGGGACTGGCCTCTGACAGGCTACAGCAGCGTGCACTGGCAAAGCAGAGGAAAAAATAATTAAAAGAGCCTTTGTCAAAGCTCCCTCTAAATCAACCTTTTAAATGTGCTCGGTTTAAGAGTCCCAAAGTGCCAATTCAATCACACTGGCCTCTAAGAACCACAGAAACCCCCAGGATAGCCATGGCCAATTAGTCAAGCAAGAGGAGAGTGTGTGTACGTGTGTGTGCGTGCATGTGTGTGGATATGCTCAGAGAATCAACACAGATGCTGAAAGAGCCCCCTGGAGAGAGGGCAGAGTGACCCCCAAACAGAGCTGAACTGTTCTTTCCTTGTTTGGGAGATTGAAACAAAGCAAAAGGAACAATTAGAAAGATGGTAGTAAAGACTGACACCGATAATAAAATAGAGGGCAAAGATTAGCACACAGCGGACCCTTAAAAGGGTGAAATTAAAACTAGTATTCTTAATGTAATCCACAAAGAAGGAAAGCAAACCAGCCCGAGTGCACGCCTTGTGGAGGACGGGGCAGGGGAACGGGGAGAGACAGATAAAAGAAGAAAACACGCGAGATGCCAAAACCAAGAGGGGGAAGAAAAAGTGTGGTGTCAGAAACGAAACACAAGAGCAAGGATGAAATTGTCAACAGCGCAGAGTAAAACCCTGAACTGGCAGCGTGCTTTGGCTAACAAAGAAAACGTGTGCTTTTTGTAGGCCGCCCAGCAAAGCTTAAGACAGACTTGCATATACGTTTTTTAAAGGGGAGGGTGGCAACAGGGAGCAGCCACCATCCTGGCACACGGTCTTTCCTCCTGAGAACGGCGGCCCCACCCCGTGCAGCGGGAGGGAGGCCGTAGGTACACGGTGGTGCTGTTTGGTTGCTGGGAATGCCAGAAGCCACATCAGTGCCGCATGGGCTTCGTTCCATGAGGGAAACTGGAGCCTGTACAGAGTCAGCTGTGCGTGGAAAGGAGGCCTGGCAACGGGGGGCTGTCCAGAGGAGCGGGGATCTGGGGGCTCACGGGCACTGTGGACAATCGGACTCACCATCTCCTGCAAAGCTGGCTCGGCAAGGCTCCGGTCTGAATCTCTGCGAGTTCTTCTCATCTTCAGTTTCTTGTTTGCACCACTGGGGGCCTCAAATGTCATCCCTGACTCCCAACAGTGCTCTTGCAGGTCAAGTTTTCAAACCACTGAGCAGAGTGCAGCTGGGTGGGTTTATTTGTTCTTTTACTGGGCATGTTATCGTGTGGACCCAAGTTTTAAATTTCCCCAAATTCTCATTGCCGTTGCTCAGGACGTTGGCTAGTTTCAAGTTCTGGAACTATGTTTGCACACCTCTCCCAGAAGTGGGTAAGAGGCTAGAATAACGGAAAGGCTTGGCTTCAAGTTCAGTGGAGTATCAAAACGCCTATGTTTGGCTGAATGGACTTTGGATAATGAGATCTCAGCTTCCCTCTGTGTTCTTACAGGCCAAATACACACTGGATGAAACCGATGAAATTAAACAAAGCGAGAGGCTTTGGAGCAGTTACTGTAATATTCTATCGATGAGGCGTATTTATCGCAATTTGCCAGTGATGAGTATTTGTTGCAATATGCTGGTGATAAGAAGTATTTATTATAACATGCTGGTGATAAGCACCAATGGATATTGGTTTCATCCTGCACGAACGTGCACAATCAGTCACTGATTCATCAGCTTGTGTATTTGATACACTGAGCCCCTCCCATACGCTAGCCAGAACAGAGAGAGTGAAGAACCCTGTCATCAGTGATGACCTCCCCTCCGCCCTTGTCATAGGAGCACTGTCCTGTGGAAACCTCTAAAGTTCTGCAAGCCTAAGAAGTTGTTCTGTCCTGCCCAGAAAGCAAGGGCATGCTTCTCAGTTTCCTACTCCCTCAAGTGTCAGGGGCTTGAGTTGCTCTGCTGAAGAGACTAATAAATTGGTCTCTGGTCCAACTTAGATCAATAAGAGATGTTTCCTAGGTCAAGTGCCTGAGGTAAAGAATGGCGCTGAAAAATAAATGTATCAAGTTCTTTAGACAGCAGAGCAAAGCTCACTGACTGAGCACGTCGCCAACTTTCTTTTGTGAGGGATGGAAGTCAGATCCCTCTACCTTCAGGACACTTCTATTCTAATCATGGGCTGCCACACTAAACGTGGAAACTTAACGTTTACTGTTCAGTTCTTGTACTTGGGAACTTTTACATCAGTATTTGGGGAGCATCGGGAAGGAGAGATGGAAGGGTAGACAATGATTCCCTTTGATTGTGTATATGAAAAGGGCAAGGGGGCCGATGGTTAACTACCACATGCTTTGCAAACTCAAACAGTCACCACTTCAATGCCAGACTTTATTTTCTATTCCACACAAAAAGCTAAGAAAAAAAAAGGCATGCCTCTGTGGTAACACACTTACACAATTGGAGGCTCAACTACATTCTGTGAATTGAATGTATATAGGTAGTTATAGTTGGGTTAGCGACTTCTCGTGGTGTTTTCTTCCAATTTTTTTTTACAAATTACATATTAAGCGTGATTTGGGGATTATACTCAAAGTAAGTTTAGTATGCTTTAAATACTTTTTCTATATAGTATTTATAATCTGAAAAAAAGCCCTTGACACAATATATATAATCCCTGTATATATATATAGAACATAAGTGAGTTTAATTTCTCTTGAAAGAAAAAATGTAATTAAGCTAAGTTAGAGTTCCTGCATCAACACAATTAAAATGATGAATCAAAATTCATCAGAATGTCTTTTAAATGAGCATAGAAGTCTCTTTTGGAAAGTTGACAACTGGCAAGGAATCTAGAACGCGTCTCGAGTCCTGGGTAGGACACGCAAACATCTGGGGGTATAGGAGGTGTTTGCATCTCTTCTTCTAGCTGGAGTTTCACAACTTCGGAAAAGAAAAAAAGAAACGAGGAGTCGAACAGCTGGCTCTAAATCGGTGTCAAAGAGCAGGGTTTGGTTTTCTGGACAGGGCTCGCCACACGGAACAACAGCTACTGGCAAAGGGACGGCGAGCGCATCCACAAGCTTTGTAAGAACGTGTTTGGCAGGAAACTCACTGACCCGAACAGGAGGACCAGAAATAGAAGTTCAAAGGGAAGGGGGGAAACTACCCGAGTACAACAGTGAACTTTACAGGGCAGGGAACAAGGAGCGAGCTGGAGAGGGAAGAACGGTTCAGGAGGCGACCATTAGTGTCAGCAGAGAACGAGAGGGAAGAGGGTCGCATACGAGGCCGACCCTTGGGACTTGGTGGCCCACACGCACCCAGATACAAAGGGAGCAGGCTATTTTAACACAAGACGGAATTGTGACCTCACATCGGTCGCGGAGATAGGAAACCAGGCCCGTGACAGGAATATGGTTGGGAGAGTGTTTGCCTCGTTCAAACAACGGAAGTGGTGGAGAAACATCACTGTGTTGAATGCAAAGCACTGTGCTTTGTTGCCTTCTATCAATTATTTCCTTTACTTCTGTGAAGTAGGGTTCCATTCTAGGGATGAGGAAACCGAGGCTTAGCGAAGTGGACTTGTCCAGGGTCGTTCAGTTGATGAGCATTAGAACTAAAGCTCTTGCTTTTAGCCATATATGGGACTGCCTTCTGAGAAAGCATCCCAGAACAGAACAGGACCCGAAATGCCTGTCATACCCACCATCCTCTGAGAGTTACGCTGCCATGCTTCTCCCATTGCGATCTGTGTTGGAGCCAAGGTCTGACAGGGAGCCACAGCTGAGATCCCAGCAGCCGTAACCTCACGCCAGTCCACAGTAAGTAGCTTTACAGGGAGCTTTATCCTGAGGCAACCCGATCAGTCTCCGCGTCTCATACCAGGAGAGGGTCATCCTGTATGGAAATCTACCAACCCAGAGGTGGAGGTGGTAAGAAGAGCTTTGTGGGTGAGGAGAAATAGTGTGCAATAATCAATCAATCATAATGAATAAGGTAACCAACGCTACGGTGACTACCTGGTCAGGGGAGAGCAGCAGGGCTTTTCTGTCACAAATTACACCTGGGACCACTTAGCACAGTGACAGAATCTCAAGGATTCAGGTGTCCACAGTAAGTCTCATTGCTCTCAAAGTTCCTGCTCCGCTTCTCATCACGAGACCCCTACTGTCGGTCAAGGACGCCTACCGTAGGAGTTCTGCCCTCCAGAGAGAATCGCTAACACTCCTTCCTACCTTGGCCTGGAGCTGCCCAGTGCCCGGCAACCTGCTTTCATCTCTATGTTGGATTCGCCACACATAAACGTCATGGTCAACTCATTCGTCTGTCTCCTCTGTTATACTGTGAGCCTCTTAAAGGCCAGAAGTGGCGTTTTGTCCCTGACTTGCCAATATGGACAGTGGCCCAATACAAGGAAGTGCTAGGTAATTATGGATCCTGACTAGTCTTCAGATGTGAACCCCCTCAGGAGGGCTTTCCTCAATCGCTTCCTCCCGCTTTGCTTTGCAACAGATATCGCCCGACTTGCATAGAGGCGTTCACCAGTTGCTGAAAAGCCTGAGGCTAACTTGGGGCCAACCAGACTTGGGACCAACAGGAAAGAGGTAATAATCAAAGATCCTAGTATCAAGAACTTCGTTACCGTCTTGTCTGGCGCTACCCCTTGAAAAAAAGAATTGCAGGATCACATGCCTACCCTTTGACCACCCCAGGGAAGGAACAGGGAGGGTCTGGCCGGAGAAACTTCCAAAGATGTCTTTGACCTCCACATCAGGAGGACATCTCTCTTTGTCCAATCCAGGCTGCTCCGGGTTATGTCCCAGAAGAAAACCACGATGCTTTTAGGAAGGGGACATTGATGTAAGGCATCCAAAAAGTGAAAAATGACCACTACACAGGGCTCAAGATGAAGAAATACATTCTAAATATTAAAGTGGTCTAGGAATATAACGCCCGTAAGATATTCAAGCGTAGATCACAGGATCAAACAGGGGAGGTTCCAACCTGAGGTAGAAGGGATTGTTGGCTGAACCCAAAGACCCCTTAACTTCCAAGAGTCAACAAGTCTAAGTAGTTTTCAACCTGAGGGCGTGTCAGCATCACGTGAGGAGCGTTTTCAACTTATGTCTGCCTAGCTGCCCTCCCTGTCCACAAAGATTTTAAAGTCCCCTTCCCATTCTGTATCCCCATCGCTAGCTGAGAACCAAAAAAACACACATCTGAGGTTTCTGCTATTGTGCCGCTACCTGACGTTGGTGAAATAGCCCAGGAAGGGAGACAGGAAGCTAACCAAATGGGAGAATTCTTTTTTTATTTAAATTGTTGTATGCACTAGGAATGTCTAACTTGTAGATTTAAGCAGTGTAAGAAAGATCTGTGAAAAATGAAAAGCGACTTGGTTGAAGAAAATTAATAGTTTGAGTTATCTAACAAAGCTGCAAATGTTGGCTTCCTTCTGCTACCGCTATTTTGTTTGGAATGGGTCCAATTTTCCCCTTGCATAAAAGGAGACAAGATCTGTTTGAAGCCATTAACAGCACCAATAGGAGGGACATTTGAATTAATAACCAGAAGGCCGGTCAGCCAGGAGCAATTTTGAGCATAATCTTTTCCTTTGACTTTTTTTTTTTTTTTTTGCAAGACTGATGTTTTGCTATATAATACTTGGTCAGGCATGCCTCTGCAGAGCCAAATAATTTATCTTTCCAACTCTTTTCTATTTTTTAAATTGACCCGAGTAAAATATTTTAATTTATTTGCATGAAGATGCCTTCTGTGGATTGTGTTAGGCGCTATTAAGCATTATTCCTGAGCATAAAGAATTCCTAGGAATTCGGCAAGAAATAACAATACGTTTAAGGGCATAAGCAGATGCTCTTGAAACAACGCTCGGCGAACAGAGTAAGACACAAAACCAAATATGATGTGTGGCCCTCATTTTGTTTCTCTGAAAGTGAATTTACCCAAAAATTAAATCTTTTCTCACTCTGTTTTACTCAGAGGCCAAGTTGCCCAAATCCAGGCCAACTCTGGTGCTAGAGAGGGAAAGCAGTCGGTCCTGCCTTTCCTTCAGCTGTCCACTGTAGCCTCTTCCCACCCGTTCTACACGAGGCCTTAGGCAGATCGTTCTAGAATGCACACTGGAGGAGCACCTGGGTGGTTCAGTTGGTTAAGCATCCGACTCTGGCTCAAGCCACGGTCTTGCAGTTCGTGGGTCCAAGCCCTGCATTGGGATCTCTCTCTGCTGTGAGCTTGTTTCTAAAGAAACAAGCAAACAAACAAACAAACTTTAAAAATAAAATAAAATGCACACTGAAATGTAGGCCTCTCCTGCTTGCATAGCCTTCAATACTTCCTAAGACCTACACTATAAAAGCAGAACCCCTGAGCTATAACTATGTCGCCCTGCCTCAGCTTCCTGCAGGGACTCTTTCCTGGACCTTGTCCTCTCTTCTCTGGGAACACCAAAGGGCCTCCCATGTGACAGCCAGTCACTGCAGGAGCCCTACTGTGTGCCGGACCCTGGTGGGCTCAAGGATGAGCCATGACCCCATTGCCAACACTATGTTTCTGCTTCGAACACTTCCCCCACCAAACCCATCAGCCTGCCAAGCGTCCACTTCTTCAAAACTCAACTCAAATGTTTCTTTCTGTGATGTTTTCCTGAAAACTAACCCCCCCCCCCCCCCCCCCCACCCCAGCAGTATGCCTGCCCCTACTCTCCTTTTCCCTCCTTGTTTATGTGGTATTTAGCTCAGGTTTCTACCAGCATCGATTCGTGGTTGCTAATCTACCTCCTTCACTAAGTGGCAAGCCCCTGCAGTCAGGGAACTTGTCCTCAACACTTTGGTGGCCTTAGCACCCAGGGAGGGTGCCAGACGCCGACCACGCATCCGCTGGCCTGACAAAAACACACCAGTACAAACGTGAAACTCCACGCCGGAACTTTGGAATTTCCAGAGGTCCCTAAAAGTCCGTGTTTCTTTTCTTTTATGCTACAGGGCACCTGGTCTCTCTTGTCCTCCCGTGAGGAAGTCACAGGATGTGTTTGGTTTCTGGCCTGTGCTCTTCCAAGATTCCAAACCTGGCGCATGTGTGCAAGGCACAGTGAACTGACTACGTCCCAATGACTGAGGTTAAGACTGACCCTGCACGGCCTGGCCCCGTGACCCCGTGCCGAGTGAGGGCACTGGCCGGACAAGCACCCATCCCTCCGGACCCCGGCCTCAACAGAGGGGCACAGAACACCCACTGTGCTACCCCACAGCTCCCCCCCTAACCCTGGGGATCGGGGTCATTCTCCCTGTAAGAAGACGCCTTGCAAGACACAAACCTGCACAGTCTGGAAGCCGTCAGAGACTTGGAGGGCACGTTCTCAGTTCCTCTGAAAGCACAGGTTTGCTTTTGCCGCCTAAGGTAGACTTTGTAAACACAACGGGGTTTCCTGTTCAAAGGGAGCTTCTGCGCTCCCCCCACAGAGACCGTCACATCTCGGGGGGCACAGCCATGCCTTGCCTTGTTTGATGTCCGCGTTCGAAACCACCCGGTTTCACAAAGCTAGGGCTGAGAGCGTAGCTAATCTTAGCAGTAAAACTCACATTTATCATATTCAGACGACCAGTTTGAAAAAGAAGACAACAGCAGTGGAAATATCTCTGGGACCTCCACAAGGGATTAACTCAACCGACTGTGGAATGTCAGTGCCTCACCAACTGATAACCGGCCATGAATGCATTTCTCCGTCTAAAACTCAAGTGACTCTTAGAAAGGGATCACTGCAGATATAACACACATGGGGCATTTGGGTCTCCAGAGAGCCTGGCGTGTCTGACCATTGGGAACACAGATGTCATATGATCGCCTGACGGGCAAGCCCAAACCGATGCCAGGCCTATCCTCTTGGTCGCCAGTGCTTTAAATCTTGCCCAGAGTTGCCATGGCCAGAGCTTACTGGGATTATGTGGTGAGGTCACCTGAGCCAGAAACCTAGCCAGGAAGCAGAGGCTAAGCCGTTTGATGGGCAGACCACGGCTCCAGCCACAACATCTCCGTCAAAACAATGTCACGGACAAGCCTAGAATTTGTGGTGATCAAAAGGTGCTCTAAACATGCTAAGGCCTTGCCACAACCCTAGGCTTTCAATTAGAAAGGCATATGTAAATGTTTTGACACGGTGTTAGGACATTTCACTTAAATATAGTGAGCCTAGGTACGGGCGGGGAAAATCAGACAGCATTTCATTCAAGCCGCTTCCCTTCCACGGGCTTCTTTATTGTGCCCTCTTTTCTGCTTGTTTTCAGTAATGTTAGCAAGGGGTGAATTTTCTTTCTTTTTTTTTTTTTTTTTATTTATTTTTGAGACAGAGAGAGACAGAGCATGAACGGGGGAGGGTCAGAGAGAGGGAGACACAGGATCCGAAGCAGGCTCCAGGCTCTGAGCTGTCAGCACAGAGCCCGACGCGGGGCTCGAACTCACGGACCGCGAGATCATGACCTGAGCCGAAGTCGGCCGCTCAACCGACTGAGCCACCCAGGCGCCCCAAGGGTGAATTTTCTTCTGAACTTGACGCTGGTTACCCACTCCAGGCTCAGAACTGTGAAGTGGGAGCCCTTGTTTAACAAATACTCGTTGAGCATACGGCTGGGGGCGGAGGGGAACAGTCTAGTGACAATGACTTCCAGAGGTAAGCTAGGCCTGTTGTCAGGCCTTTCTGCATGGGACCAAGGCCCGTCTATTCAAATCCTAAACCACAGGGCTTGCAACAGCCCCCAAGTGAAAATGGGGCCCCGGGGCCCCTGTGACCACAGCTGGCAACCCAGCTGTCCACATCCCTCCATTGAAAGTGGTGGGGAGTAACAGGGGGTTGCAGGCCTGGGACGGCCAAGCTGATCGTGCCCATGGCTGTGCCAAGGTTACCTGTGCTAGTAGTGTTACTAATTCCGGTGTCTGCATTTTACTGATGGTTCTAGAACCTGGTTGTGGCAGGGGCTCATCCTCGTCTCCTTATCTCTGGGGGAGGAGAAGAAGAATCCAGGGTTCAGTCTTCCTTTCCCTTCAGCCAGAGGGCTCCTCTAGCTTGCTACCTCCTGGGCGGTGGCAGGATTCCTCCAGGCTCCCAAAGAGCAGGGACACTCCCCGCATGCACAGGGATACTGCCCCACCCGGCCAGAATCTTTTAGCCACCGGAGAGACATAGCCATTCAGGAAGAGCCTCTGGAATTCCCATGTAAATGAGGTCGGGTAGGTCAAAATGTTTTGCAAACCATAAAATGCTATAAAACTAAAGGATACCACGATCATCATGATTGTTATTGTAAACTATAGTGGTAACATCACTGCTGGGCTTCGACTAGACAGATTCCAATCAAGAACCATTACCTGTATTTTTCTACGATTCCATTATATTTTTATTCTTCCCCAATTGTGGTATATTCTGTACACAATATCATGAACAAATTTTAAGTGTAATACCCATTCATTCTGTTCATTACTTTTTGACCAATGTCAAGTCTAATAGTTATATTTAAACACAAAGTGCAAAGTCAACAAATTATATGTTAACTCATATAAATATGTAGGATGGCACATTTAATCACCGTGCATGTTATGGACGGAATGTGTCCATATTTACGTGTTGAAGCCCTAACTCCCACTGTGACTGTAGCTGAAGACAAGGCTTATGAGCTGACAAAGGTTAAATGAGGTCGGAAGGGTGGGGCCATAATCCCAGAAGGCAGGTGGAAGCAGAGGAAGAACACAGGGCTCCCTCCTTGCCTGCACAGAGAATGGGTCACGTGAGTACACAGCCACAAGGCAGTCACCTGCAAGCCAAGAGGACCGGCCTCAGAATAAACCGGCTTCTTAATGCTGGACTCCTAGCCTCCAGCGCTGTGAGAATTAAGTGTTGGGTAAGCCATCCCATCTATGGTATTTTGTTACGGCAGCCCGAGCAGATTAAGACCATACATTTTTAGCCAAGTTTAAAACTTACAGTTGGTAATAGGTAGACAAACCACCTTTCCTTTTTTTTTTGGTCTGTTTTCAAGGGTGGCTTTTTGTGTTCAAATGGTGCTGTCTTGCCTAAACTCTTTTAATTAACAGGCTATTGATTCTGTGTCCCGTAAATGATATTCATGGTTTTTGTTTTGTTTAATGTTCATTTATTTTTGAGAGAGAGCACAAGCAGGGGAGGGACAGGGAGCGGGCTCTGAGCTGACAGCAGCAAGCCCAATGTGGGGCTCGAACTCATGAATCGAGAGATCATGACCTGAGCTGAAGGCGGATGCTCAACTGACTGAGCCACCCACGTGCCCCGATTTTCATGTTTTTAAATTGCCATTACAGAGGTGCCTGGGTGGCTCAGTTGGTTGAGTGGCTGACTCTTGATTTCAGCTCAGGTCATGATCTCAGGGTCGTGGGATCGAGCCCTATGTCAGACTCCATGCTGAGTGCGGAGCCTGCTTGGGATTCTCTCTCTGTCTCTCTGTATCTCTCTCTTCCTCTGTGCCTCTCCCCTGCTCTCACTCATTTTCTCTCTCTCTCTCAAATTAAAAAAAAAATGCCATTACAAGTAATAATGACATATTTGCTGTATTTATTCTGTTAGACACCAATCCAACAAATGTTTGAGAAGGTTGAATACCTGCAAACATTTCAGTTTGAACACACACTCCTTTAAAATACGCTTTGCAAAGTAATTCTGTTCACAAGCAACTCTGCATTATGAAATACAATGCAAATGAGGTAAGTCAAAAAGGAAGGTCAGACTGACTGCAATCTTTAAGAGAACATAGGAGACTCCTGGGCAAATTATTACCAGAAGCTAATCCCACACTATGCTATCCAGAGTGACTTACAAACCAAATTATGATTTTTATTATAGCTCAAGCCAAGGGATTAGACTTTGATTGCATCTATACATAGATACCAAATCAGACTGCAAGATGGCTTCTCTGAACTCATATATCCAAATGAGAAGCAGAAGAATTGGGAAGGAGGCAGACTTGACCCAAAGCTGACCCTCTGCCTTCTCACTGGTGCCTCCTGTCTCCGCTGCCTCGCAAGGACAGTCCTGGGGGGGGGGGGGGGGGGGGCGGGGCCTGCTGTCTTCCTCAGGTACCACAGCCTCTGCTGCCTTCCCCAGGCTTCTGACCTTTCCTCAAACACCCTCGCCCTCAAACCTTATCTGTCATGTGCCATTGGGCTCCACTTTCTGTTAGGAAAATGATAAACTAATCTCTATATAATGGGGAAGTCGCTGCTCAATATATCGTCCTTCCTGCCAGTTAAACATATTTGTGTTTAAACAATGCTTTCAGAGAGATCATGCTTAACCTATGCAGTCATTTTTCAAACTACACAGTCATTTTGATGATGCCAATTCTAGTCTTTGGTCTCTAATTGTACTGGTTTTATGGACCCAATATTCATTTGTATCAAATTTGATTAATTGTTTTTTCCACAGGAGTGGAATATCACAAGAGTCACTGAAGGTTTGAGATAACTCAGCTATCGCCCTTGGTCCCATTAACACTAATGTCAATACAAAGTAATTTGTAAATATAAATCAAAGCCTGTTAGCACTGTGAAATCTAAATGAAACTATTCTCTGTTTATTGTTGGTGTCTTATTGCCAGTTTGGGCTGCTATAACAAAATATCATAGCCCAGAAGGTGTTACGAAAGGTGTTATGAAAGGTGTTATTTATCTGCCCAAATTCTGGAGACTGAGAAGTCCAGAACTAAGGTGCTGGCAGATTCAGTGTCTAACGACGGCCACTTCTTAGTTTGCAGACACAGCCTCCCGGTGCCGGGGGCAGGGAGAGCGGGGAGGGCAGGAGGGGGGCCGGGAGGTGGGCAGGAGGTTCTAGTCTCTTTCTCTCCTTATAACTTCTCATTAGAGCACTAATCCATCATGGGGCTTCACCCTCATGATCTCATCTAAACCTAATTACTTTCCAAAGGCCCCACCTCCAAATACCATGGCCTTGGGGGTTAGGGCTTCAACGTATGAAGCGGGGAGGGATACACATAAGCATTCAGTCCAGAGAAGTCAGTGTGTGTAATCACAAGACACAGAAAATTGTTCTCGAGGAAAATAAGAAATAAATTTCTCCCAATGAAAGGAAACTGATGGTTTAATAACTGACTCACAATGCCCAAAAGGGGACATTTCCTCTGGGACTGAGGAAATGGAGTGTCCCAGAATGCATGGTTTAAGAGTATTTCCAAAGTGAAACAAACAACACTTTTCTTGAGGGGCGTGTAAGTCTACTGTCTTGGTATCCCCTGGTGAACCTCAAGGCAGCTTCTGGTTCTGGGCTGTTTTGCCATGGAGAAAAGCATGTGATGTAAGGATAGCCCATCTCCTCTCCATGGGACTATTAGACTCACCCACAAAGGTGGCCATCAAATCCCCTCGGTGTCCCCCCAGCCCCGCCCTCATGCCCAGCCCATGGACCAACCATCCAAGAATGGCCGGCTGTGCATGTCTCCTCCTGACTGGGAAATTACCAACTGCATCGGGCTGGAATGTACTTAATAAATGGCAGCCCTGGGAACCCAGCCCTTTCATCACTTTGTTAGAAACTGAAATTCCCAGAAATGAGAATCTGAATCTGGAATTCTAGTAAGATCTCCACACGGGCTCGAAATCTAAAGAGAGAGAAGAAAAATTGGCCGTGCGTGCCACCGGTCTCAACATCTGAGATAGTTCCCTGCTGATTCGTAATGTAAACATAGGGGTTAATTTCTTCTTTTCAGAAATCTGCCCGTGTGCACCCCAAATTATTATTATCCGTGTTTAGCCATGACAGCATGACGAGCTGAATGGCTGCCAGCACGGCCCTTTGCCTTCCCTGATTTAAATAAATAGATCTGGCTTTGGGCAGGCTTTCCAGACTGACATACACTCCAGACATGCATGTTATTTTATTAAGATATATAGCGACATATAAATATTTTTATAATCAATATATCTTGTTCAGCTTTAAAATCTAGGACAGGTTTTCAAGTAATCTCATTCTCACAGATCAAGTAGACTGGTCAGAAGCAATGACGAATGTTGGAGGAGACATCATGTTTATTTATAACAGATTGATATTATATCTAGTTTCTGTGTACTAGGAAACGGAAATAGGTTTGTCCAGGCCTTTCCCCACCCCCAACCCTAAAGAACAGGAGACACTTCATTTGAGCTCTCTTACTATATAATATTTTGTCTTTAAACGGGAGATGGGCGGTCTGTATTTTCACCGTACTGGCTTACCCCCAGCTTTTTGTTTCACAGAAGAATTCCCCGTAAGAGTAAAGAGCCATTCTTTGAAATGGAATTCTTCCTAACATGGTCCCTTCAACAGGTCCCTTTTAAGTCCACCTTTCTTGACGGGTTTCACTTCAGGGCACCATTAAAGGGGAGGAGTCGATGAAATGAAATGAAATTGAAACGTGGACCTGGGTAGAGGTGACTGAAGGTTCTTCATTTCAGGGGTTGGTTCCTTTTCTCATATTATATTATGGAATCTGAAAATGCCCCTTGGAATTCTTGGTCACCACCTTTAGGATACCCCAAGAGAAAGCCCCTTCATACTTTTGCCCTCCAAGATTCTCCCATCTCATTTGGCAAAGTATAGTCAGGCTCAGACACTTCTAATGGATAACTGAAAGAGGTACCAGACACCATGAACCAAGAAGTACATAACTTAAGTTGGAATATAACTAATATAAAGAGAGATAAATTAGACAACACACACCAATGAGATGTAGTCCTAATAGGTGACCAAAATGCAAGCACAAACACTGAGGCTTGCCGGGGTGTTTGGAAACAGCCTAAATCCGGAAGTATCTCAGGAATGGCTTTACCCACCCATCATCCCTTCCATTCCTCCAACATCAATTTAGTCTCCATTTCGTGCTTGGTGCTATGCCCAATCCTGGCCACTCAAAGATAGAGGAGACTTGATCCCTACCCTCAAGTTGCTCAAAGCCCAAGAATTATGGGTAGGAAGAGACAATGAAATCAATGAGGAGGGGTCTAATAGCCATGTCCTAGAGGAATCTGGAAAGATGAGTGATAATAATAGCAAGCAATATAATACCATATGGCAGACACAGCAAGCATTTTTATTATGTATGTATTAACTGGTTCCATTCCCATAAGACCCTGTGTATAGACATCAGTATTATCCTTATCTCATGAGGCACAGAGAGATTAAGCAACTTGCCAACTTCAGCAGCTGCCACGTGAGAGAGCTGGGGTTTGAACTCAGGTATCCAGCTACAGGGTCCACGTTCTTCACCAAAATGCTAAGAATTTACCAGACAGGCACGCAGTGACTTTCTTTTTTAAAGAGGATCAGGGTCTTAGATTCTGTGAAGGAGCAGAGGAAGAACATGACATTAGGTGCCAGTGAAGCTTAACGATTCAACTTTGGAAAGTGGAGGGTGATCTGGATTGAGCCGGCCCTTGACTTCTCAAAAGGTACTGAGAGCTCCCTTAGGAGCACGCGGTGGTGACGGAGAGGACTCATGGCCATCAGATCGACGTGGCACATTATTTAATTCTCCCAAGATTCATGAGAGGAGGCTTTTATCTGACAGCGCATCGCTTGACAATGTAGTTTTATATTATAGAATAGGATGTGAAATCGCCATGATATTTTTCCTTGTTTCTTCTTACTTTTGATATCTGATTCAAAGTATTTCTTTAATGTATTTAAAAGTCAAATGTCAGGGGTGCCTGGGTGGCTCAGTTGGTTGAACATCTGACTTCGGCTCAGGTCACGATCTCACAGTTCATGAGTTCAAGCCCCGCGTCGGGCTCTGTGCTGACAGCTCAGAGCCTGGAGCCTGCTTCTGATTCTGTGTCTCCCTCTCTCTCTGCCCCTCCCCTGCTCATGCTCTGTCTCTCTCTCTGTCTCAAAAATAAATAAAACATTAAAACAAATTTTTTTAAAAATCAAATGTCAAATTACAGAAGTAATTTGTTACTTAACTAAATAAAATAGCCCATAGCTGTAGAAGTTAGAAGTTATTCTCCTCCTAACATCCTTCCATTCTTACTTTCTTGAAGTGTTGTTATTATTATTATTATCATTATCCGCCTTCAGCTCAGGTCATGATCTGATGGTTCGTGAGTTTGAACCCCACATTGGTTCTTTGATGTCAGCTTTGGCCCTTCCGTCTCCCTCTCTCTCTGCCCCTCCCCTGCTTGCTCTCTCTCTCTCTCTCACTCAAAAATAAATAAACATTTTTAAAAAACGACCTGTTCAGGCCTAAAAGCTCAGTTGTGTTCAATAGCATACTTCTCACAGGACACTGTTTCTTGAGCAGGCTATATGAACCAATTTTCAGCAAATGTGAACTCAAGTCTTCCTGGATGATTTCCTCAATCTACTTAATTTGCATCATTAAAAAAAAAAAGCTTTTTACAAAACCATTAATTGGAAGTTCTTATGTTTTTTGGCCACAGCTTTTTAAAGTAAAAATTGAGACGTCAAAGAAATCCCAAGTTCACCTACTATAGTGACCTGGACAGGCCCTTAAGCATGGACTGCTTGGTATGGGACCATCCAAGGTGAGGAAGTCAAGAGCCAACAGCTCAGGTGCAGGGTCTTGCTCTTGGTTTGAAGGGCTAGGTGCTCTTTGGACTTTCCCTCCTTAATATTTAGGCCTTTTCGATCTCATAGTTATTCTCTTTTTTTTCTTTTTTAATTTAAATCCAAGCTAGTTAACATGTAGTGTAATAATGGCTTCAGGAGTAGAATTTAGTGATTCATCACTTATATATGACACCCAGTGCTCATCCCAACAAGTGCCCTCCTTAATGCCCGTCACCCATTCAGCCCATCCCTCCACCCACCTCCCCTCTAGCAACCATCAGTTTGTTCTCTGTGTTGAAGAGTCTCTTATGATTTGCCTCCCTCTCTGTTTTTATCTTATTTTTCCTTCCCTTCCCATATGTTCATCTGTTTTGTTTCTTAAATTCCACACACAAGTGAAATCATATGGTATTTGTCCTTCTCTGACTGACTTATTTTGCTGAACATATTACATTCTAGTTCTATCTGCATTGTCGTAAATGGCAAGATTTCATTCTTTTTGATCGCCGAGTAATATTCTATGGTGTGTATGCGTGCGTGTGTGTGTGCCACATCTTCTTTATCCATTCATCCATTGATGGACATTTGGGCTCTTTCCATACTTTGGTTATTGTCGATAACGCTGCTATAAACATGGGGGTGCATGTGTCCCTTCGAAACAGCACACCTGTATCCCTTGGATAAACACCCAGTAGTGCCATTGCTGGGTCATAGGGTAGCTCTATTTTTAATTTTTTGAGGAACCTCCATACTGCTTTCCAGAGTGGCTGCACAGGTTTGCATTCTCACCAGCAGTGCAAAACCGCTCCCTTTTCTCCACATCCTCACCTACATCTGTTGTTTCCTGAGTTGTTCATTTGAGCCATTCTGACAGGTGTGAGGTGGTATCTCGTCGTGGTTTTGATTTGTGTTTCCCTGATGATGAGTGATGTGGAGCATTTTTTCACGTGTCGGTTGGCCATCTGGATGTCTTCTTTGGAGAAGTGTCTATTCATGTCTTTTGCCCATTTCTCCACTGGATTATTTGTTTTTTGGGTGTTGAGTTTGAGAAGTTCTTTATAGATTTTGGATACTAACCCTTGATCTGAGATGTCAATTGAAAATATCTTCTCCCATTCTGTCGGTTGCCTTTTAGTTTTGCTGATTGTTTCCTTCACTGTGCAGAAGCTTTTTATCTTGATGAGGTCCCAATAGTTCATTTTTGCTTTTGTTTCCCTTGCCTTCATCGACATACCTGGTAAGCAGTGGCTGCAGCCGAGGTTAAAGAGGTCACTGCCTGTTTTCTCCTCTAGGATTTTGATGGTCTCCTCTCTTCCATTTAGGTCTTTCATCCATTTTGAGTTAATTTCTGTGTCAAAGTGATTCTTATTGACCAAAAGACTAAAACAAAACAGAAAGTGCAAGAGTTCTGCTTTCTCTGAGCCAGCTCTCCGTGCCCCACAGTCATGGCCAACTTTTCGGTTCCTTAACTCGGTGGCTTCCCCCCTTCTGCTCCTTCTCTGCCCTCCCCACCCCACCTCTTCTAGCCTCTGCTTAAACAACTCTTCCTCAGGTAAGCACTCCCCTCTCCCGAGACTCCTCCCCACACGGTTATTCTTTCTCATGATACCTTTTACGTCTCCCTCATGAATGTAAGCTTTATGAAGGTGGGGACTTCACCCCATATCCCCGAGGCTGGCACAGGGCCTGCTTAATACGTCTGTAAGGACACAGGTGGCATCAGGCATGTCGTATACTGTGGGCCAGCCGCTGTTCCAAGAGTTTCACACATGCTATTTTATTCAGTTCTCAAAACAACCCTACGCACTCTTAGTGTGGCTTTAAAGATGTGGAAGCAGAGGTGGGAGCCCATGCTCTTAACCACTGGGCTTTCTCATCATCCAAACTGCACCCTTGATCTTCTAACCTAATAGGATGATAGAGTCTTCATTCCCTTTCACAACCCTCAGTTCATTTGGGGTTTTAACGCTCCTGACACCGTTCTTACTTATGTTTACCATGTTCCTTACTTGTTTTTAACTTGATTGTATGCTTTTCTTGCCAGCTCTTTTCTTGCTCCTTTAGATTTTAGAGTTCATTAGACAGGTCCTAGTGTAGTCACTCTGTTCGGGGTCTGGGGCAAGGGGGCACCCTTTTATTTTCAGTAAGATCAGTTGTAATTACACAGAGTCCCAGTTGTGAGTTCATCAGGACGGCTTGAGCCTCCCTCTCTTCCAAAATCCTGGGCCATGGAGTCATATGCATCTTTCCCTTGAATTTTAAGAAATCAACATTCCACAAATTTAGAGTTCGTAGAAATCGTACACGTCTGAGTTTCTCTCGCCAGCTATTGCAAACTTTCTCCCAAGGTGCCCATAAGTAGCACAGTGTGAACTCAAATTCTGCCTTGTTCGTTAAAATTTATCGAAGGGAGCGGTTTCCCTAGTTCCTTCTGTACCCTCTGGGAAATGAAATTGTCAACAAGCTAAGTCAGGAATTTTTCTGGAACTCTGCTCTAGAAGGAGCGAGTGTCCGGGTGGACTGTCCCGTCTCTGCTCCTCTTTGGCCTGTTTCCCTGACCTGTGTCCGGGACCTTCTGCCATTTTTTCTATCTTGTCCCAGGAACCATAATGCCCCCACCGCCAGCTACTATCACTTCTGCCATAGCTCTACTTCTTTAAGGACACGTGGCAACCCTCTCCTGGCTCTTCACTCAATCCTCCCAGCCACACACGCACACAAAGGCTGAATTACACAGAAGAGGAGAACCAGGTGGATCCAGCCACAATAGCGAGATTCCTCCCTCGCCTCCTAACTTATTTCCCGTATTTCCTCTTCAGCATTGGGCCTTCCAAAACATCCCACCAGGACCTACAAATCTGGGACCTGCCCTGACGGATGGATGACTCCAGGTTGAAGGCTTCTTTTTCTCTGTAGCTCCTCACTGTCCTGTCCACCCTGGTCCCTTGCTTTCAGGATGTGCGTTCCTGTACAGATGTGTGTCTCCACCCATTTCTTTCCTTGTTTACTTACAGTCAGTTACAGCCTCCTGTTTCAGACCCTTCCTTGTCACTGGTTTTGCAAACCAATTCAAGGGGTGTATAATCAAGTCGTAACACAATTCTAAGTCCTGTACTGGAAGCACAAACAGTGAGCTATTTGAAAAGGGAGAAGGGGGCAATTATCTCTCTTAACCTGTGAGGCAAGGCTGCAGAGAAGGGCTGTATGTGAGTTGGGTCTCGTAATTCCTGGACCATGGACAGGAAGGGCATGGGCAGGGCTGAGCATGGGAATGGGCAGGGGGCTACAGGGTGGGAAGCATGAATGGGGAGGGGCTTTTGTTCACAAGTGCATACAGATCCTGAAACAGCACACAGTAGTAAATATTTATCTTGGATTTTGAATGAAGTAGAATAGAGCCTGAATAAAAAGAACATTTTATGCCAGGAAGTCTACATTGCAGCCTGTAGATAGTGAGAAAGCATCAAAAAAATTTTTAATCAAAGAAGTGGCCTATTTACATCTGGGGTTTTTTTTTATGTTTATTCATTTTTGAGAGAGGGAGAGACAGACAGAGCGTGAGTAGGGGAGGGGCAGAGAGAGAGAGTTTGTCAGCACAGAGCCCAGCACTGGGCTCCAACCCACAGACTGCGAGATCATGACCTGAGCCAAAGTCAGACGCTTAACTGAGCCACCCAGGCCCCCCCTGGATTTTTTTTTAAAGGGATAACTCTTAAGACTGTGTATAAAACATTTCAAAGGGGAAATTTAGAAGGGAAATATAGCATGACGCGATTTTTTAAAGGGTCTATTGTTTTTGATTAAGTTTATCCCTTCCTTTGCTGTATTTGCCCCAAATCTTGGTTTTACTTGTAAAATCACGTTTACCACCCTATGTTAAAAATTCACCCCGTGCTGATGCCGAATATGTCACCATAGAGGCCCCTGGAACCACCAACTTCGTCTCTGCCTCTCCTACCAGTTTTCTCCAAGGATTCCACTCGTTTCCAAATGACACTGGCCGTCCCAGGAAGTATTTTGACCCTAACAGTTCACTTAGCATGGGTCAGTTCGCACTGCACAACAAGATTCCTAGTTCTCCTTGGTTTGAAGCCACCCCCCCACCCTGCCTCTCTTTTCCAAAAGCCTCTGGGTCACCAGGATTGGGGGGAGGGGGGAGTGTCAGATAGTGGAAAGGTGATTCCCACCCCATATGAGCCAGCATGCGGTTCCCACTGGGACAAATTTGTAGCTCTGGCATTTCAAGTTAAAGAAGAGATGTGTTTTTTAAATGGAACAATGATAGAATTTTAGATCCTTTTTTTTTTTTTTTTTTTTTTTTGTCTTCTGTTTCTTTGAAAAAATTATTTCCCGCATAATTCTGTGGCAGGTCACGGACTCATGGTAGTTCCACACACAATGAGTCCTGTGAACTTGGGAAGTCTTTCCTTCCCGCCAACATCCTCGGTGCTGGGATCAGCACATCAGTCACCACCCAAGACAGGAGAAAGGTCTCCCTGCGCTAACATATGCTCTTGAATTCCTCAGCCAACCTCATTTATAAAAAGTTAAGTGTCCATGGCATAACTTGCAGCTGATCCAAAAAGATTTTCACTGTGCTTTGTTAGGACATGCACTGTATTTAAAATCTACAGATATTATGAAACTCAGTCCCTAGAGAATTATTACACTACCCCAGTAATTTTAATGTTTATAGATACACCAATTCTTAAACTAAAAAACAAGAAATGGGTTAATGTGTAAGAATCATTGAACAGAACTTGATTTTCTTTTCTTCTTTTGTTTTCTTTTTCTTTTCTTTCTTTTTTTTTTTTATCAAAAAGGTCTCAAGAAATATTTTATTCTTCAGGATATTTTCTGGAAATTATTCTTATTAAATTTCTTAAAGACTTCCAAGATAACCAGATACTTGAGCTCCAGACCTAGAGAGAAAAAAGCAACAGGCCTCAAGAGGAGAGAGTTATTTTTAAGGCTCCTAAGGATGAGACATGAGAGTCCTGTCTCACTGTGGTTGGCAATCTATGGTAGATTGAGTTATTGGCCCTGGTTCTTTATCCTTCCCCATACTGATTTTGTCTTTATTTAAAATTTTGGTATGTTCGGGGCGCCTGGGTGGCTCACTCGGTTGAGCGTCCAACTTCAGCTCAGGTCATGATCTCATGGTTGGTGGTTTTGAGCCCCACATCGGGCTCTGCGCTGACAGCTCAGAGCCTGGAGCCTGCTTCCGATTCTGTGTCTCCCTCTCTTTCTGCCCTTCCCCCTCTCACGCTCTGTCTCTCTCTGTCTCTTGAAAATAAATAAATGTTAAAACAAATTAAATAAATCAATAAAATTTTGGTGAGTTCATGATGGATTTTTTTGCATTGATTTGGATTTTGAACAATATTTCATTAAAACATTTAAATAAATGTTAAAAAAATAAATCAATCAATAAAATTTTGGTGTGTTCATGATGGATTTTTTTTTTGCATTGATTTGGATTTTGAAAAATATTTCATTAAAACATCATTTATCTTGACTAAATATCTTGGCACCCCTTTAAACTTTTCACTGAAGATGAGCGCTCACTCAGCTCACCCTACCCTTCGTTCTGCCCACGATGTCCACCATATGATGTTGAGGTTCCTCCACTAACCAGACAGAACAAATCTCTCTTAATGAATGTGATTTGCGTTGGCCAATAAAATGAGACAGAAATGGCGGTGGGTCGCCTCCAGACCTAAGCCTTAAGAGACCTTGCATGCTTCCATGTCCCAACCCTCAAGAAGGAGCAGAACTTCTGCCATCATCATGAGAAAAACCTGCCTGTAGTCCCTGGAGAAGCTATAGGAGCAGAGAAGGAGAGAAACGTGAGCAGGGGCAACCCAGTCAAGTTATGTCAGCTGGGCCCATCCGAGATCAGGCAGCCACCAGCCCACACACAGACACAGGAGCTAAATAAATGCTTATTGTTGAGACTTTGTGGTTGTTACACAGAAATGCATTACACATGCTATCAGTTATTTCACTCGGGCTGCTTATTTTGACTTAATCTTATTAACCGTCATCCGTAATCGACTTCATAATGGAGAGGTCTAGGCTCATGGCAGCGAACATAACGTAAGAAAGATTTGCTCGAGTCTTCAGGAGGAAATTACTTTCTTTTATGAGATAGACCAAGTCCCATCTCTTGTTATCTTCCTTCCTTCTTTGTGAGCAAGAAAGACAGGTAGGCCATCCAAAAGACGTCCCATAGAGGAGTGCAGAGCTGTGACAATCACAGAAAACTAAAGCAAAAAGCTTGATGAAACCATGCCTGAGTCTGAACTACCTCTAGATTTTCACTCAGCGAAAATCCATTCTTACAGGATTCAGTACGCGTCCTTCTCGGTTAAGCAAGTTGGAACTGAGCTTCTGTTTCTTGCATCTGAAAGCATTCTTAGAAGCTGATGCAGACCACACAACTGTTTCTTTTTCTTTGTCTTTAAAAAAAAATTAATGTTTATTTATTTTTGAGAGAGACAGAGACAAAGTGTGAACAGGGGAGGGGCAGAGAGAGAGAGGGAGACACAGAATCTGAAGCAGGCCCCAGGCTCTGAGCTGTCAGCACAGAGCCCGACGTTGAACTCGAACTCACAAACTGCGAGATCATGTACCTGAGCCGAAATCGGATGCTTGACCGACTGAGCCACCCAGGCGCCCCCATACAACTGTTTCTGAACTCACTTGAGGACCCCCTCCTGTCACATTATCCTAGGTTTGATAGGCGAAGTTGCTGGGTGATCTGAAATAAAGCCCATAAATTTCACAGTCACCCACGAAAGCTCCACTCTCTTCCCTCAGGCTTTGCTCCACACAGAGCTTCACACAGCTTCCCTGCCGATGGTCTCTTCCTCCATCATCATGGCTGTAATTACACAAATAACTTCTCATCTTACCCCATGCTCTTTCTACTTTAAAACAGAAAAAAAGACGGAACTGGTGAGATGAATTGTGGTATTTTCATATAATAGAATATTACGCATCCAGCAAAAAAGATTTATTTATTAATTCAGCAAATATTTACTCAACACCTGCTCTGTTCCAGGGACTGTGCTATGCAAGAATACATGATGAGAAGGGAAAGGTTAAATATCAACTATTTTTAAAAATCAAGCAATAAAACATACGGTATGATCTTAAATATGTGAAAAAGGAATGTGTATACATATATCCACATTCCTACAAAGAAAACAAGACTAGGGGCACCTGGGTGGCTCTGTCGGTTGAGCTTCTGACTTCGGCTCAGGTCATGATCTCGCGGTCCGTGAGTTCGAGCCCTGCATCGGGCTCTGTGCTGACAGCTCAGAGGCCTGGAGCCTGCTTCGGATTCTGTGTCTCCTTCTCTCTCTGCCCCTCCCCCGCTCATGCTCTGTCTCTCTCTCTCTCTCTCTCTCTCTCTCTCTCAAAATAAACATTAAAAAAAAAAAAAGAAAAGAAAAGAAGACTGTAAGACTGAGAAGATACCCTATTAATAAGGATTATCTCTGAATAGTGGAATAATAGACAATTGATTTCCTCTTTGTGCTTTCCCATATTTATCACATGTTTTATGATTAATTGCCATCACTTCTATAAACAGGAAAAATACCCAAGGAAGGATATTACGGTAGTATCCTTCACAAATTTAATAAATCTTGAAGTGTCATCATCTTGTTTCCGTCACGTTTCTTTCTGCTTTCAGTGAACCTTGATGTTTAATATATATTTACACACAGTATCTATGTGTATGAACTAGAGACAGAACAAAGTAAGGGGAAATTTTTTAAGTGATTGAAAGTCATATTTACATCTACAATCGCCTCTCTTTCCATGCCAGATTTGCAACTTGCAAAAGGGAGGACCCATGTGGACCACAGACCATATTCACTATTCAGGCCTCCTCAGAAGCCTGGGTACACTTCTAAGGGGGACAGGAAAAAGGAGAAATAGAGACAGTGTCATGAGACTCAGCCATCTAGGAGCTAAAGAGTGATCAACTAACTCCTTCCATTCAGCTAGCAAGAAGCAGCTGACGTACGTGTAATCTGACAGACCTACACGGAGAAAATCCACATTCTGTGGAGACACCTCCAGGGGCACACGGCTTACTATGCAAAAGAAAGACATTTTTTTTTTTAAGAGAAAGAAAGGAAGAAAGGGAAACGTTTTTATGATTTCATCTCAAGGTGATAACACAAGAATCCTATTGTACTTCTAGAGGGAACTGGGATAAAGGGAGAGAAATTGGAATTATTAAGGCTGGAATGTTCTACATGCACTTAGAATGTAATATTAATAAACTACATGCAAATACTGTACTCTGCCATTATAAACTGTATTATTTCGTTCCTACTCTTTTGTAAAACTTTCACAAGTCATTGCACCTGATTCTCACAACCCCCCACGTGAGACCTGAGACAAATATTCTTTTCCCCCTTCTTTAGAGTCTTCTTTTTTTTTTTCAATGTTTATTTTTGAAGGAGAGAGAGACAGAGTGTGAGCAGAAGAGGGGCAGAGAGAGAGGGAGACACAGAATCCGAAGCAGACTCCAGGCTCCGAGCTGTCAGCATAGAGCCCGATGCGGGGCTCGAACCCACAAGCCACGAGATCATGACCTGAGCCGAAGTTGGACGCTCAACCGACTGAGCCGCCCAGGCGCCCCTGTAGTCTTCTTATAAATGAGAGCCAGAGACACAGGGCAAGGATTCAAGCCCAAGTCTTACGTGGTCAGGGGCTCTTTTCTACTAAATAACTCAGATGTATTTATTCTGCTGATAAGATATAGAAAGCATCTCATTTGCCCCCTTTTCTAGATATTTACTAAACTAGAAAAATCGATTGCATGGGATAAAGTTTTCCACACGTGGAAGTATCTAGTACAGTCCTCACGTTCGCTGGATGTTCCAAAAATATAAGATGACTGACATGTACTTGATCTTAATAAGGAACAGATTTCTGTAGAAAATTATAGCCTTCATATTAGATTTTTCATTACCCTTTCCTTTCCTTGGAACTTGCCTACATGCTACTGAAAGGTTGCGTCCTGGGGGGTAAAAATTTGTATCAAATATCAAAGGACTTGAGACCCAAGTCTCCTAAGGCAGTAATTCTTCATTTTCTCTCTATTTTTCAATCAACTCCGTATAAATTAATTTGGACCATATTTTTAAAGAAAACCAATCGGATCCTGTTCACGTGTGAAATGAAAGAGTGAAGTTAGCAACCACACAACCAACCAAACTCTTTCCTGCTAAGAAAATTTCTGGAGTCAGAGTGGCTTTGTGAATAAAAAACAAGTTAGATTAAGTTTGGTGAAGACTGAATTTTCTCGTCAATAGACATTGTCTGTGGCTGTGAGGTTTCTGTCTGCACAAGAAACAGCTAAACATCCATGGAAAGTGAAAAGTTGAATAAACTATTCAGGCGCTTTCAAATAGTCGGAATATTTGGGCTCATGAGGATGAATCTCGACAGATGTGTGAACATTTCATATTTCCACCTGATTAACAAAATGTCCTCCTCTCTGGGTGCCTGGGAGCGTGGTATTCTGCACCCACCTGCCTGAATATAATCATAAACTTTGTATGCCAGACAGGGGAAAAAAACTTCCTAGGGACTAGGCTCTACGTTTCTTTAAAATGACTCTGCTCATTTCTTACTGAGAACCCACGATGTATGGACACAACGCAGGCAAAGGTGTCTGGCCCGCCAACCTTCCAGGAGCTTCCAGACTGAGCAGTCAGTGTGGCCTGAATATGGAACCTCCTACCCCCGAATCACCTGGTGCTTGTCGATAACACAGATCCTTGGGCTTCACCCCAGACCTTCAGGGTCAGACTGTCTTGGGGAAGAGCCTTGCAATCTGCATTTTAACAAGCTCCTTTGATGATTCCTGTGCATTTCGAGTGCCACTGATTTCCTGCTTGTCCGACAAGCAAGGACAAGCTAATGCAACTTGAAGAAAGGGGCTCCAGCCCCTCAAGGGTGGGGTGCAAACAATGGAGTGATGACGGGGGTTGGACAGGACAGGCAAAACACCTAAACAAATGCTAGACAGAGAGAGGTCCCGATCATAGTAACAAAGAAGCAACCTTTAGCCCACATGAGAGAAAGTTTAGCTCCCAGTGCAGCCTACAGTTATGATAGCAGCTAGGGCTATCTAGATAGTATTTGGGAGAACTGCCAGCTGGTCCTGATGCTTCCTGGGATCTGCCCCTTCTCCAGCTATCGGGCTGGGGAACCCACAGGTACAGTATTACCAAACAGTGTTGTGTGCACTGAGTGAAAGCAGTGAGTCTGCTGGTTACTGTTCAACACTAGGCTCTCCGGGGAGAATAAAACCCTGACTTGTAGCATTTGCCAATTTCCATGGTGTAAATTCTCCCACCATGGCTAATTTCAAGCCCTGTAACGTGATGTCCCTGAATGTAACCTTAGGAAAATAGGCACACGTTGGTTCTCATAAGCCAATGTGAACCAGCTCTAGCACGCCGTTGGCTCAGCACGCGCGCGCGCACACACACACACACACACACACACACATACACACTTCTCACATAAAAGCCCTCATCACTTTTATATCATTTTGTCTTTCTCACACTCCTATATCTAAGTGTCCCTCCTATCCCATCATTAAACATAGAACTATTCTTTGCTAATAGCACGTTTTAAAAGGGATCAGTTTTTATACAAACACAACTTTTCCTAATTAAATAAAAAGTTTGAATCCAAAAGATGATAATTGCAGGTAACCTGTCACTCTTAAATCAGATAAAGAAATTACCATGTGCCTGTGTGGTAAACAGAATAACGCTCCCCATCTAAAATGCCCACATCCTAATCTCTAGAAGTGTAACTACGTAACTATGTAATGATTACACGGCAAAGGGGAATTAAGGAGAAAGACGGAATGGAATTTGCTAATTATCTGATTTTAAAACCGATTATCCTGGATTATCTGGAGGGGCCCAGTGTCATCACAAATGTCCTTCAATGTGGAAACAGGAGGCAGAAGACTCCATGATATAAGAAAAACTCCACAGGCTGTTGCTGGTTCTGGAGGTGGAGAACCCATCTGGGTTCCGTGAGCTGAGGAACAGCAGCCTCTGCAGAAGCTGGAGACCACAAGACTACGGATTCTCACCGAGCCTCCGGAGAGGGATACAGTCCTCCCAACACCTTGACTTTAGCCCAGGGAGACCCATTCTGGACTTCAGACCTCCACAATCCATTATTTAAGATAATAAATCTGTGTTGTGTCAAGCCACTAAGTTTGTGGTAATTCTTGACAGCAGCAATAGGAAACTAATACAGCCTGGTTTTCAGAAAAGAGGCAAAACAAAGGAAGAAAAATGTATAACTAGAAAGCCATAAATGGCCCTGAAAGTGCTGACCGCATTTGGCCATAGTGCAGACAAGCAAAGCCTGTCTATGGAGCTCCCCCTGCACACAGGCAGACAGACTGACAGACAGACAGACAGACAGACACACACACACACACACACACACACAGGATGGGGTCTCTGCTAAGCCTAAGGAAGCACTTTGACTCTCTGAGGAATATGTAAGATACTAGGGCGCTTAAGCCTCCCATTTTCTCTCAAATGTTCTCTCAGAGTAAGTGTTTCATCTGGACATTACCTCATTGGGAGATCTTAAAACAAGATCCTTAGCCTGAAGTTAACACCTGCACCAAGTCAAATTTGGCTCTTCGCACCGCCCTCCCTAGCCAAAGGCAAGACATTCAGAAGTCTCCAGAGGAATCAGGCGGCCTGTCTTACAGATGCTTATTCATACAAGGGTGGGAGAACCTTGAGGTGTAAAATGTACTCTCTCTTGAAGTCTCTAATTTGCTGCCTTTAAAACTTCTCCACGGTGTTAAGAGGCCCATTAGTCAAACTTTCACATCCTTCAGGTAAGGAATAAAATGGTGAAGCAAGTGGCCCAAAGTTACCCCTTGAGTTCAGTCCTGTCCAAACCAATACTCACAGCCTGGCCCTTCCCTTCAGCCCTGAGTTTCTCTACTCCTGCCCATGACGCGGATTCTGTGAGGAATCTGGAGGAAAACAAGGATGAACAGTTGCGACACACAACACGGACAAACCACCCTACAGACTTTACGCTGACAGAAAAAGCCAGACACAAAAGGGAGCATAGGGTATGTCTCCCTACATATGAAGATCAAAAGGAGGCAAAACCAGTCCATGGTGACGGATGGAGAGTGGAGGTTACCTGAGGCAGAGTTGAGGGAGTGGGGTGATACTGACGAAGCAGAGACTCAAGGGGGCCTTCGGGGACATGCTCCACTCAGATCTGAATGGTAGTCACACAGGCACACACATATGAAAGACAGTTGTTGACCCGTGACTAAGAGTTGTAAACTCACGTAAGATAAAATCCTTGCTTCTCACATGAAATGCTAATTTCCTGGGGCGCCTGGGTGACTCAGTCGGTTGAGCGTAAGACTCTTGATTTCATCTCAGGTCATGATCTCGTGGTTGTGGGATTGAGCCCCATGTCAGGCTCTGCACTGAGCGTGGGGCCAGCTTGGGATTCTCTCTCTCTCTCTCCCTCCCCCTCTCCCCTGCCCCTCCCCCCATCTCAAAAGAAAAACAATTTTAAAGAAATGCTGGTTTCCAAATAGTTCTGTGAAAGAAGGTGCTTTGAAATTCTTAAAATTAAAACTTTAGAAGCTACGTTTACTCTTGATTAGGTTGAAAAGTGTTTCATTTCAGTCATGATTAATTACAGTTCTCAACTTAATTGTCTTTCTAATTAGAAAAATCAGTGAAGAGGCCCTATATCATTCACTTTCTCCAAAAAAAGAAACTTTTTATTTCTTTGTTTGTGGAAAGATGGCAAGAATTAGACATTTTAAGTCACCACAGTTTGGTTCTTCCACATTCTTGTCTCTAGAAAGCCAAAATCTTGGGACATCTGGGTGGCTCAGTCAGTTAAGCCTCTGACTTTGACTCAGGTCATGATTGCCTGGTTCGTGAGTTCAAGCCCCACATCGGGCTCTGTGCTGACAGCTCAGAGCCTGGAGCCTGTTTCAGATTCTGTCTCTCTCTCTCTCTGCCCATCCCCCACTCACGCTCTGTCTCTCTCTTTGTGCCTCAAAAATAAATAAACATTAAAAAAAAAAAAGAAAGCCAAAATCTTTGCCCATAGTTGAGATTTTTCAGTGGCTTCTCTGCTGCACAAATGTTATGCCTTTCATCTCTTCTATATAAAGGGAAATGAAGAGGCATAGGAGAATGCACAAAAATGTTTTAATTATCTTGTTGAAAAGTTTAGAGGAGATGCTATAAAATGGGCATGTATGGTATGGGAACAGATGAAAACACAATATTTTAATTTTTAAAGACGAAAAGAGCTATTTTAAAAAGCATGTGTTTTTCATAGCATGCTTTATACCAAATGATTCTAAGGTTTCTATTAAACAGAAAAACAAATTACAAGTCTGGCAACCACAAAGATGAAAGGGGAGAAGTCTCTATAAGGGAACGGGATTATAACCAATAGTCAAGTGATGACAGAATACCACGGCCTATTGACAGCATTGTTGAAGCTCCCAATTACATTTAATGATAGCTAACTAATGTCTGGGGGTACGAGAGTCCACGGATGTCTAACTGTTGACGAAAAAAGGAAAAAGAGAAAATGAGGGATGGTGTCTCCTCCAGAGAACAGCTAAGTTAAACTGGCCCAGCTGGGCACGGTGGCTCCCAGGGTAAAATAACTTCCATTCTCATCAACTACATGGAACCAGCCCAGCTCTTCTTAGCAGGCCCAACTCAAGACTACTTTATCAGTCCGTAGGGAATAAATTTAGCACCTTCACAGTAGCTCTGGATCCAAATTTCAGAGTGGACAGCAGTTCAGGTCAGGACTTTTGTGTCCAAGCAGGTGGAGCTTTGCCTGTCCCAAGCAATCGAAATGTGGTATCCAGCACCAGCTGGAGTTCAGTAAAATCCCTGTTCCTTGAAGAAATGCAGTATTTACCAGGAAATTGTGAGCTAAAGAAACTCGGGCTGGTGGAAGGGTGTGGCCGTGTAAGGGTGTCTAAACCGTTAGCAGAGAAATGTAGTATGTGTATAAACAAAGATGATTAGACTCGGGTAATGGCCACATTCACATGCCAGGCGTCAAAGTCAGCCATTTTAAGGTCTGTTTTTCTAGGTAAAAAATTCAAACGCTAAAGTTGTCACCTGGCAAAATAAATTCTGGAGCTAATGGAAGGAACTTGAGAGGACTGTGTTCCTTGGCCGGATAAAAATCCCTGCCATTTAGGGAAAACAACAGGACAGCAGGAAGAAGCAAATCCCCGTCACTAGCCATCATCCATCTTCAATCAGTAGCTCTCACGGTGAATTTGTCCCACATGTAAAAATTAAATCCAAGAGGGAAAAAAGGGAATTACATATTTAAGACTTGGTCTCGCAACTCTGTTTAAGAGTGAACTATGCTTTTGTGAAAGAAATATTCAACTGATCAAGTTTTAATTGTGTATTTGGCTCCAGGATTTAGACGAGGTGCAAACGTTGAGAAGTTTTGATAATGATGCCTAATTTTCAGAGCTGTTAAAATAGCCCTGTTTATTAGGAAAAAGGAGACATGTTATAGTTGTTACAGAAAAAAAACAGATGTTTTTAATTAAAAATAAATGGGTAGTTATCTGTATCAAAACAGATTTTTTTTTTCACCTAAACTTAACAAATTCCTATTACTATCCAGACACAAAAACCTCAGTTTAATTTGGCCACCTACTATGCACAAAACATTATGCTGATACTGTGTGGAAGCCAAGAGTTACCAGTCAGCACCCTGCAGGAATTTACAGTATGAAAGCCGTGTGCAGGCGGTAAGTTCCACAGGAACTGGTTCAGGGAAGACATGCCATGTTAGCCAAACCAAAGTATTGGTAGGATATCATCATATGGAGATCGACAGAATGTTCCAAATGAATGGCATGATCCAAGTTTACCCTAAATGGTGAAAAATAGTCCCTCCTCTGCCCTGAAAATGCAGAGTAACTTAATAGGCTTCTTCACTTCGACACCCCCGGGCAGACGATTTCCCTAAAAGGAATTTCTACAGGCTATTATGGGACAGGCCAGTGGTATTCGTACCCACGAGTTCTCCCAAACATTCCGTAGTGGACACGCCTCTCACAAGGAGCCATCTCTGCGGGCTGTTTGGTAGGCAGTCAGTTCTGGGGCACCAACCCCATCTCTTCTTGACTTTGGAAACTAGAGAATCTGGCAGGGTCGTTTTCTTCTTTCCATGGCATATGCCCAGCCTGCGTCCTGTCAGCTTCAGGGGAGGATCGGGTGAATGTTTTTCAGTTTATGCTGAAGGCGATACCTATTCGGCCTGCCCATCACGGGGATTCGGAAATGTGAAGGACGGCTGCTGTGGGTTGTGTTCCTCGGAGGCCCAGTGGAACCGGCAGATTGCACCTGGTCTGAGTCTCCGGAACGAGGAAGACGGACAAAGGCCACACGTTAGCCTCCTCGTCAGGGCGTGGAGGCCTGGGAATTCCTTGGCCTCAAATTGCCCTTGCTTGGTGCAGGAACGCTTGGTGATTCTAGCAAGGGAGGACAATCTCTTCTGTGAAGAGCGACGTTGGCCCATTCCCTGAGAGAATGTTCTGCGAGGGTCCCCAGCAGAGGGGTCTTATGAAAGCAAAGCCTAAGTCAAATGAGAGTTCTGGTGTTAATGGCTAATGATTAGTGACTCATGTATGTGACTAATGGAAGGAACAAGGCCTTCTTCATCAGGGGCTAATAAAAAGCTGTACCAGTGGTGGTGGAGGAAGATCTTACTCTATCCTCGGGCAGTCACGGCTGAAGACTCAGGGAACCCGGAAGGAGAGCGGGAAAGTTAAGGAATGACAGAAACATCAGTGACCCTCCAGAGACAGTAACAAAAACGACATGGGCGAGCCAGTCACATCCCCGGGACACAGCAGGGTGAGCCCACAACAGAGAACTGCAGAGGCCAATGAGACAAGGGCACCAGGGATGCGGGGCACCTAGCTCAGAGAAGAACTTAATGGCCAAAGACAAAGTGTGAGCCATTGCCAAAAAGCCACGATGTGGCCGCATCTCTGCCACTGCCATGGCAGCGGAAGAGTTAGAAAGGCCAGTTGGTTATATTTTGTTGTTTTTACCCACACATTTTGCACCAGTGCTAGCTAGAGTGGCTCGGGAATTAGGATATACTTATCTTTACAAGCGTATGATTTCTCGATCTGAGTTAGACAAATTTAGTGAGTAGGAGCCTTAAAAGGGCCCGGGGGGTTGACTCACTTGAAATGATGCTGGAAAAACGCATTTTAAATGACAAGGGCTCAGAACCCTTTTTTTTTTTTTTTTAAACACAGCAGTTTCCAAGGTTTACAATTTTGTGGGTCTCTGATGGCGAAGACCCTGCAAAGCAAATCCAGTCTGCCAGCGTTCTCTTTTCGAATGTTCTTGGAATTCAGTTGAGGTTAAGGATATTTCCATAACGTAAGTCTACACCTTAGATGTTTTCCAACATCTGAACATCACTGTTAACGCGACCGCTTCTCTTTTATTTTGCTGTGGCCTTTCTCAGCTTCCCGCAGTTAGGATAGGATTTCAAATCCACAGGAATGGAAATAATAACCAATAGTTCACTTTCCTCTTCTGTGGTTTGTGTTTGTGTTTTTGCTCCTGCTTCCCTGAGCTTCCTCAGCTCCCCTCCTCCCCAACCACTTACCCTGGAGCACTGCTCCATCCAGCATCTTTACTGAAAGTGAAGTTTTATGAAAAGTAAGATAAAGGGAACATAACAAGGGCTTATACCTAAGGGTGGTCACTTCCAGAGCACTGGAGCTGGAGCTGGAAGGCCAGGGTATAATCCCCTCACAAATGTCTTTGCTATCCTAATGTCTATCTAAGGTACACACTGCTTAGCCTGGGATTCAAAGTCCTCCCCAGTCCGACGCTGACCTGCATTGGTCTCCTACCACAATACCCACACAAATTCTCTTCTCCAGCCAGCTAGGAAGTCAACCCTGAGCAAGATATGCTCATCCCTGCTCTCTGTGCCTTACTCAACACTCCACTTGGTGGCCACATCCTTCCCTGCAGAGGTCCTACTGATCTGAAGCCCACTCATGGGCCTTACAATGGGTGGCCACACTCAAAGCCTGAAATATGTTGATGCCCTCAGCTAAAAGTGGGATGTGTTAGGTGATATTAGTGTTTAGTAAAAGTCACCGTAAAGTCAAAAGAAGAGACGGAACCAGAATATCGTCTGGTGTTAATTGAAAAAAAAGAGAGAAGTAGTCAAATCCACATGCAGAAAGGATATGTGAGCAAAAACATGGATTGGCCTGGGTCAGATCTAGAAAAAAGGAGTCAGCCGTTGCCCAAGGGGCCACGGATTGTCCATGTGTCTGTGTCCCTTGAGAGGTCATCCTCGCTGGTTCTCATCCACCTGGCAGACTGTCCCTTAGCAGACAAATACATTAGAATATCATAATCTGGTCACCTCTCAGCTGAGACCACCCCACTCTTTCTCCTTGTTCACATTTCATGCTCACCAAGGGTCCTTTGGTCACATTTGGATGCTTGTGTAGGTTTCCTTAAGAAAGAGAAGGGCTAGGGGCACCTGGGTGGCTCAGTCAGTTGAGCGTCCGACTCTTGTTTTTGGCTGAGTCATGATCTCATGGGTGGTGAGTTCAAGCCCCACATTGGATCTCTGCAGTGACAGCATGGAGCCTGCCTGGGATTCTCTCTCTTCTTCTCTCTCTGCCCCTCCTCTGCTCTCTCTGTTTCTCAAAATAAGTAAACTTAAAATAATTTTAAGAGAGAGAGAGAGAGAGAGAAGGGCTAACTGCAGAGCATGAATATCTCAAACCTGTATCATCCAACAAGTGCTCATCAGGTTCCTACTCTGCACCTTGATCTCCTGTGAGTTTGCTTTGCAAGGACCCACCACGAAGAACCCTGTCAACTCGAGGCTCACTGACCAAACAGAGTTTGTGAACCTCACAAGCTAAAAGCCAGGGCACAAGTGTGGTAACGCTTGGAGTTAATGCCTCCTGAAAGCCCATATGGGAATCCCTGGGACACCTCGAACCCCTGGGACACCACCCTACTGTCTCTGTAATTGCCACACAGTCTTGCCTTGGACCAGTCAGGGTCTGCGTCAGAGAAAGACCCCACACCAGTTATTCTAATGGAAAAAATTAATGTAAAGAATTGAGCACTAGGTATTGAAAGACTAAAAATGCAAAAAAGGAACACAAGGTCTCACGGATTTAAGAATGGAAGAAAGTAGCTCCCACCCCTAGGACTGAGGACGCAAAGGAAAGAGGTTGGAATTATAAAAATTTAGAAGGTTGGAATAGCATTATGGTTGAAGTTGTGTTCCTGCCAAATTCTCATGCCAAAGTCCTAAGAATATACCTCAGAATATAACTGTATTACTTGTAGGGGGCTTTTAAAGTAGCTAAAATGAGGCCATTAGGATGGGACCCAGTCCAATATGACTGCTGTCCTTATAAGAAGAGGAGATTTGGGTACAGAGGGTACAGATGGGTACAGAAGGAAGACCACGTGAAGACTGAGGGAAGACGGGCCACCTGCCAGCCAAGCAGAGAGGCTTCAGAAGAAACCAATCTCACCAACACCTCAGTCTCCAACTTCCAGCCTCCAGAATGGTGAGACAATAAATTTCTATTGTTTCTGCCACCCAGTCTGCAGAACTTTGTTATGGCAGCCCTAGAAAATTAATATAAGTAGGGAAGAGGGGATTCCTGCAAAGCTGGGACTCAGACAGCCAGGAAGGGAGCACCTGCCGCTGGTGCCTCCAGGGGAAGACAATGAGGCTGGCAGTGCACGGCGAACAAGATAGAGGCATATATCCCTTCTTCCTCTTCTCCGAGGTCCGAATTCCCTCAGATGCCCCCTATCGGTAGAACCTAACGAGGAGCCAGCTTGCAAAGCAGAAACATGGTTTCTGAGTCTCAGTTTCAGCATCATAAAGCGGAAGGGTAGTTTGGAACAACAGCTTAATAACTGGCATCGTATTGTCTATATAGATATTTATTCATTATCTCTCTGCTCCACTCAAAAGTAAGCTCCAAGAGCGTAGGGATTTTGTTTTGTTCACTGCTATGCCACCAATGTCTAGAATATTCTCTGACCAATAATAAGAACTCAGTAAATTGATGTTGAATGAATAAGTAGGACCCAAAACAAAAGGTGAAAACAAAGGCTACAGTGAAATATGCTCTACAAAGTCATAATCAATTTATTAGGATTAAATAAATTATTAAATTTATTAAATTAAATTAAATAAAACCACCAGAAATATCAAAATGGTAGTGGCTTAAACAAGAAGACACTCATACAGAAAAATCATCATTCCAGGGCTGATGTAGCCCTCCACAGTGTTAAGGACCCAGGTTCCCTCTTCATTGTTGTTCTACCATCCCCAGGGTCATGTCATGGGTCAAGATGGCTGCCCCAACTCCAGCCATCGTGGTGGCATTCCAGCCAGAAAGAAGAAAGGCAAGAAGTGCTGGCCTTTCTCCTTTAAGGGCACTTCTCAGAAGTTGCTCACCTGGCCTTGTCTTACATTTAGTCATGTGGCCACATATAGCTGGAAAAAATAATATTATGGTTGTCATGAGCCCACTCAAAACTCACACTTTCTATTTACTAAAGAAGAAAGGGAGAATGGATATGAAAGAGAACTGGCATGCTCTGCCACAGTGAGCACTGAGAAAGTCTGTCTGTCACATATATAAAGGAAGAAAAGTAAATCCAATTTGCTAAACAGTGGTTCTCCATGTATGCCAAGACACCTTCATATTCTTAATTTAGAATGCTGCAGGAATTCCAGTGGCTCCCAGGATTTGCCCAGTGAACGAGTCTGGGAATCATCATAGATGTCACCCTCTTACTCCCACACCCAGTTGTTCTTTAAGTCTCTGTCTTGATTTCCTCCTATAAATAAAGTTAATAAAAATGCTAGGAGTTTGCACAGCACAGGGTCAAAGGCATAGGCTCTGAAGTCAGAAGACCTGAGTTCACTACTAAGTCCCAGTACTTGCTAACTATATAACCTTGAGCGAGTTACTGAGCAGCTCTGTTCCCTCATTTGTTTTTTGTATTCTTAGATTTTTATTTAAATTCCAGTTAGTTAACATAAAATGTGATGCTAGCTTCAGGTGTACAAGATAATGATTCAACAGTTGTCTACATTACTCAGTGCTCCTCATGACGCGTGTACTCTTAATCCCCTTCACCCATTTCAGGCACCCCCCACCCCCCGCCCCCCCTGGTAACCACCAGTTTGTTCTCTATAGTTAAGAGCCTGTTTCTTGGTGAGGATGAGAAAGGGGAACCCTCTTGCACTGTTGGTGGGAATGCAAATGGGTGCAGCCACTCTGGAAAACAGTGTGGAGGTTCCTCAAAAAGTTAAAAATAGAACTACCCCACAATCCAGCAATTGCACTAGTAGGTATTTACTCAAAGAATTCAAGAACACTAATTCAAAGGGTATGTGCATCCCTATGTTTATAGCAGCATTATCTACGATAGAGAAATTGTGAAAACAAGCCCACGTGTCCATCAACTGATGAGTGGATAAAGAAGATGCAGTTTATACACACACACACACACACACACACACACACAGTGGAATGCTACTCAGCCATAAAAAAAGAATGAAACCTTGCCATTTGCGACAACATGGATAGAATTAGAGAGTATTAAGC
This sequence comes from Panthera uncia, assembly GCF_023721935.1. Taxonomy (NCBI): domain Eukaryota; kingdom Metazoa; phylum Chordata; class Mammalia; order Carnivora; family Felidae; genus Panthera; species Panthera uncia. Next base: position 102,700,156 of record NW_026057580.1, read on the forward strand.
TGAGCAAAATAAGTCAGTCAGAGAAAGATAAATACCATATGATTTCACTCATATGTGGAATTTAAGAAACCACGCAAATGAGCAAAGGGAAAAAAAGAGTTTCCTCATTTGTAAAACGGGACTAATGACAGTGTCTATTTCCCCTAAGGCTATGGTGGAGATTGTTGAGCACTGCTAAGCGTTCAATAAATGTTTTCTATCACTATTATAATTATTCCCTGACCATTCTAACCCCTGGACATCTCTCCTCCCTCCCCTTCCCTCCCAGATGCACACCTTTCATTCAGGCCTTATCAATTCTCAGCTGGACCAGTACTCACAGGTCTTTCTTCCTGGTCCATCTGCCTTCATGCTTATTCTGCTATTATCTACTCTCCATGTGTAGCCCAAGAGATCTTTTTAATATACTTATCAGATTATGCCATGCAGTTCCTTAAAATTCATTGCTATGTCCCTTCGTGACCTGACCTTTCTAGCCTCAACTGTTGTCACTTCCCCACTGACAAAGCTCACTCAACAAAGCACACTCGCTGGTTTGGGACAAGTCGTTCTGTGTGCCTGGGATACATCTTCTTCACCTTAATTTCCATTAAATGACTCCTCACCCTTCATGATTCGACTCAAATGTCACTTCCTCCGGGAAACCTTCCTTGACCCCCCGCCCCCCCAGGCGCAAACGAATTAATATACTCAGTGACCCTGGAGTAGCACCTGACCTGGTAACTTGTCAATCAGTATAAGTTGTTGTTACTGCCATTTTACCTCCGTGTTTGCAGGGTACTACTTAACGTTTTGCCGTTAAGTTTCTGTGATTGTTTTCAAGTGTCTGGTTTTCGCACAAGGCTTTCTTTTACCATTTGCCAAAAACTTTTTATCCCAAGGACCTAGTACGACGGCTAGTACACAGTAACCGCTGAGTAGATGCATGGATGGTGGATAGAAGGATGAATGGATGGAAGGAAGGAAGGAAGGAAGGAAGGGAGGAAGGAAAGAAGGAAGGAAAGGAAAGGAGGAAGGAAAGAAGGAAGGAAGGAAGGAAGGAAGGAAGGAAGGAAGGAATGGAGGAAGGAAAGGAAAGGAGGAAGGAAAGAAGGGAGGAAGGAAGGAAGGAAGGAAGGAAGGAAAGGAGGAAGGAAAGAAGGAAGGAAAGAAGGGAGGAAGGAAGGAAGGAAGGAAGGGAGGGAGCAAGGAAGGAAAGAAGGAAGGAAAGGAAAGGAGGAAGGAAAGAAGGAAGGAAGGAAGGAAGGGAGGAAGGAAAGAAGGAAGGAAAGGAAAGGAGGAAGGAAAGAAGGGAGGAAGGAAGGAAGGAAGGAAGGAAGATGACTCGACCCTAAATAAGCCAAACATGAATGTAAGAAGCGCAATGGCGAAGAGGTAGAAAAAGCTACTCCCATGATGCTTATCACTGAACAGGGCTTCAGACTGAGTTTAGAGGCATTAAGTAAAGTCCCTGCCACCCTATCTGAATAGGTAGACAGAAATATATCTGCAGTGATGTTTATCTAATTCAGTGGGAACTTTGGGTAATACTTTTTTACTTTCTACTTGTATACCTCTGCATTATTTGCGCTATTTTCTTGTAAGCATGCGATTTAAATTTTTTTTTTCTGAAAAAACAAATATGGTACGTGATTAATTCTGAGTGGCAGAAATACGAATGATTCTTGATCTCTCCTTTGTACTTTTTGTGGTTTTTAAGTTCCTGCCTCCACACCCCCAAATTTTTGTTTAATGAATCCAAGAATTTTATCTTTCCAGATAGTACCGGTTAAGGTAGCAGGCTCTGGAGTCTGACTGGGTTCAAATTCTGTCCATATAATTCACTAGCTGTGGTTCCTTAGGCAAGTTACATAACCTCTCAAAATCCTCAGAGTCCTCATAAATAAAACAGATTTATCCTTCCACGTAGGATTGTTATAGTAAGTATCTGGCACAGGGTAAGGTTGTTATTATTATTCCCTAGCACAGGGTACATTGAATCTTGAGTACATGTGTTGAACTGAGCTGGCTCTTGTATTTTTTCCAACATAGAGTACATTTTTCATGGTACTCGCTCCAGGCTTTCTCTGCACTTCGGCCGTGGTTTTGCTTTATCTCCATGAAGACCTTGGAAAGCTCTTAGACCGGAAGGATGTTGGCAGCCTCTAGCAGAGGAACGATTCTCCCCCTCTGAAGGGCCAAAGGGGAGGCTGAAATGTGGGACGAGGAGGAAAATGCTCACTACTTCATCTCTAAAAACGAGAAAAGTTGCTGATGCTGCTCTAAATGTAGACAGGCTGATCTGCCACCGTGATGATAACGAATCTTCCCTTTTGCTTTTAAAATGAAATGTGTCTATCTGCAATTTCTTCTGCCTGATTTTCCATAATTTCTGATTTCTTTATAATGAACATGTATGGCTTGTGTAATAAAAACTTTAAAAAAAGAAAGCACAGGACAGTAGTTGTTTCCAATTCTCATGGTTACAGAATGAGTCAATCTTTTTTAATGTCAAAATTTTTTTCGGAGAGTGACCTAGTAGACGGAGCATGAGTCTGGGAGCTGGAAACTTCCAAGTCCTTATCAAAGCACTGAGAGTCCCTTGCTGCGTAGCCTTTGCCATCCCTTTAACCTCTCTGAATCCTAGGTTCCTAGTGCGATAAGGAAGGATACTCGAGGACCTCGGAGAGTTCAATTTGTTAGCATTCACTAGATCTATAAAGATATAACACATTATTTTTATTTAAGATAGATGGAGAACTGAGTCAGAGGCATAACACCTAAATAAAAACCACTTTTCTCCATCTCTGTGCTGTGAAAAGTGGTGCCTCCTTTGAGTATATTGTCAATACCAGAGTTTCAGTAGACCAAAGTCTCACAATTGGGGACCTGTTTTGGTTGACACAGAGGGAGAAGATTGGAAACATTCCTCGGTTGACTTTATTCATTTGCCAAGCATTTGCTAAGAGCGGACTACAAACACAACTCCTTTGTAGCAAAGGTAGCACTCACTGCCTCCCCACACCCCTTCTTAAATGATCTGATATATGCCCATAACCCCAACATCTCAGTTCTTCATAACCCAACCCCTCTCCAGCCATCGCTGCCTGCACCGAAGTGAAGAGTTAACCCGTGATTAGCTGAGCTGGTCAGGTCCTGTCCCTTGTGAATCGGGACTGAGTCAGGAATCACTTAGAACTTAGGGTGGCCACCATATCGGGCCATGTACAAGCAGAAGAACTTGGGGTGCAGCCTGGGCAGAAGAGCATTATGGAGACAGCAACAGAGAAGAGAGAACCTGTAACCAAGGGGAGAGAAAATGAGGTGGGGAGGATGGGTGGGGAAGCTACTCCAGACTTTCTTGCTTCCACAGACCAGGAAGAGCTCTTGCATTTGGGCTCCACGAAAGCCCTCCGTATCTCCCTAGCAAACCCCTTTCTCGATATGATTTGAGTGGGTTTTATTTTATTGCACCAATGATCCCAGATTCAACCTATGGAGTCTGGACTTCTAAGGCAGTGAATCCTAGGCTGAGATTACATACATCAGGAAGATGTCCACCAAAAACCTGGGATTCCAGGATAAAGTTGCCAACTTTTTATTCTGCCAAAATAAAAGATAAGAAATGTTGCACTGTACTCTCATCAGCGTAGTGCCACGAATCAGAATGTGTGTATACTATAACGTCTTTAAATAGTTTCATTAAAATTTTACTGCATTATTCTTTTTCCCGTTTTTCATTACAGTTTACGTACAGTGAATTTCACCCTTTTTAGTGTACGGTTCGTCAAGTTTTGACAAACATATAGAGTTCTATAACCCCACCGCCATGGAACAGTTAAAGAGAATGCTTCCCTTACCCTAAACATTTTCTTTGTGCTCCTTTACGATTCACCCCGTCACCGCCCCAGCCCCCGACAGCCACCGATCTGTTTTCTGTCCTTGCAGTTTTGCCTGTGCAAGATCACCACATAAGTGAAATCATACCACATGTAGACTATTGAGTATGACATCCTTCACTTAGTGAAATGTATTTGAGATTTAGCCATGTTGTTGCCCGTATCAGTAATTCATTCCTTTTATTGCTGCGTAGTATTCCATTACATGAACGTATCACATTCCATTTATCTGTTGAGAGACACTTGGTTTGTTTCCAGGTTTTTATGTGAACAAAAACCATGTTCATTTCACTTGGGTAAATATCTAGGAGAGGAACTGCTAGGTCCTCTAGTAAGGGTGTATTTAACTTTACAAGAAACCTCTAAACTGTTTTCCAAAGTGGCCATGCCAGTTTGCATCACATCAGCAATAGATGACAGTTCCAATGTTCCTATCCTAGCCTGTGTTTGATAACGTTGATTTCTGTTTAACTATGCTGATAGGTGTCTGATGCTCTTTGTGGCTTTTGATTTGCATTTCCCTGTGATTAATGACGCTAAACGCCTTTTTTATGTGCTTATTTGCCACCTACATCTCTTCTTTAATGAAATGTCCGCTTAATTATTTTGCCCATTTTTTATTTGGCTTATTTGGTTTTCCTATTATTGCTTTTGAGAGTTCCTTACATAGTCTAGAAACAAATCCTTTAGCAAATAAATGCAAATATCATCTCCTAGTCTGTGGCTTTTCTTTTCATTCTCTTAACCACAGTATTATTCTTATTTTTTCCTTTAGACTTGGACAGTTGAAAATACTGTCAAGAACACCATTGGTATGACAGGGTTGGGGAATCCCTACTATGTGGAACACAGAAATGGACAAGAATGTGAATAATTTTGTCAATGAGCTTGTACATACATAACGTTACTTCATTTAGGATAGGTAGACAGCTCTACTCCCTGTGGTCATCCAGGGACCCAGGTTTTTTCTATCTTGTGGCTCCATTATCCTCTGGTATATTTTCCTCATCTGTTTGGTTGAAGCTAATTCACCATCATTTTATCTGCATTCCTACACTAAGGAAAAGAGGAAGTCAAGGGCAAGCCACTTCCTTTTTAGGACATGGCCCAGAAGTTACTAACATCCTTTTGGCTAGATCTTAGTGACTTATCCACAGCTAACTGCTAGGAAGTCTTGAGAGTATACTTATTAGCCAGGCAATCAAGTGCTTTCCTTAAAACTTTATTTATTTATTTTTTTTTTAATTTTTTTTTAACGTTTATTTATTTTTGAGACAGAGAGAGACAGAGCATGAACGGGGGAGGGGCAGAGAGAGAGGGAGACACAGAATCGGAAGCAGGCTCCAGGCTCCGAGCCATCAGCCCAGAGCCCGACGCGGGGCTCGAACTCACGGACCGACCACGAGATCGTGACCTGAGCTGAAGTCGGACGCTTAACCGACTGAGCCACCCAGGCGCCCCAAAACTTTATTATTATGGAGCGCATACATTGAGAGACAAGTAGTAGGTCCACCAGAGGTAGGAAATGGAGCTGTTGTACCTAAAATAAGACCTTCCTACTCATACTCATGGGCAACTGGAAAGCAGAAGTTGCCTTTTACAAGCTACAAAAAGCTTTGCCCAAAGCAAGTTTTGAGGTTAACGGAAAGTTGCTGTGATTTTTCTTTCGCCTTGGAATTAGCAAAAGGACTTGGCAAAAGCCGAGGACAAAAAGCCAGGCATCAATTCTGTCAGACGCTCCCACAAAAACACCACCACACATCTCCAGCCCCACCCCCAACCTCCCAGATACTGAGTGAATAGAGAGGTAGGAGGAAGTTGAGCAATTGCCCTGTGGGGAATGTAATATTCTGTGGTGAGAGATAATTCCTTCCTCATCCTAAGAGAAAGGAAAAGGAGATGTCCCTTCTCAGAGCTAAGTGAGCAAGCCCCAAGAAAAATCACTCCTAGAACTTAGGGCTGTGTTTCTCATCCAGGGGGTAATTTTGCCTCCCATACAAGATGATCAACAATCCTGGTTTGGGTGGGGACAGAGGAGTTTTCGGATGTTTTAGTTTCTGATTGCTGCTGTAACAAATAAGCATAGATAATAAGCTTAGATGATGCAAACTTATGATCTTACGGTTCTGGAGGTCAGTGGCCTCCCTAGAATGAAATCAAGGAGTTGACAAGATTGTGTTCCTTCTGGAGGCTCTTGGGGAGAATTTGTTTCTTGCCTTTTCCAACTACTATATGCTACTATATCTCTGACTCTGGCATTCCTGTCATCTTCTTGTAAGGACCCTTGTGTTTACAATGCTTCATCCAAATCACCCAGGATAATCTTCGCATTTCAAGATGCTTAACTAGTCACCTCTGCAAAGCTCCTTTTCCATGGAAAGTAATACATTCACAGGTTTGGGGGATTTGCACGTGGACTGCTTTAAGGGGACAGTATTCTGTGTATTATACCAGGGCATGGGACTTTCAGTCCTAGCACCAGGAAAGTTGGTCACTCTATCACCCAGAGACATATGGAAATATCTGGGAACATTTTTGTAAGGTTTATTTATTTATGTTGGGGAGGGGGGAGAAGTGTCCACATGGGGGAGGGGAGAGAGACAGAATCCCAGGGCCCAGTGTGGAGCTCAAACCCGTGAACCATGAGATCATGACCTGAGCTGAAGTGGGATGTTTAACCAACTGAGCCACCCAGGCACACCTCTGGAGACACTTTTTATTGTCACAACTGTCTAGTGGATAGACACCAGGGGTACCACTAAACATCCGGCAATACATGGGACAGTCCCTCACAGCAAAGAACTATCCAGCCCAAAATGTCAACAGTGCTAAGATTCAAAAAGTCTGGAGTAGAGGTACCTAAAAAAAGTCCAGAATGGCATCTTTAGGGAGTGACATGGGTGGTTTTGTCTCTGCTTACCCGAGCAGGGGGAAAGAAAATGGAGGGAATGGTGGGTCTCAGAGAAGAAGTGACGGCGAGCAGCATGAGAGTCTTCTCTTGGCACGAAATGGATACTTGAGTTTCCCATGAGTGAGTGGCTCTTGCCAAAGGGGCTGAGAGGAATCTGCCCTGCAAAGCCACACTCTGAAGATCTGTCCACCCAGTGAGTGAGCTCCACCAGCAAGAGTGGACTGCCCAGGGGCAGGTATCGAAGAAGCTGGAAGAGGTTGAGCCAGGGCCAGACCCTCCAAGAAGGGAACTGTGTGCTGGGGAAGACTCATGTGGCCTCCTAAGAACTAAGATTTATATATTCCATGAGAGAATCCACCTGTGGGCACCCGTCACAAAGACAGCAATCTGCAGCCCATGCATCTTAGCAAAAGAGACAGCAACAATCAACATGAGGAGATAGTGGTTGTCCCCACCCTCCCCTTTGTCCTTAATCCCTCAAAATGAAATGAGGAAAGGGAACAGAAGGGCAGACCACATAGCTTCCTTGCTGAGAGTCTCTCAAGCCAAAAGTCTGACCTGTGGTGGAGGAGAGGGGAGGTCTTGAATGAGACTGGTAATTGGAATTGAAACCGGACTAATTTCAATAAATTGGAAGTGACTAGAAAGTCCAAGGACCAGTCCCAGAGCTCTTAAAATCCTGCTGCCTAGTAGAACCAGAAAAATGGACAGTAGGGAATCAAAAGCAGTGACTGGAGAAAATAAAATTTTATGCTTGTACCTCGCAAAGTTAGATCTCCCTTAATAAACCAATTTTATGTCTTAAAGGTGTCATATTTCCGTTGGCCATTACCATTGTTTGAAATGTAAAAGGGCCTCAGTCCAAAACTCAAAAGTGTGGTGGATTCTTGCACCCAGGACCCCAAACCAACCATTTGCTATATGACGTAAATAGCAGTACATTCAAATTGCTATAGATGGGTGGTCTTGCCTTCAGTCATCCAAAAGTCTTGTGGAGTAAGTGACTTCATGAAGGGATCCCACTGCTGTAGTGCGTGAATGTGACCTGAGACTCTTGCGGTCAAGAGCAGAATTATAGACTTTCAACCGCACAGTAGAAAGGGTTTCTTTTGCCTCATAACAGTAACTGAAAGCAACTTATTACCTTGACTTTTCAAGCCTGCAATTATTTATTTATGGAAGAAAATGCTTTGAAATGTTAGCTTTGATTTGCCCTCCCTTTGTTTTTCCCCTTCCACCATTTTAAGCAGGTAGCCAGACGTTTCTGTGCCCCTTGATAATGAGTTGCCTAAGAAGTTACAGAGCCAAGGGGCGCCTGGGTGGCTCAGTCGGTTAAGCGTCCGACTTTAGCTCAGGTCACGATCTTGCGGTCTGTGAGTTCGAGCCCCGCGTCGGGCTCTGGGCTGATGGCTCAGAGCCTGGAACCTGCTTCTGATTCTGTGTCTCCCTCTCTCTCTGCCCCTCCCCCGTTCATGCTCTGTCTCTCTCTGTCTCAAAAATAAATAAACGTTAAAAAAAAAATTAAAAAAAAAAAAAAGAAGTTACAGAGCCAAAAGCAAAAGTTGTCTGAAAGATAATTCCCTTTCTTTCCTTGGAAAATGTCTTAGTCCTTTAAAGATGTTACCCGCATCATCCTGGAGGGAGAGGGCCTTTGAGAAGTGGAAAAGAAAGAGTGGAGATTTGGACCTTGATTGGAAAAGGGAAGGAGGTTGAGGGTTTGAGAGAAGTGAGAACCAGGGCTTATGAAGATCCCCAAGAGGTGCCCAATCCCACTGGCTACACATGGACCCAGAACTTGAATTGTAGACTGATACTCATACCCCACTCATCTCTTCAATTTTCAACAGAAGTCTAAAGTTTTCTGAAGTTACATATTAAAATGATCATCTTCTATGTTAAAAATCCTACCTTTGAGGAGGTTATAATGATCTGCAGGTAGCGGATTAGAGTTGGAGACACGAGTATGAACTCATATTTAGTTTAGTATAGATATAGATGGTTAGATAGGGCAATACTTATATATGTATATACTCTGCTTAGTATACACATACCTGTTTCCTTACTCTGCCAGCTGAGAGGACTCAAAGCAACAGAACCCCAGTAGCAATGAACACATCTAGCACCTAGAGCTTAGTTTCTAATCCCATTCCCCAATAAATGAACCAGGGCCCCTTGGAGAAATGGCTGATTCTAGGCCTAGGGAAGGAAATGTACAGGATGAGTCTACAGCATCATGCAGTACCGGAAAGTAAGGAAGCGTTCAACATACACACACACACACACACACACACACACACACACAATGGTAGACGTATGTCCAAGGGACACAGAAACCAACTGAAAGCGCTCCCAATGGCTAAAGCTGGAGCAAACTGACAACAAAATGAAGTACTATTGGCTGATAACACAGAGTATAAAAGAAATATCCATGAGCCCACTCTGATATAAATAAATGATTGAATACATAAATAAATGGAGGAGAAGAGACAAATCTCCCATGTAGAAGAACTCCAAATGAACCAGTTGTTTAAGTTCTGCATCAACCTAAGGCGTGTTGATAGTATGTTCCCTCGACACGGTGTGATGAGAATGTCACGTTGCTTCTGTGGGCTTCCTCCCGAAAACCCATAACCCCAGCCTAATCGCGAGAAAAGTATCAGGCAAATCCCAACAAAGGCTATGCACCACAAAATAACTTGCCCGTCTTCCTCAAAACCGCCAAGGTCATCAACAACAAAGGCAGTCTGAAAACTTTTTCATAGCCAAAAGGAGCCTAAGGAAACATGACAACTAAAGGTAACTTGGTATCCTAGATGGGATCCTGGAACAGAAATTGGATACAAGGTAAAATTAAAGAAATCTAAATAAAGTACGGATTATAGTTAGTAACGTAACTGTATTGGTTCAATATTGTAACAAACATACCATACTATTGTAAGGTGTCAACAACAGGAGAACTAGGGGTGTGGTGTATGAGGACTCTGTGCTATCTTCATGGTCTTTCTGTAAATCTAAAACTTTTCTAAAAAAAAAATAAAGTTGACTAAAAAATAATGATATATAAAGATCTCAGGTTTATTATAAGCCTCAAAAAGTGGATACAACGGACCAACGTGTGGACATTTTATCACAAAGAGAAGTATAGCTTAATGGTGATAATCTCTGGAAAGAGTATTAATAATGTTAATCAATGTATACATTATAACATTTGTAATTAGTTTGTATTCTATTGGAGCCAAAGAAAATGTTATGTATCATGAGATATTAACAGTGGCAGGTGTTGGAAGAAGTACTCTGACTCTGAGGAACATTTATTGTCTTTAATAGAAATTTTATGCTGGGGCGCCTGGGTGGCTCAGTCTGTTGAGCGTCGGTTCCGCTCAGGTCATGATCTCCTGGTTCGTGGGTTCGAGCCCCGCATTGGGCTCTGTGCTGACAGCTCGTAGCTCGGAGCCTGCTTCAGATTCTGTGTCTCCCTCTCTCTCTGCCCTTCCCCCACTTGCACTCTGTGTGTGTCTCTCTCTCCATCTCAAAAATAAACATTTTTTTAAAAATAGGAATTTTATGCTTAAGAATATTTAAAAGATTTGAAAGTTTCCCTCTTTGATTTCCCTTTCTCCAAAACATTTTGGGGGATTCAATAAATCAATCTTCTTTTAATTCTACCTTCAGCTGTTAGACATTTGAAAAATGGTTCAGCCTCATTTATAATAAGAGATATATAAATTAAAACTGAAGTAGCATTATTCTCACATAGGCAAAAATCCAAAAGTACACTATGCTGGTAAAGCTGTGGAGAAGCAGGCACCTTCCTACAATGCTAATGGGTAAATTGGTAAATTGGTAAGACCTCAGTGGAGGGGGATTTGGCAATATTAAAATTCCAAATGATCTAACAATTCCTTTTCTAGTCATTTATCCCACAGATATACCCACACACATGCAAATAACTTAGTACAAGTTTATTCATTGCAACATTGTATGTTAATGGAAAATGATTTGAAAGGTCTATAAATTAAAGGTCTGCCTAAATTGAAGTAAGATGCATCTTTACAATGGAATACATAGATTTTTTTTCAAAAATAAGCGAGCTTATTATACATTGATATAGAAAATTTTCAAAATATATTAAGATGCAGTGCAGCAAATATAATGTGTGTGTGTGTGTGTGTGTATGTAGATAAGAATTTGCTTGTAAATGCATTTTTTTAAGTCCTTGGAAAGATAAACCAAATATTAATAACAGTGATTACCTAATTGAGAATGAAAATAGGGCTGGCGAGTGGGCAGATAAGAAACAGAGGCAGGGGATTGTCACTGAATACCTTTCTATATTTTTTGATGTTAGAACCACATAAATTTAACACCAACACAAAAAATCAAATAAGTGTTTAAAATCTACCTTGGAAGAAATAGAAGGCTGCTGTCTATGATGCAGAATTCTTACTCCGATAACAGAGTCTAAATGTACTTAACCATATAGCGTTCAAGTTAATTAACATTTTCTATTTCCTTTAAGTGAGTCGTTTAGAATTGAAGGCATAATATTCATGATTTTAGTATTTGCTATAGTTTTTACTTGCAAAAAGTCTAATGGTGGTTTTAGAAACAGACTCGTGATACATTTAGTCCTAATTACAATACTCTTCCAAAACATCTTGATAATATAAAGTTAAATGATACCAAATAGAAATACAAGGCCTACACACAGGAATGGAAAGCACTGGATATGCTAACTGATTGAATAAACATAAAAGTTCTTTTCCTATTATTATTAAAATCTCTTTAAAGAAAATTAATGCACTGTTGTAATAAAAATAATACCGGTGTAGCTTAAAAGCATATGAAAAGTTGTATCAAAATGTATAAAAATAATAGCACGAGGAGAGGGAGGGATAGAAAAGAACGTATACTATTGTAAGGCTCTTATGCTATATCTGAAGTGGTAAAATACTATTTGAAGGTAGACGGTGGTAAGTTCAAGATGTATACCATAAACCCTAAAGCAGCCACCAACATAACAAACGAAAGAGTTATAACTAGTAACTCAACAAAAGAGATAAAACAGAATCATAAAAATACTTGGTTAATTCAAAAGAAGGCAGGAAAAGAAAAAAAAAAAAAAAAGGAGACAATAAAGAACAGATAGGACATGGGTGCCTGGGTGGCCCAGTCGGTTGAGTGTCTGACTTCAGTTCAGGTCATGATCTCACAGTTTGTGAGTTCGAGCCCCACACTGGGCTCTCTGCTGTTTGTGCAGACCCCACTTCAGACCCTCTATCTCCCTCTCTTTTTCTCTCTCAAAAATAAATAAACACAAAAAAAAGAGTAGATGAGCCAAACAGAAAACAAATAACAAGATGACCAATTTAAACCTAACCTTATCACTGATCGTATTAACGCCAAGTGGAGTCTAAACACCTCAGTTAAAAGGCAAAGATTGTTCAGAATAGGGAAAAAGCAAGACTTGGCTACATATGTCCTTCTAGAAGGAAGGATGTATATATAAAGAGATATAGAATGCAGAAGAGATATATATACGGAAATGTATATATAAAGAGATAAAAAGATTAAAGGCAAAGGATGAAAAATTATGCCATGCTGACACTAATCAAAAGAAGACTGGGGTGGCTACAGTAACATCTGAGAAAGAAGATTTCAGAACAATGAATTTTACCAGAGACTTTTAAAAAAGTCATTTCATAATGATAAAGGTGTCAATTCATTGGGAGAACATAATAATCCTAAATGTTTATACCTTATTGCAAATATACCCTATACCTTATGACAAAGTTTCAAAATATATGAAGTAAAAGTTGATAGAACTGCAAGGAGAAATAGACAAATTCATAATTATTTTTGAAGAATTCAATAGCCCCCTTCAATAACTGATATGACAAATTAGATGGAAAATCAGTAAGAACACAGACCGCTCAAACAAAACTATCCCCTAACTTGACCTAACCGACATTTATGGCACACCTCCCCCAACGGCAACAAAATAGACATTCTTTTGAGGTGCACGTGGAACATTTACCAAGTTAGATGATAATCTGAGCCAGTAAGCAAATCTTTAAAAAAACGTCTTAAAGGGCTCAAGTCCTCTGAAGGCTCTTCTCTGGCTACAAAGAATTAAATTCGAAATTAAGGAAATGGAGCAAAAAACAGAGAACTGTTTTTGTTAAGCGTGTGGTTGAAAATGTTACTCACTGCATTTTCAGACCGTATTTTAGGACAACCATCAAAACAGATACAAATTCAGCAGGAATTGACTCTTTCCACAACAAAGCCTGAGACTATGTGTGAGTCACGTGCATTAGTCACACACTGAAGGAGCTCTGATCGCCACTGCTCTTGGAGGAAGCAGCTCTTGCCATGCACAGACAAAAAAAAATACTGCCTGCATTAAGAAAAAAATATCTTCCCACCCACCTAAGGCCGTAATACATCACAGAAAAGCATTCTTGACTGTTGGTTCATAATAAGTTACAACTGACTGGGGATCTCGGGGGTGGAGGGGCAAAGAAAGAAAGAAAAAAAGTTATGTGAAGATTTGGTTTTCTACCTTAATAAGCAAAAGGCTGACAAGTGGCCGTGTAGGAAGAGTGATCTACTTCCTAATAAATTAAACATTTCTCCAATTAGCAGGCTTGGGTGGGTGTATTGTGGGAGGACCCCCGGCTGGAATTTTGCCAGCTCCCTTCTCCTCTCCCACTGTGCTCTGTTTGCAGCACTTGGTTGATGCTAAGTGGGTATAGGTAGGAGGAGCCATAGAGTTCAGGCCTTTTTACATTTTACATTTTACATTTACTTATGTAAATGGTTTGGGGACCAATAGAGAAAGTAAACATACTCGCGATGCAAGTATTATGTGAATATGGGAGGAGGAAGAATGGCATGTTTTGTCTTTACATCACATGAAGAGATGTTTGCTGACAACTAGAATTAATAAATCACAGTGTAGGGGCAGAGGAACATCATTTGGCAGGATAGAAGTAAGCACAAGAAAACTTAACTGGAAGACAAGTGGTGGATTTTGCACAACAGGAAGAGAGTTAAATACGGATGACGGGGGGCGGGGGGCTTATAACTACGCGTAATTTCAATGAAAAAAAAATGTTTCAAGTATACTAAAAGTCATTAAAATTAATGGAGCAAATAGTTCCAGATTCCAGAACACCAATGATGGCAATCTTACAGGCGTGTGGTCACTAAGATCTACCAACGATTATCTGCAACATCTCTCCCTGTCAACCTAAACACTCATTTGCAAGATCATACACCTAAAATGCAACTTGGCCCGTGTCATGTCTCATCTTAGAGCATTTAATAGCCTCCTATGGTCTACAGCAGAAAGGCAATGCTCCTAAACAGTGTTTAAGAACTTCATATCTGTCCTGTGAAGTCTTTTTACCACTGGCGGAATCCTTGCTAGCTTCATACTGAAACCGTATCAAATGCTTTTATCTCCCGACAAACCCAGCCTGGGTGCTTCCAGCCAAACCTGTGAATTATCACCCACACAACCATAGTGGGTGAACCAAAAACACAAGACCCCTGGGAGAGACAGCCAGAAGACCCAGAAGACAAGTCTCAAATATTTCACAATTGTGCCTGGAGCCTAGTCTTGTACAGTTCCTAGAATCTCTTTACAGGGGGATGGTTCCCACATCTCCCAGAGGCACGCCCAATCTATCTCAAACAAAATGATCTACCTCTTTTTCCTTCACTTTTTCTGCATTTCCACCTAGTATTCCTATTAACCATAGGAAGTCCGGAAGCAACAAAGAATCTTTCCTTCGCATAAGGTGAGAAAGGAGGAAAAGTTTCAAAACCTGTACTTTAATATACTCATATACCCTCTTCATCACATACACTCATGTACTAAGCACATTGAGTGACATCTCCAAACACGTGTAGATAAGCAAAACTTGTAAGCCAGAAATGTCCTTTGTATATGTCTAATTGGTTGCTATGTAGCCTCAGGTGGAAGTAGCTAGACAGGTGTGCAAATTGATTTGCTTTTAAACCCTAAATCAGTGACTCTTGAATTTGGGAATGCATCAAAACCACCCAGAGACGTTGTCCAAATACAATGCCAGCCCACCAAGCCCAGAGCCACTCAAACAACCTGTTACCCAATTCCTTTTCTTTGTGGTAGCATGCCTGGTTTTATTTTCCATATGTGTTAAAATAAAGACATCATGCTTGCTTAAACTTCCCTGTAGACAGAAATTCAGGAAAAGGTAGGTTAGTCCTGAACACTTTCTGAAGTGCAATAGTAAATAAAAAACCTGAGAACCCATGCGTCGGGTGTATTTACAGGTAAGTCTTAAGCACGGATCCCAATTGAACAAAGCTCCATAGAATAGTTTCTCACTAGATAATGTTTGGAGCTTTGATGCTCTCATAAGTGTGTGCCATGTTTAAATTCAATCATCAAATTACTGGTAAGCCAAAGAATAAAATATGGTTAAGTTAAATTAAGTCAAATGTTTCAGTGTTTAAACATAAAATCAGCAAAGATATGGTATGATAACAACACATTTTTAAAGTCCTCACTGTGTGCCTGGTGCCGTGCAAAGCCCCTTATGTGGATTATCTCACTCGTGCCAAACTCATTTTATTTTCTTAAGTTTATGTACTTATTGTAAGAGAGAAAGAGAGAGAGGCAGAGAGAGGAAGAGAGAGAGAATCCCAAGCAGGCTCCATGCTGCCAGCGCAGAGCCTGACGCAGGGCTTGAACTCACGAACCGTGAGATCATGACCTGAGCCAAAATCAAGAGTCGGACACATAATCAACTGAGCCACCCAGGTGCCCCAAACTCACTTTATAAGGTGGGTACCGTATCTCCAGATGAGGAACCTAAGGGACAAAGACTCTAACAAACTGGTGCCTGTGTCATTTCCATCTCACACAATGGCCTGCTCAGTAGAGTGGGTGTTTTTCTGGTTCCCTCTTCTTTTTTGGTCACCTCTCAGCAAAACAGCAAAGAATGGACAGTCACAAACCCACAGAGACTGACTGCTACAGGCTCCCCCACCAGAGCCCAGGCTCTGGGCATCTCAAGACTAAGCCCGCAAACAAACACGAGCCACCTGCCTGGCTGTATCACACCCCAGCTCCTTTCCTCTCGTCCTGCTTATCCCCAGAGCCCCTGAGAAGTGAGTGATGAGGGAGACGGATGTCACCCTGTAACCAGAGAAAGAAGAGGGCCTTCTCCTCTGGAGAAACAAAACTTCTGTGCCCAGAAAAACCTCTCTAACCCAAACCATTGCCGAAAAAGCTAATCAAATATGATTTCCAGCACACTTTTAGAAAGATGCAATCATATTTTGCATGAAGGAACTTGCCATATACTTTACGTATTAGTACTAAGCAATCCTGGATAGTGGAACTAAAACAATGCCTGATAATGTTCTGAGAGAGTATCTTGAACTCACTGCAGTTTTTTGTAAGACTGCACACAGTAGCTTTTCTTTCATTGTTTCCCTGCTTCTGCCCTCGCCGCTCAACACAGGAACCCAAACAATTCTTTTTAAAAGATGGATCACGTGGGGGCGCCCAGGTGGCTCAGTCGGTTAAGCGCCCAACTCTTGATTTCTGCTCAGGTCATGATCTCACAATTGTGAGATCGAGCCCCTCATCAGGCTCCATGCTCAGCGTGGAGATTCTCTTCCTCTCTCCCTCTCTCTCTGCCTCTCCCCCACTCATGCTCCTCTCTCTCTCTCTCTCCCTCAAAATAAATACATAAACGTTTAAAAGAGAGATTAAGAAAAGCCAAAGATGGAAACAAGTTTCCCTCTCAGGATGAATGGCTAAGGAAAATCTGGTGTGTGTGACGTATAGAAATATTATTCAGCCACAAGAAAGAAGGAAACCCTGTCATCTGTGACAACATGGACCTTGAGAGCAATACGCTAAGTGAAATAAGTCAGAGGAAGACAAATACCGTATGATCTTACTTATATGTGAAACTTTTAAAAACCAAACTCACAGGAACAGAACAGATTGGTATTGCCCAGAGGCAGACGTTGGGGGGTAAGGGAAATGGGTGAAGCTGGTCCCAAGGCACAAATTTCCAGTTGTAACATAGGATCTGGGGTGTAATGCACAGCACAGCGACTACAGTTAACAATGCTGTAATGGATAGTTGAAAGTTGCCAGGACAGTCGATCTTCAAAGTGGCCGTCACAAGAAAAAAAAGTAGAATTATATGAGGTAATGGATTTTAGGTAAACCTTCTGTGATCACGTCACAAAATATACATGTATCGCATCATTTTGTTGTACATCTTAAACCTAGGCGGCATTGCGTGTCAATAGTATCGCAATAAAACTGGGAAAATTCTAAAAATGAAAATCAAAGCCAAAGTCCTCACCATGGTCTTCAGTGGATCACCGGGGGAGCCTGTGAAAACCAGAGTCTCTGGGTCGGGGCTCTAGCCTGAGTCCTTCACGTCCTGATTCATATCTGTGCCGCAACCCTGTGATTCGTTTGTGTAGCCAGCGTGGAGAACCACAGTCCTGCAGAATCTGACTTCGTTTCGCACGGCTCACCTCCTCACTCAACCCACTCCAGGCCGCTGGGCTGCTTGCCGCTTCCTGTGCCTGGCGGGTGCACCCTTCGCGCAGGATCACCCATGGCTCCACCGTGACGTGGACTCGAACAAACTGGTGCCTGTGTCATTTCCATCTCACACGATGGCTCCACCGTCACTCCTGCGGGTCTTTGTTCAACATGCCCTTTGCAGGGTGCACTTACCTAACCACCCTCTGTCTCCTTCCCACTCATCTTTCTATCCTCCCTTCTGGCTTTATTTTCTTGTATAGCAATTGGCATTATCCAATATGTTTACTAATTTTTTATTGTGTTTCTGCTATACTCCTCTCCCCTAGAATGTAAATTCCATAGGGGCAGGAATATTTGTCTATTTTGCTTTTTTATATATCCCAAGAAATGCCACTGGATAGTGGCCACAATGCATAGTCTTATGGTACAGGGTGTATATGGTACAGGGTGGGTGCTAAAAAATCTCCTTGATGCAAATAACTTACTAGATAAACCCCATATTCCATAGCAAAAATGAAGATATGCTTCAGCCTGGGCCTTGTTTGACAGTTTGTCACAAAATCTAAAACAATGAGAATGAAATTTAAAAGATTTTCTTCTTTGGGAGGTTTCGTTCCATCCTGTTAAAGTCAAACAGAGTCCCTAAGTTCCTGCTCTATGCAGAACCCCACAGAGTAAACTCCCATTTATTCAGAATGATTGGGGGCAGCATGTTCTGTGGACTAAACGTGGCTGCATACATTAATATGCAGGGACCGTCAAGTTTCCAAAACTCAGAGCACAGTGTGGAGATCAGTTTAAACTTTCTTTGATTATCCAGAGACCGCTGCAGAATTTTAGTGTAACTGGATGTCGTCATTAGGAATATTATTCGAGGCTTCTAGGTGAATGAGTGCTAATCTCAGCGATGTTGCTGGTCCCATGAGCAATAGAAGACTGTGTGCCATCAAGGGTTTCCAGTCTAACTATGAAGATGGATCACAAGAGCTAAATCATTAGAAAACATGTGATGAGGCAACAGACCGATGAATGTTCATTAAAATTACATACAAGAAGATAATCTCAGCAGCCTTCCAAGAGGAAGTGGTTGCAGAACTTCAACTGTATTTTGCAGAATTTCAGAATAGAGATGGCAAACAGATTGATTCACTAGACAGAAAGCATGGTGCTTCTGATTAGAACAGAGCTCTATAAAGAGGGAGAGTTTTAGTAAGTTTTTGGCAGCATGGACTAACGAAACTCATTTCCTAGTGCCCCAGACCACAGATTAAACTCGATCAGCGTTAGCGTCAGAAAACTCGTTCTTAATCGGGAGTCCGTGAGAACCGGGCAAGTCGAGATAAAGGGCAAACTTTTAGAATGAGTGACTGATGCAATCAAACTTATTAAGGATTTGCCTATAAAGTAGAAGTTTAAACAATGAGACTATGCCCAGTGGCATTTCTAGAATTTTTGCTTACTTTAAGAAAAAGTATAAAATAAACCAAACAGATTCTTTTAGAGGAAGAAGCAATTATTAGATTTATTTTTGAAAGAACACTAAACTATGTTATTGACAGTGTTCCAACAGGTAAATTAAGAAGCACAAAAGTTACACAGTAAGAAATCCAGCATATTTCTGATTTGGAACGAGAACACCTCCGACGTTTCTACAAATCAATATACCATAATTAAGCAACAATGAGCTTATTCAAAAGTTAAAGTTATTTCAGAGCTAATCATATGACCTATTTCCTTAACATTCTTAACCTTAATTAAATTCCTTTGTTTTTCTTTAATAAAAAT
This sequence comes from Panthera uncia, assembly GCF_023721935.1. NCBI lineage: Eukaryota > Metazoa > Chordata > Mammalia > Carnivora > Felidae > Panthera > Panthera uncia. Next base: position 102,719,303 of record NW_026057580.1, read on the forward strand.
ATCATATAATTCAAGCTAATTACAAAAGTTTTCGTTGTTACTCAATATATGAGAATTAAATTATAATTTTTTGAGCAGATGAATAAATTAATTTTTCCAGGCACATATCTTTATTAGTTTGCCTGATTGAAAGGTTGGCAAGTTGGGAGTTTCCAACCGAGTTGTACTTCCCAATGAAAACAACCATGTAAAGTCCAGAAACTTCTCAGGCTAGGCTTCCTGATGGCAGGCCTCTGGTTAGGGAGCTTACTAATGACAATAGAGCATTAAAAAAAACTTTTGAATTGTCCTTCTTTCTCTTAATGTAGCGTTGGGGACAGAGAGGATGTGGGTGGGGGAAGGAGAAATTTGTGGTGAAAAGTAAATGGAACTGTTTGATTTAGAAAAATCATTGAGTATAAAACACAATGTTTTGAAATATTTTCTTATGTGCAATGTAGTGTAAATTTGTTTTGTATAAATGCTACCACCTCATTCAGGATGCTTAGTAACCCACCTCTTTTAATCCTAAAAGAAGTCTGGAAAATGCAATTGAATTTTTTTCTTTTGGAGTCATCTCCAGTAAGTTGTCATTAATTCACTTCTCATGTGTGTTGCTGTTGTTTATTTGCATGGGTTTTCTGGTTTCAAAATAAAACTTGTCTCAGATGCAGCTGTCCTGGCTTGTTGTTTGAATCTTTGCACATTCCAATAGCATTTTGCACTGGAATGTTGAATTCAATGAATGAAAGACCAGATGTTCCAGGTACATTCAGCCCGAGTCAAGAAGGGCATATACAGCAGGGCCCCAATGCCTTTTCAGATAGTTAATAAATTAGTATTTATGTCTGCTCTTCAAAATTATCATCCTCGAAATGTAAGCGCAACATGTTCTGTTAAGGAGAAATTTGTGATACCTTCCAAAATGCTATCAAACCGCTTCACAGATAATATGACTTCATGTATACCATGTGATGATATAGAGTCATCATCGGGGCTCCTGGGTGGCTCAGTTGAGTGCCTGACTCTTGATTTTGGCTTTGGTCATGATCCCAGGGTCATAGGATCAAGCTCTCTGTCAGGCTCTGCACTGGGCATGGCGCCTCCTTAAGAATCTCTCTCCCTCTGCCCCTTCCCCCCACTTGCACTGCTCTCTTTCTCTCTCAAATGAAATTTTTTTTTAATTAAAAAAAATAAAAATATTCATAAAAGTGTTTGTTGTACTGTAATATGATAATTTAATTGCTACAAAACTTCAAGTAATCCAATACAGTGTTATAAAAACAATTGTTGCAATGGTAAAAAGGCAGAAAGAGGCTAGAGAGTATCAAATATTCAGTAACAAAGTTACTTTCCCTGAAAAAAAAATCTTAATTACTAGAAAGTTTTTAAAACTGTAAGAGAATGACTGTACAACCGAGACATCACTGTTTCAATCCAGCATCTGATTATATCTGGTTTTTGCTCAAGAGTTTTGCTTGCTTCCTTCCTTCCTTCCCTCTCTCTCCCCCTCTCTCCTCCCTCTCTTTCTTTCTTTCTTTCTTTCTTTCTTTCTTTCTTTCTTTCTTTCTTTCTTTCTTTCTTTCTTTGTCACTAGCTATATTAGTTTGCTAGAGCTATAGTAATAAAGTACCACAAACTGGAGTAGCTTAAACAATAGAATGTTATTTCCAAATCATTCTAGAGTCTGTTGGTAGGGTTGGTTCCTTCTAAGGGCCATGAGAGAAGGATCTGGCCTTTCTTCTCAGCTTGTAGATGGTCATCTCCTCCTTATAGCTCCACATGGTCTTTCCTCTATACCCATCTGCATCCAAATTTTCTTATGAAGACATCCGTCACACTAGATTAGGGCCCACCCTAATGACCTCATTTTAACTTTGCCTCTTTAAAGATCTTATCTCCAAATACAATCACATTCTAGAGTACTAGGAGTTTGCACTTCAACATATAAATCGGGGGCAGGGGTCACAATTCAACCTGTGACTTTAGTATTATCCATGTGTTCCAACATATTTGTACCACCTGCTATCTTGACAAGCAAAGACGCTCAAGTAATGCAGCTGCATTTGCTAAATTATAGCCTTGGGGCACCTGGGTGGCTCAGTCGGGTTAGGCTTCTGACTTTGGCTCAAGTCATGATCTCACAGTTTGTGGGTTCGAGTCCTGCATCGGGCTCTGTGCTGACAGCTCAGAGCCTGGAACCTGTTTCGGATTCTGTGTCTCCCTCTCTCTGACCCTCCCCCATTCATGCTCTGTCTCTCTCTCTGTCTCAAAAATAAACATTAAAAAAATTTTTTTAAATGATAAATAAATAAACATTTAAAAAATTTTTCTAAATTATGGCCTCTTCCTCCCATCTAATTCCAAGGTCATGTATAGTTTGGTATTAGTTTATAACCAATAACACCCCACATAATATAAATTATGTTCTTGAAGACATGGATTGCTTTATAGACAACTGTTAATAAAATGTATGCAATAGTCTAAATGCCTACAAACTGGAAAGGCTCTTGAAGAGTCGCCAGACTTGAGTTTTAGTGCAGGTTCTATTACTGACTAGCTTTGTAACCCGACCTCTCTAAGCCTTAGTTTCCTCACAGAATTGTAACAACCAAATACGATCATTAAGGTAAGACAGCACTGAAAGTCATAAAGTGCTATTCAAATACTGTATCAGATACTTTTAACCTTTTTCGAGTGAACCATAACATAGATACAGAAGAGTACATAATCATACCATCTAAACTTCAGTTTAGTTTCTTCCTTTCTAGTCATTATACTTTTATTTTTCCTTCTTGCCTTATCATGCTGGTGAAACCTCCAGTACAATGTTGAATAGGATTTTCATCATGAGTGGGTGTCGTGGCGGACTCTAAAAATAGAAGCAAGATTCTCTAGAGGATTTGTGAAAGATCTGATTTATTTCTTTCACAAATGTTTAGTAAAGCTGCCAGTCAAGCCGCATAAGATTTTAGTTAGCCCAACTATCTCTCCTTGGAAGATAATGTCTTTTTTTTTTTTTTCTGTGCTTGCCTTTAAGACTTTGTTTATTGTCACTGGTTTCTGCTATTTCACTATAATGAGTTTAAGTGGGGGTTTTGTTTTGTTTTGTTTTGTTTTGTTTTGTTTTGTTTTGTTTATCTGGCTAGGGAATCTATAACCTGTGGATTGTATCTTTCATCAGCTCTGCGAAATTCTCGACCATTATTTCTTTAAATATTATTCTTTTCCTGTTGTTTTTCTCCTCTTCTTCTGGAACTCCAATTAAATATAAATTAAATTGAGGGGCACCTGGGTGGCTCAGTCGGTTGAGCATCCGACTTCGGCTCAGTTCATGATCTCGCAGTCAGTGAGTTCGAGCCCCACATCGGGCTCTGTGCTGACAGCTCAGAGCCTGGAGCCTGCTTCAGATTCTGTGTCTCCCTCTCTCTCTGGTCCTCCCCCACTGATGCTCTGTCTTTCTCTGTCTCTCAAAGATGAATAAATGTTAAAAAAAAAAATTAAAAAACATATATATATATATACATATAAATTAGATCGAGGCTTCTTGTTGGCTCAGTCAGAGGAGTATGCAACTCTTGATCTCAGGGTTGTAGGTGTGAGCCCCATATTGGGTTTAGAGATTACTCAAAAACAAAATCTTAATATTATATTTTAGATCTTCCCTTGGTATCCTCTGTGTTCCTAGTTCTCTTTCTTCTTTTTTCTCCATGTTGTTCTTGGGATCATTTCTTTTGAACTATTACATAGTTTACCAATTCTATTGTCAGCTGCTTTTGATCTAGTGGTAAAACCATCCACTAAATTAAAATTTTTCCCTTATATAATTCTTCTACTTCTGGTAGTTATATTTGATACTTTCAAATCTTCCATGATTTCTCTTCTGTTATCTTTGTGCCTGGTGGTCTTTGACCACGCACTGTATTTGTAGAAGTATTTATAGGAATAATTTGAGGCTCACAGTGAAGGCCATTTTCTTCAGGGAGGATTGTGCTTGCTTCTACCAAGAGTGACATGCTACCAACCCAAGACCAGCTCGCACCAAATTCAAGGTTTGACATTCCTAAAGAGCAAAAGGAATTCAAGGCGACCAGAAGATTTCAACAGAGTTGGTTGTCTCACTTGGGGTTTGCTCTGAGTTTGAGGTCCCAGCTTATTGTGGTGACCATCACTGGCCTGTCTCCCCACCCTGAGCAAGCTCTGGACTTTGATATTTGTCCTTTGGGTGCTCAAGTCTGTTAAAATGAGTCTGTACTAATATTCCAGGATCACAAAATGACCTCAAGCAAAACTGTCTTTTTTCCTGCTTTCTTTGCATTGCCTTCCACGTTTGACTTGACCATTTCTCACTGTCCTGTCATCTCATCAATGTTTCAAGTAGATTTTTTAATTGTTGTATCCAGTCCTTCAGTTGTTTGAAGCTAGGGGGTTGGGTGTAGACATCTTGACAGTTCTCCTCTATCACCTCTAATGCTTCAAAAAAACAAGGACTTTCTTCTACATCCAATACAACTATCATCCTGAAGAAAGTTAATATTGATATAATGCCGTTATCAAATATAGAATCAATTTTAAATTCCCAGGCATCCTAATAATATCCTTTATAGCTTTTTTAATAATTTTATATCCTTTTCTCTTATCTAGAATCCAATCAAGCACCATGCATTATATTTGGTTGTCATGTCTATTCCTTTTTATTTTAAGAATGAGTGATTAGCAAAAGATCTGACCAGATCAGACAGACACTCAAATAATGATTTGAAGTATGAATAAGAAAGTAAACTTTTCAGTTCATATTCTGCCGCACCGTTTTAATTTTTTCAATGAGCACGTACAACTTACATAATATTTAAACCAAGATATTTTTTAATGAAGGAATACACTTTTAAATAATTTATGATGGTCATGAAATTCATGATGTTGCTGCTTAATAGTTTTTCTTACTATACTGCATACTCCCTGTTTAGTTAAAAATATGTGGCTTCATGTGACAACACATTGGGTTATGGAAATTCTGGAAACAAGTATTTTATCTTTCACAATAAGATTATCAATTTACTTTATTTTTTCCTAACAATTAGGCTACCAATTTAAAACACCCAAAGAAGCCATTGGTACTAAATCACAATTTATTTGAAAGACAAAATTAAATAATTTCAAGGGGGGGTTAGGGGATTATGTCCATAGCTACTCTAATATTTTGTACCTTACAATAGCTACTGTTCTAGATATCTCTGAGAACATGCATGTTATTTCTTGAAAATGCATTTTCTTTAGGGGTAAGACATGTAGCCTTAAAATCAGAAGACTTTGTTTTAAATCAAGACTCTGCTACTTACTACACGTGTAACCTTGAAACAGTCATTGACGCTCTTTGAACTTCATTTTTCTTATTTATCAGTTGGAGATTATAGTATCTACTCTTCAAGGTTATTCTAGGGAAGAATTCAAATGTGGAAGACATTTTACAAAGTCTAAGACACACACGAACGCACAGGAAAACATTAATTTTTCTCATTTTAGGAGCAAATCCCATATAATGATACTATATTCTCCCACCAGACAGAACCTGTTTGAGAATTTTTAAGATAATGTCGACTAGGGGGATTAATTCCATAACCGGCTAAGTACATTCCTTCTACTTACGTTGCTTTTGAATTAAAAAATAAGCTTACCTCCATTATTACTATCAATCATAACTTTCCCTTGGGGATTTGCTTAAAGAATCTTTTTCATGCTAAATGAGTATGGAAATTTATTTCTTTTTCCTTGACTGGACAGCAAACCATGAACATCTTTATGTATTTCACGCAAAACAAAATTTAAAGTATTACAGTGGAAGGGAAAAACTATGTTAAGACTATCTGATTTTAGTAGAAATTTTCATCTATGAATATAGCATTAGTTTGAAATATTTCATTCTGGCCACGAAACTATAGTAATTACACTAGTGTCTATTGTCAGCTGCTATTAATTTTTTTTTTAACGTTTATTTATTTTTGAGACAGAGAGAGACACAGCATGAACGGGGGAGGGGCAGAGAGAGAGGGAGACACAGAATCGGAAGCAGGCTCCAGGCTCTGAGCCGTCAGCCCAGAGCCTGACACGGGGCTCGAACTCGCGGACCGCAAGATTGTGACCTGAGCTGAAGTCGGACGCTTAACCGACTGAGCCATCCAGGTGCCCCTGCCAACTGCTATTATAATTCACATCAGAAAATTAATAAGCGTGGTAGTACAGTGCAAATTAGGCAAAACTTATTTCTCCTACACCCAGGTTTTTGCAAGATGAAAAAGGCTGGGCCAACTAGCTAATGTCTTTGCTAGATAAAGATGAAGCTTCTGGAGAAAGACAGGATTTTTTTCTTACTGTTGAAAAACTTCAGTCTCTAAGTATTAACCTTATAGGAACAGTATCTTGTACAGGAAAGGACTAAACTGAGGATAGTTTACTGTAATCCTGACAATTTGTGAGTGAACTGAGGAAGAGGAATCCATTCTAAAATGTTTATGTGTTAATAGTTACTCTGATTAAATTTTAAGCCCTTAATTGTATATTTGACTCACGAAAACGAAAATGTCCTATTTCCCCACATATTGGGAAAAATCAGACAGCATGGCTTTGATCGGCGAGCCATGCTGGTTGAATCATGGGCACAAGATTGAATACAGTCAGATAATCTTGATTGTGGAGCTGGTTCTACTAATAATTTGCTCTGACCTTGAGCAAATCGCTTAGTTTCTGCACAGGTAAAATGAGGAAGTTGCATGAAATGGTCTTTAAAATCCCTTCCAGTTATAAAATTCTGAAGTTCTGTACATCAGCTATCTCTCCCCCGACTACCACATTCACCCCACCCTACCCCCTGCACACACAATCTGCTGTGGTTAAAAGACAGACCCGATATTAGACCAGGGGATCCAGCAGGGAATTAAGGAGACAATCACAGGCACAAATTGGTGGAAGGTTGAAAGAGGGTAGGAAGAGTCAAGACTCAGGATCCTTAGCTTTGCAGCCTAAGACATTGGGGTGGAATGTTCAGACTTTGCATTTTGCCGTGTGGAAAGGTAAGATCCTGACTTAGCTACCCAAGTGCATTGGATGCACCTTGGCAAAAATGAACCCATGCTTGGGGAGTTTTGCTATGAGATAACCAGGGTACAGACTGAGTGAGGACAAGAGACCACCCATGCCCTCACCCCCAAATTCGTCATGAACATGTCTAATTGGCAAAGGTCCACAGTGGGGTTGGCCAGAGCCACATCTCTGCAAGAGAGAGGAGCAACCGTAGAAAATCACCAGTGACACCAGTGGAAAATCTCTGGCACTTGAGAGAACAAAAGCAGAGGGCATGTCAAGAAGCCAACCATTACAGTTTAGTCCCAAGGGACATTTGAGTTTTCTCTCTCTCTCTCTCTCTCTCTCTCTCTCTCTCTCTCTCCTCTAGTGGACAGTAACAGGGAAACTACAATAATCCTGGGGAATGGAGGAAGCCTGCTAATCAAGTTATGGATTCTTGGGACCATTATAATTTAGAATATTAAGGTCATTGTAATCTTATTTATACACTGAGCTTGCTGAAGGCTGCTGTATATACATTATGTTTTCAGCCTTTGAAATTTCTCAAAATGACGGACAGCAGGGATTAATAAGAGGATGAAATGTTCATTTCTGCAAGTTACCCTTAAACATTCCTCAAGGAAACATGGTCAGGAGAAATAAAAACCCATGTTTATAAATCCTAACTCAGGGGCGCCTGGGTGGCTCAGTTGGTCAAGCGTCAGACTTCACCTCAGGTCATGATCTCACAGTCTGTGAGTTCGAGCCCCGTGTCAGGCTCTGTGCTGACAGCTCAGAGCCTGGAGCCTCTTCAGATTCTGTGTCTTTCTCTCTCTCTGCCCCTCACCTGCTCACACTCTGTCTCTCTCTGTCTCTCAAAAATAAATAAACATTAAAAAAAACATTTAAATCCTAACTCAATGAATGCCAGTCCACATTTTCAAATCTCCTTTTATTTATTTGTTTTATCACATGAATGTTGTTTTGTGTCCTAAGAACTGTATCTTTATTTGAATGTTTCCATATAATATTCCATCTTCAGTCATGTACATTGTCACTAAAAAGAGTATTATGTATTCAAGGAATACTTGTCAGCAAATGCTACACTGAACATATTAACATCCCTTAAAACCTTATTTTTATGATTTCAAAATAAACCACTTTTAGGAAGCTATTATGTAACATAGTCACTGAGCCACTATTTTGGACGACAGAAGGAAACTTATAAGGATTAAGGTTTATTTTCCCATTATGTTTGTATATTATTTAATACAAAACTCTAAGTGCCATTTGCAAAACAGTTTTGACTGAGACGTATAAAAGTAAACTTATTTTCAAATCCAAGAAGGAAATCATTCTGGTACACATAATGTCAAAGTCACGTATGTGAAAACCTCTCAATCAGTGTCTCTATCCTGTTTCATACAATCACTCAAAGATCTGCCCAAAACCAGCTCAGGATCAGGTACCATCATTTTCACAAATACTGGAAAATCATGAGCATACATATATGTGCATATTTTATGTGTATGTACATATATATGTACATATTATACACGCAAACGTATAAACATATGTATTTTATATATATAAACATGTATACACATTTTTTAATCTGGAAAGGCATATATCAAAAGGTTAACAGGGGATAATTCTAGGTTTAGAATTATTTAGTCAATTTTTGTGTTTCTTCAGTTTATTTTTCAGTCCTAGTTTTCCAAAATGGCCATGTATTACTTGAGAAATGTTTCTTAAAACACTATAGGTGAACATCTTATGGTTTGGAAACATGTTCATAATAAAGGGTGGCTATTTTGACGGCAGACTTTCAGCTTCAGGAGATAAAGTTGAGGAAGGGCCTTGGTCGCTTCGAAGTACCCTAACATTTGCGCCAAGGCCACTCTCCCCACGCCTGCTCCCAACCAATGACAACCTGATAGGGTGACAAAGACAGGCCTCCTCCTGGGTGTCATGGGACTCCCCTGATGGCCAATTTTTTCTCAGGACTCCCCCAGACACTTGCTGAACTTTCCCCAGACCACATGACAGTACAGGATGCCACCACCCCACTTCCCGTCCCTCTCTCCTTCACTGGGATCAGACGAAGATCATGGTCTGAGGCCTTGCCCAGCCTCTCCCAGCTCCCTTCACTTTTCCCCTCACAGGTGTTTTCCAATGAAATTCATGTACATTTAATCCTCTCTTGGTGTCTACTTCTAGTAGAACCTGAAATAACACAGGCTACAAAGCAGTATATCACATTATTATATTGGTTGGAGGAAAAAAAATACATTTGTGTATGCATGCTTGTGTGTGCACGTGTACATACATTATATATATACACATATATCTGTGTATTTACAAATAGAAAAAAAGCAGGGAAAGTGGCTCTCTCAGGATAGAAAAAGTAGAGGTGATTTTCTACATTAAGTATGTATGGTGTGATACGAAAAAGTAAACCTTGAGGAACCCTTTTGCACTGCTGGTGGGAATGCAAACTGGTGCAGTCACTCTGGAAAACAGTATGGAGATTACTCAAAAAATTAAAAATAGAACTACCTTACCACCCAGCAATTGCACTACTAGACTAGGTATTTATCCAAAGGATACAGGTGCACTGTTTTGAAGGGACACATGCACCCCCATGTTTATAGCAGCACTATCAACAAGAGCCAAAATATGGAAAGAGCCCAAATGTCCATTGAAGGATGAATGGATAAAGAATACGTGGTATATATACATATATATATATACGTATATATATATATGCACACACACAATGGAGTATTTCTCGGCAATCAAAAAGAATGAAATCTTGCCACTTGCGACAACCCGGATGGAACTAGAGGGTATTATGCTAAGTGAAATTAGTCAGAGAATCACAAATATCATGTGACTTCACTCATATGTGGAATTGAAGATACAAAACAGATGAACATAAGGGAAGGGAAGCAAAAATCATAGAAAAAGAGGGAGGGGGACAAAACAGAAGAGACTCTTAAAAATAGAGAACAAACAGGGTTGCTGGAGGGGTTGTGGGTGGGGGGATGGGCTAAACGGGCAAGGGGCATTAGGAAGACATTTGTTGGGATGAGCACTGGGTGTTATATGTAGGGGATGAGTCACTGGATCCTACTCCTGAAATCATCATTGCACTATAATGTTAACTAACTTGGATATATATATTTTTTTAATTTACAGAAAAAGGGGAGCGTAAGTAAACTTTTACACGTTACTAATTTAGTTGAATCTGTGACAGAGTCATTTATATTCAATTTTACAATTTACCACATTGGTTAAAGAATATATTCATTCATTCATTTCTTTGCAGACACGTTTGCTATGCCTGTTATGTGTGAGCCCTGTGCCAGAGTCCACGGAAGGTACAAAGGTAAAGATGAATCCATGAAGTCAAGGAAGCAGGCATCTTAAAGGAGATGAGTGGACCATGGGAAGTGCCCTGAAAGAGGCACAAAGTAAATGCTATGAAGGTCCAAAAGATGGAAAAGGATACCTGTCTGGAGGCCCAGGAAAAGTTTATGTAGAGGTAGAATTTCAACTAGACCCTGAAGGAACAAGTAACATTTTTTTCTTCTTCTACTTTGGAGTTTCATTAAACAGCCTTGACAGTTTGGAGCATGGTTTAGGAGTGCTTCAAAGTTTGAGACTAGGTTTTTTATACTCTGTCCTTTGTCCTGGTGCATTGATCATGGCACTTTCCACCCTCATCTTCCCATCCACCAATTTTGTCCCAAGGAGGGGTCTCCTTGCCAGCCCAGTCCCATACCTGAATCAAGGAGTCAAAATAAGGTTACTGTACTCTAGGTGTTTCTGGCCAGCTAGTGTGGTTTCTTCGAATTCTTTTCTTGGCTTAAAGAAGATCTCATTAATTCTAAAGGTGCTTTTACTTTTGATAGTGATCACATCGCTATTTGTACCAATGGGCACAGTGGTCTTTATCAACAGTCTAGTTTCCTGCTGGTTTCTCCTATTCCTTCAGTAACAGAAGTCGGGGCATCTGATCTTCAAATGTCTACTTCATTTGGACCAACTCTCTTTTTGGAGTTTCAAAAGTTGGGCATGTCCTGGCACATCAGGGGCAGATGTTATAAAACATGTCACATTTTGTTAAGTAAAGATGGGGGGTGGCAGGGAATGGCAGGTACAACAGCAAAGACTCGGTCCCAACGCTCTACCATCAGTTCTTGAAACAGTCAACTTTACAAAGTAATAACATGAGCTCTGTATGGAAAACAGCAGAGCTTTACCATGATCAGGAGCTCACAAGATTTTTCATCATTTCACCTAAAAGACTAGACTCGTTTGTTTAAGAGTAGCTTAGTACCGTAGTCTTTCCGGATTTGGAAACATCCCATGAAAAATGTTGAAAATTATTTTGTCATGAACAGAACATCTTTCTGTTCAACTACAGTTCTGAAACATTGATGATTAGTGTAAGTGGGGTGGAGTTGGGGCAGAAATGTGCATTATTAACATCATCTAAGGTCAAGTTCTGCTACATGAGCCTATAATGTTCCTTGGTTCACCACAAGCTTAAAATTCACATACTGCAATAGCTTGTCGCCTTGAAAGTATTCCTTTCTCTAAGAATTCTATCCAAATCTCACAAGACTGTTCAGACTCGGAACCATTAAACGTGTAAAAGCAGCCCCCCCACCCCCATCACTTCCTTATCTCAAAAGTCCTGCCCATTCTTTGTTGTTAACAGATGTGCTGTCAGAAACTAAGAATCTTGACGTTATCACGTGGAAAGGAAAGTAGTTCGAAGAAAAAACAATAGAACACAAAGTTCTTCAGTGAAATGCTGACTTTGAGTATAACATAGACAAAGCAGTTATTCATAGATCTGAGGTAACATTCTTTTAGGTTTTATTTAAAGAACTTCTATAGTAGCTGAAGCTGGAGTCTACAAGTATTTCCTTAACATGTCATTTTTTCCTGCAATTCAGATACATAGACTTATTATGATAAAGTTCTTCAGAATTCATAAGGTTTTCCATTTTATAATAGCAAGCATTTCAGCATTTATTTTGGAAAAAAATGCTTAGAAAATGTCGTGAATTTTTCTAGTAAGTAAACCAATCATTAGGTCTAGGAACATGTAGATTATCCAGTGCCTCCAGCCCTCCCCTCTGAAAAGTCCAAGTTGGTTTTCTTTCTTTCTTTCTTTCTTTCTTTCTTTCTTTCTTTCTTTCTTTCTTCTTTCTTTCTTTTTTTAAATTTATATAGGAATCTGGCTCTATGAGAAGAGGAAGGGAAAGATGAGGGGGTAGTATTCTATAGGTCTGTAAAATCTGTACCAAATAGTCTTACTGAAAACCGTGTGCCGGCATCATGTTTCTGCTGGGCTCACCAGGGCAAGGAAGCAGAGTGGGAGTGTGGGCACGGCAGATACAGAGATAGGAAGCTTTGAAACACCATACAAAGTTCATTATCTTCATTTGGTAATTTGTAAACTTTCTGAGAATAAGAACTCCTTTTTCGTCTGAGTGTCTGAAAACGTGGCTCTCTACATGACAGCAATTGTACTTTTGTCTATTTAGTTTTCAGACCATGCTTGAGACCTAGATGAAATCACTGACTCTTAACAACAACCCCCTGTCCCCAGAGGCCCCTCCTCCTCCCCCAAGAGCTGAGGCTGAGACACAGTTCTTTTCTGTTCATTGATGAAAATCATTGTGAGTCACAGAGCGATTCTGTTGCAAATACGATAAGCATTAGGCCCCCGAGTCTCACAGAAGAGTGGGTTGAATTGAGGATTTTTAGCAACCTTAGCGCAATAATGGCTGCCGAGCCAAGAGGACTTAATGTCCAGATACCAGTGCAAGGAAGATCGGGTTCAACAAGGATGGGACAAGAGTGACAGGGGCAAGGGGAGGCGTTCTGTTGCACCCTGAAGCCTTATTTATGTGGAAATTTATGCACTTTGGGCAAGATTAAGGCAGGATACAAAATCAAGGAAGAGGCAAACTCCCCACCTCTCTTCCATGCCACTGTACCCCCAGCCCTGTCCAAAAACCTGATGCAAGCGTAAGGCCACTGTTGCTCAGATTTTTTGTCTGCGGCCCTGTCAAGGTTCCTTTTTCTTCAATTCTTTTAACCATCGTGGAATGAGGTCAGTACTCTGTGATTGTCATTTCGTTCCAAATTCTTGAAATATTTTATTATTTACAAAAGATTTCCCTACTGACTTAGGACAGGAAAAAATATGCATGTGCAAACCCTGACAAAGTCTCAATGATAAAAATTTCAAGTGTCATGGCCTTAGTTAAACAAAGATTATTCCTGAAGGGCTTTTGAAGGAAAATGTTTAAGAAACATAGTTTAATTAGTTTGTTTTTATTGAAGAGTTTTATTTTGTTTGTATATGTATAAGTAACAGATTCATTGTTAAAATTTCAGAAAAAATGCCACCAAAAAAGTGTAAGGAAGAAAAGAAAGATTATCTCTAATGTCATTGTCCAATGTTATATTTTGGAATCTGTCTTTCCAGACTTTTTTTCTACACATACCCACATTCAGGCATACACCCCCGGTTTTAAATGTGATCAGAGTATTTTTCATAATCTGTCATGCAACCATCTCCCATTTTCACTATATATAATACTGTGGCATTTTTCATGTCAATGTACATAGACCTACACTTTTTAATTATTGTATTGTATTCTATTGTATCGAGCCACCATAATTTAGCTCATTACTTATTAACATATACTCGGGTTATTTTCTACTCTTTTTTTACTATTATAAGGAAGGTTGAAGTAAATATCCTTGAACATACACCTCCAGATATATGTCCAAGTATTTCTTCCTAGGAGTGGAATTGCTAGATCACACAGTTTGCATATTTAAAACTCCAATACGTGTTGTTAAACAGCCTTGCGGGATGCTTATACTTAATTCTATGCCCACTTGTAGGATATAAGGATGCCTCCGTCTCCACTGTGCCCACGTTGGGGTCTCTCTTTTTTTAAAACCTTGGCATTAATAAACAAAAATAAATAAATAAATCGCATTGTTTTTGAGTGAGATTGACTATTGAGAATGAACTTATTTTCTTATATTTATTGACCATTAGCAATGCTTCTAAAAGTAATTGGTTTATGACCTTTGTTCATTTCCTGTTGGCCTGTGGATTTTTAACCTTATGATTTTTAATAACCTTTTGTATATAAGGGAGAGTAACGTTAGTCTATAGAGACTATAAGCTCTCTGAGAGCTAAGATCATCTTCAGTACCACAGAGCCGGCCCTTAGTATGATGCGTGACCCAGGGCAGACCCAACTAACTCTAGAGGTTATAAGTAAGTTCTCCTAGTATATGTTTCTCTTAGTATTTTCTTAAAATGTTTTTTCCTATCCAAAAGTTTGTAAGCTTCAAGTAGTGAAAAAATCTATCAATATATTCCCTTATGATAGATGAACATTTGAGTCATATACTTCCCATATCAAGATTATGAAAATAACAACAAACATTTATGTACACACGTTGCAAACACTTTGCATATGCTCATTCACTTAATCCTTGTAACAAGCCTTTTGCCTAGTAGAGTATGTCCCAACCCCGTGCCTACCTAATTACTCCTTTTAAAAACTATTCTAGGGGCACCTGGGTGGCGCAGTCGGTTAAGCGTCCGACTTCAGCCAGGTCACGATCTCGCGGTCCGTGAGTTCGAGCCCCGCGTCAGGCTCTGGGCTGATGGCTTGGAGCCTGGAGCCTGTTTCCGATTCTGTGTCTCCCTCTCTCTCTGCCCCTCCCCCGTTCATGCTATGTCTCTCTCTGTCCCCCCCCCAAAAAAAAAAAAGTTGAAAAAAAGAAAAAAAAAACTATTCTAGCTCTCTTCTCAATTGATCTCACTAATTTTAATAGGTAAGCCTTTCACATTTTCTTTTTCTTTTTTCTTTTTATAACCTATTGACAGATTGGCTTCCATACAACACCCAGTGCTCATCCCAACAAGTGCCCTCCTCAATGCCCATCACCCATTTTCCCTCTCCCCCACCCCAATCCCCATCCACCTTCAGTTTGTTCTCTGTATTTAAGAGTCTCTTATGGTTTGCCTCCCTCCTTCTCTGTTCGTAACTATTTTTCCCCCTTCCCTTCCCCCAAGGTCTTCTGTTAAGTTTCTCAAGATCCATATATAAGTGAAAACATATGATATCTCTCCTTCCCTGACTGACTTATTTCACTCAGCATAATACCTTTCAGCTCCATCCACGTTACTTGCAAATGGCATGATTTCATTCCTTCTCATTGTCAAGTAGTATTCTATTGTATACATAAACCACAAATTCTCTATCCATTCATCAGTTGATGGACATTTGGGCTCTTTCCATAATTTAGCTATTGTTGAAAGTGCTACTATAAACATTGGGGTACATGTGCCCCTATGCATCAGCACTCCTGTATCTCTTGGGTAAATTCCTAGGAGTGCTACTGCTGGGTCATGTTTTCTAAATCAGAAGAAGCAGAGGGGTAAAAGAGATCCCTTTCTCTCTCCCCTTCATCACAGCTACCCTCATTTTCTTCCCCAGTGCGTGTGTGTGATTTCCCCTTTTCTTTACACAAATTGTAGCATGATGTACACAGTATTCTGCATCCTGGTTATTTGATTCACTTAATAAAATATCCAAATGCTCTTTAAAATCACTTTGTCAACTTTTGATTGTAGTTGAGTTAAATTTATAAACTTGGGGACAACTTTCATCTTTAAAATATTGTCTTCCCAGGGTGTCTGGGTGGTTCAGTTGATTAAGGAAGCGGCTCTTGATTTCAGCTCAGGTCATGACCTCATGGTTGGTGAGATCAAGCCCTACATGGGTTCTGTGCTGACAGTTTGGAGGCTGCTTGGGATTCTGTCTCCCTCTCTCTCTGCCCCTTCCCTGCTCATGCTTTCTCTCTCTCTCTCTCTCTCTCTCTCTCTCTCTCAACATTTAAAAAATAAATAAAATATTGTCTTCCACTCAAGAATATATTATTTCTGTGGCGCCTAGGTGGCTCAGTTGGTTAAGTGTCCAACTTCAGTTCAGGTCATGATCTCATGCTTTGTGGGTTCAAACCCCATGTCGGGCTCTCTGCTGTCAGCTCAGAGCCCAGAGCCTGCTTCGGATTCTGTGTCTCCCTCTCTCTGTCCTTCCCCGGCTCACAGTCTGTCTGTCTGTCTCTCTCTCCCTCCCCAAAATAAATAAAAATTTTTAAAAAATTTTAAAGAATGTATTATTTCTGTTTTTTTCTGACTTACTTTTGTGTCCTTCAGTAGTTTCCAGTTTTCTTCTTACTAGAAGAAGTTTATATATTTAAGTTTATTTCTGAACAGCCTTTTCAATCTTTCTCTACCTGATAGGCTGGAAAAAAATGTCTCCTTTGTTTTTTTTTAACTTGCATTTATGTTATTACCAATGAAGTAAAACACTTTCATACATTTATTGTTCACTTATAGTCTCTGCAAGTTGAGCTTCTCATCCTTACGCATCTGAATGGCAGTGAAGGCTTGAGAGGGTCCCCAGGACAACTAAAATAATTGTTCAACACATTAAAAATCTAATTCATCATTCTCACAAAAGCAATATCTCCACCTTACTTCTCTGTTTCTGTTAACAAGATAACAGTCCTCCATGATTCAGGCTCAGAATCACATAGCCTTCTTTGATAACTCTTTCCCCCTTCACCTCCTACTTTATCTCATTTGCCTAAAGTGATTTTTTTTTTAATTTTTTTTTTCAACGTTTTTTATTTATTTTTGGGACAGAGAGAGACAGAGCATGAACGGACGAGGGGCAGAGAGAGAGGGAGACACAGAATCGGAAACAGGCTCCAGGCTCCGAGCCATCAGCCCAGAGCCTGACGCGGGGCTCGAACTCACAGACCGCGAGATCGTGACCTGGCTGAAGTCGGACGCTTAACCGACTGCGCCACCCAGGCGCCCCTGCCTAAAGTGATTTTTTAAAATCTACTACTGAAATTTCTCTTGCTTCTGACTCTTCCTTTTCATGGCCACAGGTTTGGAAAAGTCCTCTATCCTTTTGCCCAGAGATAATTGGCTTTCTGGTCTCCCCACCTCCCCTCTCTTCCTTCTGCATCTGAACAGAGAATACATGAAATACATATCCAAGCATATCCCATTGTTCATAAAACTTGAATGGTATACCACTGCTTCCTAAATCTGTCGTCCAACACAATCCTACTTTTTTCCTATAGTTCAGCAAAACCAAACTACTTAAGGTTCCCAAAATATTCTCTATGATTTCCTGATATACTTTCTCTTCTGCTATCAAATGCACCTGGAATGTCCTTTTTTTTTTTTTTTTTTTTTTTTTTTTTTTCAACCCCATCACTTCCTCAAGCCTCATCTGGAATATCATCTCCAAGAAGCCTGTCCTGTGATCTCCAACTCTTCTGAAGTCCCAGTGTAACTTTGTTTCTCTTAAACTACTCACCCTATTATTATCGCCACTATAAATTGTTTAAGCAAAGAGAATGTGTCTTACATGATGGTATAATGAAAAAAATCCTGGGATATGTGGTCAGAGGATCTGTTGAAAGCCCCACTGTTCACTTACTAATTGGTTTAGATTGGGTAAGTCATTTAACCTCTTGCCCTAAGATCTTTAGTTTGTGAATTGGTGGTGGGAACAATAATGTGTATAACAAAAGAAGCTGTGAAGAACAAAGAAGATAATGTATGTGAAAAAAAAAACTAAATTTTAAAGCACTGTATAATAAATATTGGCTTAGAATTGATAAATTTAGTGTGCCTTGATTTTCTTCCCATTTGTTCACCACGCCAACGTCAATCAAGGTACTGTATTCCACATAAGACAGTTGCAATAATTTCTAATGAGATTTAGCATCATGATCTAGTCTCAAAAATGGAAATTGTTGGGGCACCTGGGTGGCTCAGTCGCTTAAGTGTCCGACTTTGGCTCAGGTCATGAGCTCACGGTTCATGGGTTTGAACCCCACGTTGGGTTCTCTGCTGTCAGCACCGAGCCCACTTGGGATCCTCTGTCCTCCCATCTCTCTCTGCCCTTCTCCTGCTCATTCTTTCTCTCAAATAAATAAATAAATCCTAAAAAAAAAAATGGAAATTGTTATTAGTTGGTTGAGAAAAAGACATTTTAAACAGTGGTTACAATGGTTTTGTAGCTGTTTAAACGTGAAGAGGAACCTTAAAAGTAGCGAACACCAATGGCCCCTTTAAAGATAGGTGACATTGTTACGGATTGTAAACAATTGCTAATCATGCTGACAGAAACCTTTCTGAATGAAACATATTTCTATTAAAGAATCTATGATATACGGTGACAGGGAGAGATAAAGATCAGAAGGTTAGCCATTCTAATTCCTGTTTTCAGGTCTAGTCCTGAGGCAAAGGATGTCTGAGTAAATGAAGAAGATTGTTGATTTCCCATGAACTTCACTGCGATTATTCTCCGGAAATAAGTTTTTTAAATCATTCATAATAACAACATCTGGTGCTTCTCCCCACAGTGGCATCACACAACGCATGCATCCCATATTTCATACACATAGGAACATGTGCACATAAACCACCTTACCTATCCTAAAAGAAATAAGACAAAAAAAGAATGACTCTCTTCCTTCATATAACTATCTCCTTTCCACGAATTTAGAATCCCTCACCCAACACTCTTACTCTGAGAAATAGGCCTTGCTTTTGGCATATCCGAAAGGTCGGAGGCCCCCATGACCTTTCTACTGTCTCTTTCTTTCCAAGCTTAAGTTTCTCTCTGTATTATCACCCATCTTTCTCCATTTTTGTCAATGTTATTATTGAAATACAAAATACAGCCAGCAAAGTGCCAAACTCACACTGAATTTCAGTATACAGCTCGATAGAGTTTTGCATATGTTTGAATCCAAACAACCACCACCTAGATCAAGATGTGGAACATTTCTAGTACCTCAGTGGGCTTCCTTGTGGCTCCTCATAATCAAATGCCTCACCCAGAACCCCCTAGAGGTAAGTGCCATTCTGACTTGTATCACCATCAGTTAGTTTGGCCTGTTCTTGAACTTCACATGTATGGAATCATACAATGTGTACACACTTATGTGTCCAGCTGTTTTCTCTTCCCAGAGTATCTATGATATTCACCTATTGTGTTAATCAGTAATTCATTCTCGTTACATACGTAACAACTTTATTAAATATAATTCGTATACCATAAAATTCACCCTTTCAAAGTACAAAATTCAGTGGGTTTTGGTATATTCAGAGTTGTGAAACCATCACAATATGCAATTTTAGAACATTTTTAACATCCCCAAAGAAACTTTATACCGGTTAAGTCACTCCAAATTCCTCCCCTTCCTCCAGCCATTGGAAACCATTAATCTACTTTCCATCTATAGATTTGCCTATAAATGGAATCATACAATATGCAGTTTTTATTGAGTGAGTTCTTTCAGGTAGCATAATGTATTCAAGATTCACCTATGTAGTAGCATGTATCAGTACTCCATTCCTTTTTATTGCCAAATACTATTCCATTGATGGAAATACTACAGTTTGTTTATCCATTTATGGGCATTTGGGTTGTTTCTATTTTTTTGCTATTATGTACAATGCTGCTATAAATATTTATGTACATGTTTTTTTCTGTGGACATATGTTCCCAATTCTTTTGGATATATACTTAAGTTTTTAATTTTGATGAAGTTCAATTTATCTATTTTTCATAAGTGACAAAAGAAATAACAGTGGTGATGGTGGCTGTCAAGTTCGAAATCTATGGGATGAGCTGGCAGGCAGGAGACCCAGGAAAAGCCAATGCTGCAGTTTCTGTTCAAAAGCCATTAGTCTGGAGAACCAGGAAGAACTGATGTTCCAGTTCAAGTCAGAAAGCCATCTGCTGAGGGAATTCTTCTATTTGAGGGAGAGTTGGTCTTTTATTCTACTTAAGTGCTCGATGATTAGATGAGACACATGCACATTATGGAGGGCAATCTGGTTTACTCAGAGTCCATCAATCTGAAAGGAAATCTCATACAAAAACACCCTCACCGAAACACACAGAATGATACTTGGCCCAGCCAAGTTGAAGCATAAAATGAACTAACACACTTGGGTCATAGAGTAGGGCATATGTTTAACTTTAGTAGATACTGCCAAAGCGTTTTCCAACATGGATAAACCAATTTACACTCCCATCTGTAGCGCATGAGAGTTCAGGTGGCTGTCTACCTTTCTTTGTCAACACTAGGTACTGTCAGTCTTTTAAATTTTAGCCATTCTGATAGGTAGGTAGTGATATGTCATGGTGCTTGCAATTTACATTTTCCTAGTAAGAAATTATGTGAAACACTTTTCCATGAACCTATTGGCCATTTGGAAGTCATTTTTGTAGAATATTGCTTCAGGAGTTTTTCCCCATTTAAAAAATTGCACTGTTCAGTTTTTCATGGTGATTTATAAAAGTATTTTTTTACATATTCTGAATATGAGTCTATTGTCAATATATATACTCAAGTATATTCTCTCTTAAGGGTGTCATTATCAAGACACTCTCTTGATAGTGTCTTTTGATTAGTAGAAGCTTTTTGTTTTTTTTTATTTTTTTTTTATTTTTTAACGTTTTAATTTATTTTTGAGACAGAGAGAGACAGAGCATGAACGGGGGAAGGGCAGAGAGAGAGGGAGACACAGAATTGGAAGCAGGCTCCAGGCTCTGAGCCATCAGCCCAGAGCCCGACGCGGGGCTCGAACTCACAGACCGTGAAATCGTGACCTGAGCTGAAGTCGGCCGCTTAACGGACTGAGCCACTCAGGCGCCCCAACTTTTTTGTTTTTTAATTTCCCATTTAATTTAGGTCCATGATCCATCTTTTTTGTTTTAGATCTATGATCCATCTTGAATTCATTTTTATATACGGTGTGAGGTAGGAATCAAGTATCTTTTCTTTCCATACGAGTAGCCAATTGCTTCAGCACCATTTGTTGAAAATATTATCCTTTCCTCACTGAATTGCAGCAGTGCCTTTGTCATAAATCAAGTTCTATTTTTGGATTCTCTATTATGTTCCTTTGGTGTATTCATGCATCCTTGTGCCAATACCACAGTGTCTTAATTACTGAGTCTTATGATGACTTTACATTTGGTAGTGTAAGTCTTTTAACTTTGTTCTCCTTTAAAACTTATCTTGGTTATTCTAGCTTCTTAAATTTAAATAAATATTAGAATCAATTTTCAATTTGCATACATGCACACATCCAAACACACTTTGGGGAATTTTCTTCCTTTCTTATTTCTTTTTGTCTCGGAAAATGTCTCTTCTCCTAAAAAATTAAAACTCTCCTTTTGTGTCTGCAGTGTTAATCCCATAGGCTTCTCTTACATGCTCAAGAGTCATCACCTCATACTTGCACCTTCAATTTTTTACTCTCCTTTGAGTTTTTGCCCTCAGCAGATAAACACAGCTAAATGTTTCTTATTTCCTACTAAAGCAAAACAAACAAAAACAAATGTTTTTCAACCTTTTCAACCCTCACATCACGATCCTCTGTCTTTGCCATTTAATATTTTTAAATATATGCATATACATTTTAATTATAAAATTGCTATCTCACGACACAAAATCTGAAAAACCATTGTTCAACCACCGCAAGACAATTAGGATTATTTCATAGCATCTTTATATGCACATGCATGTATACTTTTTGGTGTTGTGATCCATGTGTGTTTTTTAAAATTTTCTATCTTCTTCCTTCACTTAATATTATAAATATTTCTCCATACTGTTCCATAATCTTAATAATTACTTTAAATGACTGCATCACACACAACTGATTACCAAAATCCTAATTTTAAAACAATAGTATATTATGTTAAATAATAGTATATTCAGAAATTTCTGTTGCTTCAATATTTAGTCTTCTAAGTAAATATTGGTATAAACATCCTCATTCATGTAGCTCTCCCTTTCATGACTATCAAACCTTTTGAAAGAATAGTCTGCATTCCATACTTTGACCTGTCTGCTCATCCCTTAACTCCTGAAATCTACCTGCTCCTACATTGCTATCAAACAACTCTCTTAAAGGTCACAATCACCTTCTATTCAGCAACCCAATGTTTCCAAGCCTGCATCATCCTGAATCTCTTCATAGCACTTAATACTGCTGGCCTTCTTGAAATTCCATCCTTTCTCCTTGATTTCTGTATGATATATAGCCTAACTTTGCCTGCTTCTCTTGCTTTCCCTGCTTGTACCTCATCCTCCAGGGTTGGGTTATGTATCCTCCCCACTCTTCTTCTCATTTGGCAATCTCATGGCTTAATTTATTTTCTCTCCACAAATGACATCCAGTGTATATCCCCAACTGTGATCTTCTTTCTGAACTCCAGTCCCATGTTTTCACGTGCTGATCATTTCCATCTAGATACCTCTTTAGCATCTCAAATTAGGAGGACTATCACAAAGATCATCATCTTTCCTCCCACAACTTCTCCTCTTCCTATGTACCCTAGTCTTTTAGCCTTAAACGCTTGAGTCACCTTTGACTCTCACTTCTCTGTCTTTGACTCCTCGACAATTGTTCCCTCATATAAACCAGGAACTGTTTCACGAGTGGGCATTGTGATTCAGTTAAGGCCTAGGAGGGAGGGATGGCAAGTCATTCTGGGTAATATTTTCTCTCTCTTAAGAAGATCTTTCTTCCTCCTCTGGACATTATGACTTCAAGATGTGATCATTGGAACTTCCATTGCCATCTTGCCATTAGCCAGACAATGATGCTAACACTCATGACATTGGGGCAGGGATGGAAAGAACTTGGTTCTTGATGATATTATTAAGCTTCTGGATCTTTCAAACCTGAAATCTACTCTAGTTTATAATACCCAAATTTATGAGATCTAAATTTCCTTATTACTTAATCCATTTAAAATTGAGATTTGTTACATGCCAGTGAGAACATCCTTACTATCAATTCTTCATTATCTCTCATTTGGGCTATTGCAAGGCTATGTGGTCTTTATGCCTTCCAACCTAACCTATTTCATACACCTGCTGCTAGATTCTCCTTCCTAATGAACTATTTGACCATGTCTTTTTTCTTATCCAAAGACCTTTAGTAACTTCCTATTGCCTAGAGGGTAGTTCAGACTTAGCTGCTCAGCATTTGTGGTTTTATACAGTTCTACCCTGCTTTACATATCTCATGTTACAGATACACAGAATTAAGTGCTATCCCTCAAATATGCCTCTTCCTTTCCTGCTCGTTTCATGTTTTCTCTCCCTGGAATACTCTTGTTCTACCTCCTCCTGTCTATATGCAACTTTCTTCTTGAAGCTGTCCCTTCCCTTCTTCCACCCCCTGCAAAGTAATCTCTCCTTCCCCTAAACTTCTGTGGTCTTTTTTACTGTCTACCTTGAATTGGTATTATTTCTATAGCATAATCTCTTCTATTGCCAGTGCTGTTCCATAGAATTTTCTGTGAAGAAAGTTAATGAGCACTTGAAATATGGTCAGTGCAATCGAGGGCCTGAATTTTTCATTTTGTTTCAGTTAGTTAATTTGAATGCAAATAGCTACAGGCAGGTAGTAGCCATTCTATCAGACAGCACAGTCCTAGACTAAAAGGCTCTTGAATACAGCACAGGGATTTTATCTTATTTTATCTCTGTAATCAATACAGAGAGCCCTGGAAAGGCACAGTGTGTTTTATTCTCTCTTATTTTCTCCAGAGACTTGTGGCTAATAGACACTGAATATTTATTAGGTCATTAAATATGGAAATCAGATTTACCAAAACAAGTGTTTCTAGCTATTTTTGTTCCAAATTCAAGTAGCTTAAATAGAAGAATGGACAAAACTTGCACCTGTTACTGAGAAACAATGGCTAGCCCACCGTAAAAGAATCTATTTCTTTTTAATTTTTTTTTTTAACGTTTATTTATTTTTGAGACAGAGAGAGACACAGCATGAACGGGGGAGGGGCAGAGAGAGAGGGAGACACAGAATCGGAAGCAAGCTCCAGGCTCTGAGCCATCAGCCCAGAGCCCAATGCGGGGCTCGGACTCGCGGACCGCAAGATCGTGACCTGAGCTGAGGTCGGACGCTTAACCGACTGAGCCACCCAGGTGTCCCAAAAGAATCTATTTCTATCGCTCTGTCCACCTTACAACTTTATTCCTCTTAGTCAAGTAGAGGAACTCTGCTGTTTAAGGCTCCTTGGTTTTTAAAACTTTTCACTTTGCAATGATTTCAAACTTAGTGAGACATTGTAGGAATAGTACAGAAATTCCCATATTCACCAAGGCTTTAAAATATTTAAACATTTCTTAGAATTTAAAAATCATCCTGTAGTTGCCAGGGCTGGGGGAGGGGAGGGAGGATTAGTTTTTAGTTGGGTTTAGAGTTTCTAATGTTGCAAGATGAAAAAGTTTTAGAGCTCTGTTGTACAATAATGTGAATATACTTAACTCTAGTGAACCGCACACTTAAAAATGGTTAAGATGGTGAGTTGTGTGTGTGTGTGGGGGGGGGGGGGGGTGGTTTAACATGAGAACAGTTAAACCATCTTGGAAAAATAAGTTATAATTTTGTTATAGGCTCCAAAAAAGAAAATATCTTTTCTTTTATCCTGTGAATTATTCTTCCAGAAATCAATCTGTTCCTGTATTTTCAAAACCTCACTTTTTAGAAGTCCTTCCTTATGGCTCATTTAAAATTCCATATTTTATAAGGGAAGCCCTTTTTCATCATATTCCAACCTCAACAGAAATACAATTGATTCTTTAATAAAACTAATAATAACCTAGATTCACCAATTTTTAATTTTATCCATCACTGTCTATACATGTGTATGGGAGACATGAGAGATGTGTGTGCATGCATGTGCATGTGTGTGTGTGTGTATGTGTGTGTGTGTGTGATTTATTTTTTCTGAACCATTTGGGAAAAAAAATCCCATAATGTCCACTTATCCTTTAATATTTCCATATGTTTTCTTATGAATAAGGATATTCTCGGACATATCATATTCGGGGAAATTTAACATTGATACAGTAGTTTTATCTACTCTGCAGTCCATATTCCAATTGCATCAATTATCCCAATAATGTCCTTTCTAGCAATTTTCTCCTCCGGTAAAAGATCCAGTTCAAAATGTACATTTTGCGTTTAGTGGTCATGTCTCTTCAGTTTCATTTAATCTGCAGCTTTGTTTTGCTTTGCTTTGTCTTATGACATTGATAGTATTTTAAGAATACAGGCCAGTCGTTTTACAAAATTTTCTCCTTTTTGCATTTGTCTGACGCTTCCTCACAATCAGGTCCAGGTTAAAGCTCTTCAGTGTATGTTCACACCTATCATACTCATAAGTTTATAAAGCACTCTGTTTCTCTTAAAATATACACTTATTTCATTAAATAAGTTTTCCTAAAAATATAAAATACACAGTTCTACCATTTCAAAAACAGTTGTTGGCTCTGTGCTTTTTAGTGGTTTCAAAGACAAGTGAAATTTACTTAATAATAGATCCAATTTCTCTAAACTCATTTATTCAATTATTTTAACATGGAGTATGGAAACAATTCTTCAGACAGGACTACTGAATGTATCAAAGTTTGGTGATTTCTTGTTACCCACCAGTGAATAAAACTACAGCATTTCCATTTTTTGAATCTTTATTTTTACATCTCTTATGATATCAACAGGAGAGAAAATACTTCAATTCCGATATTGTAAATAACAAGTACTTTGGCTTTTGAAGTGGTAAAGGTTTTGAGTTGGTTCTTTATTCCAAGATTACAGGTAATTTTAAATGATGACTGAGGAAAAAGGAACTGAGAAAAGCCCTTCAACTGTGTAGAAACCTGTACTGCTTAAAAGATACTTTACCAAAAAAAATAGTCATGATAGCTATAGCACTCATCTGGAAACAAAATAACGGCCCTTCAGAATTTTTCTGGGGAATAAGTAAGAATTGTTTTAAGGAAGAAACTGGCAGGGATATGGACATTTTGGACAGGGACAGAAAAATGCCGTAGTGTTTTGGACACCATGAAAGCACTAGAATCTTTAAATAAATATTTTACATTGTGAGAAATGTCTGAGTGTTAAACACTTTTTTTTTTTTAATAGGGGAAATTAAACAAATATTTCTTTAAGAAGATAGAAACAAGTCTCCCCTTCTCCCCCCCCCCCCAAGTTAAAGTGTCTTTGGCTCTGCTTCTAGGACTTCTAGGAACGTGCAATTTAAAATAAAATCGAAACAAAACCCTTGCAGCATTTCGATTTTTTTTTTCCCCCAAGCGCTCTAGAAAACTCCGAGTCCGACTCTTTTTTCAAGTCTCAAAGGTGGGAGTGCCGACGCTTCCAGGACTTCTCCCACACTCTCTTGGGACTCCGGACTCCGGGCTCCCGCTCGGGTCACCCCAGTCAGCCGACGGCCTCCGCGCAGCCAGGCTCCAAGGGGGTGTGTCCCGGCCCCCGGGGCGGCCGGACACCGCCTCCGCCGTGGGGCCCACCTGCTGCCCCCTCGGGCCCCGGGCGCGCGGGAGGCGCTGAGCTACCGGTGCGCCGGGGCCACCCCCAGCCCGGAGCGCGGGGCCCCTAGCCCGCGGGCGCCGCCGATCGGGGGCAGGTCCCGCCGCCCGCTTCCGGACGGGCCGTGCCGACGGAGCCGGGGTTCCTTTCGCCTTCCAACGCAAACTGCTACCGGCCCCGTGGGGTGGAGGAGCTTGCACTTTCTACACGCACACACACACGCACGCACCGACATACAGAGCCCTCCAAAGTATGAGAGATCGGGATTTAAAAACGTAGGATCCCGGGCCCTCCCCGAGCTCTTCGCGCCGGCGCCCCCTCTTGCACTGCCCCGGCGGCGGCCCGCGCCAGTCCGCGTCGCTGATCTGTGTTCTCCCTCCGGCCTTCACAAGGCGGGCGTGGAGTCTGCGAGTGTCGGGGGAGGGGTGCAGGGCGGAGAAAGAGCATCCCCGCGCCGCCGCTGCGGCGGCGGCCGCCGCCGGCCGGCTGGGGGAGGCCTCGTCACAGCCGCCGCCTCAGCAGCGGCCGCAGATCTCGCGGTGTTTGCCGGCGGCTGCGCCGCCATATTGTGTGACAGTATTTTGATTTGCACTGGGCTGGCGGAGCCGCGGCGAGAGCGAGCGAGAGCTGGGGGGGTGGGGGGAGGGCAGGCGAGCGCGAGGGGGGTGGGGGCAGAGGGAGGTAGGGAGGCCGAGCGAGCCGGAGCCGAGGAGCGGGGAGCGGCGACGCCACCCAGCCAGCGTTTTTGATCTGCAGCAGCCGCCGGCGGGGCGACCCAGCCCGACCCCCTCCCCTCCCCTCCCCCTCAGCCACGAGCGGCGGCGGCGGCGGCGGCCGGAGGGAGTTGGCGGCGGCGGCCGATCGGAGGGGCTGAGCGGGGAGGGAGGGAGGGCTGAGGTGTCCCCCCTGCCGGGTGGAATCGGAGGCGGCGGCGGCGCTGGCGGCGGCCGTGGTGGTGGAGGCGGCAGCGGCGACGGTGGAGACGGCTGCCCTAGTGGGAGAGGCGGCGGCGGCGGCCGAGGAGGAGGAGGGGGAAGCGGCGGCGGCGAAGGGTAAACGGACAGCGCTGCCGGGCCTCGGCGGGATCCCCGGTCCCGGCTCTCCCCTCAGCTTCCCGCACTCCCCTTTCGTCTAGAAGGGGCTCCGCTGACTCGCAGGGCCCTTGCGGGGCGTCCGCTTCTTCCTCTCACTCTTCCTCCCTCCGCCTCCTTCCTCCCCCAGTGGCGAGGAAGAGTGGGAGGCCCCCCAAGTCCTCCCGACCGGGTGGGGGTGGGGAGTGTCGGGCCGGGCCTGGGCTCCGGGGAGTTTGTGTGTAGGGGGAGGGGGGCATTCATTGCAGTCGGGAGCCGGGGAGAGCCCCGGGTAGGGGAGGGTGCCAGGGGGTGGGGAGGGCCCCTGCCTGCACCCGTGCCCCCGGCCCGCCCCTCAGGCATGTGTGAGATGGGGGTGGGGGAAGGAAAACTCCTTTTTGGGGAGCCGTAGTCCGGTCAAGATGATTTAGCCAGGGTGTTGGGGTTAGAGACTGAAAGAGTTGTGTGGCGACGGTGGGGGGGGAGAACTTCGTTCCCTTTGCAGTGTTGGTTTTCTGCAGCCTTCTTGAAATGGGGAGCAAGCCCCGCTCTGAATATGCGGCCCCCTCGATTTCACTGGAGAGTTCTAGTGTTCCGTCCGATCTATCTCCAACCCCTAAGATTGTGGTTGTAGCAGGGAGGTTGAAAGGGTCTGGATAGTGCTGAACAGGTGACAGGTGTATCTTTCTGTTGCTGATGCTGTCGGATTGCTCAGGCAGAGCTGTAAACCAAAGTTTCGGGGACCGTGTGAGTTTGTATTTATGTGTTTGGCCACGTTTCATTCCATATATAGTATATTTGAGATGTTAGGTTTCCATTCTTCAAGTCCGCTTAATTGTTGTGGAGAAATTCTTCAAATGTTTCTGATAAGAGGAGTTTCCAGGAGAGCGGAGGGGAGTTTGCAGCTTCACAGGGGTTTCTCAGTAGCTCGTGAAATTCAGGTCCCCCATGCGAGGCTGTTTTTAAGAGCCTTTTATTCATTGGAAAGTTCTTGAACACTAAGGTCGTATTTGAGGCAACGGTAAGGCAGTATGATTTTGCATCCATTTTGTCTGTTTTAGGTAAGTTTGTAAAGGTTCGAACTTTAGGGTCAGGTTGATTCACATTTTATAAAAGGAATTGGGGCTGTGCTTTAGCTCACTTAAAAGAGTATGTTGCTTATTATGCAATTTCAGACTTGGCTGAGAATTTTGGTGGGCATGGAGTAGAATTTTTGCTTTCAGTTTTTACACTATTAACTGGTTGCCACACTTTTCTTTATACAGTAGCAGAGTATTGACACCTTTTTTTTTTTTTTGTAACCGTGAAATCGTGATTGGTTTTAATAAACCTGCAGTTTGAAACTTTAGTTTTGAAACCATTGCATTTTCTAATAAAGGAAGACATGCTTTTCATCTTATTGTATGTTTTGGCTGAACACTTAAATTAGAAACAATGGAAGGAATTGTCAGATAAATGAGCTACAAATTAAATTAGGGCCAAGTTAGTTTAAAAGGGATCCTGAAGCATTTAAAAACGTGTATGGAACAAATGTATTGAGTGATGGTACCATCAGTGTGTTAACAGGAAATAGAGCAAAAATTCCAGTGATTCAGAACTTCTGTTGGGGTTTTTTCTCCTTTAAATCTAATCAGTTTCTAATATAGGGTGCTTATGATTTAAATCTTTGAAGGATCAACTGAAAGTTGAATGTGTTAATTAGATGAATAAGTCATCCCCCGAACAGACTCCATTATTTCATTTTTCTCTTGGGTGCATGGAATAACTTTTTCTAAGTTTGAAAGTATTCTCAAAGGACAATGATGAAATGCAGCCCTTCAGCTTCTCTTCAGTGAACTGTCAAATGGTAGAGACTGTGCTTTTGTAACTCATTAAGAAGTGGGTAATGATGGGAGTCTCCTCGGATACAGATTTCCTGAAAAATACGTTTTAACTTAAATCAATCCTGTTTGATTGCAATAACATCTATATTTGGTCCTCTCTTTAATGGAAAGAAGCACCTGCCTTCAACTAAGGATTGTTTAATTACTGCATCTAATGAAATGAAGTTTTTAAACTCTGCGGCATTAAGCAAGCACTACCCAGATCCCCAGTTAATGTCCTTGAGTATTCCTTCATTAGTATTAGTAATATGGGTAAATTGTCTTAATGTGATTAGTCTGTGTCTTGACAGAAATAAAAGTATTCTATTTCTGTCATTTTCTCTGTAAGGAAAATTATTTTTTCAGAATACTGTTTAGGATGAGATATACACATCTATCTGTAAACATGCCGCATTTTGAAAAATAGGTGTAATGTAGACCATTTACACGAAACTATGTTTCATGCCAAAAATTCCTTGAGGAATGTCAGAATTTTCTAAAACATTTTTAAGAGACATAAACTGATCAAGACTTAAAAGTTTATTTTTAACAAACAATCATCAACGGAAATTTTGTCTTTTGTACATGTTTTGGAGAAAAAGTACCTGGTAATCTTGCCAATATGTAACGTTTGTAAATTAAACTGATTCAGAAAGGCTTCGATTGCAGTATATCTCTACCTGGCCAGGTTCCCATCACCCAGAGGAGAATAGTGGTAGCACTTTTCATTGTTTCACTTCTGTCATCTCTGTTTGGTCCATCTGAGACTGGGACTGTCTGTAATAAAAGGATTATGAGGCAATAACAGAGGCCAATGTGAAGATTGGGGCGAAATAATAATGAGGAGATAAGGGATTATTAGCTGAAGAGTTTTAGGCAGCTGGAAATACGTAGATGTGGGTAGTGGTGGCTACCAAGCATAGGAAAATGATCATGCTGAACTGTACTGAAGAGATTTGCTCTGAATCTTTTGAGAGACTTTGGCCATATGTATATCATCTTATTTTATAGAAATGGTAAGGATTTGGAGACATTGAAATTGTATGAAATTTAAGTGTATATTTGTTCATATTATTTACCTCTGGCTCATATTTCCAAAACACAGTAGTTTAACATTTCATTTCTTATGATTCTGGTCCTAGGAAATCAAGGACACTTGCTTAATCAGAAAGCTTAAAAACCAGAGGAAGTATCTTAGGGGTAGCCAGTATTGTATTTTTAGCATTCTCTTTTGTTGACCACTAAACTTGACTATGATCTTGATAGAGTCATAGATTAAGAATGGCTTTCTTTTTCTTTGTTTTCTAACTATTCCATCCCTCAAAACAATGTTTAGTACTAAGTATAACTACTAGCCTTCTAGCATTAAAGTTAAGCATTTCACTTAGACTTTTCACTCTGAGTTTTATTGACTCATTTTACAGAATATGCTTCGTTTCTAATTTCTTAGTCCTCAGAAAAGGAATGAGCTACTGTTAAAAGCACAGTAAAAAGTGTCAGCTGACACCTTGATATTTCAGAAGAAGATCCAGGTCACAATTGCCACAAACTAAAATCATAGATATTAATATCAATGAAATATAACTGAAATTGGATTAAAGTTTAGGCACTAAAAAGTGCATTTGTTCAAAATATAATTTATATAGACCCCTTCCTTATCTCTTGATGCCTGATAAATTGCTGAATATCTTTTCTTTTGATTTGCTCAACATTTTAAATGTAAAATTTTAATAAATTCTTCCTGCATTTCTAATCATCTGTTCCAGTTCAAAATTTGGTATCAAGGGAGTGATGAATTTTTTTTTGACCTTTAATAGCTTTATGTTAGTCTTGTTAGTGTTTCTTTCATAGTAAAGGAAAGAAAAATAAACTAATATTTACTAAATGGCTACTGAATGCCAAGCTTTCGTTCACAAATATTTATTGAGCACTTACTGCGTGCTAGGGACCTTTGAGATGCAGGTGATGGCAGCAGTGAATGACATAGACAAAATAGCTGACCTCGTATAGTTTACATTTTAGTAGTAGAAGACAGATGAGTAAAATGAATTGTCTAGGAGAAAAAAGTACTGTGGAGAAAAATAAAAGGGGGTTGGAGAATGGACATCATTTATTTGCTGTTTTCACAACCGTGAAATGGACATTATCCTTGATTTCAAAAGCAAAAACTATCCACTACATAAATTTTTTTCTTTAAAAATATACTTAATAACTTGTGAACATATTTATGTTTGTACTTTGGAGTTATAGTTCAGGGGTGCCTGGGTGGCCCAGTTGGTTGGACGACCGACTTCGGCTGAGGTCATGGTCTTGCAGTTTGTGGGTTCCAGCCCGCGTCGCGCTCTGCTGAGAGCTCAGAGCCTGGAGCCGCTTCGGATTCTGTGTCTCCCCTCTCTCTGCCCCTCCCCTGCTCAGGCTCCATG
The DNA here is from genome assembly GCF_023721935.1 of Panthera uncia. Lineage (NCBI taxonomy): Eukaryota > Metazoa > Chordata > Mammalia > Carnivora > Felidae > Panthera > Panthera uncia. The sequence continues at coordinate 102,751,233 of NW_026057580.1, forward strand.
TCTCTCTGTCTCTCAATAATAAATAAACGTTAAAAAAAATTTAGAGTTCAGTTGATAGCAATTTTCAAAAATTTTTTAATGTTTATTTTTGAGAGAGAGTGCGAGCGGTGGAGGGGCAGGCGCGCGCGCGCGCGCGCGCACACACACACACACACACACACACACACACACTCCAAAGCAGGCTCCAGGCTCTGAACTGGCAGCACAGAGCTTGATCCGGGGCTCAAACCCACGAATGGTGAGATCATGACGTGAGCGGAAGTCAGAGGCTTAACGGACTGAGCAACCCACGCACCCCAATAGCAATTTTCTATTGTTAGTACTTCAGAAAACTGCTTTGTGGCTCAATAGAAAATCTGGAATCTGCTATCCTGGTTTTGCCAATGATTAGCTTTGTGCTTTGGAGCAGATTACAATTTGGTGGCCTCTCTGAACTTGTTTTCTTCTCTCTAAAATGCCTGTGATATCAGTAAGGTGGTTGTGATTATAAATTACACATTTTGTGTCAATTATCTAATACATAGGAGGGGTTCAGTAAATTGTAACGTTTTTTGTTTACTGCTTATGGGAAAGTTCTGTCAAACAAATATACCTGAAGTTGGTGACCCTTCCAAGAAGCTCTGCTCACACTCTGTGGGGCATTGTTTAATATATATTTCATTTGAACAGCGAAAGCATTCTTGTCTGATAGCATAAGGATAATTAATATATACCTGTAACCTATAGTCACTAGTACTATCCGGGACACTTGTACAGTTGTCTAGTCAATGTGATATTGGGAGTAAACCTACAGTGTTTTTCTGGTGAAGGAACATTGTGACATAGCTTGTCATTTAGGGTGACAAGCTGGATCACAGCATTTTGACAAATACAAATATTGGGTAAGATTCCCGTTTATGCAAATACTTGTGAAACATTTAGTACAGCGTAGCATATTGTAAGTATTCAATAAACGTTTGCTTTTTTCATTCATTACTCCTTATTGTGTGAAGGGTGTAATCAAAGAGTTCAGAAAGTATTAAGGAAAACTTTTACAAGGATAAAAGAATGCAAGTTGTTGATGAGTTTTTTTGAGGGAAGAGTGGGATAGCCAAATTGCAGTATTTTTCATTTTTATTCTGGGAGATCACTAACCGAGCTTCTCAAGGACAGACTATGGCTTCTTTTCTTTTTTTTAAAGTTTATTTATTTATTTGAGAGAGACAGAGACACCAGGAGCAGGGAAGGGGCAGAGAGAGGGGGGGAGAATCCCAAGCAGGCTCCACGCTGCCTGCACAGAGCCTGATGCAGGGCTTGAACTCCCAGAACCAGAAGATCATGACCTGAGCCGAAACCAAGAGTCGGAGGCTTAACCGACCGAGCCACTTCAGCACCCCTGGACCACGGCTTATTTTCATTTCAGTCTTAATTTCACCATATCTTTAGTGGCTGGCCTCTACTTAAGAGCTCAACAAATGTGTGTTCGATGTTGAATAGTTCTTAGTTTTTCTTTGTATCACAACTCATTTTGGTAGTAAGCCACTTCTGAGTTTGAAAAGTGACAGTACTGGACTTAAATCTTTGAATCTGTAGTTTAATGTCAGGCAAGATGTCAGGCAAGGTCTTCTGAATGCCATGTTTTTGAATCTTGCCAAAAATTTGAAAAATATCCTAGAAATTGAGAGGAAGAAATCAGTTATTTGCAGCTAGATTGGCATTTGTTAACCTAGTCCTATGAAGTTGTTGACATTAAAGTGAAAAAGTGAATAGCAATGTTTACAAGTAGAGCAGAAAATATAGTTCATGCATAATTACATGCTCTTACCTGTTAAAAGACAAGTTAAGCTTCTCTCTTTAGGGCACTTTTGATGAAACTGTCGATTTATACTGGCTTTATGAGTTAAATGGCTCAGTCACGTTCTTACACTCTTACGATGTGGGGAATATTGGTGTTTTCACAGAAAAGAGAAAACAACCCACCCCACCCTACTTTTAACAGTAACCATTTTTCATATGCTTAAATCTTACCATCAGCCAGCTTTTTCCTGTTCTGTGGCAAGTTGTCCTCTGCCTAATGAATAGTAATTTTACCTTTCTTAAAACTTAAAGAGTTTTTCAACTTCTAAGACATTTAGTCATTTACACAAACTGTTTCTTGGCTTTTTAAAAACTGCTCCTCATTGCTTTATATTCAAATTTGGTATGTTACAGTACTGCTTTAGAAATGAGATAGAAATACATACAATTGAGTATTTTGATATTCTTGTGGTTTTTGTTTGTTGGCTTGTTTTGAACTGTAATAACCTGCCACTGAAAAGGGATACTTCTACAGTGTGTCAGTGTGAGTGGCTTCAGAGAGAAAGTCTGATTTATCCACAAACAGGTAGAACATAGACGAGGGCATTGTAAGAATTTGTAGTATTTTAATTGCGTTGTTAAAGAAAATGACATTCTTGTTTCACTTAAAAACAAAAACAGTCCTAGTATAAGTCACAGAAGCCAAAAAATAGAGGTTGGGAAGGTCCTGCAGAGAAAGACAGGAGAGAAGCAAGAGTAATGTAGAATTTAACAAGGATTTTGGTGGAAATACATGAATACTGGTAGTTATTAATAAATTATTCAAAAGAATTAATACATTAAAGCGAGTGACCCCTGCAACCAGTACCCTCAGCCAGTCCTACGAAAACAATTCAAAGCAGTGTCACATTCCTAGATCTATTACGGGGGTTAGTGCTACCACCAAAGTCTTAAACATTTCTGGAGGTAACTCTGACCGTTTAACTTGCCTGCTTACTTGGTGCAGAAGACACGTTCTGGGAGAATGAGCGAATTATTGCCCCCTCCCCAAAAAACTATGTGACAGAGTCCTTTTCGATTAGTAAATTCTAAATTAGTAAATTTTGATTAGTAAATTTTAATTAGTAAATTAGTAAATTCTCCCTGGTTTATTAACTGTACCTCTATCTGAATTGTTACATAATATTCAGTTATTTTGAGTGTTACCTTACAGGTTTACTCTTAACATTTATATTTAGGAAAATTTCTTTTGGCCTACCTTAATGGTCACCTTTTCAGTGTTAGCAAAACTGAGCATGTCACAGGTTGCTTCTTGTCAGCCTGCCAGCTGGGCAGGCCAGAGATGACCGCCTGCGTCAACCCTACAGAGCCAATGGCAGTTCAGTGCAATGGTTTTCCATTCCCTATCAATGAGAGAAAATACTTGCCAAGACAGACTAAAACTTGAAATCAGCAACTTGACCTTACAGAACCTGGTTCTCACACTAGGCAAGTGCTTAGTCCGATGAATCAACAAAAACTAATTCTGATATCAACTGGGGAGATAGGAGCCGAAGGGAGTTTACTTAGTTTTGATTCTGTCTGCAACTGAAGAAACTATTACTTTTGACTTGAGTTGATCTCTCTTAACTGGTCAGCTTGTCAACCTCCACCCCCTTTAGCTAATTATCTTAGCTTTTACCATGGTGAGGTTCAGCGAGGTTTAGTAAGAGACCTGGGCTTTAAGGTCACATGAGCCCTAGTTCAGCTCCCAAGTTGTATTGCTATTAGTATGTGGCCTTAGATTAATTGCTCAGACTTTTTGAGCCTAGGACTTTTTTTTAGAAAAATAAGTATGTACACTAATACTTAACTTGCATGGGAGTTTTAATCACATTATCTGTATTTCTTATATTACTTATATACAGACATGGAACCTAGTAGACATCGATAAATAGTCAAAATGTAAAATATATCCTATGATATCCTGTGCTTTTCAAGACAGCTTTTCTTCCCTCTAACTTTGTTAGCTTCATATTGAGCAATTTCTATTTAGTCAGTTTAATTTTTTGAGGTATTAATCTTTAAAATAGAACAAGGCAAATTCTTGTACTTACATTAGACATCTAGCTTATAATTAGAAATAATAATTTTACTTTTGGAATTTTGCTTTGTTAGGGTTTTCCTTCAGGGTACTTACTCCCTTTATTGTTTTCAATAAATAGTATGAAAAGGGAGTAATTTCTATACAGTTTAATTTACTGTTCCTCTTTAGACCAAGGATGAAATAAACAAACATCACTGTTATTTTTTCATTACAAAATAAATGTGTAACTTCTTTGTATTTTCCTTACCCATTCCTATGAAAAAAGCCTACATTTTTCATTTGAAAGTAGTCCAGACTCATAATTAAGTTCTTTTTAATGAAAAGCATTAGAAAATTGACATGGGTCATATTTGAAAACACCTTAAATATGAGGTTAAATATAATACTATGAAACTTGTGCTACCTAAAAAAAATCTTGTGTTACTTTATATAGAATGATCTTTGTACCTTTTCTGTTTTAAATTCCTAGTCAATTTTTTTTTTAGTTATTTCGATAATACTCTTCTGTGTTTGTATTTCACATTCTAAACGGATATAGTGCTGAGTTGCCCAACGTTTATTACTGGATGCTTTGATTTTTTTTTTTTCCTAAAAGTTTTTTATTTTAATCTACTGAAAGAACTGATGTGATTGTTGTAGAATATTTTGCTCTACTAATTAGTATTCAGTTCTATTTGCGTAAGTAATATTTTAACATATTAACAATACCATTTGTTTTGTTTTTTTTTTTTAATTTTTTTTTTAACGTTTATTTATTTTTGAGACAGAGAGAGACAGAGCATGAACGGGGGAGGGTCAGAGAGAGAGGGAGACACAGAATCTGAAACAGGCTCCAGGCTCTGAGCAGTCAGCACAGAGCCTGACGTGGGGCTCGAACTCACAGACAGTGACATCATGACCTGAGCCGAAGTCAGACACTTAACCGACTGAGCCACCCAGGTGCCCCAACAATACCATTTGTTTATTGATCATCCAGTAAACCTCAGAACTTTTCCTGGTATTGCAGCAATACAAATAACCTGTTACTGAACTGTAAGTCCAATTGCTATGGTTACTGTTAAGCAGTATGTACCAATCAATCAATCAATCCATCAATAATTGCCTGCACTTTAATAAGTATGTTTAGAACATTTGGTAGTAGCTCTAGAGGTAATAAATACTCTTTGTCTAAACGTGCAGTTTTTGTGAGGTCTGTGGTGTGAACCTAGAAGCACAAAGGATAGTGGAGATCTAACCATTTATCATCGAATAAATAACATTGTTGCAGAGAGGATTATGAGATCTGTGTTGGTCTTTCCAGTGTCCTTTCTATAGCTAAATAGTTTTTCTTTTAGCAAAGTCATGTGTAGTGCATAGGATTATTTATAGACACAAAGGTTCCATTTTTATTTTCCTCAAATACTATTATTTTGAAAATTATGTTTTCAAAATTGTTTAGATGGATCACTTAATGCTAGTAATAATTAGGCCAACAAATTTTGCTTTTTTGCCCTTTGCAACAGAGTTCATCTTACATGTAGCAAATCAATAATCAGTTGCATAAGAATTTAAATTGAAGAAGCCTCCCTTTGTTTATTTATTTATTTATTTATTTAATGTTTATTCATTTTTTTTAAATTTTTTTTTTTAACATTTATTTATTTTTGAGACAGAGAGAGACAGAGCATGAATGGGGGAGGGTCAGAGAGAGGGAGACACAGAATCTGAAACAGGCTCCAGGCTCTGAGCTGTCAGTACAGAGCCTGACGCGGGGCTTGAACTCACGGACCTCGAGATCATGACCTGAGCCGAAGTCGGCGGCTTAACCGACTGAGCCACCCAGGCACCCCAATGTTTATTCATTTTTGAGAGAGAGAGCGTGTGCTGACAGTTCAGAGCCTGGAGCCTGCTCTGGATTCTGTGTCTCCCTCTCTCTCTGCCCCTCCCCATTTCTCTCTCTCTCTCTCTCTCTCTCTCACACACACACACACACACACTCTCCAGTAAATAAACATTAAAAAATTTATAACATTCAAATCTATGGTGTAAAATAAGATAAAGATAGATACTGGCTTCCATATTCTTGACTATCTGAACTATCCTGTCTTTTATACCAGCATTTCCTGATCATAGGTTTTTATTGGTACTGAGTCATCCCTAGAAAATAATTGTGGAGAAGATAGCAATATAGGCAAAAGAAAAACAAAAACAAAAACTTGTTTTTTTGACAGGAATTCAGAACACTGTGTATGTTCCACTTTAATTCATTGAGCACTTTGTATGTATAGTTGCTTGGCTAGTTTTTAAAAGGCAATTAGTGACCTGATAAACACGGACATTTACTCTTTGGAACTGAAGCAGATGTGTGTAGGCATTGAAGTCAAGTAGTTGCTAGGATTGAAGAGAACAAGTACTTAGGAGATACCTAAGATAACCATCGTCAAACAAAAGTTGGTGGAAATACAGGTACCGTATATTTGCATTGAGAGTAACTTGCAGTTTACCTTGTAGCTAGCATGTACCCGAATGGTACTTGACTAAGTACTGATGTCCACTTTATGATGATTTTCTAAGGAAATGGAAAAATAAACTTGGAAATTGGAGTTTCAAAAAAACCCTTTCATTTCCACATGGACAATTACGCTTTTTTACATAGGAAAATGTGTTGACATGTTGGTTGGGCTTGCCAGCTTGCCTTTTCTTTTTTCTTCTCTTCTCTTTTTCTTTTTCAGGATTTTTCTAGGCGAAGTGATTGGCTGGCCCGAGTGAGACATCCTCATTCTTTTCACATCTTCCCCTCACGAACAACGGCGTAAATTGACAGGATTACTGTTCAGAGCCGTTCCTGTATGTGTGCAAGTGGAACAGGGAGTGCTCTTTCGGGAGTGCTGGTTCATGGGAAGATTGAACGGGTGATCTTCACCTGAACCAAACTACAGGACTAGTACTTCAACTTTTCTAGGCTGTCACGTGATAGGAAGACTAGAAAGAAACTCCACAGCCTTTGCACACCTGTGTAAAACCCAAGGAATCTTGCCTGATTCTTCCATTATGCTTCATCTCTGCATTCTTGATTAGTTAATCTAATTCACTTATCCAATAGTTTTGGAGTAGTTTTGAGTTTCTGCCATGTGCTAGGTACTTTCCTAGGTGAGGGGGACGGAAAGAGGAATAAGATACAGTTCTTGCCTTCGAGAGACATGTATACAAACTAGTATGCTATTCTGTAACACGTGCAATGAGAGAGTTATAGATTAGGAGTCTCTAGGAGTGAGCATCTGACTCAGTGAGTGAGAAAGGAATAGGAGAGGGAAATCGTCATAGGAAAGGTGAAGCTTAATCTAAGCGTATGTCAGACAAGGAGTACAAGCTGGGAGGAGAGAGGCTATTTCAGAGAAAACAACATGTGTAAAGGGTGAAAACAGGAAAGTCCATACATATTCAGTAACTATGAGTAGTTTCACTGTGTGTAGGCACTAGTGAGGGGTTACTGGAAGTGAGGTGGAAAATTAGAAGACAGGACATGAAGATACTGCCTGCTCTGTAAAGTAGATTTGCCTTCATTCTATAAATGATGGAAGGCAAGTGCTTAAATTAACATCCTTAAAAAGGTATTTCTGGCTGCAGTGTAGAGAATATTTAGAAAAGAGCCAGGCTTGGGAAGGTGGAGGACGTGGTACCTGGGTGGCTCAGTTGGCTGAGCGTCCAACTTTGGCTCAGGTCATGATCTCTAGGTTCGTGAGTTCGAGCCCTGCATCGGGCTTGCTGCTCTCAGTGCATAGCCCGCTTCGGCTCTTCTGTCCCCCTCTTTGTGTACCTCCCCCACTAGTGATCTCTCTCTCAAAAATCAATTTAAAAAAATAGAAAAGAGCTAGGCTTGGAAGGCAGGGGCAGGCCTTATAACCATGTATTTGGATAAGGAACTGAATTAATGAATTAAGTCAGGGATTAAAGAGCAGAGTAGGAAATGAATTTGAGAAGCGAGTACCGAGTGTGAAGTAAAACAATGTCATAATGATCACGCATGGCCTGGTTTGAGTACCTGGGTATATAGTGTAGTGCCTGCCATTTACCGATGTAAGACATACCAGGGCAGTAACAAGTGAGGAATATATCTGAGTTCTTTTTGTTGTTTTCAAGGTTCCTATGGAGAGAAAAGAGAAGCAAGACATTGCTTTATTGCGGGGAGGCAGAGAAGAATTCTCTAATTAAATGACATTTGAGTAGGTACCTGATGAAGTGATAAAGGGAAAGAGCTGTCCAAATAGAGGCAATAGCAAGTGCGGAGGCGTTTGGGGGGGAGGGGGGGAGTGCTTGCCATATTCCAAGAGCAGGAAGGCCACACTAGTTGGAGCTGAGAGCGAGGGGAAGGGTAGATGAGATTCAAGTATGTATTCCTCATAGTGTCTTTAGATTGTAGGAAGGACTTTAGATTTTATTCAGGATGTGATAGGAAGCCCTAAAGAGTTTTTACGCATGATCTATGTGCTTTTTTTCTCCCTTCTTAGAACATGTCTATTTGTTTGCAGCTGTATATATATGACTCTATCATTTATCATATGTAAGATTCGTGTAACCATCACGGTCAGGATACAGAACTAGGACTCTTCTGTCACCACAAAAAAACCTCTTTGTGTTACCCTTATATAGTCACACCTTTCCCCCCGACCTTAACCCCTGGCAACCACGTGTTCTTTATCGCTATAATTTAGTGCTTCAAGAGGGTTATGTAAATAGAATCATCCATTATGTTATCTTTTGAGACTGGTTTTTGGTTGTTTTTTTTTTTTTTTTACTCAGCATTATGCCCTTGATCCATCTAAGTTAACGAGTGTATGAATAGTTGATTCTATTTTAACACCAAAGAACTATACCATTGTATGGATGTACCACAAGTTGTTCAACCATGGACTGACAGTCTTATGAGTTTCTAGTTTATAAAAATAAAACTGTACAGTTTGTGTGTGTGTGAAAATACATTGTTATTTCTCTGGGGTCAGTCCTCGGGAGTGCTTTTGGTGGGTTGTGTGATAAATATATGTTTACCTTTTTAAGAAGGTGCCACTTCTCCAGAGTGGCTGCCCTATTTTACATTCCTACCAGCAATGTATGAGACATCAATTTCTCCACACCCTTACCAGCATTTGGTACTGTATTTTTTTATTTCAGAAATTCTATTAGGTTTAGAGTAACATCTCATTAAAGCGTCCATTTGCATCTCTTTAATGGTTAATTATGTTGAACATATTTTCATGTGCTTTGCTCTCTGTATATCCTCTGTGGTAAAGTATCTGTTCAAGTCTTTTGCTCATATTTCAATGGGATTTTTTTGTTCTCTTCTTTTCACCCTAGTGAGTTCTTCAAATATTCTGGATACAAATGCTTTGTCAAGTATGTGATTTGTAAATATTTTCTCCTGGTCTGTGGCTTATCTTTTTATCTTCTTAATGGGCCTTTGCAGAGCAAGAAAAAAATAATTTCAATGAAGTCTAATTTATCCATTTTTTTTTCCTTTTGTGGATTGTGCCTTTGTTGTCAAGTCTAAGAACTCATTGCTTAACTTTAGATCCCAAATTTTCTTCTAAAAGTTTTCTAGAAGTTTTACATCTTGAATATATAGATCTATGATCCATTTTGACTTAATTTTTATTTAAGATATGAAGTTTAGATTTAGATTCATTTTTGTCTATGGATATTCACCAGTCTGTTCCAACACCCTTTGTTGAAAATTATCCTTCCTCCATTGAATTGCTTTTGTACCTTTGTCAAAAATCAGTTGGTTGTACTTGTGAGGGTCTATTTCTGGATTCCCTATTCTGTTCCATGGATCTTTGTGTCTGTTTCTCCACAAGTAACTATCTTGATTACTGCAGCTATATACAGTATGTCTTAAAATCAGGTATCGAAGTTCCTCCAGTTTAATTCTCCTTTTTTCAGAATTTTTTGTAGGTGTTCCAGTTCCTTTCCATGTAAAATTCATAAAATTTTACAAAAATCCTGCAAAAAATCCTGGATTTTGCTAGGAACTCCATTAAATGTGTAGATTAATTTGAGGAAAATTTGCATTTTTATTTTGAGTCTTTCAATCTATGAACACAGCATTTCTCTCCATGCATTTAGGTAGTCTTTGATTTCTTTCATCAGCATTATGTAGTTTCCAATACTCAAACCTTGTCCATGTTTTGTTAGACTTCTACCTAGGTACATTTTTTGGAGCAATTATAAATAACATTATGTTTTTAATTTTGGTTTCTAGTTGTTCATTGTTAGTTTTTAGCAGTATGATTGATTTCTGTTAGTTGACCCCGTATCCTTTGACCTCAGTAAGCTAAATATTCTAGGTGTCTTTTTTTTTTTTTTTTTTTTTTTTTTTTGCAGATTCCATTGGGTTTTCTAATGTGTCTGTGAATATAGACAGTTTTATTTCTTCCTTTCCAATCTGTATGCCTTTTATTTGCTTTTCTTGCCTTGATGCTCTGGCTAGTATTTCCAGTATTATGTTTAGTAGGAGTGGTGAGATCAGACAAGGTTGTCTTGCTCCTGATCTTAAGGGTAATGCATTCAGTCTTTCACCATTTGGTATATGTTAGCTGAAAGTTTGTGTAGATGCTGTTTATCAGATTGAGAAAAAGCCCCTTTCTGTTTCTAGTTTAAGAATTTTTATTATGACCAGGTATTGAATTTTATCAAGTGCTTTTTCTACATCAATTAATAGGTCATGGTTTTTCTTCATTAAACTGTTAACTAATGGTAACTTTCCTTTTTAAAGATTTACTGTGGCTGCTGTGTGGAATAAACTATGGGAGCGGGGCCAAGATATAAGCAGGGAAACCATATTGGAAATTTTTGCAGTAATCCGAATGAAAGAGGATAGTAACTTGGACTAGGAAGGGTGAGAAGAGGTCAGATTTTGGACATGTTTCAAACCTTGTGTGGGCAGGAATTGCTGATGAATTGGATCTGAGGCATAAAAGAGAAGTCAGGGGTGACTCCTAAGATTTTTGGCCCAAGCAATTGGAAGTATGGAGTTGCTGTTTACTGAGTGGGAGAAGACAGTGATGTCTAGCCAGTTTGCGCTAGGCAATCAAGAGTTTGTTTTGTACATGTTAACTTTGAAAGGCCTATTAGACTTGTAACTGGAGATAACAAGTAGGTGATTGGGTATACAAAATAGAATTCTAGCAAGAGATTCAGACTAGAAATTTGAGAATTATCAATGGAGTTGACATATGAGAAATTATAGTAATATTTATTAAAAACTATACCTACCACCTTTTTACTGGACTGTTATCTAAGTTTATCTATCTGTTAGCAAAATGCCGTATTCTCTTACCACGTGAAGAACTTTGTTTAAATTTGGATTGGTTCTGTTTATCACCAGACTGCTGTGTATCTGACATTACGTGACGTGCACCAGAAATTATGTGATGGGGGGGGGATATATATTCCCTATAATACTGTATTTAGCCATGCTTTTTGATAGGCAGATGACTGTAATAGTAGTGTGTCTTACTTATTTTCAGAGGTTTGTCCTAAACCTTTATAAAAGGAAGTATTTCTGTGTGTATTGTGAACAGGGTTTGACACTATTTAGATTCCTGATAGGCTTTCTGTGGCAGGATTTCTTTTGTAGGTAAAACAGGTCAGCCAGGGAGACAAATCAAAAACAAAAATTAAAAACAGGAGTGCAAAATAGCTAGCAAGGAAAAGACTTCGATTTCTGACTTAGGCCCAAAATTAAATCGGTAAAGGGAGAGGGTGAGCCTCAATTTACAGAATCGGTGAAAGACAGATCTTCTGAGTTCCATTCAGATATGTTTACTTCATATAAAAGTGTTTCAGAAAATATTTTTTAAATGCCACAATATTTTTTGTTATAACTGATTAACTCTAATGATACTTTCTTTTTTTATACTTAAAAATGTTTTTTAAATATTTATTTACTTTAGAGGGAGAGAGAGACAGAGTGCGAGCAGGGGAGGGGCAGAGAGAGAGAGAGGGAGACACAAAATCTGAAGCAGGCTCCAGGCTCCAAGGTGTCAGCACAGAGCCCGATGGCGGGGCTCAAACTCACGAACCCCAAGATCATGACCTGAGCCAAAGTAGGTCGCTTAACCTACTGAGCCACCCAGGTGCCCCTCTAATACAATATTTTCGTACTGATAAAGAAATTTATGTGTCTCTAGCACTTTTAGTTCCTCTGTTGTGCAATTTACCAAATTGTGTTACAATATTCTGTTTACTTTTCAGTTTCTCCCACTAAATGTCAGGTTTTACAGCATTAGTACAATGCCTTGGCACTTAAGCTCTCTGTAAGTATTTGTGAATGAATGCATGAACACCTACTACTAAAGTTTAAAGCTCATAACCTTGCTTTTGAAAGCAAATGAGTGTTTGAGATTCCAGAGTGTGGGTTATGGTCATATGTCTCTTCCGAGTACTACATTTTCAGTTGCTGCTTTCAATGAACATTATACTCCGACAGAATGCGCATAGCAACATTACTAACCCAAAGTCAGTGAGACACACATTTTGCCTTTTGTTATCTGTTCTTTTTGTCCTAGTGGTAATGGATTTATGCAAAATCATCTCAACTTTGGCCCAGACTTGTATTGAATGCATACGCTTTACAGATAGGAAGCTGAGCTTAGAGTTTAGCCCACAGTTAGTTACATGCCTCATAGGATTTTCATGTGCACGCTTATTACCTAGTCCTTCTCCCCATTTCCAAGTAGATGGTACAATTATAGGCCACGTTTCTCTTCAATAATAATTATACTTTTGAAATCATTTTCATATACTCTTGTTCCTTTGAGCTTTACAAGACAAATATACCCTGAGCCTTTACTGTTCCAATGCAGATTTAAGCGCCCTGAGAACAGTTATTTTTGCAACCATGGTATTTTATCTCTAAATCCATAGTGTGTTTGTACATGTATGTGTATGTATATATGTACGTATGTATGTATCTACATGTACATATATGTCCCATTAGTCCATAACAAATTAATAAAGTTTATAGGAAGAATCTTTCTCTGAAATTGTTGATGTGATAAATGCTTAATAAGTGTTAGAGGTTTATAGAAAACTTTTTCAATTATAACATAGCTATAAAATTATTACCAAAATAATAAACTTAAAACTTTATAATAATTATCGTTATGCTTCTTTTCATTTGGCTTTCTTGACCCCACTCTTTTCTGAGTTGTATCTAACTTTGACTCTTTTGTTGTAAATTCTTGGTCTTTAAGTCTCCTCTTTTCCTGCTTAGCACCTTTTCTGTAATTCCCTGGCTCATTGTCACTACCTTCTCCTAAAACTCAGTACTGTGTAATTCTAGAAAACCTATTGCCTGTCTTGGAGAGGCAATTACTGCGTGAGAGACAGATAAGTTTTAGACAGAGAACTTGGGTTCCTAGCATAGCATCGTCAGGCTATTTAGTTTTACTTGTTCCAGTTTCCCTGCCCCGCCACCCCCCAGTCTTCCCCCTCATTCACTCTGAATTCCAGTGCTGTTGGTCTAAGAACTTCCCTTTAGGAAAAGTCATTTCTATTTGGTTATAATCAGCAGTAGAAATTGTGTTGTATGGAAACCATCTTTGTTTCCTACCCACATTCCCATTATCCTCCTCTTCTTCCAATGAGAAAGATTACTTAGAATAATATTTACCACCATCGCTCCTACCACCTCACCCCGCCCCATCTCTGGGATATTGATACATAAGTTTTTATATTTCTTGAAATAAATGAGGCAACTTGGTAGAGCTCTTTGAAGAAAAAACAAAACTTTATGTAAGGTGTTTGTGATTAAAGCATTAATCAATGAGTAGTGTAACACTTCATTCATCTAGTTTCATTGGTTATAAATATGCTACATAAGATAATTGAAATTTATCCCAAAATGTTTTTTTTTATAGATTTTGTGTATAGAGATTTTTACAATATATATGCACTATGTAGGTTTTACTTGTGTGTGTGTGTGTGTATGTATACATATGTATTTAGTAGCTACAAGTATGTTTCTTTATAATGTTTTTATATGATGTACTCCCTTCTGAAATAGGGAACATTCCCCTTGCTCCACACTTAACCTGTTCTGGAAGATAGAAATGGCTTCTTGTTCCCAGAGCTTCGGAATGAAGAGTCAGAAACCCTAGGTTCTAGTCCAAGCTCTAACAGTAAATTCCTGTATGAGATATTTTGTTTTTTTACCATTGAATCCATGGGATCTGGAATAGTGTCTGGCATGCAGTAGGTGCTTATTAGCAAATATTCGTGGAATAAATCATTGTTTTATGTCTACATTAGCACTGCTTTCCTGATTTATTACTTGGGATTCAGTACTACCTAGTAAATAAGCTTCTAAGTTTTTAATATAATAGGAGTATCTAGGTTCTGACTGAGGCGAACTATTTAATTTATATTGTCTTTTAGTTGCTTCGTGGAATTTTTCGCCTTCATGATGTATCTTCTTATATACTTAAAGTTGTCAGATGATTTTCTAATACTTCATTTAATGATTAATGAGAAGTTTCCTTACCGATTACATTCTGTTTGTCTATATTATATGTAAGCAGTGTCTTATTTACAAGGATATAGCCCATGTCCCCAGGGATCTTATAACCTAGATGAAGAGACACACAAATGAAACTAGAAGACTGATTAAATGTTAGATCATGAAGCACTGACCTACAGGTACAGTGGGAGTTCTAAGAATAGAGAGATCCATGTGGGTTGAAGCAGTAGCAAAAGAATTCAAGAAGGAGATGAAACGAATTGGTTTTGGAGAGTAAGTCAGAGTTTGATAAGCATCGAGATGGAGAAATGACATTCTAAGCCAAGGCAGTAGCGTAATCAGGAAGGAAAACTGGGTTAAACATGTTCAGACAAGCCCGACTGGATTCCTACGGGTGTGAGGACGAGTGGGAAATAAAGGTAGGTGGATTTAGTAGAGTTTTACTCTAGGTTCCGTGAAACCGAAGAGGTCTGAGGATAGAATTTAGAGGAATCCCTGCACTTAGATGAGAAAAAAACTCCACATCTTTATGTTTTCACTAACAGAAACCTGTACCTGCAATTTAGCAGTTTCTTCTGACAGTCCCGTATTTACAGTGGTTCAACTTAATGATTTTTCAACTTTCTGAAAAAGAGATACACATTGAATAGAAATCTCACTTCAGAGTTTGAATTTAGATCTTTTCCTTGGCTAGCGATTCCCAGTGCTGGACTCTCTATGCTGGGCAGTGTCAGGGAGCCGCTGCCCCAGTCAGCCACACAATCACGAGGGTGAGTGACCGGTACACTTACAACCATTCTGCACCCGCACGGCCATTCTGTTTGTCACTTTCAGTACAGTAGTCAATAGATTACATGAGCTAGTCAGCACTTTATTATATAGTAGTCTTTGTGTTAGATGATTTTGCCCAAATGAGGTGTAAGTGTTCTGAGCACATTCATGATAGTCTGGACTAACCTGTGATGGTTGGTGGGTTAGGTGTATTCAGTGCATTTTTGACTAACAGTATTTTCAATTTACAGTGGGTTTGTTGGCACGTAACCCCATCATAACTCAAGGAAGATCTGTACTGTGATTCTAAGCAGTAAAGCAGTGCCTGTGACTTTATTACTAATAGTAAAAGCACAGGGATTTTCATATTACTTTACAGTTGTTGATATCTCTGAATATAATTTACATAGGTTAATAAAAAATTATGGTTATTAGACTTCTAGATTTTATTTTGTTGAGTGTTAATAAAGAAGCATATATATCTATATCTATATGTATCTATATCTGTATCTATATATATATGCATCACCAATACAGGTTTTAAAAAAATACTTGGTAACTTTCAATATAATTGGTTTTCTTTGTAATCACTTATGCATTTAAAACCATCCATATTTTAAAAAATAATTACACTTTAGTGAAATTGGCTTTCTTTGTAATCCTATGTATTGTATTTTATGCATTTCAAACTATGCTGAGAGGATATTTGTAGCTTTCTTCAGACTGCCAAAGGGGTCAAGGGCACCAGATCTAGTGAAACCAAACAAGAAAAGGCCTTGAGAACCCCACCAAAGAGTTTTAGTTGAAGTGAATAGTAGAGGAGGAACCTAATGAATTTTTCTTTTGTTTTTAAATACAGAATAAATACAAGTTAACTTAGAAGAATTTTTAATTTTCATTAAGTTTTAAAAAGAGGGAGTTCTTTATTTTACAACTATAGATAAACGTAAGTTTACAAGGCAACCAAAACTTGTATAATCCCACACTCTTTATCCTTACCCTCTTACCGTGTATCTGTTCCAGTTTGTTAAGTTTTTGTGCAAAGGAATGAAATATTTAAAGTGGTTAGGTAGGAGCATTTCTTAATCTGCTGTACTACACTGGGTCAAGCGGGAAGACTTTGGTGTCAGGGAGGTAAGCTGTGGGTCTGGTGAGTTAGATGCTGGATGATTGGGATAGTATGGGTAGCGTTAGGGGTGGGCTAGAATTGGCATTGCCAGGAGGTATTAAGAAAGAACTTTAAAGGGGTTGGTGGTAATCATGGTGGCCGAAATGCATGCAGTGGTGTAGGGGAAAGTACCAGAAAGTTAAGAAGAGAGTGCCTAAATTAGGATTCCTGGAATAATACTCTACAGGTTCACAGTGCTTTATCTGTAACCCGAGACCAGCTTTGTGTTTTAGAATTCAAAATTCTTTGAATTTTAGAAAGGAAACGTGACATTTATATTGTATATTATGTAATGCCCCCAACAAGGTCTGAGGCATCACCCAGTAATTAAACCCTAATTATTTCTGCAGTGAAGCATGGAAATAGTCACAGTAGGCTAACTAAGCCTATAAATAGCCTTAAGTCAGTAAGTCAGTTCAAAGCAAATTTTTGCCACTACCAGATGAGGTTTTTTTTTCTTAAGATTTATTTTTATGTAATCTCTACACCCAATGTGGGGCTTGAACTTACAACCCCGACATCAAGAGTCACATGCTCTCCCGACTGAGCCAGTCAGGCACCCTGTGCAGAGGAGTTTCGACATGAAGAGTCATGGAAAAAATCTTTTAAGTACTTTTAGATTTCAGAACTATGGAAGTAATTGTAAACTGTATTGATTATAACATCCAGTGAAGAGAGTCTTAGGAGTTGTGTTTTGAGGAATATTGATTATGAAATGGATGAAATTTGAAAGAGAGGTAAAGAAAGGCAAGAGAAGCGTTTAGGTGACTTCAGTTTTCAGGCTAAAAAGAGAATTACTACTTCTGATAAAAATGGGAAGCTGAGGAGGGAAGCGAGTTTGGGCAGGATTTTAAATTTAAGCTTACTTCCCTTTTATTTTTCAAGTGTTCCATATTGGTAGAATGAGCTTGAAAGTTTACAAGTGGAATGTACAGTTTCCTTTTAAAATAAGCTCTTAACACACTGTATACATTGTATTAGCTAACTTGACAATAAATTATATTTTAAAAAATTAAAAATAAAATAAAATAAGCTCTTAATTTTCAGAACTCACAGTCTCTGATGTTGAGACATTAAAGTACTTCGGGTTTGAGAGTGGTTGAAAGGTGTTGTTCCTGGAGCATTAAAATTGTGGCCCTGCTCAACTGGGACAAAACCTGGAAAACAGACCGAAAAGGAGTAGAGTGAGGTACTTATACCATGACGGGATTCTTTGTGTGGCTGAGCCATTAACGTGGCCATATTTGTAATGATGTGAACGCGTACGGAAATGGCAGTTGTAGCTGCCGCGTGGTGGCTGACGCACTTTGAATGCTTACCGCAGGCCGGCACTGTTCTAAATGCTTTACAGCAAGCAGTCTCCTGCCTCTCTGCCTTGTAGTCCAGGTCATGACTGCATGTGGGTGGGAAGCGTTAGCACAGCTAGCGGTATGATTTTGATTCCCAGTTCACCTTAAAAATCTGGAGGGAGGGGCGCCTGGGTGGCTCAGTTGGCTAAGTGTCCCACTCTGGATTTCGGTTCAGGCCATCATTTCAGGATTCGTGAGATCGAGCCCCACGCTGGGCTCTGTACTGACCGCGCAGAGCCTGCGCGGGATTCTCTCCCTCTCCCTCCCCCACTCACGCTCGCGTGCGCTCTCGCTCTCTCATTAAGTAAATAAATATTATAAAAAAAAAAAAACTGACCAACTTCAAATTCTATACATTTAGACAAATTTTAAACATAAAAATCCAGAGTATGGATAATTCATGAATATGTAGAATTGAGTAGGTTTCAACTTTATTGCTATTCTGTGATTTTTTTTAATCTACTTTGATAAATGAACTCCTATTAATATTGTCACATAAATAACATCTCTTAGAAATAGGAGCAGACAAGTCTTTAATAGAAATAGAAATAAGGACAGACAAGTCTTTAGCAAAAATGAAATAAGGTCCAATAATTACTCTTAAAATTTAATTACTTAGCTGTATCTACTGTACATACATATATGCATTTACTTTACGTATAGTTTAAGAAGGCAAATTTTGTCTTAAACCTTTATTCAGATTCTCCCACTGACTTGTATAATACAAACTTGACGTTTTTAATTGAGTAAGGACATCAGACTAGAGTATATATAAGCGTCCTTTCAGTATCAGACTCTACGGCTGTGAATGTTTAGATTTCATCCAGTAGAAGAGAAGGACTGAACTACACCTTAAAGGAGATTCTCCTTCGATTATGCTGGAAACAGTGCAGAAAAGGTGCCTGAGGAAGACGTGCAAGGACGAGTGTCAAAACTCTGCACCACATGGTTTTGACAAACCAGAAGCACAGAAATAACGATCCTAGAAAAATGAAGAATGTGTACGCTATTGAGCAGAAAAATTTTCAAGAAAAGAGTGATTAGTAATCATTCAAATTAGTAATCAGTCGGTCAACTTAATAGAATATAGAGGAAAGGGGGTCTCTGGGTGGCTCAGTGGGTTGAGTGTCTGACCCTTGATTTCGGCTCTGGTCATGATCCCAGTGTCATGGGATCAAGCCCCACGTCAGCCTCCATGCTGAGTGTGGAGGCTGCTTAAGATTCTTTCTCTCCCTCTGCCCTTCTCCCCCATTCTCTCTTTCTCTCTCTCTCTCTCTCCCTCCCCCCCTCCCCCCCTCCCTCCCTCCCTCCCTCCCTCTCTCAAATTAAAAAAAAAAAAAACAAAAACATAGAGGCAGGAACCCTGTGCCTGGAGTTAGAAAGCCACGGATACATTTCTGGCCCTAAATCTGCCACTAATTGAGGTTTTGATTAGTAAATTACTCAATTTTCTAAACCTTGCAAAATGAGAATAATAGCTACCTAGGCTTCCTCACTGGTTTTTCATGAGGATCAAATGATACGATGAATTAGAAAGTACTCAAGAAAACTTAAATATACTATGGAATTAAGTTATTGCAAAATGGTGGATGACGATCCTGAAAAGGGTATCGTATTTGATGATTTGAATAAAACTATTATCAAGGGAGGAAACTTGGAGGCAGTTTAAAAGAAAGTTGAAGCCATAGTATAACTACTCTGTAGAGGAGTTTGGCAAAAGGCATGAATGGTAAGACACAGGGGGCCTAGCATAGTGTGTTCAGTCCTTACATTGCTAATGCAGATTTTGGTATGTATGCTTGTGTTTCTCACTTGTTTAGGAGGATGTAGGGGGCAGAAACTGTAGCTCATTCTCTTTCCTCAGTGCCTTGAATACAGTAGCATATTAATAGCTTTGTGAAGACATACTTGTTACAGGGCTTAACTGGTAAGGAAATACTTTGTGTATTTCCAGTATATTGTATATACCAGTATATTATATATACCAATTAAGGTAAGGAAATACATCCACGAGTTTATACATGGATGTATGTTTAAGATGGTTAAGACTCAAACATGTTCATAGGTTGAAGGAAGAACGCTAAGCCCCAGATAACCATTTCAGAGCGTAGAGAAAAAAAAGTAAGCTTCCCAGTCCTTTGTACAGAGCCAGCATAACATGATAATAAAATATGAACATAAAAGAAGAATACACACCAATCTCCCAAAAGTTGGTGCAAAAAATGCTTAATAAAACTACCAAATGGAAACTACCATTACATTAACAGAATAAAGCGTAACCAAGTAGAATTCACTCTAGAAATGTAATGATAAATTCATTCACGTTTAGTGGGTGAGAGGGGATTATGAGTATCTTGAAGGATTCCAAAAAGGGGGAAATCAGCATTTATTTCTAATAATCCTTAGTGAAACCAGGATAAATGAATATATTTAAAATTTTACATACCTCCAACCACAAGACTGCATTTTGTTATTAGACATGAAATACTAGAATTTCTATTTTAGTGTTTAGTGAAATACTAAATTCCTTTTTTGAAGTCATGAAGCAAGGAAGATCTGGCCAGTGTTACTATTCTATAACATTGTCTTTGGAATACAATGCAAAAATTAGACCAAAATACAAAATAATTATTGAAAGGGAGGAGACAGATTTATTATTTGTAGATGATCTTGTATATCTGGAAAAGACAAAAAAAGAATCAACCTACACATTATTATGAATCATGAGGTTTCATTATAATAGCTAGTAATAAAATACCAAACATGAAAACTAACTGTTTAAAGTATTTTCCCAGGGGCGCCTGGGTGGCTCAGTCGGTTAAGCGTCCGACTTGGGCTCAGGTCATGATCTCACAGTGTGTGAGTTGGAGCCCCACATCAGGCTCTGTGCTGATGGCTCAGAGCCTGGAGCCTGCTTCAGATTCTGTGTCTCCCTCTCTCTCTGCTCCTCCCCCGCTCATGCTCTGTCTCTCTCTCCTTAAAAAAAATAAACATTAAAAAATACATATTTTTCTTGGTGGACTTTAAACTGAAAGCCCATCTGTATGGGTTAATGAATGGGAATCCTCATTCTTTTTTTTTTTTCCTAAAGTTTATTTACGTAGAGAGCGTTCAAGAGAGAGAGAGAGAGAGAGAGAGCGCGCGTGCGCGTGAGTTGGGGAGGGGCAGAGAGAGGGAGAAAGTGAGAATCCCAAGCAGGCTCCACTCTGTCAGTGAGAAGCCTGATGCGAGGCTCCAGGTCACAAACTGAGGTCATGGCCTAAGCCGAAATCCAGAGCCAGATGCTTAACCAACTGAGCCACCCAGGTACCCCAGGAATCCTCATTCTTAAATACTTTTTTTAATTATTTTTTTTTAATGTTTATTTATTTTTGAGAGAGATAGAGCACAAGTGGGGGAGGGGCAGAGAGAGAGGGAGACACAGAATCTGAAGCAGGCTCCAGGCCCTGCGCTGTCAGCACAGAGCCCGACACAGGTCTCGAACTCACAAACTGAGATCATGACCTGAGCAGAAAAGTCCCACACTTAACCTACTGAGCCACCCAGGCACCCCTAAATACTTTCTTTGCTTTTTTTTTTGTTTATTTTCCTTCTGGGGAATACACAGGCAATTTAATTTTATCATCTCTAAGTAAATTGAAGTGGGTTTTGAATAGACACTTTCCATGTTAACTTTTAAAAAATATTTTGAAATAAAGTTGTAGCAGTGAATAGAATGACAAAGGGTTTTTTTTTTTTTTTTTTTAATTCTTTGTTACTTTTGATACTTGCTGTATTACTTGGTAATGCTAGGAAAGGTGTAATCTGATCTTTGAACCATATTTGGTAAATAGTAATTTTGTATGGAACCCGCTGTTCTATCAGTAAGAGGAAAATTATTGCCCAAATGTAAGGCTTTTCTTTGCCCTTAAAGCATTTCCTGACTTAAAAACCAAGTTATATCATGCGTGGATTCTTTTTGCTTTTTGAAGTACACTACTCCAGGTCTGTAACTTTTTAACAAGAGATGTGTTGACAAAGGTACTTTCTATTTTATTTGGAGGGAGAAGAATTACATTGTTTACCTTGCTTACCACTGATTCCCTTTATGTTCTAAATGTAAATTGTTATATTTGTATTCATTATCAGCTCTCAGAATTGAGCTCTCTGACACATTTCCTTTGTAGTTCTGAAATCAATGTTGATAAATCAGTTGTGTCTCTTAGGATGTGATGCAGTTGAGTTATTTAAACCTAAAGCTTGTTACACACTGTTGTTTTAGTATATATGAAAATGAAAACTTAGGTAGACCTGTATGTTTAGAATTAAAAAATGTGTTTCACTCTGTAGTAATGCAGAAAAACTGATTATCTACTGTGTGCTAGGTTGTTAGCCACTTGTGTACTTTAGCTAATTGTCTTGACAGTCTAGTAAAGTGAGATGTGGTATCCAACTTGATAGAAAAGAAACTTCTGCAGAGAGTTTTAGTCCAAGGCCATGCTGACACAAGATTTGAACCTAGATCTGTCTCTGCCAGAATTTTTTCACTGAGAATATGCCATCGTGAAAGATGGAAAATTTACATTTTTCTTAAAAACTATTTTGATTCTGTTTTGCTTTGCTGTGTTGCTAGTCACTAGAAATACAGGGAGTTCTTTGAATCCTTGTCTTCACTATAATTATTATTATTATTATTATTATTATTATTATTTTGTCTTGTTAGCAGTTCCCACAATCTGCCATCATTTGACAGTAGCAGAGAATTCAATTCATTTTGAGTGCTGTGGCATTTGTTTCTTAGAGAAGCTCCCTCGGGTGCCAGCTCACCAAGTGTAAGGACATCCTTGCCAGGCTCTCATACAACAGTCTACCATTTTTAATATCCTACCATTTCTGTAACCTCTGTAGTTTGTGTGTGTGTGTGTGTGTGTGTGTGTGTGTGTGTGTGTGTGTTTTAATATGGACCCCACAAATTTATACCAAAAAGATTGAACCTATTTTGGTAATGGAAAAAGAGAATTTCCAGTGTGGTTAAGAACCACATTTTATGAGCTGTTTTTTTGCCTCCCACTTTAAGAATTACCAAGTATTTTTAAAAATTGGAACTTGAAATTCAGTTCATTGCTTGGATGTATTTCTGAAGAAACCTCTGAGACTTGATTGTAGGAAATCAGGGGAGCAGTTAGAAGACAATTGGAAATAAGATAGTGAAAGAAGAGCAAAATGACCTGAAAATGAGGACTTTACAATTTTAATTTGACCAGTGAAAGTGGATTTGCTGTTTTTCTTTCGGCTATTGTCTGTGGTCCCACGTTGGACAGTCTGCTGCTCAAAGCGATCACAGCTCTCAGGAAGGCCACTGTTTCAGTAGCTGGAACCGGAAGTCTAGAGTAGAGTTGGGTAAAGAAAGACAGTGACTTAACTCATGTAAATGGCATCTTCTGGGAACTTACAACTTAAGAGATCCTTCTTCCACCTCCGAATATCTTCCGTGAGACACACTGGGGACTTCATCACTGCCATTAGATCTCATAGTGTTACCTGGTCACGTTTCTCGTTCCGCCTGCCTCTAGTTTACTCTAGTTTCTCTTCTGCTTTCAAGGCTCCAGACCCAGTTCCTGGACCTGCCCTGGAAAAGAAGTATCCGGTAGAGATGAGCTCACTGCAGTTACTTAATTAAAAATTTGTAAGCTGCAAAAATGGCAATGGGCCAACCAAGAACAGCTACAATTTGAATTTTTCTATTTCCAGGTATGCTAAAGTCCACGGCACCAGTCAAGCTTAGCCTGTGTAACTGCCTTACTGTGACATCTATAATAACCAAAACTTTACTTTCAAAATCTGTGGTCTTCTTGCTTTCAAGTATAGTAACATTCCTAACATCTAGGTAACATGCAGCTACTCTTGACTTTAACTTACTTTTGCCTGAATATTTCTGATTTAACTTGTTTGCTAGTAGTAGCAAACTAATACAAAGACAACTTAGGAAAAATAAATTGGAAATACTATTGAGTTAGACCCTGTAAATGTGCAAAAACTACTCTGGTCTTCAATGAAAAGTAACCATTATCGACAGCAAAACTGTCTTCCTTTAAGAGGTTCACACAGAGTCTGAGTAGTACGTGGAGTTAAATAAGGGAAACTAGTTCTCTCAACCATTCCACGCAATGCGTGCCTTCGCGTAGAGTCGGTGTTTTCTTCAGCAGTTGGAAGCAGAACCAAATAATGTATTATATAGTACTTCTACATAAAGAGGTTAATTTTAAATGTAAGTGTGTAACTAATATTTGCTGTAATGATACTTGATTATTCAAAATAAATCCAATAAGAAAGTCATAAGTAGATTAAATTGTCCTGGAATAT
Source organism: Panthera uncia (assembly GCF_023721935.1). Classification (NCBI taxonomy): domain Eukaryota; kingdom Metazoa; phylum Chordata; class Mammalia; order Carnivora; family Felidae; genus Panthera; species Panthera uncia. The sequence continues at coordinate 102,775,220 of NW_026057580.1, forward strand.
AACAACAAAAACAAAAACACGTTTCCTGGTGCTTAAGATTTTAATGGATGAAAACTACTTATGAAGGATTCGAGGGCTGAGGTCAGTTAGCTTTTAGGGGCATTTATTGCTTTTACCAATTTGTATAGATTTAGAAACTGGATTAATCCATGAAAGGTGATTTTATTTACTGAATGGGCAGATAACCATACTTATCTTTTGTTTTTAAAGTTCAGTTCAGAAGAATTGATCAGAGAAATTTTATGTCCCAACTGTGATTTTAAAGGATGATTCTAATATCCTAGCTTCTGCTTCAGAAATTCTCTCCTCCACTGTTAATGTATAATGAATATGTCAGCCAGTGTAGTCAGCATTGGGTCCCTGATTATGTCCCACATGATTTGTTTGGTATTGAAAGGATTGACTCTCACTGAGTGTTGTATTAGGACCGGAAAGAGAGCTACTATCAGAGTTATTACAGGATCTTTACTGCCGATGGGTGAATTGGGGGAGAAATCGAAGAGAGAATTGCATTTGAATTTCAAGTCTTGTTTGTTATCACTGGGAGGCTGTTAGTAATGGTGAAATTTTTCTACATTACTGAATGCAAGTTTTGTGTAAAACACTGTACTAGGCCCAAAGGGATGTGCAAATGAATAAACTTTGCTTTCGGTGAGCTCACAGACAAGTAATACCAAAGGAAGTACTATAATAGGAGTGCTAACAGTATACGGGAGAGGACCAGATAGAATCAACTTTGTGGGGAAGGTAACATTTCTACTAAGCCTTGAGGGATAGATAAAAGTCTTTGGAGAGAATGGCAAGAATCTAGAAATCTTAGAAATCTAAGTTATGGAAATGGAAGTAGATAGGGGCACCTGAGTGGCTCAGTCGGTTAAGCTTCCGACTTCGGCTCAGGTCATGATCTCACAGTTGGTGAGTTCGAGCCCCACATCAGGCTTGCTGCCATCAGCACAAAGCCCTCTTCAGATCCTCTGTCCCCCTCTCTCTGCCTTTCCCCCACTTGCACTCTTTCAAAAATAAGTAAACATTTTAAATGTTATTTACTTCTTTAAGAAGTTAAAAAAAAAAATTTTTTTTTAAGTGTATAACATGTTCTAGAAATTGTGAGCAGCCCAGTGTGCCTAGAGAACAGTGGAGTACAGGATGTGATAGAAGATGGAGCTGTGTCATACTTTTGAATGTCAGGTGAAAGATTTTGGACTTAATTCAGTAGCAGGGAATGGGTATCCACTGAAGATTTCTTAGCCTTGGTGCACTTAAGTCCGTGAGTCTTTTGAAAAGCTAACTGTATTAGAGTAATTGTCTTGATGAAGTTAGATTTTAGCAGTAGTGGTACCTCATTAAGGACATTTATTGTTATATGTGCCAAACGTGTGAAGAGTTTTTCCTGCAGTTTCTCATTTAATCCTTACTACAGGAATGTGCGAAGTAACTGAAATGACACACGTTAGGCATTTAGCATAGGACCTGGCCCATAATAATGGTGAACCAGTAATGCTGAACCATAGCGTTTACACTGTAAACTTAGAGAAAAGTGTTCTTGTCCACCTTTATGTGTTACAACTTTCTATAAAAGTATTGTGTTTATTGAGGGACTCAGGCTTAAGATAGTAACATTAAACCTCTTTTTCTACAACCCCCTACCTCTTTTAAACAATTAAACCATCTCATTGGTGGATGAGTATTTCTTACTCCGTTTGAGAGTAGCTCAGCATTAGTTCACGTTGAGTTAGCCTTTGGTTGAAAATCAAAGGGACCTGGCTTTTTTGTTTTAACAGGACTGAGCATAGGGCTAGTCGTGCACCTAAACATATAGCCTGTATGTAACGTTTAAATCAAAATGTAACTGTAGATCTCATCTTGTCAAACATCTGGAAGATTGTTAATTGTTGTAGCTGTTAACTAGAACAGTAACAGTCTCAGCATAGATAACATAGGCTTTAAGTTATCTTAGAGTACATATAGTTGGCTAAGTATAGGTATTTTCAAATTATTCTACTCTTACTCTCCTGCTCAGGTATCAGAATACAAATACTGATGGACCATATTCCATCCATGTAACCTTTTACCTGGCCTCGCTCCCTCTCCAAAATAAGTGTATATTCTTTCAGAGTCTTTCCTGTAGATACATACAAAATATCTTTTTAAAATACATCTTTGTATCCCTTTTTTAAATACACAGATTCTGCCTCTTACTTTTTTCAATCATTAAAATCTTCTCTTTCCATTTAATTATTTCGATATCTTATTCCACCAAAACACACACACACACACACACACACACACACACACACACAGCTACTTGGTATTCATTAGTGTTGCTATACAGTAATTTACTTATTCACTTCCCAGTAGCAGTTGTTTTTAGTAATACACACTAAGGAGGTGACTTTCTGCTCCTCTTGAAACACATGTGTTTGTCTCTAGATGAGATGCTCTAATTTATATAAAGAGACCTCTGGTTCTTTATTATCTGCAACAGACTTCATTCAGCCTGCCTCACAGCCGACTGCAGTCGCAGTGGGGGGTGACACCACAGTTGTGCACAGCTGGCCTTGCAGACTAACTTGGTGGGAAGTGTGTGTATAGATGTCTCAGTGTCTCTCTCCATGATGCTCCTCAGTTAAAAGGAATATAACAGCTGTCCTCTGTGCCTCACATGTGGGGAAGATAAGGTGAGATAATAGACATGTGCTGATAAGAAGTCCCAATATAAATCTGAATTCTGCTAGATTATAATCTTCTCAAAAGCAGGAACTATATTTTACTTATCTTTGCCTGGCTTGTAGTCTCAATGTTTATAGAGTGGATCCTAGAAATGAAGGTGAGCCAAAAAGTCGTTCAGGCCCGTAGAATTTTCGCAGATCTATTTTCTACATTATCTGGAATCTGTACATTTTTCACTGAAACTTTCCCACCTTTTCAAACTTCACTCATTTTTCTACTCTACTCAGCTGTAATTCTTCTAATTTATCGTGTTCTTTCGTGGCCTTTCCCTCAACACAAACAGTTGTCAGGGATATCCTTCCTGCGAGACCTTTATTATTCCTCTGTAATTCCTAAGCTCAAGCACGACATTCTTTGTGACATTTTTCCTGCCTTTCTTCAGTTCCTCAGTTTTAGGCACTTCTTCCCTTGACCTTCACTGCAGCTTGTACACCTGTAAATGGCACAGAGTACTTGTTGCTGTGTGCTGGGGCATAGTGGTAGGTCTTGTGGCAGGGCCTGGAGCTTCAGAGATAAATGACCTGAACGGAGAAAGTGAGAGGCATGTTTTTGCTGACTTGTGGGAGGCAGCATGCATGATGCAGAGAGCAGTGAAAATCTTCTGTGACGTGCCCCTCCTTACCCCACTTCTTCAGCCTCGTCTTTTGTCACGCTGTCTCCTTGTGAGTCTCACCCCCCGCAGGTCAGCATTAGCCAGCTCCTTACGGTTTCCTGAACTTGCCATGCTGCTTCACCCCGTTAGGTCTTTCCCTAGGCAACTACCTATGCCTGAGTTACTCTTTCCCTCTCGCCTGTCCAAGAGAACACATTTTATCTTCCAAGACCCAGCGTAGGTGTCCCCTTGTTTAATGAATCCTTTCCTTAAATCCTCCCCTTCTCCTAGAATTGGCTGGTCCCTCCTTCATTTCTGCTGTTTACTGCATATTATATCTGTATCCATTATTACATTTATTTGTTGAATGTTTGTTTTCCCCTACTAAAATGTAAATTAAAAAAAAATGTTTAATGTTTATTTATTTTTGAGAGAGGGAGATTGACAGAGTACGAGCAGGGGAGGGGCAGAAAAGGGGGGACAGAGGGTCTGAAGCAGGCTCCAGGCTCTGAGCTGTCAGCACAGAGCCTGATGCAGGGTTCAAACTCACGGACCATGAGATCATGATCTGAGCCAAAGTCAGAGGCTTAACCGACTGAGCCACCTAGGCACCCCTAAAATGTAAATTTCTTGAACATAAGCAACTGTGCTTTTATTAATTTTAATACTTTCAGCACCCACTATGGTGTAGAGTAAGTAGCAGGCACTCAACAAAGTTTGAGCTATAAATATATATATATATATATATATATATATATATATATAAAACTACATATGAAAAATGTACATATGAAAAAATATAAAAATGATAAATTAGAAAATGGGTTATGTCATAAATAAAAATGTTAAGTAGAAGATCACTTTAATATATTTTTACAGTTCAGATTTCCTACTTAGTTAGGAAAGCCTTTGCTGCAGATTTATGGATAGGTATTGGTAGGATGTGATTTCTGTTTATTTATTTGATTATGTTATACAACTAAAAATATTAAATTGAATATTCTCTAAGGGTGTCTAATTTAGAGATTTGTGAAATAGATTTGTATATAATAAATTTGCTGATAAAAGTTTCTGTATAGTTCTGAGATTATTCTTGACCATCTAATAGAAAATCCATTCACCATAACTATAACAAGACAAATAGCCAACTATATACAACAGTTTCACAGTGTTAGATTGAAACACTGGCACATACTAAACAAAATTACAACATGGTGTTGTATTTTAGAAACGATTCATTTAATATTGCCTTTCCAATTTTAACTTTGCTCTTTTGAATTCTCTGTGATTTCCTTTTAAGGTTCTGAATAATCTAGTAATGAAATATTTTATTTAAATGTTGGTCTTTACATATAGATTTGTATATATTTTCTCCATTAGCAGGCTTAGCAGTCTCTATTAACCACAGTTGTATTACCAATCAAGTGTATGTGTATAATTTTCAAATTGCCAATTTAACTTTTCGTTAGATAGTAAAACATTTTAGTAGTTATTACGAAAGCACTAATGGGGAGCCTGGGTGGCTCAGTCGGTTCAGCCCCCTGACTTCGGTTCAGGTCATGATCTCACAGTTGGTGGGTTCAAGCCCCATGTCAGGCTCTGTGCTGACAGCTCAGAGCCTGGAGCCTGCTTCAGATTATGTCTCCCTCTCTCTCTGCCCCTCCCCTGCTCATTCTCTCTCTCCTTCTCTCTCTCTACCCCCAAAATTAAATAAACATGAAAAAAATTAAAATTGAAGAAAAGACTAATTGTCCATTTACACTGTGTCTAACTCATGAACATAATCGACCTGTGCCCTGTGCTATAACACGCACACATGCATACATCTACCAGGCAGCCAGAAGTCCACTTTGGGGAGAAGTCAGCTGAGGGCCATGACATTCGAAGGAAGATGGGCAAAATTATATGAGATGAACAAAAAGAAAGCGTGGGGCCAAGTAAGTGATTAGAACTGCACAGGGATCAGTTGATAAAACTTCTCATAACTTTCTCTTAATCTGCATATAAAGATGCCATTTTAGATTAATATTTTAACCAGGTTATTATAATTTTCACATGCCACTGAGTTCATTGGTTCGTTCTAAATGTTGATGGTTGATACAAGATGCAAACTGGTACTTCCAAGTGCTTTCATTTTCTTTTATCCTCTCTTTTTCCCTTTTACCCATAATAGGAGCTTCTTGTCATATCATTTATTTATATCATGTTTTCTTTCCAAGATATTTATGCACAGGATGGATTATCCAAAAATTACAGGGAAAAGGGAGCACTGAAAAATAACTTTGTCTCCATCTTAAAGCCCTAATGTATTGGAAAAAAATAGTGAGATATGAATTGGAAAATACACACAAGGTAGTTAGTTATATAATATGTTTTGATGAATTATAACCATTCTGTCTTAGATTTATTGCACTTTTCTTGATCCTTAGAAAATGGTAGCACTCACCACAAAACCACAGTACATAAATTGCCAAGTGTGGCTGACTTGCACATTCCTTTAGAAGAACTTAAAACTGGTAAGACTTTTATCCATAAGGAATGGCCAACATTCATGGACTTGAGGCAATGTAGTAAATGAAAAAGTCGGGAAGTTTTCTTGCTTAGAGAAGGAAGTATAGATCATTATGTACTTCAGCCATTAGTGTTAACTTTTTCTTTTACAAAGTAAATTATTGCAGCGTTATGAAGTTGAGAAATCCATTTTCTGCTACCAGTCCCTTGCTCCTTTCAAGCTTTTAAATAACATAAAAGCTGAACATGATAGCTAACTTTATGTAGCATTTAGATGACTGATTTGGTATGTTTACTGTTACTTTTGCAAATAACTAGCTATCTATGTAAAGTGTTTCAGTATTACAATTCTTTCATGCTAAAATTTATGCTAAAGAGGGATTATGATTCTTATTTTTAGTCTTAAATAGTGATAGTATTTGAATTTTAGATTTTGATTACATGGCTACAATTCTTGCATTTTTTAACTCTTAGGAAAATAACTTGATATTATAGATTGGTGGAGGGTGGACGGGGGGTGGGGGGAGGGGGAAGGAGTTTGCTTTGCCTTAGTAAAGTTGTCATATCATGCTCCAAGAAATATAACTCCAATAATTTGCTGTTAAAATTTTTTTGAAAGTTTTTATGTTTAATTAATGACATTTGTAAATTCTTTTGAGGTTAATCAAATGTGAAGTGCATCAACTGTTACCTAACTGGCATTTGATGAGATACTTAGATAATGCATGAGTAAAGTAAAAGGTATTTAGAATAGTGTGTGTATGATTAGGCATGGAATAGATTTCTTTATTTTTAAGGTTTAATTCTGAAATCTTATTGGGGCTAAAGGTTTCAAAATTTGCTTTAACTTTAATTTTAAAAATTGTAGCACCATCCAGCTATTCTAACTGTATATCAATGCTTCGTTCTATGATACTCTTTAAGAATAACTCACTGCACAGTCTGGTAATGTCAGCCAATCCACAGAAAAGACACAAATTATAATCAGTTATAAGAAACTATTAACATCATTTTGACAACCAAATAGATAAGTTAAAACATTCTGCCTTCCCAGTAGTCATCCTGGGGAAGTTACTGTTCACAGTTGTTAAGGTCAGGGGGGCTTTGCAGTTCAGACAGTTCTGTTAAAATTTAACATCTGTGTTTCTAAAAATCACCATGCTATGCAAATCATGAAAAAGAAAAACCACAGGGTTTATGGAAAAAGTGGAGTTCCAGATACAACACTCAAAAACTTTATCAGAGAACATTTTAAAAAAGATAGGATCCTTAAAAAAATGACAGTATAGTTTTACCCATGTTAAATGACTAAGAAATGTGTACTCCTATAACGTACAAACAAATATGGTACTTTGAAAAAGATCTGCAGTTGGCTTATGGAAGTGAGCATAGATGTGGCAATTTGTTATCCTGAAGTGGTCAAAGAAGGGTTTTCTGAAATCAGAAGGAAAGTTGTAACACAAGATATGGCTAGGTGGGGCCGCATGCTGATACGGCCAGCTGAGGCGGCTGGCGGATGTTTGAGGTGTGTTACATTTTGTGTATTCACATGCAGCTTGTTTCATTTGAGCGTGGTTTTCCGCATCCAACTAGTATTTCTAGCTGGTAACTAACGCTCAAATTGTTCCCTATTATTTCAATTGCATTGGAACAAATTTGCAGTTTCAAAATAAGTACTAAGCAGCACCGACTTAAAGCTGAGGGTAAGGGAAACGCTTGTTTGGATAGATAGAGACCACTTTTTATACTAGTCTTCAAAATCCAAGCATTTTCTGGCACGCTGGCTCAGTCCGTAGAGCCTGCAACTCTTGATCTTGGGTCGTGAGTTCAAGCCCCACGTTGGGCATGGAGCCTACTTAATAAATAAAATTATTTAAAAAAATAAATCTAGGCATTTTCTGATATGTAGAGATTTATTGCAGCAAATATTTACTGAGCATCTACTACTTAGCACACACTTTCTAAGTATTTAGGACACAACAGTGAACAAGGTAGTCTTTCCACTTTGAGAATAACAGTACTTTTGTAAAGAATTTTGTTGTCAAGGGTCAGTTTTAAGAAGTAAAATTACACAGGTGAAAGGAGAAGTCTAGCAAGGAGTCTATTGGACAACAGGCTTTTCTCTAACCTCTGAAATTGTATACTTTCGCCAGATAATTTCATGGGGTCCTCTCCCACTCAAGATTACATTGTTTACAGAAAAAGTTATCATCTCTTAAGGTTATTAACCAGAACTAAATTTTAGGATGGTATATATGTTAGAATGGGAAGACCTCCTTACCTTCTTGTCTTATAAGCTAAAAGAGAATCCTAATGCAATTGAGAAGTAAATTTTAGTTTTATGTATTTCATTCCATTTCTTTCTGGTACTCAACATGAACTATAATTAAATGTGTTTCAGTAAAATTCAACCATGCAAGAATAGGGCAAAGATAAATGATAGTTTACATAATAATATTAAAACTTTAGTGTTCTTATATCTCAAGGCCTTTCTCATCTCCTGTAACTACCCCCCACCCAAACTCCTTCTTCCTAATCCTACTGTCCCTCCTTCTAGCCAGACAGATGACTGACTGTCTCCAGAATCTGCCTCAGATTTGGTTGTTTTGCTTCATACTTTTTTAACCTTTTTTAAAAATGTTAATTCCAGTTTCGTTGACATGCAGGTACATTAGTTTCAGGTGTACAATATAGTGGCTCAGCAGTTCTGCGCGTTACTTAGGCCTCCTCACAATAAGCGTATTTCACTCGTCCCTCCGCCCACCTTCCCTCCGGCAACCATCAGTTTGGTCTCTATAATTAAGAGTCTGGTTTTTGGTTTCTTTCTTTTTTCTTTGCCCGTTTTGTTTCTTAATTGAAACATATGAGTGAAATCATTTGGTGTTTGTCTTTCCCTAACTGACTTACTTCACTTAGTATTGTCCCTCTAGACCATCCATGTTGTTGCAAATGGCAAGATTTCATTCTTTTTTATGTTCTTAAACTTCGAAAGTAGCCATGATTCTATGGCCTCCCAGTCTCTCCCTCAGCCCAGAGAGCCCTTTAAACACATACAGCACAGTTAATACCACTTAGGTAGCACTCGTGTACAGCCTAGACCCATATAGCCTTACTCCCTCTGTGATACATCTATTTTGATGTTTTAAAGGTGCCCCAGACTCAGCATGTTCAAAACCAAACCCGTAATCTACCCCTTTGTTTTCTTGGGCCTGTTCTATCATTTGTAGATGGGACCACCATCCAGTTGAGCAGATCAGAAAGCAGTGTGGACACCTACTTCTTCACCCCAATATTTAATCCATCAACAAGTTCTATTCATTTTTCCTTCCTAAATATCCTTTCAGTTTTTCCTTTTACTCGGCCTCCATTGCTGTTTCTGTAGTTACAAGCTATTAACATTTGCCAGCTAGACTACAACAGTAGTTTTCAAACTGAGTTTCTCATATATTTTGCCCTTTTCTCCATTCTGTAGCTATTCTTCATACATACATGATTTTTTCATCATGTCCCCTTCCCTGCCTCTGAGCTTAAATCTTCAGTGACTTCCCATTACTCAGAAGATAAAACTCCCAAATTTTAATGACCTGCAAGACACATCATGACTTGGAGCCTACCTTCTTCTTGCTCTCTGCTCTCTACAACTTTTCCTTATGCACAGTGCTCCTTCCTGATCCTTTTTTGAATGTGAAAGAGACGAAACCAATGTGATAGCAACAGGTTAGGCTGAGGTGGCAGCAGGAAGCAGACAGAAGGTAAAATAGTGCACAAGTTCGAATAGCTACCTAAATTACAAACTGTGTTGATGTGCCTCTAATCCAAGAATTTCTGTGACCTGGAGAGCAAGGGCATTGACTAGTACTTGTATCTGCACGTTCTAGGCACTCCTTAAGTGTGTGGGTCGTGGCTAATTAGACTAAATGATTGTCTGGTTTTCAATATTCTGTGTATCCAGTTGCCTCATAAATACCCATAGTTAGCTGCGTTATAGTTCATACAGAATCTAACATTGGTTTGTTTCAATAATGTGCTTAGTTGTAAAATTTATTTACTCACCACCAAAGGCTACGTTAAAAATAGTTATCTCGCTTTGTTCTTAAGGTTTGCTTTTGCTGGATATAGAAAGTGGGTTGATGTTTTTTCTTTCAACACTTCAATTATGTCATTTGACTATTTTCTGGCGTCCACAGTTTCTGATGACAAGTCAGCATTATTAGAATTGTTCCCCTTTGTGTCATTTCTTTCGCTGCTTTCAACATTTTCTTTGTCTTTGATTTTTAGCAGTTTGACACTTATACCTGTGTGTGGTCTTCCTTGGCTTTTCCTGTTTAAGCTTTGAGCCTAACCTGTTTAGGCTTTGATATTCTTAAGTAAGATCTTTTTTGCTGCTGCTGCTGCTGCTGCTGCTGCTGCTGCTGCTGCTGTTGCTGTTGTTGTTGTTGTTGTTGTTGTTTAAAACAAGCTCTGGCCAGTTTTATTAAAGACAACTTCTGCATACTTTTCACCAGTCTGTTCTAACAGGCTTCTAGTGATATCAGAATCACCTGGGTCAGGGCATCCTGTGCAGAATTTTCCACATGCTGTGCCCAATTCAGTAGTATTGCCACTGCAGAGACGGACATGAGCTTTGGCCAATGTGACATAGTACTGTTTCAGATTTCTTCAAGGCTGGGCAGCTGTTGGCCAATTGGCTAGTTTTGCCTTGCCTTGTCTGGTCATTTTTAGAGTCTTCTCCAACCCCAGCAAGGACTTCCCACTTTTCATGAGGAGTTGGAGCCTAGAGTTGATGGACTCCAGCCATCATCTTCTGGATGGTGTTGCAGCCACCATCTTCTGCCTGCTGTGTGGGATGACCCCTGACCAATAGCAGCCACACATGTCTGAGAAGGTGACCAAAGTCTTAACTAACTTGGGGAAATCTTTAGCCACTACTCTTCAAATAGTTTTTTCTACCCCATTCTCTCTCCTTTATCCTTCTGGATCTCCAGTTACAAGTACCTTAGACTTTTTGATATTTACCCTTAGGTTCTCTTCCTACCCTCACCTACCTGACCCCACCCCACCCTCAGTCATTTTTTTATTCTCCATCCCTTGGGTGTGAATAATTTCTATTGCTTTGTCTTCGAGTTTACCGACTATTCTGTCATTTCCAATATATGGGGAATCCACCCAGTGAATTTATCTCAGACATTTATTTTTCACTTTTTGAAGTTATGTTTGGTTCTGTTTTTTAAAAGAATATAGTTTCTGGCTTTTTGGTTTTTTGGGGTTTCAGGGGAGTGGTTTTTTGCTGAAATCCAAGCATGTGTGTCCTTACATCTTTAAGCATAGTTAAAATAGCTGCTTTAAAATCCTTATGTGCTAATTCTAGCACCTGGGTCATCTTGGGCTTGGTCTCCCTTGGTTGCCCTTTCTCTTGAGTATGGGTCAGTTTTTCCTGTTTCTTATGAATGGCATGTAGAGACTCTGGATTCTATTGTGTGCCTTCAGTAGTGAGTATTGATGTTTGGTTGGTTTCCTTCCTTGCTTGCTTGCTTTAGGAGGCAGTTAACTTGGCTGAACTCCCAGCTTCAAACTCTGAAATCTCAGTTATTTTAGCTTTGGCTGGGCTGCTTGGAATCTCACATGTGTGTAGTTTGGGGATCAGAGATGTGTGCAGAATTTATACATAGGATTTGGTGCTTCTCTCCTTGCTGTGATTTACTTACTAGGTTTTCAGCTGTTGTGGGTATGCCAGAGTCTACCCTTTGGTTCATTAAGCTGGTACGGCTGTAGGTTTTCTGTCTAGGTTTTAGCCACCCGAACCAGCCGAGGCCTGCTCTCTGGCTAAACGCCACTAAAAAAAATGGAAAATCACCCCATGCTGTTAACCTTCTAAGTACTGACTCCTTCTCCTCCCCACCATCTCTATTACTGGTTATGCCTTCTGCTTTCATGTAGTTGTTTTTATACTCTGTCTAGTGTTTATAGTGTTTATGAAAGAAATGATCTAGTAGGAGCCATTCAGCCATTACAGGAAATGAAATCCCTGAAACACAGTTGTACATATGAAAAATTTTGTTGTTTGTGTACTTGATGGTCTTTATTAGAAAAGCAAGTGTGATAAGATTTTTTCAAAGAATTTGGGAACTTTATGTTTTAATAATGGGATAAGTTGAAATTTATTTTCATGATTCATCCTCTTCTAATAAAGGTGGTCCTGAATTAGACTGAAAATTCATTTATTTGCCTCTCCCTCAAATTGTGCAAAAATTTCCAAATCTAGATCATTTGAAAAGTGTTTTAGAAGCAAAGTAATGTGAAGAAACCATACAGTAAAACTTTCATTTCATGCAGCAAATGTTGCATGTTTGACCTAGGTCCTGAGGTGGGTATAGCAGTGAATTTCAAAGTTCTTGATCCTGTGGAGTTACCATTTTGCAGATAGATGGAAAATAAATAAATAAATAAATATCAGGTATTGACACGCTATGAAGAAAAGTAGGGTGTGAGGATGTGAGGAGGAGACTTGTGGCTTTATTCTTGAGAGATTGGGCAAGGAAGCTACTGTCTCTGAGGAAGTGACATTCCAGCAGAGATGTTAATGAATTAAGAAAGGGGGCCATGCAAGTATCTGAGGGTAAAATGTTCCAGGCAGAAGGAGCAGTGGTGCAAAAACCATAAGGGAGGAAAGAGTGGCTTTTTTGAGAACTAACCAGAACCGAGGGGGCTAGAATGGTAGAAGGTGAAGTCTGAGGGGTGGTAGTTAGCCACGGGCCTCGTGTTGTAGGACTGAGCAGGGGATTTTGCTCTGGTTTTCTTTTCATAAAGATCCCTCGATAGAATGAGGGGCAGAGGGGGAACAGAAAATGAAGGCAAGGGACGAAACAGTAAGAGACCTTTGCAGTGGCAGTCTGTGTGAATTACAGTGGTGGCTTGGACAAGAGCAGTAACAGAGGTGGGAGAAAGTGGTCAGATTCAGAATATTATTTTACAGATCCAGCCAACAAGACTTGATGATGGATTAGATCTGGGATCTGAAAGAAGGATCAACTGGATGAATGATGGCACCATTTACTGAGATGAAAAAGACTGCGAAAGGATTGGCTTGAAAGGGGGGAAATTAAGAGTTTCCTTTTGGACATAGTAAGTTTGAAGTGAGTTTTAGATGTCCAGAAGGAGATGTCAGGCAGGTAATTGGCTAGATTAGTGTGGAACTCAAGGGAGAGCGCTCCCTTGACATTGGAGATACAAATGCCTCTGTTTAAAGCGGTAAATTTGGATGAAATTACACTGCGGAGGAGTGTAGGTTTAGTTGAAAAGAAACCCTAGATCGAACTCCATTGTCCACCAACATCTAGATGTGCAGGAAAGGAAGAGGATCTGACAAAACTGAGAAGGAGCTGCCAGCAGGTAGGAGAAAAACCAGAAGAGTAGAAACCTCAGAAGCCAAGTGAGGAACTTGTTCAAAGGAGGAGATTGGTTGACTGGGTCCTCAGCTGTGGTTAGCTGAGGACTGGGGACTGCTTAAGAGGTCTGACAGCCTGAAGGCCTGCGGCAGCTTTGAGAAGTATAGTTTCAGTGGAGAAAAACTGCGAAAGCCTGATTGTGTAGGCTAAAAGAGATTAGGAGGGAGAAAGGGAAGACTTAGGTACAAACAACCCTTCCTTTCCAGGAGTTTTAGCCCGGAAGAGGGAAGGGGCAGAGAAATGAGCTGATGGCTGGAGTGAAGTCAAGGGAGGCTAGCTCAAGTTGAGCAGTGTTGTAGCTCATTTATCACCCCTTAAGCTATTTTAAAATACCATTTACTAATTTTCAGTACTCCTCTTTTCTCCTATAACCCATTGTAATTTTTACCTGTGTGACATAACTAAGCTGAAATCACATAGACGAAACAATTAAGGAATTTAATTAAATGATAATAAAAAGCTAAAAGGCTTTACTATGCATGATGTCTATATATTCTGTGGAAGACTCAGAAGTTCTACCATAACTAAATTTAATAAAAAATATTTTAATATCTACTGTTATGCTGAACAGTGCTTACACAGTGCTAGCTACATGAAGGGAACAAAAGAGACCTAATTCCTATATTGATGGAGTTTATAGGTTTGTATTTTTTAAGCTTATGTTAGTTAGCAAGGTTAAATGAGAAATACAACAGATAAGAAACCCGTTTCAAAGAGATTGTCTTATTGTTAAATTTATCATAAAATGACATGATCACACAAATAGCATTATATCTAAATATTTTCATGTTATTTAGGTTTAATATACTTACGTACTATTTATATGCCAAAAGGGCTTTCAAAATTAAACGTGGTTTCCATTAGGAATAAAAAAACAAGGTAGGTAGTTCTCAACTTCGGCCACACCTTAGAATTACTTGGGGAAGTGTTAGAAGTCCATATGCCCAGGCCACTCCCCAACCAATTAAATCCAGACCTTTGGGGGTGAGCCTCAAGTAATAGTATATTTCAAAATACTGATTTTATTAAAACAGAGGGAGTAAAATGCCACTGATCCCCTGAGAATGAATTCATTACACATTTAAGGATTAAGTATATCTGGAAATTAAGAAAATGTATTGGGTTATATAGCTCATTATTAGACAAAGCATGCAAAGTCATTTTTAAAGTTTGGTTTAGAACCAAACTTTATCAGGTTCCAAACTTTAAAAATTTTGAGTAAATAAGATAACTCACCTCAGATTCTCTTCTAATTATTAAGAAAAATGTCAGTAATGTTACTCATTTTCCCCGTTTAGAAGAATGAGGGAAGACATCCTTGACAGTAATTTCTTAAATGCCTTTTGGCACAGCCATTATAAGGCATACAAATAGGGATTAAACAATCTAAAAGTTTGACATCAGGAGTTATAAATTGAAAAGATAGTATAACTACATGGAAAACATTGTAGGACTAAATAATATTTTGATAACTTATATTAAATGTTAGGAACTAAAGCACGTGCCCTGTGTATTGAAATTTTAAATCCACAACAATATTCATTCTCTAATCAGTTCTCATTAAAATTTTTTTCTTTCTTTCACAGAAAATGCTTGGACAGAAGAGATGAGTACTATTTCCACTAAGGCCTAGAATTGCCTACTGTACAAATAGTCCTGATCAGGCAATATACGAATGGCCCAAGGAAGCCACCAAATTGATTTTCAGGTTTTACATGACCTGCGACAAAAATTCCCTGAAGTACCTGAAGTTGTTGTATCCAGGTGCATGTTACAGGTCAGTGTGCAATGATTTCTGCATTCATTCATACAAACCTGGGTTGTTGTTTTTTTTAATTAGAAGAAAACTCTTATCTTCCTGTTGGCACTCGTGTGCTCTGATGAAAAGAAATGAACTTTGGTGTCTGATAGCCGTGTGGCCTTTAACAAGGTGTTTAGGCCCTTTGGAATACAGGTAGTACCTACCTTGTGAAGTAGATGTGAGGACAAAATGAGAGCCCAGTATAAAGCCCTGATACGTGGTCCATACTTACTCTGAGCTCGCTTCACTTTTCCCCTGCACTTTTTAAAAATTCCAGATCTTCATATGAGAGTCAGGAAATCATTAAATAAGGAGTCAGGAAACTTGGGTTCTGATCCTAAATGAGCCCCCCAAGCGTATTTGGCAAGTAATATGCCTTCTTTATACTTTAGTTTGCTTGTCTGTAAAATGAAGGAATTTGACTTCAACAATGCCTCAGGTTCCAATTTTAAAGACAAAAGTTTGTTTTTAATATTTTTTAATTTAATCTGTAGGTTTTCCAGTTGTCACTAACCATCTAATAAATGTTTGCATTTTTCTTGCGTGTACAATCTTAGAAATCCATAATTCTAAATATTTGGTGGTAGGTGTGCCTTCTCATTTGATTAAACTGGAAATCTCTCCATCAAAAACTGCTTTTCCAAGCTTGTTAAAAATAGAGATATAAAAAAGTAATTTGGGCTCAGACATACTTTCTCGATAAATTAATTTAAAAGTTTGAAATTGTATGAAATTTTTACAGGCTCGATATCTGCTTGATAAAGTGACTACATTTTGTTCATACTCCTCTGTCACCTTTTATCTGTACATTTAATTGCTCTACCTGCCTGTAGCCTAATCCAGTTTTGGCCTCTCCGGTCCTCCTTATTACTTCTGCCAATGTGTCTTTCTAAGTGCAGATTTTGTCATGTTTTTACCTGCTTAAAAACCTCATGATTGTTTTTTCATACCCTTCAGAATAAAGTTCATATATTGCGAAGAGGGCATACCAGGCCTGTGATCTGGAATCCTGCCTTCTTCTGCAGCCTGGTCTCTTGCCCAGTCCTTCCTCCTCACACCCTATGCTGCAGACGTCCTCAGCTGATTGGAATTCTCTGAACATGCCTCGCTCTTTCTATAATATAGTGTTTAAGAGCATATGTTTTGAGTTAATAATACTGTATTGTATACTTGAAATCTGCAAAAAGAGTGGATCTCAAGTGTTCTCACCACCACTAAAAAAATGCACAGAGACAGAGACAATGTGAAGTGGTGAATGTGTTGATTAACTTGATTGTGGTAATCATTTCACAACGTATAACTATATTAAATCATAACATTGTACACCTTTTTAAAAATCACATTGTACAACCTTAATATATACAGTTTTCATTTATCAATCATACCTTAGTAAAATTGGGGGAAAATAAATAAATAAATAAATAATAAAATTTTTAAATAAATAATAAAAAAATAACATATGTTTGGGGTGATAAACAGATTTGAGTTCAAGTTTTGACAGTTACTAACAGTAATTTAATTAACCTCTCTGGCCCTCATTTTCCTAACTGTACAATGGGAATAAAAAACTTCACAGTGAATTAAATATGATAAAGAGGGAGCCTGGGTGGCTCGGTCGGTTAAGCGTCTGACTTCGGCTCAGGTCATGATCTCACGGTCCGTGAGTTCAAGCCCCGCGTCAGGCTCTGTGCTGACAGCTCAGAGCCTGGAGCCTGTTTCAGATTCTGTGTCTCCCTCTCTCTCTGCCCCTCCCCTGTTCATGCTCTGTCTCTCTCTGTCTCAAAAATAAACGTTAAAAAAAAAAAAAAATTAAAAAAAAAATATGATAAAGAAAGTAAAACCACTGGTAGGATAGCTGAATCATAGGAAGTGCTTAATAAATTTTGGCAGCCATTACTAATAACAATAATAATAGTAGAAGACCTATAATAAATATTTGGTGAATGAATCAGTAGTCCGCATTCATTGATATAATACGTAAAAGAAAAAAAGGAAAAGGAAAAAAAAGTACCAAGAGTAGAGTCAGAAGTTAAAGAAAGTATGGGGAGGAGCAGAGATAGTGGGGTGTGTTTCCCCCTAGAATCCAGGTACCTCTTTCTAACTTTTCAAATGGATTTTTGTAATAAAATAACCCTATACTGAGATAATAAAATAACCCTATGCTGAAAGAGTTCAATAAGTCATTGAAAAATAGAAAAATAATACAATTTCTTCAATAAAATGTTACAAGACTTGATATGAAAGAACTGCCAATTTTTTAAAAATGTAGCCAGTAAGCATGTATTCAACTTTACCAAAAAATAGAAAATAAATGATTTTGAATTCCTTTTAGGGGCCCAGTAGTAACACTTTTACCATGTTAATCTGGTTTCACAAAGCAAACTGCCCAAAGGCAAGCTTCCTAACACCTAATGATAACTGAAATGAAATCGGTTTTGCTTGCAAATTACCCATGTGACAGATCACATTCTTCTAAATTGAGTTGATGATCATTCCGGGCATCCAAATAATGTAATTTGTATGTGCTAGAACAAGAAATGTTAAAAGAAAGGGATGGGGAGAGCTCCTCTGAAAGCACAGCTAGGGTGCACATCTTCCCAAATTTGGGGAGATATTTTTAAACTGTAAAAGTAAATTTAGCTACCTCTAAATGTACTTCTAAACACCTCTTATTTGATAACAGCCTCTTCTTTTGGGAGCTGCTGTCCCTTTCCCAATTGGGTAGGCTTCTGTCCTTCCTCTGGAGGGAACCTCCCTGTAATAAATACACTGGTTCAGAACTTTCCTCGATAGAAAAAAACACGGTAAAGAAAATAGAAGAAATTAGTCGTCAAAGGATCATGCCATGCTGCCACTATGTTTACATGCTCTTAAACATCTTGCTTCTTCTTTTTTTTTTTTTATACTTATTTTTGAGAGAGAGACAGAGCACAAGTGGGGAAGGGACAGAGAGAGGGAGACACAGAATCCGAGGCAGGCTCCAGGCTCTGTGCTGTCAGCACAGAGACCGATGCGGGGCTCGAACCCACGAACCACGAGATCATGACCTGAGCCAAAGTCAGACACTCAACTGACTGAACCACCCAGGCACCCCAAACATCTTGCTTCTTAAGGACAGAAATATCTACTGTTCTTTTCTTGACTTTATTGACTGTTCAGATTCCTCTGTTTGGAACTACCTGTATCATTTCCTTGTGCTGTGGATTCTCTAAGATGACAATATTATCAGCAGGTATAATTCATATCTTTAAAATTTATATTTGTTAATTAAATATTAGAATGGTGTAAAAATACTGCATTGTTAACACCCTGACTTCCTTTTTTTAACTGAGTTTTTCAGTTCTCTTAAAATGACAATTGAATCTATAAGTTTAAAATTTGCTATTCTAACAGTAATGCATTAAGTAGTGTTTATTTAGTGTTTGTAAGACTTAATATTAAGTACCATACATATCCTTAGGTGAAGTCTTCTCAGGTGACCTCTGCCCATAGTCCTTATCCCTACACCTATCATTCTGTAGTCTGTTTGTGAACACATTAATTTCCTCTACCAGACCAGGAGATCCTTAGCAGTAATTGTATTTCTTTCTGTTTGCCTAAGGGAAGTTCAGTAAATTGGTTGAAGGAGTGAATGAATCAGTTAGAGAAGGATGATCACAGAGGATATTTTGACACTATCTGTAATCTCTGTGTCTATGTAAGAAGCTTGAGGAAAAATGAAAGAGGAACTGGAAATAATGAGTCAGACCTTTTTGTAGCTTTGAAGAGAATGCAGATTTGTATATATACAAAAAAGCAATGGTTTTCAACCTTTTAGAATCTTACCCCACACCTCTTGTTACACTTAAATGGAGTCCCACTAAAAGTAACTAGGGTGTCTTTGAGAAAATAGGTGATTCCTCTAGGGTAGGAAGTGTACAAGATGATCTTGGACATCTTGTCATATGACAAAACAAGCTATGAAAGGCTACTGGGTTCATGTCGTGTATACACATGGACCAACTTGAAGTCCTTTCCACCAGCCTAAAGATCAAATAAGAATGACCACAATCGATAAACATCAAAACATTAAAGATGCTGGAGTTTGTGATGATACTGAAAATAAATCTTAGTAACTTTTAGAGGTTGCTAGAACATCAATTCATTATTCTAAAAACCAGTAGAGAGAAAGAAATTATTTACTCTGTTTCTTCTGTGCAAAGAGTGCCAAATAGTCAAAGACAGCAAGTTCTTTGAGGAAGCATTGCAGCTAATACATGAAGAAGGAATCTTAGGAGCACCTGGGTGGCTCAGTCAGTTAAGCATCTGACTTTGGCTCAGGTCATGATCTCTTGAGTTCAAGCCTCCCGTCGGACTCTGTACTGACAGCTCAGAGCGTGCAGCCTGCTTCACGTTCTGTCTCCGCCTCTCTCTGCCTCTCTCCTGCTTGTGCCCTCTCTCTCTCTCTCTCAAAACTAAATATTTTTTAAAAATTTTTAAAAAAGGAATCTTACAGTTGAGATATCCCAAATATCAGCATTTTGCAACCCCTAATGAAATAAAGATTCTAAATAGCAATCATCAGTAACTGCTAGAAATCATTACCTGTATCAGGCTGATAATATCAGAATCTACCAATCAGCTTGAAGGTCATAAAGGGACAAGCGGACATTATTATGCCCCCTTTGTGATGCAGTAACAGACGCTATAGAGTCTTGCCAAAAATTTGTATATGAACCTGCTTATACTTAGAGTTACATTCACGATGAAATACAGGGGATATTGACATCACAGAGTGCACCCATCCAGTATAGATGGCAAATTCTATTGGACAAATGATTGTTTTTCAACAAACAAATGGCTAGAGAATTTTTTAAAGAGGGGAGGATTAATTATTATTAGAAATTTAAGAAGCATATCAGCCAAATTAAATATGTGGACCTTCCTTAGATCCTCCTTCAGGCTAACTAAAAAGACACTTATGACGCAGGATTTCAACACTATTTAGATATTAAGTGATATCAAGTATTGATTACTTTAAGGTGTGATAGTGACCTTGTGATTATGGTTAAGCCCCTATCTTATTTTATTTTATTTTATTTTATTTTATTTTATTTTATTTTATTTGAGTGTGTGTGTGCCTGCACATGTGGGGGAGGGGCAGAGGGAAAGAGCGCGAGAATCCCAAGCATTAGGGCTGCATCCCAGGACCCTGCGATCATGACATGAGTCTAAATCAAGAGACACTCAAACAAGTGAGCCACCCAGGCGGCCAAGTCCCTATTTTTAAAAGATACATATTGAAGTATTTACAGATGAAAGTGAAATAATGTCTGAGACTTGATCTAGCGTCGTGAGGGGAGTAGCTGGGGCATATACATTGGGTGAAAAAATTTTGATACTGTTAAAGATGGATGATGATATAGATGAGTTTATCGTATTTACTCTTTAGTTTTTAATGTTTTAATTTTTAATACATTTGATAAAAGGTACATTTCCTTTTATCCTGTTATGGCCTTATAAAAATCCCAAAGTATACTACTTGTCAGTGTTTTTCTGATAAGAAAGTGATGTCTGTAGAGGGTAAATAACCTAAGTGCATGTGAGTTATGACATAGCTGGGATTAGAACATATTAAATAATCAGATTTTATAAAGGATTGAAGGGATTTTTGAGAGCTCAAGAGAATTAAGGAAAAAGACTTTGTAAATAGGAGTATCTCTTTTAAAAAAGGAAGTGTGGGGATTGGATTTGGGGATGTTGGCAGAGAAGAGATGAGAAGATGGGGTCTTTGTGAGCTTTGGTTTAGTAGGGAGAATTTGCTAGGAACAGCAATAAAGGTAACTTGAAGCAAAAAGCACCATTTAGGTTTGGCAAAAGGTAAGGTCTAACTATAGTGAGTAATTGGTTGATAAAGATTGTGGTGTCTTTTTAAATTTTAGTTGAAAAACTGATGTATATCAATTCAGAGTTATGAGTAGGGTAAAAGAATTTTTACAGCATAAGAGATTTGAGCTTTCAGGGAGGAAATAAGTCAAGCCTTGCCCACTATATTTTGCATTACCTGTTCAAACTGTGGACTATCATTTCTTAACAAGACTTCAAGATGCCTTTTGTGGTTCAGTTTTCTCTAATAAGGTATTATCTCCTATCAAACCACCTGTAAACATTTTAACTTGGTTACTTACCTTTTTTGTGTCTAAAACTGACCTCTTTCTGTCAGGTTCCTAATCTTCCAACCCCTCTGAAGTCTCTTTCTCTCTTATAGACAAATTGTGTTGACTGTTTATTTGTAATCCTTCATAATTTGTGTCTACTGTCAGACAGTCCTTATTTCATGTCTTCCAGTGGTGGTCTTATCAAGAAGTTGCCCCTTTCCTTTTCATACGAGGTATCAACAGACCACCCTCCCAAAATACCCTGTGTCTGCACTTCTCTGTTCATTCACGTCCAGTGGCTCTCCCCACTGCCTATATCTAGTCCTAACTTTAGTGTGACTCATTTTTCAAAACCCTCAATTATAGGCATACCTTGGAAATATTAAGGGTGTAGTTCCAGACCACCACAATAAAGCAAATATCATAACCGAGCCAGTCAAGCGAATTTTGGGGGTTCCCAGTGCCATATAAAAATTATGTTTATACTGTAGTCTATTAATGCAGTAGCATGATGTCTAAAAAGAGAATGAGCATACCTTAATTAAAAAACACTTTGTTGCCAAAACGGCTAGCCATCATCTGAGCTTTCTGTGAGTCACAGTCTCTGCGCTGGTGGAAGATCTTGCCTTGATGTGGATGGCTGCTGACTGATCGGGGAGGTGGTTGCTAAAGGTTGTGGCAGTTTCTTAAAACAATGAAGTTTGCTACATCAGCTGACTCTTTCACAAATGATTGCTTTGTCGCACGCAAGGCTGTTTGATAGCATTTTACCCACAGTAGAACTTCTTTCAAAATTGAGTCCGTCACATCCTGCCACTGGTTTCTCAACTAAGTTTATATAATATTCCACATCATTTATTGTCATTTGAGCAATCTTCACAGCATCTTCACCAGCAGTAAATGCCACCTCAAAAAGACCACTTTTTTTCCTCATCTGTTAGTTTTAGCATGAGATGACCCATTTCAGTCACTTCTTCAGGCTCTGCTTCTTATTGTAGTTCTTTTGCTGTCCCCACTACATCTGCAGTGACTTCGTCCACTGAAGTCTTGAACCACCTCAAAGTTGTCAGTGAGGGCTGGAATCCACTTCTTTCTCACTTCTCTTAATGTTGGTATTTTGACCTCTCCCCATGAATTACAAATGTGTTTAATGGCATCTAGAATGGTGAATCGTGTCCAGAAAGTTTTCAATTTACTTTGCCCGGATCTATCAGAGGAATCACTGTCTGTGGCAGCTATAGCCTTACAAAACATATTTCTTAAATAATGAGACTTGAAGGTCAAAATGATTCCATAAGCCATGGGCTGTAGAGTGGGTATTATGTTAGCAGGCGTGAAAACAACATAAATCTCATTGTACATCTCCGTCAGAGCTCTTGGGTGACCAAGTGCATTGTCAGCAGTAATATTTCGAAAGGAATCTTTTTCTGAGCTGTAGGTCTCAACAATGGGCTCCAGATATTCAGTAAACCATTTTGTAACCAGATGTGCTGTCATCAAGGCTTTGTTCCCTTTTTAGAGCAAAAACAGAACAGATTTAGCATAATTGTTAAGGGCCCTAGGATTTGGGGAATAGTATATGAGCATTGGCTTCAACTTCAAGTCACTAGGAGGCGTTAGCCTCCTAACAAGAGAGTCAGCCTGGTTTTTGAAGCTTTGAAGCTGGGCATTGGCTTCTCCTCTATAGCTATGAAAGGCCTAGATGGCATCTCCTTCCAATAGAAGGCTGCTTCATCTACACTGAAAATTTGTTTAATGTATCCACCTTTGTTAATTGTCTTAGCTAGATCTTCTGTATAACTTGCAGCAGCTTCTGTATCAACCCTTGCTGCTTCACCTTGCACTTGATGTTATGGAGATGACTTTTTTCTTAAACTTCATAAACCAACCCCTTCCAGCTTTAGATTTTTCTTCATCTTCCTCACCTCTCTCAGCCTTCACAGAATTGAAGAGAGGTTAGGGCCTTGCTCTGGATTCAGCTTTGGCTCAAAGGAATGGTGAAGCTGGTTCCATCTTCTATCCAGACCACTACAGCCTTCTCATATCAGCAATAGGGCTATTTCGTTTTCTTATCATTAGTATGTTCGCTGGGCTAGCACTTTTAATTTCCTTCAAGAACTTTTCCTTTGCACTTACAACCTAGATTTCTGGCACAAGAGGCCTGTCTCGGCTTTCAACATGCCTTCCTCACTAAGCTTAATCAGTTCTAGCTTTTGATTTAAAGTGAGAGATGTGGGTGGCTCTTCCTTTCACTTGAACACTTAGAAGCCATCGTAGGATTATTAATTAGCATAATTTCAGTATCGTTGTGTCACAGGGAATAGGGAAGCCCAAGGATAGGGAGAGAGAGTAGTCGGAACATACAAATTTATCGGTTAAGTTCATCATCTTCTATGGATGTGGGTCGTGGCACATCCATAGAATTCGTGGCACCCCAAATCTATTATAATAGTAACATCAAAGATCACTGGATCACGGATTGCCATAACAAACATAATAGTATGGAAAGGTGTGAAATATCGCAACAGTTACCAAAATGTGACACAGAGACATTAAGTGACCAAATGCTGTTGGAAAAACAGTGCCAATACATTTGCTCAATGCAGGCTTGCCACAGACTTTGAATTTGTAAAAGAACAACAGTATCCGCAAAGCACAGAAGCACAGTAAAACGAGGTGTGCCTAATTTAATCTCAATCTCTTTTTTTTTTCTTAAAATCTTAAAATCTCCAATAAAACCTTTAGCTCCAACTAAGTCTGTTGAAATTACCTTGTTTAAAATATGCTTTTATTGATCACACTTACATCTGTCTTTACTCCTGCCATTCCCTTCACCTGGAATTCTTTGTTCCTATCCAAGTCGTGTATAAACGCATATCCTACTGTATATGAAACCCATCAGACTACATGTCCCTTAATAACAGTTCTTTGTACAGTAGCCTACAGTACTGACTCTGTCGAACTTCAAAACCACTTGGCACATACTCCTGTTTTAATAATGTTACCTTTTCATAAATCCATGGTTTGTCTCCCTAATCGAGTTCCAGAACTCTTCTAGGGAAAGTTTGGTTTTATAGGTCATTGAGTTTTTCCACAGGCTCAGACTACTGTGCATATTTGGGTGTTCAGTAAATATTTTTATGGATGATTTATGAGTAACGATTGGTCAGTCTCTTGAGGATTCTTTGGAAATAATCTGGTTGCTTTTTTGTTTTTGTTTTCATTTCTATGGAGTAGATTTGTATGGTACTGTCTAAAGGCAGAGATACGAACTCCATTACTCTAGGGCCTCCCTGGAACTTCCATTTCCTATATATGTGTGGGGTTTTTTTTACACAGGTTAAGAGGAAGCATGTAAGGAATTGAGATGACTTTGTTGTGAGTTTTAGGACTTTTTATATTTAAACACTCCATACGTGATTTTTTTAAAAGGTCATTAGTTTAAAACAATTGATACAGCATTTGAATGCAGGACATCTAATTAATATATAATACTCGAGTGGTAATGTTTTGTTCAACATTCAAATCGTGTTTTTAATTAGGTTATACTTTTACTGTATTTGCATGAATCCATTTTACTTACAAAACAGCTCCTAAAACAGAACCGTGACCTGGTTTGCTGTCAGCTATTGCTAGAGAGCTTTTCCATTATGTTAGCAGTGAGGATTTTTATAATTCCGTCATTTGCACCAAAAATAGTTCTTCTCAAATTAAAGATTCCAACAGATCTGTTAGAATTGTATTAGCTAGTCGCTAGTTAATCACGTAATATTTTAGTAGTGTTGAGCATGTGAGCATGAGCTTCTGGTTGTTAACATCAAGCTGTTTTTATTTTTGTTTTATAGAATAATAACAACCTGGATGCCTGCTGTGCAGTTCTCTCTCAGGAGAGTACAAGGTATCTTTATGGTGAGGGAGACTTGAACTTCTCGGATGACTCTGGAGTTTCTGGCCTACGCAATCACATGACTTCTCTCAACTTGGACTTGCAGTCGCAGAATGTTTACCACCATGGGAGAGAAGGACATCGAGTGAACGGAAGCAGGACTCTGACGCACAGCATTAGTGATGGACAACTTCCAGGTGGTCCGGCCAATAACGAGCTATTTCAGCAGGAGCCACAGACAGCACCAGCTCAAGCTCCTCAAGGCTTTAACGTTTTTGGAATGTCTAGTGCATCGGGTGCTTCAAATTCAGCACCACATCTTGGATTTCACTTAGGCAGCAAAGGAACATCTAGCCTTTCTCAGCAAACTCCCAGATTTAATCCCATTATGGTGACGTTAGCCCCAAACATCCAGACTGGTCGTAACACTCCTACATCTTTGCACATACATGGTGTACCTCCCCCTGTACTGAACAGTCCACAGGGAAATTCTATCTATATTAGGCCTTATATTACGACTCCTGGTGGTACAGCTCGACAGACACAACAGCATTCTGGCTGGGTATCTCAGTTTAATCCTATGAACCCTCAACAAGTCTATCAGCCTTCACAGCCTGGCCCCTGGACTCCTTATCCTGCGTCTAGTCCTATGTCACATACCTCAGCCCAGCAGCCAAACCAGCAAGGCCACCAGACCTCTCACGTCTACATGCCCATCAGTTCACCTACTACTCCACAGCCACCGACCATTCATTCATCTGGGAGCTCCCAGTCTTCTGCCCATAGCCAATACAACATTCAGAACATTTCGACAGGACCTCGAAAAAACCAGATCGAAATCAAACTTGAACCCCCACAAAGAAACAGCTCTTCAAAATTGCGTTCCTCTGGACCTCGAACCTCCAGCAGTTCCTCTTCGGTCAACAGCCAGACCTTAAATAGAAATCAGCCCACTGTTTACATAGCTGCCAGTCCCCCAAATACTGACGAGATGATGTCCCGTAGTCAACCTAAGGTCTACATTTCGGCCAATGCCGCCCCAGGAGATGAACAGATCATGAGGAATCAGCCCACCCTCTTCATATCCACAAACTCCGGAGCATCTGCCGCCTCCAGGAACATGTCTGGGCAAGTGAGCATGGGTCCTGCCTTTATTCACCACCACCCTCCCAAAAGCCGAGCAATAGGCAATAACTCGGCAACTTCTCCTCGAGTGGTGGTCACTCAACCCAATACAAAGTATACTTTCAAAATTACAGTTTCTCCTAATAAACCCCCTGCAGTTTCACCAGGGGTGGTGTCCCCTACCTTTGAACTTACAAACCTTCTAAACCATCCTGATCATTATGTAGAAACAGAGAATATTCAGCACCTCACGGACCCTACTTTAGCACATGTGGATAGAATAAGTGAAGCACGGAAGTTGAGTATGGGATCTGATGATGCTGCCTACACTCAAGGTAATAATACGGAAGGTGGGGTCACTTTCCATGGTGGGCTTATTGGTGTATATTGGATTTCACTGTAGACATGGCTGTCAGCATTATTACGGCATCTTTTAAGTGTTGCCCCAACTCATACTGTTTTTAAAACCTTTGAGAGTATTCATATGAGCTTTGAATTTCAGTTTTATTATTGTGTAAGTTACAGTTTGACTGATAGGGTTATCACAACTTCAGAACAATCCACTCTTATTTGTTTACTTTTTTTTTTTTTTTAATGCTTATTTTCTTACTTGAGAGAGAGAGAGTGCATACGGGGGAAGGGCAGAGAGAGAATTCCGAGCAAGCTCCACGCTGTCAGTGTAGAGCCCGACGCGGGACTCGAACTGACAAACCACCAGATCATGACCTGAACCTAAATCAAGAGTTGGATCCTTAACTGATTGAGCCACCCAGGCGCTCCTGGTCTGTTTACTTTCTTAATGTTTGCTTTTCAGGTAATTCTCTTCTCCGTGGTAATGCTTACCTGCCCTTTAAAATTTCTGCAAACACACATCTTAGTAAGAGATGAGTGAATTCATACAGTAAATCTGCCTTCTTCAACCAGGCGAATTCTCTACTTACTCTTAAGGCATTTTCATTTTTCTAATATGACGTTGTTCGTCTTATTTTATGTCAAAAGCTAACTTCTTCAAGTCCTAGAATAATTTAACTCAGAGATTTGATTTCTATTCTAGATATTTGTCTCTTTCAGTCACCCTTAATCATCCATGAACGCAGCCTTTCTTTTTATTTGGAATTGTGAATAAAAACATTAGTTTTCAATCTGTCTCTCTTGATTATCCTTTTCTGAAATAGACTAGTTGATATTGACATAATACTAAATGATATCTGTATTAGTTCAAGTAGAGATAATTTCTGTCATACATATTTTATTTGGTGCCTTAAGTTATGTAATCTTCAGTAGGAAACTGTTAAATTCATTCAGATAAGAAAGTGGAGGGTGTCTTCTTGACTATTGATGTAAATTTGTAGATTGGCTGCGAGTCCTTTAGAGTAACAACATGTCGTACCCATCTTTGTGTCCCCAGTGAATTGTTCCAAGTACTGTAGGCAGGAAAGTACTATATATATCATCACTCCCACGCAGCCACCTACTACCCCTAGTACCACTTGTCCTTTTAAAAATTCCTAAAAATAGGGGCACCTGGGTGGCTCAGTTGGTTAAGCTTGCGACTCTTGATTTCAGCTCAGGTCATGATCTCATGTTTTGTGAATTCAAACCACTAATCAGGCTCTGCACTGTCAGTGCAGAGCCTGTTTGGGATACTCTCCCTCTGTCTCTGTCTCTGTCTCTCTCTCTCTCTCTCTCAATAAATAAACTTAAAAAATTTTCTAAAAATAATGATTTCACTGCTGAGTTTCTCAGAAGATCTGATTGTTTTGGCTTATTTTATGTTTCAAGCAATTAGATTCTTGTGATTTTCAACTCAAGCTGGACTGTGGTATTTTCAGATTCCATAAACACCTGTGCAGCTTTCAAATTAAGATGCCCAGGTCTTAACCCAAACTTGCTCAGTTAGAATCTCTGAATGGTGAAGCCTAGTGTACATGTGTGTTTTAAAAGGTCTGTGGGTGATTCCAATTGCACTAAAAATTGTGCTAAAACTTCTGTTTGTTTTCCATATATCTGTGACTAAATTGGACCCAGTTTATTTATTTATTTATTTTTATTGTTTACTTTTTGAGAGACAGAGAGAGACAGAGGAGGGGCAGAAAGAGAGAGGGAGACACAGAATCCAAAGCAGGCTCCAGGCTCTGAGCTGCCAGCACAGAGCCCGATGCAGGACTTGAACTCAGGAACCATGAGATCATGACCTGAACCAAAGTCAGATGCTTAACTGACTGAGCCACCCAGGTGCCCCAAACTGGAACCATTTTTGTTTGGTTTCAGTGGTATATGAATTTTAATATACCACTATTTATTCCACTGATATTTAATTCTTACTCTTCTCCCAAAGTCCTCCCTTCTCCTTCTCTCCTTCCATCAAAATAGCAGACTTCCTGTATTCATATAGTTTGCTATTTCTTAAATGGAGAATAAATTGTTGTATGAAGATGATTTGGTAAAGGGAATTTTCAATTGAAATAGACATGATGATCACATTTAACTGGATTGTGAATATAAAGTGTTGCTTAAACTTGCTGTCTCCCAGTTTTTCTCATTGTCTTTGGAATCTACTCTAGTCAGGATTTTTTCCACTATAGTCAGCTCTTGTTAAGGTCATGAGTGACAGCATTGTTACAAAACCTATCTGTCTCCTTTCAGCCCTCATCTTCCTTGATGTGTGTACAGCCGCATTTACCAGTGAAACACCCTCTTCACAGTGAAACATTTTATTCATTTGACTTCTAGGATACTATACAATTTCCACCTTCCTTTTTATTCTTTGCTCGTCCTCCTTCCCTCATCTCTCATCTCTTCATCCTTCCACTTCTCAAAGAAGTGGGATCAATGCCTCAAAGCTTAATCCTTGGGCCCCTTCTCTTTTCTGTCTGTACCATTCCTTAGGTGATTCATTCAGCCTTATGACTCTATAAATACTATGTGCTGATGATTGCCTAATTCATAACCTACACTTAATCCCGAATTTTAAGCCAGTTTATTTAACTACTTATTTAACATCTCCATTTGAATGTTTACTGGCCGTCTCAAGTTTTCCGTGTCTGAAATACCTTCTGATATTCCCTGCAGCTTACTCTCCCTGTAATCACTTTTCCCATCTCAGTTCATGGCAATTTAATTTTTTTTTTTTAATTAGGCCAGAAACTTCAGAAACACCCTTGACACCTTCTTTTTTCGTATTTCACATCTAATCTGAAAATCTATCAACTCTAACCTTCAAGGCGTATCAAGAATTCTCTCTTCTTACCACCCCATTATTATCATCCTGGTCTGAGCCACCATCATCTCAAGTGGATTATTGCAGTAGCCAACCTGCTTTCACTCTTGCTTCCTTATGGTCTTCTTTCAGCTCAGCAGCCAGACAGATGCTGTTAAAAAACGTAAGTCAGATTATATCACTCTTCTGCATATGATGGCTATTTCATTCAGAGTAAAAGCTATGAAGCCTTATGTGATCCACTGCCCATCGCTCATCTCTTTTCCTTCTGCTTACCACTTCCAGTCCTACTGGCCTTCTTGCCAATGGCCTTCCTTAAACAACGGAAGGGATGCCTTAGGATCTTTGTACTTGCTGTTCTCTGTCTGAAATTCTCTTCTCCCAGAATCCAGTTAATTCCCTTTGGATCTTTACTCAGATGTCACCTTTTCAGTGAAATTATCCCTGGTCTCCCTGTCTAAATCTCCATGCCAGCATTTCCCATCTTTCCATCCTTGCTTATTTTTGCTCAGAGAGGGGAAAATGAATAATCTAATAGTAAGATACATAACAACTAATAAATACCTGCTGAAAGCTTACTATGTGCTAGGCACTTTTCTGAATGCCCATTTATTTCCCACAACCAACTATAAAGCAGACACTAGTATTATTCCTGTTTTCAGATTAACATACTTAGAAACAGACAGGGTAAATACCTTGCCAAAGGACAAATGACAAGATTCTAACCTAGGAAATTGACAGTGGAGCCCACACTCTTAAACCACAGCACTGTAACCTCTTTCCACATTTTAAAAATAAACCCTCTGGATAGATGCTTCAAGTTTGTCTTGTAGCTTCACATAACCCCTGGTTCACCAGTGGGGGCGACATGTGCCCCAGTTTAAGAAGCGTGAAGCTAAAAGATCACTCAATAAAAATAAGTAAAACAAAAACAGGCAGCTATAGGGAAAGAAATCACAATATACAGATATAATTAGAAAAACGACTTGAAAAAATAAAGCAGTCCCCTGGAGAAAGAAGTATAGGCAGCACTAGACTTCTAAAGGCACCTAAACATTAAAGAAAAAAAAAAAAAAATGCTGATGAGTGAAGGCCCTGGTTTGAGAGCCCAGAGCCTACCCAAATAACAAATAGCAGGGTTCCACGGAATCCGCCGCTCAAATTACTTCTCTACCTTAACAGCCTTCAGACAGCTGAAACAACAGCACTCGCTTGCTTTGCACATATGTACATACACGTGGAATTTCATAACATTCGTGTGGCTGCGTATCCTTGTATTACCTGGTGCGTGCACACCGGACTGGTGGGAGTACCGTTCTGCAGCCCTTTCATCTTGTTTCTTTCTGTTTAGTGTGGAACTGCTGTTGACCTAGATTTATGCATCATCCAGTGACAAAATTCTTGATCTCGTGTTTCTTTGACTTGGTTCTATTCAAATCAAAAGATTATTCGGGACGCCTGGGTGGCTCAGTCGGTTAAGCGGCCGACTTCGGCTCAGGTCATGATCTCGCGGTCCGTGAGTTCGAGCCCCGCGTCCGGCTCTGTGCTGACAGCTCAGAGCCTGGAGCCTGTTTCAGATTCTGTGTCTCCCTCTCTCTCTCTGACCCTCCCCCGTTCATGCTCTGTCTCTCTCTGTCTCAAAAATAAACGTTAAAAAAAAAAAAAAGATTATTCTTTCCTGAAAATGTATCTTTTGTGAGGTTAACTTATACGTGTTTGATGCTCTACAGTTTATACAGCACTCACTATGGTACTTAATGCGGTGACCCGAATAATAGTGATCTTTAAGAAAAGACCTGAATTCTGATTTATGTGGCATGGGTAATAAAGAGAAAAGAAGTGTCTCTGCCTCCTGCAGTGAAATTGATCTCTCTAAAGCTCCTGGAACAGACTATTTCAGAATAGAAAGAGAAGTTGAGCCAAGTACCAGAGTTGTAGGAAAATATTTTTCTCAAGTTGAGGACGGAACATACATAAATAAATTTGGTACACTAAATGCATTCTTTTTCATTTGTATTTCATCTAACATTTAAAATCTAAAAATACTACAATAAAACATGTCAAAAATGAGAATTTATGTTTATAAAAGATACATTGATAAGCCCTCTGCTATCGAATGAGAAGAAAAAGGGATAAATTAATGAAACTTTCCCAGGTCCTGCTCATTTCATCACCCAAGTCTACCAACACCACTGCTAAAGGAATTAAATTACACTTGAGTCCTTATCAAAGTACTACAGGAACCAGAGACACAAATGAATGCCCAATAGAAAAGACAAATTCAGGCTAGAGAGAAATGCCCTTTTGAAGTCTGTGGATATAAAGAAGACTCCTATTCTATCTGCTAAGAACAAATGTTAAAGTAAAAATTGCTTGCCAGTAGTAAGGATACTGCCAGTAGTAAGTAGCCACAAGCTACTTTTTCCCCCTTGAGTCATACTGCCTGACTGTACCTAACTTCTGAAAAGTGCCAGTAAATATTTTATCATTCGCTGTATTCTGGGACTTTCTGGTGCCCTCTCGCATTCATAGATGTACGCTTTTAGTAATACTGGCAACTTCTTTAGGTGTGAAGAACAAACATTTTTTTGATTCAAACTAATTTACATTGTGGGGGATGGGAGGAAAGGCCTGCTTTCTATGTTTTGTTATAGCAGGCAGAGGCTCTTACCAGATTACCACTGGTGCCAAAAATGATGTCTTCTTCTCTTTTATTTCTGAAGAGCCTTGCATCAGGCTCTGTGCTCACAGCTCAGAGCCTGGAGCCTGCTTCAGATCCCCTCTCTCTGCCCCTCCCCCACTCACTCTCTGTCTGTCTGTCTCTCTCTCTCTCAAAAATAAGTAAACATTTTTTTAAATTTACATATATAAGGTTATAAACATTTTTAATGATTCCCTACTACTTTTTTCCCAATTATATTTATGGTCCTATCATACTGTTAAGCAGTAGCCTTGACTTTGAACCTGAAATACAAAAACAAATAAGGAAAATTACGAGATGAAATTTAGCTCCTTGGACTTTGTATGTCTCATTCCTTGTCCTTTTTTTTTAACCAGTGCTTCCCTCCAAATCACACTTTCTATTTAACAATATTCAATAAATATGCTAATCATGACAAAAATTGAGAGGGCTAAATATTCTTTTCAAGAGGAGATAAAATTTAAATTAGTTTTTAATCTGCCCTACTTCTCATAGGTTCTTCCCAGTCTCAAGACTTACTACCTTTCTTAATTTGAAATCTCAGGATTGGAAGAGACTTCAAAAGTCATTTAGAATTGTATAACTGTGTACAATTGTACAGAGGTCATCCAGCCCACTTGCCCAGTTAACACTTAGTCCTCACGATCCCTAGTCATTGTAAACCCATTGTGTACGTACTTCAATCCCTGAGGAGAGAGAAGCTGTCTCTCCCGAGGTAGCAAATCCCACTTTGCACAGTTCTGCCTTTTGGCAAGTTATTTCTTGTATTAAACTGGTCTCTTTAAAAAGTATTATGCAGTAACATATGCACATGATAAAAGAAATTTCAACCCCCCCCCCAAAAAAGGAAGATAGGATTACAATCTGTCTCCTTTCAACACCTGCCTGTGTCTCCCCCCCCAGCCCTCCCACCACTTAACTATCAGAGGTAACCTCCACTAACAGTCTTGATCCCCCTTCTCTCTGTAATCATACACATACACACACACACTTTTTGTAACGGGAACCCACTATACACATATGGCATACATAAATACACACATGTGGGATTTTATAATACATACATAACCTACCGTATGTAGGACATAAACATTGGAGAGGTACGCTTCACAGTTTTTGCTTAAGATCATTGCATTTCAGCCTGTACAAATCTCTTTCATTCTTTTAATATACTTTTTAAACATTTTTATTCATTTTAGTAGCTTTATTGAGATAGAGTTTATACCCATGAAATTCACTTACTTACGGTGTACAAACCAATGATTTTGGGCAGAGTCGTATGTACAACCATAGCCATAACCAATACTAAACATTTTTGTCACCTCAGAAACTCCACACCCTTTAGCTATCAGCTGCCTGCCCCATCACCCCTACCCTCAGCCTTAAGCAACCGCTAATCTACTTTCTGGCTCTAAATTTATGTATTCTGGACTCTTACAATAAATGGAATTACCTAATATGGAGTCTTTCATGACTGGCTCTTTTCACCTAGCATACTGTTGTAGAATCCATCCATGTTGCAGCATATGTTACTACTTCCATTCTTTTTTTTCAGCTGAACAACGTGCTTTTGTATAGATGGAGACCACATTTTTGCTTGTTCATTCATCAGTTGATGGACATTTAGGTTGTTTCCATCTTTTAACTATTATGAATGATGCCGCTGTAAACATTCATGTACACCTTTTTGATGGACATATGGTTTTATTTGTCTTGAATATATACTGGGAGTAGAATTCCTGATTCCTATACTAATTCTGTGGCTAACCATTGGGGAACTGCCAGGCTGTTTTCCAAAGTGGCTGTACCATTTTGCATTCCCACCAACTGTATGTGAGTATTTTGATTTTTCCACATCATCAATAGTTGCCATCATTTGACTTTGAATCTTGCTATCCTAGTAGCTATGAAGTTGTATTTCTTTGTGGTTTTGATTTGCATTTCTCTGACGGCTAATGATGTTGAGGATTACGACATGTGTTTATTGGCCATTTGTGTATTTTCTTTGGAGAAATGCCTATTTATAGCCTTTGCCTTTTTTAAATTGGGTTGCCTTTTTATTATTGAGTTGTATGAATTCTTTGTGTATTCTGAATATAAGTCTCTGATGATTTGCAGTTATGTTTTCCCATTCTGTGAGTTTTTATTTCAAGTAAGCTCTATGCCCAATGTGGGGCTTGAACTCATGATTCCCACAGTCAAGAGTTGCATGCTCTACCAACTGAGCCAGCCAGGCCCCCTATCTTTTCATTTTCTTGACAGTGTTGTTTGAAGCACAAAAGTTTTTAATTTAGCTGCAATCTAATTTATCTGTTTCTCCGTTCATTGCTCCTGCTTTTAGTGTCATATCTAAGAATCAGTTGCCAAATCAAAGGTCATGAGAATTTACTCCTATGTTTTCTTTTAAGAGTTTTGTAGTTTTAGTGCTTGTATTTTGGTCTTTGATGTATTTTGACTTAATTTCTGTATAATAGTATGAGGCAAGGGTCCAATTTCATTCTTTCACCTGGGGCTTATCCAGATGCCCCAGCACCATTTGTTGGAAAGGCTTTTCTTTCCTCGCTGAATGGTCTTGGCACCCTCATAGAAAATCAGTTGACCATAAACACATGGTTTATTTCTGGACTCTCAGTTCTTTTTCATTGATCTATATGTCTGTCTTTAGGCCAGTACTACACTGTCTTGATCATTGTTACTTTGTAGTAAGTTTTGAAATTGAGACCTGTAAATTCTACTTGGTTCTTTTTCAAGATTATTTTGGCTATTTGCAGTCTCTTGCTGTTCTATATAAATTTTAGAATAAACTTGTCGATTTCTACAAAGAAGTCAGCTGGGATTCTAATAGAAATTGCACTGGAGTATTTTTCTACATATACTTGATGTTTTGTTTTGCTTTGTTTTGTTTAAATGCAATCAGAACAAAAGGGTTTGTAGTGAAAAGTTCATCTCGCCAGAGGCAACTGATAGCTATTCAGAAATATTTCATTTTGCATTCTTCTAGAAACTGAAATGTAGCAAATCAAGGTATATAGGTATATAGATATATTTTTATACAAATGAAATATAGTATCTCGTGTTTTGTGTTTGTCATTTTTTTTCGTTATCACTTTGAGAGCATTCCATGACAGCAGGTGGAGATAGATCTCTTTGTTAAAAAATGGCTGCACAGTAGTTTGTACCATAATCCATAACCAGTCCTTTCTTGATAGACAGACATTAAGGTCTTATTTTTACAAACCACTGCAGTAAAAATCCTCTGCATACATATTTATGCCCATGTCCAAGTATGTTGGCAGAAGAGATTACCAGGAGTGGAACTGATGTGTCAAAGGATATGTGTATTTTTAATTTTGATAGATGTATCATTTAGGCTTGGTTATACGTCAGTAACAAACCGTGTCTTTAACAACCAAAGTTTATTTCTAGCTCACTTGCCACAGTAGATTAGCTGGTGGGCTCTGTTCTATATCATCCTCACTTAAGGACCCAGGTGGAGGGAAGCGCCATTCCACGTTTCCATGATTGTTCAGATAAAACAAAGGAAAATCAGCAAATCAGCACTGATTCCTTAAGCTTCTGCCCTGACACATGTTACTCTTTAGCTAAAGGAAGTTTCACAGCCACCCGTAACCACATCTAATTCCTGGAGAATGGGGAGGCATAATTCTACTGTATATACCTGGAAGGCAGAGAGCCAGAAATATTTGGTGAAGGGCACCGATGACTGTCACAGAAAATATTGCCAGTTTTGAGACTCTGTCTAGCTACCAGTTTATAATCTCATATTTGTGAACGGGGAACACTTTTGACAACATTTGTAAGAATGTTCTTTTTCTCCTTCCCTCCCTCGTGATGAGTATCATCACGACATAGGTGATTGAAAAAAAAAATACATCTTTGTCAGTTTGGTAGGTAAAAATTTATTGCTCGGGTTTTTTAAAATTTGCATCTTTGAATACGAGTGAGGTTGAGCACCTTTTCGTGTGTTAATTTTTTAAGCTGTTTGTATTTTGTGAACTTGTCTGTTTTTATAAGATACCTACTGTTTTTTTCTAATATGTTGTTTTAACTTGGTCAATAAATTTTTTTATTTTATAAAGTTTCTTACTTTTATATGTTCAAACCTAACAACCTTTTTTTTTTTTCTTTCTGGCTTCTGGGTTTTAGGTCTTATTTAGAAAGCCTTTCACCATTCCAAGATTTTGAAAAAAGACCAGAAATCTTGCACATATCTTCTCTTTATAGTGATATTCTTTGGAACCCTATTGAACTGGACTCATTTCTCTTTCCTGTGGCAACCCTTCAAAACTTTTCTAAGCTATAAACATGCCCCAGTTCCTTTAATGGTTCATCCAGTTGTGTTTCTTTGAGGCTCTTTTGGTATCTCTAGGCCCTGGTTTTCTTTTTCTCTATAACAGAAGTTTTAGACAGTGTCTCTATCTTAATGCTGTAAAATTATATGTAGAATCTTACTTGTACACACAAATAAAGGCCAACAAAGTGTTTATCTAGCAGAAGCCTAATCATAGGAGTTAGGCATCATTCCTTATAGTTTTGTTACATCTGTGGCCCACATTAGAGGCCCAGTTTCAGCACTGTTGAAAGATCTGATTTCAAACTGTCTTTAAAAATGGCAAAAGTAGGGGCGCCTGGGTGGCTCCGTTGGTTGAGCGTCCGACTTCGGCTCAGGTCATGATCTCACGGTCTGTGAGTTCGAGCCCCGCGTCAGGCTCTGTGCTGACAGCTCGGAGCCTGGAGCCTGCTTCCAATTCTGTATCTCCCTCTCTCTCTGCCCCTTCCCCACTCATGCTCTGTGTCTCTCTGTCTCTCAAAAATGAATAAATGTTAAAAAAATTTTTTTTAAAAATGGCAAAAGTAGATGAAAACATCAGGAAACTTAATTTTAATGAGTAATTGCCATCTCTCAATCTTTTGTGACTCCGTCACTAAATAAGTGACAGTAATTATACATTGGCATATAAAACAAATACCTCTGCTGTCAACAGTTACAGTCTAGAACAGTTTTGATTTATTTTAGAAGCTGACATTGTACTTTGTTAGGTACAGTGACTTAGGCACATAACTGACTTTGGCATGTGAAATTGTCATGACAGACAAAAATATAAAAGATATTAGAAGTAAGTACCTATCAGATTTCCAGTTGCAAATTTCCCCCCCCCCCCTCTCTCTCTCTAATAAGCCAAAGATCTTTATATCCATAAATACCTGGTACATTTTCCAGTGGCAAAGGTATTCTTTTAATATGTACTTTGCATCCTCTTTTTTTTTTAGCAAGTTTTTTTATTGACACCAATTAAAAAGAGTAGGCACCTGAGAAATCGCATAATTTCCCCACAACTTCAAGTCAAACTTTTTGTCTAAAGAAATAGGATGTAAGAATGATGACTGAAGAATTAAACTACTTTTGGGGGGAGATGGGGTAAACCCTTAAAAACTGTAGGATAAAGGAATTTTCTGTAAGAATTATAAAGACTTGATATTTGTTAATAATACAAAAGCTGCACATTTGTCTAGTGCTTTACCATTTGTAAAATAGTTATGCAGATGCGAGACCTACGTGGGGCTTAAGAGAGGTAGTTGAAAAAAAAAAAAAAACTGTGAATACCTTAATTAGAATTACAATTTTTCCTTCTTGAATGTCAACCCTGTCATCACCATTCCCGGACAACAGTGTTGATTCCGTATCTCTTCACCTTAGGTCTCAAGTGCATCTGTTCTCTTCCTCATTTTCTCTTACTTCCCCCCCCCCCCCCCCACAATGGAAATGCAGTTTTCAGAATGTATGCTGTGTTCCATGCTGTTATTTTAAAAGCTTAAGTCAGGCATTTTCTTTTTTCTCTTACCCCCCATTTGGGAGGAGAACAAATCAAAATTAATTTTTGGTTCGTTTTATGGTTAACCATTTTTACTGTTCTTTCTTCCGTTACTAATTCATACCCACATTTCATAAGAAGAAAAAAATCTGGCCGTGCTTTGAATGTCAGTGCCACAAAGGATGGGATCTCTTCTAACTTGCTCCTTTCTCTCTGTAATGCTTGTACAGTGCCTGAAACATGGTAGGTAGACAGTATCTCTTTTTTTTTTTTTTAACTTTTGGAGAAATTACATGTTATTTACACTATAAAAATACCTAAAATTATGGGGTGCCTGGGTGGCTCAGTCGGTTAAGCGGCCGACTTTGGCTCAGGTCATGATCTCTCGGTCTGTGAGTTTGAGCCCCGCGTTGGGCTCTGTGATGACAGCTCAGAGCCTGGAGCCTGTTTTAGAGTCTGTGTCTCCTTCTCTCTGACCCTCCCCTGTTCATGCTCTGCTGCTCCCTGTCTCAAAAATAAATAAAACGTTAAAAAAAAAAAATTAAAAGAAAATACCTAAAATTAGTAAAGCTAACACCATCTGAAACTTGAAGTGTGTTTTTCTAATTACCAATAAAGCTGAGTAAGAAATTGTGTCCATCGTTCCTGGAAGTTGACAAAAGCTGGGTAAAGACTAAGCTTTCTGAAACTGCTGCTTTAAAAAAATGCCCGTAGGACTGGTTTAAGAGCCCCAGTATTTGAATTCACTAATACTTATTTTAACAACCACAAGAGGGAGTTGTATGCTTAAATTACCTTTATATGTTAAAATGTAATTTTGCCTGAAAGAGGATTTAAAAGGTACCGAATGTTTTTTCCACTACCTGTTATTCCTTCTCTTTTTTGTGTGTATATCTAAAAGTAGATAGGTAGGTTTCGAAACCAAAGTCAGTGTGTAATTGAGGTGTTAAGTACATCACTTAGGTTATTTCCTAGGCAGAACTAGCATATAAAACACCGCCACCTTTCTGCATTGTGAGCAACTTAAAAGTCTTGCCAGATTTCAAAATGTATTCAGCTGTGTTAAGTGAAAAATACTAAAACTAAACATTCAGGGAGAACTCTAAAATAAATTTCATGTTTTTGTTTTATCAGTATTTCTGTCTCTTGGGCCTAAAATTAGTATTTTACTCCACCATTCATTAAAAGTCAACTGTTGTCACTATTTTACATGTAATAGATATTTATCAAGTGCCTACAATTGTCAACATTTAGTACTAGGTACCAGGTGGTACAAAATCAGTGTTTACCCTCAAGGACCTTGAGGTTTAGTTGAGAGATGTACTTGATAATGAAAAATCTAAAATGCTGAATTTTTCCTAGTGTGAAATGAAATGGGCTCATCTAACAAAAAAAGTTGCTTCTCTAATGGGATACCGATTTATAAATACAAAGTAATAGTATATACGCTCTTGAAATAGTTCCTTTAACTTTGTTCCTTCCTTCACACTTCCTTCATACTTCACACTTCAGGGTATTAATTTATTTAATGCCCTTTGAACAGGTAGTATAGAAATATACTTAAGCTCCTTTACTACTAAAATTACCTTGGATTTCAGAATACTAAAAATTTAATTAATCTGTTTTTGGCTAAACAAAATACTGTTACGATGCAAATACTGCTAAAGAAACTACAGCACAGTTTTTACTCATACATGATTGGATATATTTTAATTTTATACATTTATATATGTTACATTATATTCTGTATATCCTGTATATTCTGTATGTGTAAATATACATATTCTGTATATAGACACAGTTATGTCTAGGTGTGGTGTTTTTTTTTTTAATCATCCTTGTTTCATATTCAGTGAACTCCTGTTGAAAGGCTTATTTCTCCTTTCAGTTCTGGAAATCCCCTCCTGAGTCCCAGTTTTTCCATTGTCTCTTTCTAGAGCTTCTCTTACTCAGCTATTCAACATCCTATACCAACCTTCTACTTCTCATAGCCCTGTCCTCAGATATTCTACCTCCTTATCCTTCCCATTATGTAATTCAGGAGATTTCCTTAATTTTTGTTCCAACCCATGTATGAAGTTTTCATTTCAGCAGTGATGTTCTTAATGTCTAAGAGCTATTTCTCTAATTCCTTTTTCATAGCAGACTATTGTTGCATGGGTGCATGAATGTCTCAGATCTCTTAATGATGCTAATTAGAATTTAAGTTTTCGTCTAGCTCCTAAATCCTCTCTGCTTAATCTGGGTTTAGTCTTTCTCTTTGTTTATATAGATCTTTGACATGTCAGACGTTTCTGAAATGTATGGTGATCCATGGCTGTTGGTTCATATTTAAAATTTTTTTTCTTAATGTTTATTTATTCTTAGAGAGAGAGAGACAGAGCGCCAGTAGGGAGGGGCAGAGAGAGAGGGAGACGCAGAATCTGAAATAGGCTCCAGGCTCTGGCTGTCAGCACAAAGCCGGACACAGGGTTTGACCTCATGGACCGCGAGATCATGACCTGAGCCAAAGTCGGACGCTTAACTGACTGAGCCACCCAGGCACCCCAATTTATATTTGAGAATGAAAGACTGAGAAAACTAAGTGGAAACCTACGTGAGAACGAGGGACTTGTCACTTGGGAGACTTTGCTATGTGATGAGTGAGGAGCCAGCTACTAGGAGAGAACACTACCATCACGGCCTAACATTGTTTGTATATGGGGACCAGCTTGAGAAATCCGTGTTGGGTGGCCTTGAGAATAGACATGCAACTGTCTGTCCCACAGGATAGGGTAAGGTCGACTGTTGCATAAACAGATATCCAATTAAAGCCTTATTTCCTTAACTTCGGCCTCCTGTTGTCACCTGCAGTCTTCAGTCTGGAGCCTCAGTAGGTCTCTGCAGTGCAGATGAGCTGCTTCTTTGTCCGAGATTGTAGCTTTCCCCACCCTCCTTCATTAGCCTGCTATTCCATCTACTTTCAGCCTTCCAGAAATTTGTTGAAATCTCTTGTCCATTAATTGCCTTTTTCCCCTTGTTTGTTGTTGTTGGATTGATGGTTTTATTCCTCTGTCATTGTCTTGGGGTTTCAGGAGGTGGAAAATTATATAAATACAATGTTTAGTCATCTTTAAATGGAAGTCCTGGCTAACAATCGATTCTTCATAGCCTGGCTTTTTAAGTCCATATTTGTCTATATCTAAATGAATGACAAGAATGGAGAGAGAATTTTTCCTTTAGCTTACCCATGGAAGTCTGTGTAACAAATCACCCTTCCTCCCGTATAAATACATATTACTAGATAGCACATGAGCCCAAATTATCCTTATGTGTGGTTGATGTGATTGTGTTTGTAACACTTTCTTAACATGTCAAAACAAAGAAACAAAACCCAAAAACCAGTCTCAGGGATTTCTCAAATCCCTTTTCAAAGCCATTTCTTGTAACAGAGGTGAAATTTTCTAGCCTCACCCACGACTGCAGCCCAGTTTTGTAAGCCTGCCTGACTCTCTTTCTAAGCTAATTCCCTTCTTTTGGACGCCAGAAGTATAATTGTCATGTTTCTTGCTCTGTAGTTAACACTCACCCTTTTTTCATTTCGTGGAGCCTGATCAGAGCAAAAGTGTCTATAAACAAACACTATAATGACTTTTCTTCATTATGAGTCTAATAAGGGTTCTTAATGATATGTACTGTGTAATGGTTTATATGGTGAAGGTTAAAACTGCGGACAGACCACAACGAGAGAAAAAGTTTATTACCTTTAGCTGAATTTTCATAGTGATTCATCTTGACACCCCTATTTTGTCATTCATCTTCCTGAGATTTCTATCTAAAACTCCCAAGCCACAAATGAAAAGAGAGCTGGGCACATAAAAATCCAGGCACTTAGAAGAAATAATTGCTAAGAAGTAGAGGGTCATATCTCTTTCCTACTATCTTCAGAGCACTTTTTATCTTGTTTATAATTAACAGACATACTTAAGAGATCCTGAAGAGTCTATAAACTACATTTTTCATTCCTAAGTAATATAATATAATTATAACTCTGTTCTAAGATTTTGTCTTCACTGGAAAGAAATCCCTCAAACAGAATTTGAGGTCATGGATTCACAGTATTTTACTTTAGGGGTTCAGTGTAATCATAAATGTATCTTGCCATTTTTCCCCAAAGGCGAGCCAGCTTCAGCCATTGCAGAAACTCCATTCTTTGTGAATCCCCAGGGATGTAAATAACGTTTTTCTATTGCAGAAACATTCTGAACAATTTACTCCTTAACTTCAAAATATGCCCACAACCTTCAGCAGCTGAGGCTGCTTCAGTGGCTGTGGCTCCTCTATTTTTCCTCAATTTTTTTTAACCAGATTT
Source organism: Panthera uncia (assembly GCF_023721935.1). Taxonomy (NCBI): domain Eukaryota; kingdom Metazoa; phylum Chordata; class Mammalia; order Carnivora; family Felidae; genus Panthera; species Panthera uncia. Next base: position 102,817,553 of record NW_026057580.1, read on the forward strand.
CTGCCTTGTTAAAGGATCTCTGCTACCAATATTGGCCTTCTCAGCTCTGTGGTATACTTTCCTATTTTGGTAGAAAGGATTACTAATACAGAGAATTACCGGGAAGAGTGCTTAGCCCCCGTCCTAGAATGTATGTTCTGAGATGGATTGGTTGGAAAATAAAATTGAAACAGAAATAAAGTTGGATGGTTGGTACCTTCCCCCTCCACACTTTTATCACTAAGTAAAGAACCCTCTTTATGTCTCATATTTTGCCCTAAAGTCATCTTTTTCTGAAATGAATATTACTACACTCGCTTTATTTCAGTTTTACATATTTGCCTGCTATGTCACCTTCAAAACTTCCAAGTGGCCTTCAAGATGGTGTCTGGTTTTCAGCAGTTTGACTATGATGTGTTTGGTTTTTGTTTAACTACTGCTTGGGTTCCTTTGATCTGGGTTCCTTTGATCTATGATTGATTGTCTTTCATTAATTTTGGAAGATATTCGCCCATTGTCTCTTTAAATATTTCTTCTGCCTTGTTTTTCTCTTCTCTTTAACTGATTACGTGTATATTAGACTATTTGATATTTGTTCTTTTTTCCACTTTTTTCCTCTTGTGTGGGCAATTTCTGTCTTCCAAGTTAACTGATTCTTCTGTATCCAGTATGCTGGTAAGTCTGTTGAAGGAATTCTTTATCTCCGATACCATATTTAATTGCCAGCATTTGACTCTTTTTTGTGTGTAATTTCCATTTGTCAGATTATCTGTTGGGTCCTGCCTGTTTGGTATCCATCTTTTTAACTAGATTTTTTTTTTAACATATTAATCATAGTTATTTTAAAATTCCCTGTCAGGTGGTTCTAGCATCTGGATCATCTGTTAGTATGGTTCTATTGATTGCTTTATCTCTTGGTGAGAAGTTGGATTTTTCTCTTGCTTTCTGTGTGTCTCATAATTTTTTGTTGAATGCCAGTATTGTATGAAAAAAAAAAAAAAACACAGAAGAGACTGAGATAAGTAGTATTTGCACCCGGAAATGAGAACAGCTCTTTTTTTTTTTTTTTTTTTCAGGTTATTAGTGTGAGGACTTTAGTGAATTCAGTCAGGCCCGGAGCTGGGTTTGGGTTTTGTTGTTAATCTTTAGTGTCCCACTGCCTTCAAATATCTCCAGCAATTGACTGCTCTTACTTTGCATCTCTTAGAGTGGTACCCGAAGTGCAAAATATTTATTTTACTTTAGTCCTTTTACTTCCGACCTTTCTGTGCTATGATGGGTCCCCACGTACTCAGACTTCATAATATGATCAGCAAGTCTCCACATGATCTGATAAAGGGCCAAATAGTAAACTATGTCTGATTTTGCAAGCCATGCAGTTTGTCACAGCTATTTAGCTCTGCTGTCGTAACACAATAACAGCCATAGACAATAAGTAAACAAGTGAGCATAGCTGTATTCCAGTAAAACTTTTTTCACAGAACCGGCAGTGAGCCATACTTGTCCAATGACCGTAGTTTGTTGGCCACTCGTTGAGAGCCTTGTTCTTGCACACCATCACCACCCTCCCCACCACCACCATCCCCCCCCAGTCTCTCCTACCTCTGTAATGTAAGCTCTGCAAGGGCAGGGATTTTTGCCTGTTTTTTGATTTGACAAGTAGGCTCTCAACATAATAAAAGAATGGGTGAGTGAATTATATTGTGTGCTTCTTATGAACAGTATATAGCTGAATTTTAAAAATTTAGTGTGCTGATCTCTTGTATCTAAACAAATACATTTAATTAAATTGCAGTTGTGATTACTGATATATCTGGGATTATTCTTGTCATATTTTTTTTTCTACTTCTTTCTCTTTTTTCCTCCTTTCCTGCCATCTAAGTTTAATCAAATTTTCATTCTCCTTTTGTTCAGTCTTTTTATTTAGAAGCTACATTCTATTTAGCTTTCTCTAATAGTGATCCCTACACATTTAATGTGTGTGTGTGTGTGTGTGTGTGTGTGTGTGTGTGTGTGTTTAAGTAGGCTCCACGCCCAACCTGGCGCTTGAGCTCACAACCCCGAGTTCAAGAGTCACATGCTTTACCGACTGAGCCAGCCAGGTGCCCCTGACATGTAGGTTTGGTTTGTCAACATTTTAGAGTATTCTTCCTAAATACTTTCAAGACCTTAGAATGCTTCTCTGGGCTTCATATTTCCAATTTCTTGTTATTTCTTAATGTTTTAGTTTTACTTTGTTTTAAGCAGTTTATGCCACCCTGCCCACTGCCATGGTCTTTCCCCTTTTTTTAGAGTTAGAACTTTAGATTTGTTCACCTATTCTTTCCTTTTGTATTAATCTCCTTCTTATCAAAAAACACATTATTAGTAGTTCTTTCAGCAGCAGCCGGTGGTTGGTGAATTCCCCCAAACTTTACCTGAAAATGTTTATGCATCCATGCTCCGATAATTTAACTAGATGATCAAGTTATGCTATTATCTTTGAGCATCTGTTATTTCTCTTCTTTAGTTTTAGAAGTTTTTTCAGCAAGCATCTCCTCAAAGTTTGCCCCTTCCTATCTGTTGTCTCCTTCAGGAACTCCTTTTTTGATTTATGTGAGATTTTTTCACCCCTCTTTCATGTTTTCTGTCACTTTATCTCTGTGTTCTGGGTAGTGATCTTAGGCTTATCTTCCAGATCACTAGCTGTGTCTTTGACTGTATACAGTCTGTTTAATCTGTTTGACTTTTTCATTTCAGTGGCTACTTTTTATTTCCAGAGGTTGTTGACGGTACTTTTGCAAATCTGTCTCTTTTATTCATAGTATCTTTTGCTGTATTTTTATGTACTCTGTTATCACTGTAGTCATCTTAGGCTTTTATATAGCTTCTTTCAGACTATTACATAATCTCTAAGTTTGGGGGGCTCCTTCTAGGCCATGGATCCTCATGGGAGATCATTTTCTTGTTTGGTCAGACTTGTCTTTTGAAAGCTTCCCTTTATCGAAAGGATGTTTCCTCCACGGATCCCATGGTACTAGCTTCCTGGCGGTGGAAGTGGCTTGTCACGGCAGCTTGCACTTGCCTCTGCCCGCCCCTCCCAGCAAATCACCAGCCTGGGGCTCTTTGTCGTCAGTATTTCTCACCCTGAGGTTCTCTCTCTCTGCCCTTAAGATATAAATTTTGACCACTCAGATGTGTTTTAACTTGGGCTTCAATTTCTCAGGAAATCTCTACTCATCCCTGCTTCATAAAGAATACTGAAGAATATCGCAGATATGTATCTTGTTTTAGAATTTCAGCATAAATATCAACCATCATTTGGTCATCAGAGGATATTAAAGGATTTAGTCATTAGGGAGGAAACCATCATTAAATTTAAGAAATGCTACTTTTAAGTAAAATAATCACTAATTTGAGCAAATTTCTAATTAATGCCCCGTGAGACATGTTGTTGGCAGGGGGTTAGAGTTTAGAAAGTATGTTATTCCCCATTTTCCTTTGCTCTGTCCTTCATTCGTACTGCAGTCCTGCCTCCGTCTTTTCTTCTCTTCCTGTCTCCCTCAATAACAGCCCACATCCTCATCTCCTCTTAAGAAAATAAACCCTACCGTAGAATTCTTACATTTTGGAAATAGAGAGGTAAAACTGCAGTTCAAATAAATAAGTCAAATTGATAAAAGCCTGACAGAACAAGCTTGATAGGTAGGGATGTACTAAAGACACAGCGGGTTTTCAACCAGGAACACGTGTACCTCCAAGAACACCTCCCTGCATTTACAGAATATATATTAAAATGGGAGAAAGGTTAACAGGGTTTTCATGTTTATCAGAATCAGCCATGCTTTTTAAAACTTGAAACATAATGCCCTAGTATTTGTTTCTTCCAATTAATAAGAAAGGAAAATTATAGAGGGAAGCATTTGTGGATTATAACAGTGTCAGATTTTGTTGGGAAAAATGATCTACTGTTTAAAGTTAATTTTGAAGTCCTTGATCCTAACAGCCTCCCAGACTCCACACCCTAAATCTGGTTCTAGAATACAGTACTCAATTGGCCTGAATATGTCTTAATGTGCCATAGCCTTTTCCTTATTTTTTTGATTCTTAGGAAATGAGGTTTAAAAAATTAAGTAAAATAAAGAAATCTGAGTTTAGTTTAAGATGACTGTTTAGCATTAATCCAACCTGTTTAATCTACTTGACTTCTTCATTTTAATAACTATTTTTCATTTTTAAAGATTGTTAATTGTACTTTTCTAAATCTGCCCATTTTCTCGTGGTAGAATCATCCCACATTGCCTTTTTATAGAAGTAGATAAAGGTGTCTTCACTTCTAGCCCAGTATCCTAAAAAACAAGGCCCACATTGCCCAAGGATTGATCACAAGAACACACACTAATTTTTTGGCTTAATAAGGTTTCCCAAACAGCTTATCATTCATGCTACAAGATTGATTGCATACTTTCTTTCTTTAAAAACCTTAGGAAAATATTTTCACAAAATAGAAGTGATTTCTTTAAATGGTATCATTTTTACTTCGTGATTTGAACAATTTAATGTTAGCATTTAACACTTTAATGTTAATATTCATGTGGATTGAAATCAGTCTGTCTTATTTGTTGGCATTCATCAAAATGGATTTGGCTTAACCCACATTCTCTTCTAAAATGTCCATAAAGTGTTCACATTAGAATACCTTATGCATAGTCCAAACATGTCAGGCTTCTTGGAGTAGATCTCATCTTTCAGAGGGTCAGACGCAAATTAAATAACAGTGAGTAGGTTAATTAACTAGACCGGAGCCTTTATAGAAGTAGTAGGCTATAAATGCTGTCCTTAGCCACAAAGTGGGTTTAGCCAAACTGGTTTTTTTTAATTTTTAAATGAGTAGCAACATTTGTCTGCTTAAATAATTAAAATAATTTTCAAGTTACAATTTTTTAAATTTTAAGTGTTCAAACTCAAAATATTTTGTTTTAGTGTATCTTTGGGATTCTTGGCATACTCTTGATTGTCGCAGAAACACTATTTGTTTTCCCAAAGCTGCTTAAAGGTTAATTGACGGGAGTGAGTGGGCCCTCATGTTTGCTAATATGTGTTGCAGCTCTGTTGGTACACCAGAAGGCCAGAATGGAACGACTTCAAAGAGAACTTGAGATTCAAAAGAAAAAGCTGGATAAACTAAAATCTGAGGTCAATGAAATGGAAAATAATCTAACTCGAAGGCGCCTGAAAAGATCAAATTCCATATCCCAAATACCTTCAGTAAGTCTTTCTGTAATTCTTGTGACCTCTGTGCTTGGGAACATGAGAATAGGCAATCTGTCAGAAGTATAAAGAGTTGGTCTAGTTTTCTAGAAATGCTCCTATTAACTCATACTTGTTTCTTTGCCCTTACCTTCCCTTGCCAAACTCCACGCTTTCTTACCTAATGATAAGAGAATCCAATGTAGATCCTTCTCACACGGAATTATTTTTCAGCTCGAAGAAATGCAGCAATTGAGAAGTTGTAATAGACAACTCCAGATTGACATTGACTGCTTAACCAAAGAAATTGATCTTTTTCAAGCCCGAGGTAAAGTTCAGTGCATACTCAACTGAAATTCATTGTATTAATTTATCAACTCTTTTCCTGTGGCTGAAAACAAACTTCTCAGTTGTAGGCTTATTGTCTCAGATTTGACTTTGGAGCCAGATAGTACTAAAGAACTATTGTGTTTTTCTTCCCCACCCCGACTCCAAAAGAAATTATGTATTTGGTTTAGGAGTAATTTGATAAAATTTGTATTATTCAAACCCGCTTTAGTCTTGTGTTAAGGGAAGACAGTAATTAGTATGTCTGGCTGTGCTATCAAAAGTATTACTGTTATGTATTAGTAGAATCTATAATATTTATTGTAATATTTATTAAGATTAAAATAGAGGTATGCCTATGTCTCTTTCCTATTGCTGTTTTTCCTTTTACCTCTCAAGAATCATGCTTTTTTTAAAAAACGTAATTAAAAGGCATCCCCACCCTAATGGCACTGTCTTAATTAATAAAAGAGAGTAAAAGTATGGCCTGTACTTTTTTAGAACAACTTATTATGAAGCTTGAGCTATTAGTGATAAGCCATAATTGCTTATTGTAGTAAAAAAAAATCTTGACAGTGTAATTCAGTTCCATAGACAGCTAAAAGGAAATTTTATAACTTAATTCTGAAGTTAGGGAAATAATAGAATGTATGAAATGGAAAAGATAGAAAAAAGGAAGAAAGCCAACAAAAAAGAAGTCCTTAATTACTCTTGAGTGTGTGCCAAAAATCCATCAAACTGAAAGATGGTGGTTGTGTTTCCTTTTAAAATGTTAATAAGTCATGTTTGACATTCATAGAAAATGCCATATTTAACTTTAAAGAGAGAAAAAGGAATTTAGTGCCGGTCTAGCAACTATAGTTTTTGAACCTGTTCCTTTTATTTAACATCTGAACCATTATATTACATTAGTGTAAGGTTTTAATACTTATTTGGGACCAAGCTATTTATTTAGTTGCTTAAGACCATGTTTGATTGTTTGAAATTATATTTTAAATTGTTACATTTTAAGTTATTTTAACTTGTCACATGGAATAGTGGTCTAGTTCTACATCTGTCACTGTCTTACAGTTTAATTTGGCTTCTCCCCTCATTTACCACTTAGACCTCTGTTGTGAGTACTGTATTATACCTTCCTCAGCTGTTTTGACATCCTTACAGGTAATTTGAGATTAGAAGTGCAAAATAAATGAAAGACATTTCTTCTATTGATACTGTGATCTTTTTTAGAAAGAATATGTTTGCTTTTGAAAAAATAAAATTAAATATTTTTGAGCTATAAACATTGATATATTTACTTTTTATATATTTCAGGACCACATTTTAATCCCAGCGCTATTCATAACTTTTATGACAATATTGGATTTGTAGGTCCTGTGCCACCAAAACCCAAAGGTTAGTGTCTCCATTAAGTGTGAAAACCATTACATCTTGAAAAACAAGATTTTAGAAAAATTTGTTTTTAGCAACCTTCCACTCTAGAAGTGCTTCAAACATTGGCATTCATGGATGAATTCATCAGGAAGATAGTTGCTTATTTTCACTTATATGCTGGGGATGGGAAAGGATGCAAAAGTGTTATGTACTTAGCTCTTTAGAAGTAATATGCAGGTCCTTAGGATTCATTATATACCCCTCTAAAAGAGCAAGTCTTGGCAAAAGAAATCATCAGGTGCAAAAATTTGAACTCTTTAAAATTTTAGATAAATGAAGAGGAAGACACCTTAGGGAAGTTTACTTTTCATGAGTATTCTGTTGATGCATAATTCTGCATAATCAAAATACTCTAAATTCCAAATGAATCATTTTTAAAAACTAAGGGGCACCTAGGCGGCTGAGTCGGTTAAGCATCTGACTCTTGATCTCAGCTCAGTCTTGATCTCAGGGTTGTGAGTTCAAGCCCTGCATTGGGCTCCACGCTGGGTGTGAAAAAAAATTTTTTTACCTACTATCATTTTACATCATTGATAATCAGACCATATGCACACCAAACTAAGATGTCAAAGTAGGTGTGTGGATTTTTTTACTCTAGGAATTAAAAGAGAGAAATGATAACAAGAATGAATCGGTATGTTACTAGCTCTTTGGTTTGTTAGAAGACTTTTCACATTAGCACTCAGTGGAGTTCACTCCGTCATTTTTGTTTAAATATAATTGTATTGGGCCTAGCTGTACCATCATTTTTTTTTTTTTAATTTAAACGTTTCTAAACATAGTTAGCTGGAATGCAATGAACTATTATTCCAGAGGAGCAAAAGTGAGATTAGGGCATTTGTCACAGTAAGCAGTGGTTAAAATACTACATGCTATTTGGATGTTAATTAAATAGAGTAAAGAAAACAGTGGCATAGCCTAGCTTCTTAAAATAAACAAAGTGGGTATTTCAGACTCTGAATAAGTTGCTTTAATATAATCTTTTCACTCTCTTTCAAAAAGTAGAGTTGTTCTTATAAAAAGATTCCTGTTTTACTTCTACTTAATCCAGTACTTATGTATTGAGGGTAGGAGGGAGTGTAGATGGAAGGTAGTTGGAAAGGAGGTGAAATGGAATCAGTCATGACAGTTGTTGAAGCAGGATAAGTACACGAGGGCTTAGTTTACCGTTCTCTCCACTACTGGATATGCTTGAAGTTTTTTGTGATAAGAAGTAAGGAAACGTGGAACGGTGAAAGCAAAGGATGGGAAGCCTTTCCTTAAATTTACAACATGTCAAGGGAAGGGGTCCGAGATGGTGTCCTAGGAAGACTCTGAACTTACCTCTTCCACAAACACACCAAATCTACACCTACATATGTATGGAGCAGTTCCACCTGAAGAAGAACTGGGGGGCTCACTGAACAGCTCTGCACGACAGAGGGTAGAAGGACCACATAGAGATTGGAAAGAGAGATAGAGACACAGGAACCATGGGAACCCCACCCCCTACACTACAAACTGCAGTAGGGGGAGATAGCACTGAGGAGCCCACGCACAGATTTGCCCACCTGGCCCCAGAGGAAAAACAAAAAATAAAACAAAGACGTGGTTTAAAGGGCAACGGGAATATAAGTGAGGAAAACCCATTTACCAAACCTAGAGCGTCCACCAAACGGTGAGGGAACTGCTGCAACTCTCTGGGGTCAGAAGTGCCAGCAAGTACCATGTTTACCTTCTCCCACCACTATGATAGCACAAATGGGAGCAAAGTCTAGCCAACCTGCCCTCTCAGCAAGACTCGGGCCTCTTCCCACACCAGTTCTGGCCATCCTTCCAAAATGGCCCCATGCGCCTACGCCTACCTGAGCTCCAGCCATCCCACCAAAGGGCCCCGATGCAGTGCGCACTGGTAGACGCCCAGCCTGCACCCACTGCAGTTCCAGCCGTCCTACCAGGGCACCTCTGCACGGAGTACCCTGGGTCTCCGCTCACACCTGCTACAGGCTCCAGCCGGCCAGCCAAAGCTGCCGGGCACACACATCTTTGTGGGGACATTCCTACACAGGGCCACTCCTTCAAGACTGAAAAAGGTCTTTTTTTTCTTTTGCCTAATTCATAGAAATAAACACAGAAAATCAAACAAAATGAGACGGAGGAATGTGCTCCAAACAAACAAAGACAGAACTACAGAAGAGGAACTAAATGAAACAGAAATAAACAATCTACTTGATAAAGAATTCAAAGTAATAGCCATAAAGATGCTCACTGAACTTGAGATTAGAATGGATGAGTTCAGCGAAAACTTGGACAAAGAGATATAAAATATAAAAAGAATCAGAGTTAAAGAATGCAATTGCTGAAATGAAAAATACACTGGAAGGAATGAGCAGATTAGAGGATGCAGAAGAATGGATAGACCATCTGGAGTCAGGGTAATGGAGAGCGCCCAAACTAAACAGCAAAAGAAAAAAAAGAAGGTTTTAAAAAAAGAGGATAGGTTAAGAGACTTCTGGGACATCAAGAATAGTAACATTCAGGGGCACCTGGGTGGTTCATTCAGTTAAGCATCCAGCTTCAGCTCAGGTCACGATTTCACGGTTTGTGAGTTCAAGCCCTATATCAGGCACTATGCTGATAGCCTGGAGCTGCTTCAGACTCTGTGTCTCCCTCTCTCTCTGCCCCTCCCCTACTCATTCTTGTTCTCTCTTTGTCTCTCTCTCTCTCTCTGTCTCTCTCAAAAATAAACATTAAAAAAATAATTTAAAAAAATAGTAACATTCATATTATGGGCATCCCAAAAGGAGAAGAGAGAGAGAAAGGAGCAGAAAACTTATTTGAAGAAATAATAGTTGAAAACTTTCCTAACCTGGGGATGGAAACAGACATTCCGATTCAGGAAGCACAGGGAGTCCCAAATAAAATAAACCCAAAGAGGTCCACACCAAGGCACATAATTAAAATGTCAAAGATTAAAGATAGATAATCTTAAAAGCAGTAAGAGAACAGGAATTAATTGTATATAGGGGAAAAACTCCATAAGACTCGGCTGATTTTTCAGCAGAAACTTTGCAGCCACAAGGGAGTGGCATGATATATTCAAAGGGCTGAAACGAAAAAACCTACAACCAAGAATACTACTTAGCAAGATTATCATTTAGAATTAGAGAGGTAGAGTTTCCCAGACAAAACTTAAGAGTTCACCACCACTAATCCAACCTCATAAGAAATGTTAAAGGGACTTCTTTAAGCAAAAAAGAAAAGACCGTAACTAGAAATAAGAAAATAATGAAATGAAAAAATTTCCCAGGTTAAAGCAAACTTATGGCAAAGATAGTTGATCAATTGCTTATAGAGCTTAGTATGCAGGCTAAAAGACAAAAGTAAAATGAATTATATCTAAAGAAAATTAGTTAAGGGATTCACAAAATAAAAAGATAAAATATAATATCTACATAAAACATAGAGGAGGGAGTAAAAATGTAGTGCTTTTAGAGTATGTTCAACTTAAGCAATCATTGACTTAATATAGACTGCTAAATACTTAGGATGTTACATATGAACTTAATGTTAACCACAAACCACAAACCAATAATAAATACACAAAAAGTAAAGACAGGAATCCAAACACAACACTAAAGAAAGTAATCAACACATGGGAAGAAAGCAAGAAAAGAAACAGAGAAGAACTACAAAAACAACCAGAGAACAACAAAATGGCAATAAGTACATACCTATCAGTAATTACTTTAAATGTAAATGGTCAAAATCCTCCAATCAAAAGAAATAGGGTGACTAGATGGATAAAATAACAAGGCCCATGTATATGCTCCCTACAAGAGACTCACTTCAGACCTAAAGACACTGAAAGGGATGGAAAAAGATACTCTGCAAATAGAAGCAAACAAACAAACTGGGGTAACAATACTTATATCACACAAAGTAGACTTTTTTTTAAACATTTTTTTTAGTGTTTATTTATTTTTGAGAGAGAGAGAGACAGAGACAGAGTGTGAGTTGGGGAGTGGCAGAGAGAGAGGGAGACACAGAATCCGAAACAGGCTCCAGGCTCTGAGCTGTCAGCACAGAGCCCAACACGGGGCTCGAATTCACGGACCACAAGATAATGACCTGAGCCAAAGTCAGATGCTTAACTGACTGAGCCACCCAGGTGCCCCCAAAGTAAACTTTAAAATGAAGACTCTAATGAGACAAAAAAGGGTGTTATGTAATGATAAAAAGATCAACAAAAAGATATTACAATTATAAATACTATGCACCCACCAATAGAGCACCTAAATATATGAAACAAATATTAAGAGACATAAAGAGAAATTGATAGTAATACAATAAGAGTAGGGAACTTTACAACCCCACTTACATCAATGGATAGATCTTCCAGACAGAAAATAAGGAAACATTGGCTTATGAACAACCCATTAGATGACATGGACTTAACAGAAAATTTCATCCAAAAGTAGCAGAGTACATATTTTCAAGTACACATGGGACATTCTCCAGGATAGATCACATATTATGCCTTAAAACAAGTCTCAGTAAACTCAAAACTGAAATGTGAAACATGTTTCCAACCACAATGTTATAAAACTAGAAGTCATTTACAGGGAAAAAATTGGGGAAAAAACAAATATGTGGAGGCTGAACAACATATTAAACAACCAATGCATCAATGAAGAAATCACAGAGGAAGTAAAAAAATACTTGCAGACAAATAAAAATGGCAACACAGTTTCAAAATCTCTGGGATGCAGCAAAAGCAGTTCTATGAGGGAAGTTTATAGCAACATAGCAATATAACCTCAAGAAACAAGAAAAACCTCAGATAATCTAACCTTACACCTAAAGGAACTAGAAGAAACACAACAAAACCAAAATTAGTAGAAAGAAGGAAATAATAAAGATAAGAGTAGAAATACAATAGACTCTAAGAAAAACAATAGAAAAGATCAATGAAACCAAATCTAGTTTTTTGAAAACATAAGCAAAATTGATAAATCTTTAACCAGACACATCAGGAAAAAGAGAGAGGACTCAAAATCAGAAATGAAAAAGGAAAAGTAACAGCCAACACCCACAGATATACAAAAGATTATAAGAGATTACTATGAGAAATTATATGCCAACATTTCGACAGCCTAGAAGAAATGGATAAATTCCTAGAAACAAACATTATTCCAGGACTGAATCAGGAAGAAACAGAAAATCTGAACATTTCAATAACTTAGTAACGAAATTGAATCCAGAATCAAAAAACTCTCAACAAACAAAAGTCCGGGACCAAATGGCTTCACAGGTGAATTCTGCCAAACATTTGAAGAAGAGGTAGTACCTATCCTTCTCAAACTATTCCAAAAAATAAAAGAGGAAGGAAAACTTCCAAGTTTATTCTACAAGCCCAGCATTATATCCTGATACAAAACCAGACCTTTTAAAAACACTACAAAAAAAAGAAAGAAAGAAAGGAAAGAAAGAAAGAAAGAAAGAAAGAAAGAAAGAAAGAAAGAAAGAAAATTACAGGCCAGTATCCCAGATGAACATAGATACAAAAATCTTCAACAAAATATTAGCAAACTCAATTTCAACAATACACTAAAAGGATCATTCACCACAATCAAGTGAGATTTATTACAGGGATGCAAGGATGGTTTAAAATCTACAAATCAATCAACATGATATACCACATTAACAAAATGAAGCATAAAAACCATATAATCACCATAATAAATGCCGAAAAGGCATTTGACAGAATTCAGTATCTGTTCATGATAAAACCTTTGAACAAGGGGTCCCTGGGTGGCTCAGTCAGTTGAGCGTTTGACTCTTGATTTCAACTCAGGTCATGATCTCATGGTTCATGAGATCGAGCCCTGTGTCAGGCTCTGCTCTGAGAGCACAGAACCTTCTTGAGATTCTCTTTTCCTCTCTCTCTTAAAATAAATAAACATCAAAAAAAAAAACTTTAAACAAAAGTGGGTTTGGAAGGAATATACCTCAACATAATAAAGGCCACATATGACATACCCGCAGCTAACATTATAATCATTGGTGAAAAGCTAAAAGCTTTTCCTCTAAGATCAGAAACAAGACAAAGATGTCCACTTTTGCCATTTTTATTCAGCATAGTACTGGAAATCCTAGCTGCAGATTCAGAAAAGAAAAAGAAAAGGCATCCAAATTGATAAGGAAGGAATAAAACTGTCTCTATTTGCAGATGTCGTAATGCTATATATAGAAAACCCTGAAGATGCCACCAATAAAACTGTTAGAACTAATAAATGAATTCAGTAAAGTTGTAGGATACAAAATTAATATGCAGAAATCTATTGCAGTTGTATATACTAGCAACAATGTAGCAGAAGAGAAATTAAAACCATCCCATTTATAGTTGCATCAAAGAAAAGTAAAATACTTTGGAATAAATTTAACCAAGAAGGAAAAAATACCTATGCTCTGAAAACTATAAGGCATTGATGAAAGAAATTGAAGACAACAGAAACAAATGGAAAGATGTATCATGTTCGTGAATTGGAAGACTTAATATTGTTAAAATGTCTGTACTACCAAAGCAGTCTACATTGAGATTCGGTGCAGTCCCTATCAAAATACCAGTAATATTTTTCATAAAACTAGAACAAATAATCCTAAAATTTGTGTGGAACCTGAAAGATCCCAAAGAGCCAAACGAATCTTAAGGCCAAACCTGGAAGTATCAGAATCCCAGATTTTAAGATACGGTACCAGCACAAAAATAGACACATAGATCAATGAAACAGAATAGAAAGCCCAGAAATACCCACCCATATATCATCAACTAATCTACAACAAAGGAGGCAAGAATATAAATGGAGAAAAAATAATCTCTTCAATAGATGGTATTGAGAGTATTAGACACCTACATGTGTCTAAAGAAAGAAACTGGAAAAAAAAAAAAAAAAAAGGAAACTGGACCACTTAAAAATAAACCCTAAATGGATTATAGACCTAAATGTAAGACCTGAAACCATAAAATCCCTTAAAGAAAACACAGGCAATAATCTTTTGGACATTGGCCTTAGCAACATTTTTCTAGATGTGACTCCTCAGGCAAGGGAAACAAAAGCAATATTGGGACTACATCAAACTAAAAAGCTTTTGCACAGCAAGGAAATCACCAACAAAATAAATAGGTAACCTACTGAATGGGAGAAGATATTCGCAAGCAGTATATCTGATAAGGGCTTAATATCCAAAATATTAAGAACCATACAATTGGGTTGTATACAACTGGGTTGTATAATATCCAAAATATTAAGAACCATACAACTGGACACCAAAAAATCCCCACACATAATCCAATTTTAAAACGGGCAGAGGACCTGAGTAGACTTTTTCCAAATGCTACAAATCACTAATCATCAGGGAAATGCAAATCAAAACTATAATGAAATAACACCATTCAGAGTGGCTAATAATCAAAAAGACAAGAAGTAAAAATTAAAAACTCAATTTGAAAAAGACCAGAAATAACAAGTATTGATGGGGATGTGGGAAAAAAGGGAACCTTTGTGTACTGTTGGTGGGAATTTAAATTGGTACAGCTACCATGGAAAACAGTATGGAAGTTCCTCAAAAACTAGAAATACCATATAGTCCAGTAATTCCACTGCTGGGTATTTACCCAAAGAAAATGAAAACATGAACTTGAAAAGATACATGCATCCCTATGTTTATTGCAGCATTATTTACAATAAGCAAAATATGGAAGTAGCCTAAGTGTCCATTGATAGATGAATGGATAAAGAAGATGTGGGGTGTGTGTGTGCGTGTGCACATGTGCACAATGGAGTATTATTCAGCCATAAAGAAGAATGAAATCTTATTCATGACAACATGACGGACCTAGAGAGTATTATGCTAAGTGAATAAATCAGAGAAAGACAAATACCATATGATTTCATTTATATGTGGAGTCCAAAACAACAACAACAACAACAACAACAATAACAAGACAGATGCAGACTAATAAATACAGAGAACAAACCAATGGCCTCTGGGGTGGAGGGAGATGGGCAAAATAGGTAAAGGAGATTAAGTGGCACAAACTTCCAGTTATAAAATAAGTAAGTCACAGGGACGAAAAGTACAGCATAGGGAATATAGTCAACAATATTGTAGTAACTTTGTGCGGTGACAGATGGTAACTACGTCATGACGAGCATTGTGTAATGTATAGAATTGTTGTATACCTGAACCTACTAGAACACTGTATGCCAACATTTCAATTTAAAACATTCATAACATGTCAAATGATGAAATATGGCATATTATTATTTCCAAAAAAAGAAAGAAGAAAAAATCTTACTAGCTTGTTCACAAAAGATAAAAATTTGCATGCTATTTTGGGGAAATACAGAATCAGACATTCTTCCCTTAGGGCTAAAATAGAGAATTATTTATTAGTTTCATTTATAGAGGTTTATTTAGTTAGAAATGATTTTATAGTTCTGCTTTACACTGCATCTTTGTTTTTTTTTTAACGGCTAAAATTAGTATGGAAATCACAAGCCATCCTTTGCAATCCAACTTCCTCCTTTTAAATTCTGGTTTCCAAATACCTCTAATAAAAAGATTGGTAAGTTTAAGTACCAAACGAGATTGTGCAGATATAAGGAAACCATTGGAGATTTTTCATTAAAAAAAAAAAAATTGTGAGTCCCTGGGGGCGCCTGGGTAGCGCAGTCGGTTAGGCATTCAACTTTTGGTTTCAGCCCAAGTCATGATCTCACAGTTTTGTGAGTTCGAGCCCCCATCAGGCTCTGAGCAGGCAGTGCAGAGCCTGCTTGGGATTCTCTCTCTCTGCCCCTTTCCCACTCGCACCCCTTACTGTCTCTGTCTCTCTCAAGATAAATAAATAAAGCTTAAAAAAAATTTTTTTTAATTTGTAGGTCCCCTATTGATTGCCTTAGATATCTAAATAATGAAGATAATGCTGGTGTTTAATAATAGATTGAAATGTTAATACAAATAGTACCCCTTCCTAAAAACTTTTGTAGTTAAACAAAAAGGATAGACAAAGTTTTTTAAATGTGCCAGGTAGGAATGTTTCCTAACACCTAAGTGAGACCAAAATTCTAATAAGTAGGATGGAGCCCGAGATTAAAACAATTATTCAATAAAAGTGTTTCCCAAGTATGAAATGTGAAATCATTTTAAATGGTAAAATGTCAAAATAAATCTTAACTATTTATTTTAATGTGGGTAGGAAACATTAACTAGTATTTTCAGACCCTTGATTTTTCAAATATTTTCATTTACAAAACCCTTAATTAGATATTTTTAACTTAATTTAAAGAAAATTACTGTATAAATAACACTTTCAGGTTGCTCGTGCATATGGCAAAAATTGTCATGATGCCTAAAAATTGCTACCAATGCCTGAAAGTCGACAGTTTTGCAATAAAGTAAGTATTCTTTCAGACTAATCAGTAAAAAAGATGCTGCCGAAGGGGGACAGAATACCAAACGTCACTTAATTATTTTAAGTTTGTTATAAAAACTTGACTTCCTATATTTTATCTACTAGATACCGCAGTGTGTATTTTAGGTTATCTGAAAAGCTATCATTTAGTTACCAACTCAGTAGAGTAGGTGGAATTTGCAAATTAATAGACAGCATTTTAACACAGTTTGAATCTTTACATTGTAAACCTCAGCAGGAGAGTCCCAGCAAGCAACACGCGCTCCTTTTACCTTAAATCTCCCTGAATAATTTGCAGGAACTCTCTCCTAACATTTCTAATGGGATTCCCACAAGAGTAGTTTCATAACTGTAATTTCATCTTAGATACAGCCTTGGAGGAATAGAATTATTCTTGATATTTAAGATACCTTAATCCTTTCAAACAGTCTAGAACATCGGCCTCTTAGAGCTGCAGTGGCTTTAGTTTATGAGAAAGATCAGACCTGGAGGGTATGTGGTTTATCTGAGATCACAGAACAAAGTCATGAATGAGTAGCAGACCCAGGAACAGAACTTCACCTCATGTTCTTTCTACTGTTCCATAATAAGTAGGATTTTAAAATGAACTGAGAGATAAAGGATGCTAAAATGTTCATACTCAATTTGCTTCTCCAAGTCTATTGTTGATACATAGTGAGGATTTGAGAAATTAGCTCATCTTTTTATTTTTATTTGTGTTGGTCAAGGCTTACATTCTTAGCAGATAGAGGACGTTTACCAAAAACGTCCATTCCTGGAAGAAAACAGAAATAAAAATACCACTTCAGTGGGGAATGAAACTCTAGCATTAATGAGATATAAACTTTGTCAGTATTGCAGTACGATGGATACCTTTTCCCAGTCTTAAGGTGACATGGGAATTTGCTGTTGGGTCCCCTGTGAGTTGATTTCGGTTTTCTCCTGCTATAAATTGGAGAAAAGATGCTCTTTTCCCCTGAAGGACATAGCGGGGTGACCCCGTCATGTCCATGTTGGCTCCCCGGCACAGAGCACCCGGCTCCCTAGAGGTTGGAGAGAACGGAGCTTTGTGTCAGGTTTCAGGTCGAGGCTTCATTTGCTTGACAGGCTGCTTTCCTGCTGTGCAGTCACAGGTGTCTAAAGTTGCCCGTAATTGATGACTTCGTGCTTTTTGCTTCTAAAATCATTCTTTTGCTTCCTTATAGATCAAAGGTCCACCATCAAAACACCAAAGACTCAAGACACAGAAGATGATGAGGGGGCTCAGTGGAATTGTACTGCCTGTACTTTTTTGAACCATCCAGCCTTAATCCGCTGTGAACAGTGTGAGATGCCAAGGCATTTCTGAGCCAGAAGGCCCTATATCTCTAAAACCACATCTGAAGTTCAAGAAACTAGTCTGTCATCAGGGGAAAAGTTTCACTGCTACATAGGATTTTGTCAAATTAAAGGTGTGACAGGATGGTGTTGTGCTAATGGTAAATGTCAGCCCACAGAGCTAATAATACCTCAGTCTAATGTCATGGGCAGTTGAAATTCATCACATGAAAGGTAATCTGCTGAAAGACTTGGTTGCCCGCTGCCTAACCATGTACAGTGTTACCAGTAGCCCGTTATGGATAATTCTCAATCTATTAATGCCTAGGTGTTCCCAGTACCTTTTCCCCCTCATGTCACTACTGAATTTTGACAGGAGGAAGGAATAGAACGATCGCTTTTTTTTTTAAAGCTTTCGGTGAAACACTACAAACATGAAGAAAAGGAACAAGGTTTAACTATTTAAAAACTGTTTGCTGCCGCATGGTGCCAATGGATGGGGGAAGAACTTCATGAATCTGTGGTACTCTTGGCCTTGTCTTTGTCTTCCCTGAAAACGTCTCCACTCTGTGAAGCCAGCATCTGGGCTCTAAAGATGAAAAGGAAAGCAGCATGCATTGTCTGTACAAACATGCAGTGAAATATCCCAAAGCTTTTCCTACTGTACAGATCTCTCGAGTCTGCTTTAAGTGATTTCTTTTCTTCTTTATTATTTTCTTATATTTCTATATGTATAGTGTAATAGTCTTTTGTTAACTAATTTTCTTTTTTCCTTTTAGTGATTAAGCACGATCATGTCCCTTTTTAAGCCTTACCTGAGAGAAGCAATGCCTTAAAATAAAAAAAAAAGCATTAACGAAATGAAGCTGTGCACAAAATAACCTTCCTCTACTCACTCTGTACTTTGCCCTCATGAGTGCCGATGTTCTGTGAAGACATTCAGATGCTGCCCAGTGAATTGCAGGAAATATTCCAAGACTTACGTCGATAAGTCACACTATCTGTACTGACTTCGGCAGTGGGTGGCACAACGGTGTTTGATCTCCCACGGGGAAGCTTAAAACAAAAGGTATTTTTAACCCACTGACAGAGCAACAAGGTTGAGCTTGCTCCACCTGCCTGGTGTCCCACAGAACTCTCACGGGAGATTACGATCGGGAAAGTACAGTTTGCAAAACCAGCAACAGCGGCCGTACCTACAGCCCTGGTGTGGGGAGAAGTTTCAATGCTTTACTGTCGGGGCAGTCCGTTTCTAAACCTGACTTGGTGGCAGTATCATGCGTATTTATAAAACGAGGCTAGTCATATTTAGGACAACTGAAGGAAAGCTGGAAAAAAGAAAAACAAGCAAACTTGAACACTGAAGCAACCTCAAGCATCTCTTTATTTTGATGATCTATTTTTATAAGGAAAATAAATATTCAGATGATCGGGAATGTATATAACTAAATGAAATCAAGAAAAAGAAATAACAGTATGCATTTAAGAGCAGAATTATGAAATTATCTATCAGTGCTTAGAACGGGGCTAAGGGAAGTGCTGAAATGTAGCAAAAAGGTAGGAGATAATGTTGACTGTCACCCATTATAAATGTCTGCAAATGGATATTTTTTAAATAGGCAGGATTATTACAGGTGATCTGTATGAATGTCAGAGCCTCGACTTCCGGGCTTTGCATCTTGTATATGGGAAGAAATAGGACAATCCTAGTTAATTAGCCCATAGACCCAAAGCCCTTACATTTGATACGTTTTGTTTTAAAACTAGGCCTTGTTTTTCAGCTTCATCTACAGTTCTATGTGAAGATTGATAAATCAGTTTTTACTTGTTTTATTAATAAAACGTAATTTGGATATCTTGAGTTGATGGTTTTGTGATTTAGCTGGGTAAACTATCTTTGTAACAGATAAGTTATTTATAAAAATTAAAAAACTTATATTCTAATGTGGATTTTTGTGACTTGTTTCTAAAGTTTGTGGGACAGAAGACAGTTTCTACCCCAGCCGAACATTTGATAGTTAATTGACATCAGAGAGAACTCATTCCCTAGAGTCTTCTCGTGACAGATGGCATTCAACTGCATTTCTTGGATGATTTTTCGCCATTTCCTCAGGCTTCTTCACTAATGAAAGAAAGCGACCCTGTTTCAACTGAGCCAAAAACAATGTAATACTGCTTCTTTTTCGTAGTTACTGCTTTTCCTTTCATTTCTTTTTGGGTTTTTACCGTTTACCTCATTGGAAGCGTGATATCTTGGGCCATTAGGCCGGAGGAGTCCCTTAGTATCTACTTTATCCCATAATGTGTAGGTGCTGGGGATCCCAGTGGTGCTTCTCTTGAAGAGAATCTCTATATTAAGACTTTCCGAAAAATATAACTTGGTTTTTCTGAGTATGAAAAAAAGAAAGTAGCGTTTGCTGATCTCTTTATGTCGTAACCATAGAAAGCCCTGCCTTGCCTCGACTGGTGTTTTAAACCTAGTGAGACAGAAATACCCTTTGCCAAGGAATATGAGGCCTGGACTTGCTGGTGGTCTGGAAACCACCTTCAAGAATTACTGCACTAAAATAGAATTACGGACACTAAGAACCTCAGATGGAAAGATGGACTTCTGTTTCTCATCACTGTTATCCTTGGGTGTTGACGTTCTCTTATTTAAAGGTGAGGTGGGCAATTAGTTCGGGGAGCCTGGATTTCTCAGAAAAGCTTATATTAACAGAATAGTGGCCAGTATATGCTCTTATAACTAATACATTATGCAAAGATGCATGTCATATTGCAGGTTTTTGTGAAAAGTATGAACATTAATTTTTCTTTTAAAATTTACATTTACTTTAAAAAAATTTTTTTTTTTTTTTACATTTATTTATTTTTGAGAGACAGAGAGACAGCGCAAGCAGGGGAGGGGCAGAGAGAGAGAAGGAGACACAGAATCAGAAGCAGGCTCCAGGCTCCGAGCTGTCAGCACAGAGCCCAACGCGGGGCTCAAACCCACGAACCGTGAGATCGTGACCTGAGCTGAAGTCAGACGCTCAACCGACTGAGCCACCCAGGCACCCCCCCGTTTACTTTTTTAAGTGACCAATCTAGATGAATCTGCAGTCTAATATTGACTTTATATTGGAGAGTTGAAATTGTGCAGAGAATCATATCCATAGGTAGTCAAAACTATGTTAGTTATTAACTTTAAACGTATTTTAAAGCATTTTTAAACCGCAGACTTCCCTGACATTTCATCATACCTCTATCCCAGTTAAATGTTGACGGGACAGTCCAGTGAGCAGTGATGGGTTTAAGAAGTGAATGGTGTAAGCTATCATATTCAGTCCCTGAGTGATTGAAGTTGGCTGTATTGCCTTAGAAAATGATGTTAAATCTGTAGTGGCACTGAAGGCCGTTCCAGATGTAATACCTTCATGCTGGGTGTTAGCATAACTTCCCTTATGATATTACAAAATACTTCTATTTCTCTGTGACAAACATATTTTTGACTCCAGTTCTTAGAAGCTACAATTATTATATCCATATTACTTGAAGATGAAATGGTTTGAGGCTGCATTTTAGTTTTTATTGCTTCCATCTGAAGTAAAGCAACTGAGAGAAAAGACTTCTAAAGAAAACACAATTTTGTAGCTTTATATTTGTTAAAGGAGGATTTTCCAACCCTCAGTGTGCAATAGACTGGGTTTGTTTTTTTGTTTTGTTTAAGAGAATGTAGTTAATCATACAGAAATGCTTGCTGTAATACCTTGTCTTTGCAACTATACATTTCTTCCTATATTCTAGGTTCAAAAATAGAACTGCCCTGTTATAATGGTTGATTGACTTACCTAGTTCTTTAGAAAGGTTGTGAAAGCACTTGGAGGCTATTGATTTTTTTAATTTCGGTATAGTTAACATACAGTGTTCTATTAGTTTCAGGGATAAAATATAGTGAGTTAACAACTCTATACTCTGTGCATTTGCATTTCTGGCACTATGGCACCTTGCTCCCTAGACCACTCATCTTAAGAATCAGGCCAGTTGAGGTCCAATTCTGGCATCTCCTTAGATTTACCCTGTAACCCTAGGATAGTTCCTTGCTTTTATTTCCCTGCCTTGTTAAATGAAGATAATTATATTATGTTAAGCCTGCCTCACAGGAGTGCTGAGAGCCTTAAGGTGAAACTATCTGAGCCAACCCCTTCTCACTAGGAACTTCCCTATCCTTAAGCAGTGGGTCATGTTTTTGAATGGGTTTTGATGCATTTTTCTCATCAGTGTCAATGAGTGAAACGGTAAGTTTGCTATTATTTGTCTGAAGTGGCCTAGGGACATCACGGTGGACCAGAATTTGGGATTTCGGTCACTGCGATTAAATTACTTCATGCCTTTTAATGTCAAAAAGTTACTTGTTTTGCCAAGATTATCAAAGGCTAACCTGAAGATCAAGTGTGTTTATATTTCTGTTGTGTGTCCAGCTATCTAAAGAACGTGTATTTTATGGTGGAGTCTGACATGATTTCTCCAGGAAAATAAACACTTTCTTGTTTGCACATTTGCATATTTGTCTCAAGGCTGAAATTGACCGAAGGTACACGTCATTCTAGCCTCTCTCTTTACCAATCCCCTACTTTACCTCCTTTTTTTCCCCTTTAGGGCAGGAATACATCCTTCCTCTGACCCAAACTATATTCCAAAAGTGTTTATTGACCCTCATAGCACAGTGGGCAAACACTAAAATATTTCCGCCATGGAAATGCTTTCCAGAGATTTTTAAAAGAAAACAAAAACCAAAAAACCAGACTTCCATTCCCACCTGTGAGCCCACCCGTCATTTCTTACAGCTAAGTGGCTTTTTCACACTGCTCTTACTGGTTCTCCTGCCTCCTGTTTCTTACTCTTCCTTGCACTGTGCAGCCAGGGTTAGAGGTAACACCATGCCCATGCTCCCCTGTTTAGAAATCTTTATTGTTTCCTGACAATAAGCTGACTGGGTTTAGTTGTAAAATTCTGTAGCTTGTCTTCAGGGTGGTTTGTTACTTTCTAACGGAATACTCTTAGAACAATCAGCCTGTTCACTTCCCTTAGCCTTAGGGCACATCCCCACCAAGGTACTTTTGTCCATTCCACTTCCTCTCTCTGAGTTTAAACCTTCAAGGATCAGGTCAGGGGTCAAGGTCATGAGGCCTTCCCAAGCTACCCTCTTGTGGCACTTGCTATATTTTTTGCCTACTTGGCATTTATTGCTGCTTTGACCTGTCCATTCATAAACTGACAGGGTAGGTATTAAGACGTAGCCCTTTGTGTCTCCACAGTAAATACCCCGTATGCATAGAAAGAGGTCCGTAACTGTTGATGGTGATGATGATGATTGAGGGCCATTTCTAACATTTAAACGATGGGTACAGCCGCTATATTTCACATAGGACCAATATAAGTTACAGATTCCCAGGCCAGCCAGTAGTTAATAGGAATGCTTTGCATTTAAAATGCTAGGATATGGCACAATGCTATTGGGATATGTAAATGTAGCAAAATAATAGGATGTTTCAGTTATCTTCTGTGTGGAGAAGTAGAGACCTTGGTGGATATTCTGGAAAATACAGACATTGCCATTTGAAATTGAGGTCCCTGATTCTGTTCTATCTGATTTTACTTCAAAGCTTAAATTTTGCCTTTTCTTGGAGTCAGATATTTGAGTGGCTTCTTGTTCTTAGACATGATAAGGATCCAAAAAAATTAACTCACAACTGAAGCAAAGGGACATGAGAGAGTTGTGGGGTTTTTTTGTTGTTTTGTTTTTTTGTTTTCTGAGAACACTGGTCAAGAGGAGAGGGGAAAAAAGAAAATTGAATGAAGAAGGTGTAATAACCCTCTCCTCCTTTTTCCCAAGAAAGGTGAAAAGGCAGGCTTCTGACCAGGTGCATGATAGCAGAGAGTGTATTTGTGAATTGTGTAAGTAGGACCAACACACTGCCTGTGTGATGAGTGCCATCAAATATACGTTCTATTACCAACAGTAATTAACTACCTTTTGGGTTTTTAATAGAATTATTTCACAAACCCATATGCTGAAGAACCAGATTCTTTCCACAGAACAGTCTACACATCTTAGAACTACCAACCCGGGCAACCTGGCTCTACGAAGCCACTGAATGAGAAGTCGTACACACAATCTCATTGCAGTGAATGATCATAGGTGATTTTTGTTAAGACTGTGAAGTGTCCCAAAGTTACAATTATATTTAATATCGAAAAGCAAAAACATACAGCAAAGTGTTTAGAACTTGCACACTTGTATTCCTCTCTTTACCAACCACAGTCTCTCTTCCATCATTCATAACCATGAATAACCTACGGTTAAATGCAGTGGGTTCACATTACATGGAACAAATGGCCCCCACATTCTAAGACAAGTGAAATAAAGAATAAGCAGGACTCACTGAAAACCTTAGGCCAACTGTCACTTTTTCCTCTGAGCATCTGTGCTGTGGAATCTACATTTGCTGCAGTGCAGAGATTGTGAGGACCCCCTCCCCAGAGTCGTACAAGGCTTTCATTTTCATGGCATGTTGACAGACCCATGCATCCACAAGTAAAAGGATTTTATTGCTGTAACGAGTGTCACTGATTCTATTTCCTCTGTTTTCTACAGGCGTGATACTGAGAAAAAAAGTCCTTCATTCTCAGAAAGTGCAGGTTGGTAACATTTTGGCTTTGTCCTCTCTAGACAGAATGACGAACTGCCTTCAGTCTTTCCTTACACCATCTGTTTTAGTGAGGGTCTAGCTTCCTCTACCGTGTTTTATGGAGTATAGTGGGACGTGGGACCTCTTGCATCCTGATTTGCTTAGAGAATGGGCTTAATGCTTGTCTTCTGGTGAGGGGGCAGAATGGCCATACTGATGCTTAGCCCCAGGACCAAACTGTGATTCAATCTTGTGGGGTCAGAGCATCTCTTCTTAGCACATCCTTGAGTGGCCAAGAACGCATTTTCCTAGCCAAGTAGAAGTAACTACCTCATGTTTCATTTACCTGTTTCCTCTCACGAATGTAATCAAATTGATCTGACAAGATCTCCTTCTTCAGCAGATAAATTGTCTGCTATGCAGTATTTCATTTTTTTAATGTTTTTTATTTAGAGAGAGAACACTAGTGGGGGAGGAGAAGACAGAGAGACATGGAGAATCCAAAGCCATCCAAAGCAGGCTCTGCACTGAGAGCAGAGAGCCCAAGACAGGGCTCGAACTCCCAAACCGTGAGATGGTGACCTGAGCCGAAGTCGGATGCTCAACTGACTGAGCCACCCAGGCACCGACGGTTTTTTAGATAGGACTAACGTGCTCACTATGCGAGGCACGATTCTAGATGCTTTACAAATATGAACTCATGTAATCCTCAGAAGAGCCCAAAGAGCTAGCTGTTCTGATATCCCCATTTTACAGACCAGGAACAGAGAGATTAAGTGACCTGCCCAGGGTCACACAGCTGGTAAGACTCAGGCCCAGAGTTCCCACTCAGGCCTCTGACTCCCGTCCCGCTTTTAACCACCACGACATGCTGCCTTCAGGCTTCTCCGTCTCCTGCGAATGGATATTTATTCCTACTTCCTCCAAAGTGGCTATGGTAAGTTATCAGCTCTCAGTCTCTAGAATCATCTTTACATTTTAGGAGACGCTTTACTTCCAACTTGTGCTGCTTCCTCCTTTGCCAGTCTTCCGACTCTTCCTCTGATGTGTGAGGCTGAGGTCTCTTTCTGTGGTCACCACCGTGCACCCTGCTCCCGGCAGGAGCCCGGCACGTAGCAGACGCACAGCAAATTTTAAGTCCAGCCCGTAAATCTGGTGAGCTCGCGTAACTGTGTTTTTCTGTTACTTCCCTCAAATGCTTCCCCACTCAAATGTGTGCACGCACAGCGCTCACCGTTCTCCCGTTGTGCAGCTTGTGACTTTGCCTGCTCGCTATAGCCGTTCGTGACATGTGCAGGTCGATGAAACATTTCCGTCTCCTGACGCTCACATTCCCAGCTGAGGTCAGACAGGGTTCCAACGCTCTGCCTCCCTGCTTGGGCTTTCCTACTGCAAACAAGGGTCCGTGTTTACGGTCTAGTCAGTGACACGTGCTGCACATTTGTGGTGCTTTTTCTTGGCGATTTTGCTGTTTAAAATGAGCCCCAAGCAGGGGCGCCTGGGTGGCTCTGTCGGTTAAGCATCAGACGTCAGCTCAGATCATGATCGTGATCTTCCGGTTTGTGGGTTCGAGCTGTGGGCTGAGCCCTGGGCCGACAGCTTGGAGCTCGGAGCTTGGAGCCTGGAGCCTGCTTGGGATTCTGTGTCTCCCTCGCTCTCTGCCCATCCCCCACTTGTGCTCTCTCTCTCTCTCTCTCTCTCTCTCTTTCTCTCTCTCAAATAAATACACAAACATTGAAAAAAAAATTTTAATGACCTCCAAGCATATTGCTGCTGTCTAGGTCTCCTTAGTGCAAGCAGGCTGTGACGTGTCTTACAGAGAAAATGCATTTTGTTCGGGCCTAAGCCATAGTGCTGTGCAGCCTGTGAGTTCAGGGTTAGTGAATCAATAATGTATTAAACAGAAACACATATAAAACAATGTATTGATTGGTTGATGAAGATGTGAGCAGGGCCTTGTGGGAACCTCAGCCTGCATTTGCCCCAGGAGCAATGATTTAGTACTTGCTAATTCAGTGTTTGTGAAGACTATATAGGACACAACCACCACAAATAATGAGAATCAACCGGAATTATAGCAGAAGGCAAGTGCTGTCCACAGAGGTACAGCGTTCAGTGAAGGGAGAGATGACTTCTAATGGTTGAGTCCGGGACAATTTATGATGGAAGCATTTGAGATGGGACCCAAATGGTGGGTGAGGATCTGGTGGAGGCGGGGGAAGATGCTCCAAAATGCAGAGAATAGAGTGAGCCATGGTGGAGCCCAAAAACCGCAGGGGCCCCGCGGAGATCTGCAGGTAACCTCACTTGGCTGAAAGGGGAGCTCGGGAGGGAGAGGTCATTTGAACCATTCTGCAAAGCAAGATGAAGAGTGTACTTGATTCAATGAGCAAAAGGAGCCATGAAAATAATTTGGGTGGTTGGCCCCCGAGAAATGAAAACGTAAGTCCATCAGTGTTGACAGCAGCTGTATTCATAGAAGCCAAAAAGTGGAGACAACCCAAACTTCCATGAATAGGTAAAGGGATAAACAGATGGTGGTCTATCATTGCATCGGGGGTGTTAGCATCAAAAAGGGACAAATATGGTGCAACAGTATCAATGAATCTCAGTGCATTGAGAGGCGTGAAACAAAACCAGACACAGGAGTTCATCTGTAGGGTTTCGTTCATATAAAGTTGTAGACAGGACAAAACTGTGGTGACAGCAGAAACGGGGATAGAATTCACTGAAAAGGGGCACAAGGGAACTTGCGTGGGGTGATGGGAATGTTCCACATCTTGACTGTGGCAAGCCTGCCATGGGTGTATCCACTTGTCAAAATTCGTTTAAAAATGGGTGCATTTGGGGGTACTTGGGTGGCTTAGTCAGTTAGGCATCCGACTTCGGCTCAGGTCATGATCTCACAGTTCATGGGTTCGAGTCCCGCATCAGGCTCTGTGCTGACAGCTCAGAGCCTGGACCCTGCTTCAGATTCTGTGTCTCCCTCTCTGTCTGCCCCTCCCCTGCTTGTGCTCTGTCTGTCTGTCTCTCTCTCTCAAAAATCAATAAACATTAAAAAAAAAATTTAAATGGGTACATTTTGTTACATAAAAATCATGCAATGTATATGAGAGTATATAAATTAAAATAAGAAATTTGTTTTAAAAGAAGCTTTAGGAGGGAAAGCATCTGGTATATATTTCAATACCTTTCCCACATCCTGACAAACAGACACCTATGAGAAAGGCAAGTAAGTGGAAAAGCAGAAACACAAAACAAGTTACCACTAGATGCTCCCTTAGTAATGATCGGGTATAAAGTACAACCCCGTCATATCTAAAGCTAAAAACTCCCCGACGTAATCCAGTTGGGGAATGTCCATGATCCATCCTGTTGCTAACTCGGATTTGATTCACAATTTCGTCTTAGTAGGATAGATACCAATTCCTCTCTATCACCACTAGCTACCTGGTGACCAATATACCTGGCGGGGTTTCTTCTCAAACTGTAACACTACTGAATTAATGCCGAGAAAGACAACTGCATGGGGCCATCTGCGGTTGGGAGCGTCGTGTTCTTCTAGGGAGCTCGCGTGAAATCGGTGAGCGCTTCTGCACTGTGAAGAGGCCGTGTGAACCCTGCCGTGTGTAGACCAACATCAGCACCAGCCTAGTACTTTGGTTCTTCTGATTCTTCCGCAGGATCGTTCATTCTCAGGGAGGTAAGAGCTGCTCTGTTCTGGCGGTGCTTCAACGTCCATGCAGCCACCGTCTGATGTCCCATAAAGCATCCCAGCATCCACGATGCTCCCACTGCAGGCGCCACCTCTGGCCTTCAGCACAGACAGAATTCTCCAGGCAGCTACCCACCTTTAGTTTTCCCAGTTACGGGTGTGTTTTCGTGAAAATATATGTTGATTTCTGTAATTCTCTTCTCTGTAAAACTAACATCTCTGGTAACATTCGCATGCAGCATCTTAGACTGACAAATCCCAAACAACTATCAGAGGTTCCTGCTTTCTCAAGTTAAACCTTGACTTAGAAATTTGATTTCTTTTTGATTCACTCAGACAACGCCCTCCTATGTGCCAAACATTCTGAGTTCTGGTCACATATCAGTGAAGAATCCCCAGTGTTAATCCCCGTGCTCATCTGTCCCCTGGGATCTCCCATGACTGAGCTGTCACAGCGCCCGGCTCATTATGTGCCTTCCCTATACGCTGCCCAATTGCTTTGAGAGTAGTCTTACAGGATTTTGTTTTCAGGTTCTCTCCTAAGGAGCAAATGCTCAAATTCAGAAGAATAAATTTCTGTATGGGAGCGAACATCGCCTTCACTGAAAACTATAAACTTCAAGGCTCTTTGGCTTCTGCTTTGTGAGATAGTAAAGAACCTCATTAGTCAAAGGGGTGTCACTAAATGCCCAGAACAGTAGCTTTTAATCACTTGAGAACTGGTTTGTGGGTGAGGCGGGGTGGCAAGCAAAGCAGGCAAGGAGCAGCATCCTCGTCTCAGCTCCCTGAAGGCTCGTCCACGCTGCTCTGAATACTGCACGCTGTGTATCTTGCATTTGTGGTACGCGGGGCAGCATCTGATTTTCTCTTTTGAAAGCTGGATGGATTCCGAAATCTGACTTTTTTTGTTTCTTTCTCGCCGTCTTTCCGTCAGTGTTGTCTTTAATAAGGAAGGGAGAGTGGAGGGCATCACAAAGGGATGATTCCCTTCTACCTAATGCTGCGTTGGGGAAACCACACGTGTGGTTTCTTTCGTTGGGCTCCACGTTCTTGCTTTCTA
The DNA here is from genome assembly GCF_023721935.1 of Panthera uncia. NCBI lineage: Eukaryota > Metazoa > Chordata > Mammalia > Carnivora > Felidae > Panthera > Panthera uncia. The sequence continues at coordinate 102,846,742 of NW_026057580.1, forward strand.
AGCACATCGTGAGGGCGTCTTTCACCAGCTGAGTCCAATGTGGCACCGTTCCTAACTGCTGAATAAACAGAATGGAAGTCAAGCAAGAAGAAAAGCACCAGTACACGCAGAGGCATAATTACAAGGGAACGTTTTTAAGTTGAAAACATTGCTCACCCGGAAAAAACTTTACAGAGAGGAGTTTAAGCTGTTTTCAGTTTTGCCTTCAGAAGAACTGTTTTCTTACAAGGTTGGTATTTCCACAGTTCAAAAGAAGCTGCTAGAGCAGAGGATTAAAGTTTTGATTAATTCCAAAAGACGGCACAAACACCGTCTGGCGGGCTCCCGAGCACCTGACGCTGCAACCAATGCCAAGCAGAGGAAGCCACGGTTCGTCGGGGGTGGGGGGGTGGGGGGGACTCTGGGTTCGAGGGGCGCCGTCAGCACCCCCCACACCGGCCCCTCTCAACTCCATCTCAGGAGGGGCGGTTTGAAAACCCACGTGAAGCCATCGCCTCCCCTGCGTGAGCATGCAGGCGTTCACACGCCACCTGTTAGCTGTGGAGGGGCATTAAACTGGGGTGAGACCCGTCCCCACCGCCCTCGCCAGGCGCTAACGGGAACCAAAGCAACCGCGGCGAAGCAACCGGCTCGGTGCCCCCCACGGCGCGCGGCCCCCAGGGTAGCCCGCTGGGGTGCCCTGTATGCCTGTGGCCCCCACATGCCGAGCTCCCAGCTCCCTCCCCCCCAGCCACCACCGGTTCTTTCGGTGATCCAGGGCACGTGAGAAAAACGAGAACAATGCGCTGAATTCGCAGAAAGCAAAATGGATTTCGGCTTGAAGTCTGTTTTTTGTTTCCACGTTTGTAAACTTCCCTATAGACCCTCAGCCCCACAGAAGGGGCCGAAGGGTAGAGCTTCCCAGGCAGAGCGGCCCCAGCTGCGGAGAGGCCGGGCGGAGCTGCTGGGTGGGGGTGGGGGCCCGCGGCCCCGGGGAGGGGAGAGGAGCTGGGGGGGGCCTAGGGGGGGGGGGGGGGGGGGGTCAGGGAGAGGAGCTGCGAGCTGCGGGGTCGAGGGGAGCCTAAAGGGAGGGGAACGGGGCTTGGGGGGAAAGAGGGGGAATGGGCCCGGCTGCGGCGGGCGGGCAGGGGGCGGGGCCTAGGGGAAGGGCAGGCGGAGCTGCGGGGGAGCCGGGGGAGAGGGGGGCGGAGCTGCTGCGGGGGTGGGGGTGGGGGCCGGGGCCGAGGGGGAGGGGAAGGGCGGGCGGGGCGGGGGAAGTAGGCGAAGCTGCGGGGCCCGGGAAGGGTGGAGCTGCGGGGGGCGGGGATGCGGTGGCGGGAGGAGCCCCGGGCAGGTTGCAGGTGGGGCCGCGGCCGCCGCCGCGCGTCGGAGGAGTCCCGCGTCCCGGCGGAGGGGCCTGAAGGAGCCCCGGTGCCCGGTCAGGGGTCGGAGACCGGCGGGAAGCGCCGGAAGGCTGGGCGCGGAGGGGCCGGTGCGCCTGCCGCTGTCACCGCCCGGCCTTGTGCGTCGCAGACCTCAGTGTCCTCACTCCGCGCGCTTCCCACCCGCCCTTCCCGAGAACCAGGTTGGCTCCTGTCACTGCGGAGGTCCCGGGGCCACAACCACGGCTGCCCCTTTCTCCTCCGCCGTCCGTTCTAAGTTTCCCTCACCAAGGCTGTCACCTCGGCAGGTCTGCACGGTGGCCGCGGCGGTGCGATCCGCACCTCCCCCCTCTCCTTGGCGGCCCTGCCCGTGGGCTGCAAACGTCTGTGCGGCGGGAGAGTGCCAGGAGGTGGCCGCAGGGATCGTCGGGGCGCCACACACATTACCTCCCCGGTCCCATCTGTAAAACGCAGCCCCGCCTCCTCCCGCGCATCGGGACGGCGACGCCTCACCTGCTGGTCGCTGGAGACCAGGGTCGCAGCGCCCTGCCACGGCAGTACCTTGTAGTTCCGTGGGACCTGCTAGGACCTGCAAGCCTGGAGACCCCAAAGTTGGGGGACGAGAAGGGCACAATCTCGGATGGGTCACTGGTACTCCTGGTGAGTGGAGCCACTTCTGTTCCCCCCACCTTCGTTTCCCAGCCCTGTGTACCCTAAATGGGGTCACTACCCTGGACAGGTTTCTGACTTAATGCCTGAACTGCCTAATGCCTGAAAAGATGGCTCCGTCTTTTCCCAAGGCTACTCCCGAGCCAGTGCGCAGCTGAGCAGTCAGGGGGGGTCCTTTCTACGGAGCCACCTGCTTCTGCACTGGTGCAGTGTGTGACAGGACCAATGGCTCTGAGGATCAGGGACCGCTCCCACAGCTCTTACTCTGTGAGGAGCATCCCCTTGTCTTAGGTTTGCTGTGTGGGACTCTGTGCCCATGGGTGAGGCATCCAGGAAGCCCCGGATAATGAAGCTGGCTGAAGCTCTGGGGGCAGGGAAGGCAAACACACACCAAGAATGGGTATCTACCTTGACAGCCTTCCCAACACAATGGGCCAAATGGGGCCGGTGGTTGTCCTTGAGGAAGAGGACCAGGCCACATCAGGGGCTCAACTTCGGCCTCCAGTGCTGGCAGGTTAGAAAGTCAGAGGCAGTTAAGTAACTCAATTGGCCTTGGTAAGTGACAGTTTTCATGCTGGGCATATATATAACCTCCATCATGGCAACCATAGCCACTCCATTCATGTGCCCATCGTGCCAGTTCCAGGGTGTCAAGAACAAAATCTGACCGATGTCAACTGGCTAAGCACTTGTCTACTTCGTTGTTCAATGCCTCTTCCAGTGGATATAACGGGTGGTACAAAAATCTTATTTCATGCCGACTTCCATGTACCCTTCACGTGCCTCTACCCCAGACCTCCTTCTTTCCCATCGTCCAGTCATTTTCTTTCCAGGCACCTGATCAGACAGCCAGGCCATTGGCTACTGCCCAGAGATCAGTATTAGTCTCTTGGGCCACTTGTCCTTCCACTTAAAGTACATCACGACTCTATTTAGGCAACTTCCCTTAGCTTTCCGCTCTTCCATTCTTGACTTTTTCTGTTACAGAAAAAGTTGGCTCTAGGGTCCCCATGATCTAGTAACCACCTCTGTGATTCTTGCCAGCCAAGTCCCCACGGCCACCCCTTCCCTCTTGCTGGTCATTATAGTGATTGCAACCTCCCAGCTTCTGGTGGTTAGTGTTTCCATGGCCTCTATGACTTCATGGGGGTGGGCGGCCATCCCTTTTACCATCAACCCTGGGCTGCAGAGGAAAGCTACCATTGAGCTTCCTAGTGATGCTGGGTCCCTGTATCAGTGCATTTCCTAATGGCCTGGAGTCCTCTCTGGAACATTTTCTCTGTCCTCCCAGTCTTCCTGCCTCAAATAAGATATGCTTTCTAGTATGACCACTCCCCTCTGTCTCTTTATTCCTTCCTTTCCCGTCTGGGGCAACTCGGACACTTTCACTTCGCTCAGTGTTGGCCACCACACTCCCAGGCTTCTAGCAGCCACCTCAGCAGGATTTTGCCCTCTCCCCTGGAGGCCTTGTTACAGTGTTAAATCCTGTGTCCAACAAAGCGCCCCCCAATCAATAAATTCTCGCTTCTCCAACTTTAAATTCTAGCCCCCTTAATCAAGCCCTTCAACATCCAATGCCAGAGATACTCCCTACATCCTGTGCATACTAGCTAATTCTTGCTCTTCTTCTGGAACATAATCATTCTCCTCCCTGGCGAAGTACAGTCTGTATACAACCAAATTATGCTGGGATCGAACCCTAGTTATCAGTCTGCAGGCTGGAGAAGAGTCAGCTCTGTAGGACAGAGGCCTCTGCAGCATCTTTCAGCACAGGGGACGTGCTCTCTTACTAGGGACGGGCTGGCCACCTCCGCAAGCCCTGAGGGTTCGGGGCGGGGGGTGTTCTGCAGAACCCACATTCTTGGAGGCACCCATGGGGATGCCACGTCCCCCTCCCATGCTTGCGGGCCAGGTTTTCCAGTGAGGGCAATGAGTCTAGCAACATTACAGATCTGCCTTGACCAAGTTCTGAAACGTCTCTCAAGTTCTGTGACGTTCGGGTCCTGCATTCACTGTTCAGCTGTGTCCGTTCTTCCCCCGCAGGAGACAGAGGCGTCTTTGCAAGGAGGCCCTCTGGCTCTCACACCCACCCTCTCTGTGCTCGTTAAGAGCCCTCCGTCCTTACTATCTTTCTGCAAGGCCTCAATACGTGCAGCGGTCACCAGCTAACACGGCTCCCCCTGGAGACACGGTCCCCCGTCTTCCCCTCCGAAGGATGGGTCCCACAACCTCGGGTCACCACCGTGGGATCTTCATAACGGGGCTGCCACGACATACCAGGGACTCTCTGCCTCACACACCCCTCAGGACGGTGCCCTCTTCGCCCTCTGGGGAGTGAGCCGTCCGGTCCTTAAGCTCCTCTCGTGTCCCCTGTGCTGGTTCAGGTCCTCTGAGAAGGAGCTACAAAGACTGGTGAGTTGTGTGAGACACATCCTGGGGGCAGAGCCCTGAAGGATAAAGAAGGAAGACGCGGGAGATGACAGGAGAACCTTGGAGGGCAATGCAGGAGGAGAGAGAGCAGGAAAGAGGGCTGAGTCCTCTGACGGAGGAGATCTGTCTCTCAGGAAAGGGGCTGAATGAGTGCTCCCGCCATGCTGTCCTTGGCTGGGAGCAGCTCATTGGAAAAGTGGCCTTCGGGCAAACACAGCGGTGGACCCAGAGGGGAGCAGTTGGGCCTGTCATCTGTGCTTCCCGCAGGGAGAGATCCGAGGGGTGCATGGCTCCGGCTGTCACGGCAAAATCCCCCTCCCACCTCCACCTTTAGCTCCAAGGACGGCCGGCTCTCAAAGAAAGGCAGATTTAGATAGCTCCCACGGGGGGTGCTCCCTGACAGTCGGACAGGGTGCTCTTCCTGGCCAGTGGGGAGCAAGGGGACTCAACACGGAGCCGGCCTAGGTGAGATGAGTCAGAGAAAGGCACACGCCATATGATCTCACTTTCAGGTGGAATCGTAAAAAGCCAGACTCTGACACGGAGCCAGGGGTGGGTCGGTCAAGGGCCACCGACTTCCGGCTCTGAGACGAAATCCGTTCTGGGCATCTCCTGCCCAGCCCGGCGATGACAGTTTACAAGACCGTACTGTCTACTTAACAGTCGCTCAAAGAGTAAATCTTAAATGTTTTTACCACAAACGAAGGGGGGGGTAAATATGTGAGGCGGTGGTGGTGTTACCTAGCCCTACTGGGGTATTCATCTCACGATATAGACGAGAATGGAATCATCACATCGTGTGTCCTACACTCACGCAATGTTCTAATATAGCAGTAAGCCGGGGGAGGGGGAATCAAGCACCCTGATTTGCTTCGTTTTGTTTTCTGTTGGGAAGCACAGTGTGTATGAGACTTAATCACCTTCTCAGAAAGGTCTTCATTAGCCATGAAAGAGAATCTCTACCGACGGACAGCAGTAAGGGACCTCAGACAGCTTGGGTGACAGTGCCCGTCATTATATGTTATTTTTAAATCTCGTGATATATTGAGATGCTGTCTTACCTTCCCAACTCTTACCACTCTTATCCAGCAAGGGCCTGAAGAGATGGGGTGGCTGTGGCACCAGTTGAATGAGGGGAACAGGCAGGGGAGAGATCCAGGACCTGTGTGCCCAGTCACTTGTTCTGTCATAAACGGGACAAGCGGGCTTCCAGGATTCAGATTCGAGGGGTGGGATGGAAGGACCCCGGAGGAGGGAGGCTGCCAGGAGCCCGCTGACCGGTGAAGGGACCCTGGGACTCCATGCTGTTCTGGGCTTGGAGAATTTCAGGAGTTTGGAGGGGAGGTGGGGCAGGAGCAGAGAAAATTGATGCAAAGGCCCTGTGGCAGGAAAGATGTGGCATATCTGAAGAACTGACAGAAGTCCAGGCAACCTGGGGTCTAGAGAGAGGAAGGGAGTTTGGCCGGCACAAAGGTCACAGTGGGAGGTACTGGCTGGATGTGTAGCTCTGTAGCCACATCATGAGTTTGGGGCTTTGAGAGGCCCAGGGGGGGTGCTAAACAGAGTGGTCCTTTTCTAGAAGCTTGCTCTGGCAGCAAGTGTAAAGAATGAATTAGGGGGGCAAGAGGCTCTTGGATGAGCAAAGGCCACAAACAGGCACTTCTCAGACATGGAAAACACAACAGCCAAGGGTCCAGGGAGAAGAGCTAAGCCTCACTGTAAACAGGAAAGTGCAAATTAAAACCACAGTGACATCAACAATAGGAAGGATAAAAACCATATGATCATTTCAATAGATGCAGAAAAAGCATTTGACAGAGGACAGCATCCATTCATGATAAACAAACCTCAACAAAGGTGGTTTAGAGGGAACATACCTCAACATAATAAAGGCCTCATATGAAAAACCCCCAGCTAACTCATAAGTCAACGGGGAAAAACTGACAGCTTTTCCTCTAAAGTCAGTAAACAGACAAGGATGTCCACTCTCACTGCTTGTATTCAACACGGTTCTGGAAGTCCTAGCCACAGCAATCAGACAACAAAAGGAAAAGCCATGCAGATGGGTAAGGAAGAAGTAAAACTTTCACTCTTTGCAAATGACATGCTACTATCTGTAGAAAACCCAAAAGACTCCACCAAAAAACTACTAGAACTGATAAATGAATTCAGGAAAGTTGCAAGAATACAAAATCAGTGTGCAGAAACCTGTTGCATTTCTATGCACTAATAATGAAGCATCGGAAAGAAAAATTAAGAATACAACGCTATTTAGAGTTGTGCCAAATATCATCAAATACTTAGGAATAAATTTAGCCAAAGAGGTGAAAGACCTATATCCTAAAAACTATAAAACCCTGGAGAAAGAAACCGAAGATGACACAAAAAAACGGGAAAACATTCCACGCTCATGGATTGCAAGAACAAATATCATTAAAATGCCTAGACTACTGAAAGCAATCTACAGATTTAATGCAATCCCTATCAAAATGCCAACAGCATTTTTCACATTAAGTAGAACAAACAATCCTAAAACTTGTATGGAGCCACAGAAGACCCAGAATAGCCAAAGCAATCCTGAAAAAGAAAAACAAAAGTGGAGGCATCACAATCCCGGACTTCAAGCTGTATTACAAAGCTGTAGTAATCAAAACAGTATGGTACTGGCACAAAAATAGACTCATTGATCAATGGAACAGAATAGAAAGCCCAGGAATAAACCCACAATTATATGGTCAATTAATCTTTGACAAAGGAGGAAAGAATATCCAATGGAAAAAAGATAGTCCTCTTCACCAAATGGTGTTGGGAAAACTGGACAGCTACATGCAAAAGAATGACACCGGACCACTTTCTTATATCGCACACACAAACTCAAAATGGATTAAGACCTGAAACCATAAAAATCCTAGAAGAGAGGAGGGGCAGTAGTTTCTCCGACACCGGCCATAGTAACATCTTTCTAGATGTGTCTCCTGAAGCAAGGCAAATAAATGCAAAAGTAAACTCTTGGGACTACATCAAAATAAAAAGCTTCTGCACAGTGAGGGAAACAACCCACAAAACTAAATGACAACCTACAGAACGGAAGAAGACATTTTCAAATGACACATCCAACAAAGAGTATCTAGAATATACAAAGAATGTATGCAACTCAACACCCAAAATATAAATAATTCAATTTTAAAAATGGGCAGAAGACATGAACAGACATTTCTTCAAAGAAGATGTGCAGATGGCCAACAGACACATGAAAAAATCTCAACTTCGCTCATCATCAGAGAAATGCAAAATAAAACCACAATGAGATATCACCACACACCTATTAGACTAGTTAAAATAAAAAACGCAAGAAACAAGTGTTGGTGAGGATGCAGAGATAAAGGAACCCTTGTGCACTGTTGATGGGAATGCAAACTGGTGCAGCCACTTTGGAAAACAGTCTGGAGATTCCTCAAAAGGTTTAAAATAGAAACTACACTTAGATCCAGTAATTGCACTACTGGGTATTTACCCAAAGAATACAAAATCACTAATTCAAAGGGATACATGCACTCCTGTGTTTATAGCAGCATTGTTTATAATAGCCAAGCTATGGAAGCAGCCCGTGTCCTTCGATAGATGAATGGATAAAGAGGATGTGGGCTGTGTGTGTGTGTGTGTGTGTGATGGAACATTATCCAGCCATACAAAAGAAGGAAACCTTGCCATTTGAAATAACATGGATGGAGCTAGAGAGTATAATGCTAAATGAAATAAGCCAGTAAGAGAAAAAGAAATACCATACCATATCACTCATATGTGGAATTTAAGAAACAAAACAAATGAACAAAGGAAAAAAGACAGAAAAAAAAAAAAGACTCAACTATAGAGAACAAATGGTTACCAGAGAGGAGGTGGGCAGAGGGATGGGTGAAATAAGGGAAGGAGATTAAGAATACAATTAACTTGATGAACATTAATAAATGGACTGTTGAATCACTATGTTGTACACCCAAAGCTAATACAACACTACACTGGAATTAAAATTAAAAAAAAAATAGGGGCGTCTGGGTGGCTCAGTTGCTTTTAGCATCCAACTTCGGCTCAGGTCATGATCTCATGGTTCGTGGGTTCGAGCCCCATGGGTTCTGTGCTGACAGCTCAGAGCCTGGATCCTGCTTCCGATTCTGTGTCTCCTTCTCTCTCTGCCCTTCCCCCATTCACTCTCTGTCTCTCTGTCTCTCTCAAAAATGAATAAACACTTTTAAAAAAAGTGTTTAAAGACTTACCGTGTGTAAATAAATTTTAAAAATAAATAAATAAAACCACAGAGAAATGAGAGTCATACACCCATCGACTTAGCAACAGTAGAAAAGCTGTCAATACCTTTTTGGTGAGAATGTGAGAACAAAGCTCTCAAGGCCAGAGGACAAATCAGTAGAATCTAATGAGTTTGAGGATGTGTCTTGTCAGCAATACTCCTCCAGGGAGGTGCCCTGTGGACACTCATCCCCAGTCCAAGAATATGAATGTAAGAACACTTACTGAGGCATACTTTGTCATGCAAGAAGAATAGAGGGGATAACCTAAATTCCGCCAGTAGGGGAACAATGTGTGAATGGGTACGTTCATACTATGGAATCTAGAGAACAATTGAAATAACCCAGAGCCACTTGTGCTCATGGAGCCCCGTGGCAAAGGGACAAAAGCAAGTGGCAAGCAGGATGATATGGCATTTGGTATCCTTTATGTACTATTTTAAGTACAAAATAGTATGTATTTGCAGACTTCTCTGTATATGGTAGAACTATAAAAAAACAGAAGAGAGGGTAGGCATCAGCTTTAGAATAGTGGTTACCCCCAGAGAGAGAAGACCGATGACAGGATTCAGAAAGTCAGAAAGAGGGCTTCAACCATATCTATAGTATGCACATCCTTTTAAATATTTGATACATTTAGTGGCTAATGTTAGCATGCTTAGGTATATGATATAACATTCTTCACTTTTGTACATTTAAAACATTTTCTTAAGAAAGTTTTGGGGGGGGCACCTGGGTGGCTCAGTCAGTTAAGCGTCCGACTTCAGCTCAGGTCATGATCTCACCACTCATGAGTTCAAGCCCTGCATTGGGCTCTGTGCTGACAGCTCAGAGCCTGGAACCTGCCTCAGATTCTGTGTCTCCCTCTCTCTCTGCCCCTCCCCTGTCTTGAGCTCTCTCTCTCTCTCTCTCTCTCTCTCAAAAATGAATAAACGTTGAAAAAAAAACAAAGTTTTGGGGTGGTGATCCAGGGAGTCCAGGAGAGAATTCCTGGGTGTAATCACAGCAGAAGCAAAGAAAGGGCAGGTAGGAAGCAGAATGGATGGGATAGTTGACGTTAGAAAGTGGAAAGTGTTTGAGGTGCCTGGGTGGCTCAGGAGATTAAACGTCCAACTTCTGCTCAGGTCGTGATCTCACAGTGAGTCTGAGCCCCGTGTCGGGCTCTGTGCTGACAGCTCGGAGCCTGGAGCCTGCTTTAGATTCTGTGTCTCCCTCTCTTTCTCTGACCCTCCTCCACTCGCACTCTGTCTCTCTCTTCCCTCTCAAAAATAGACACTAAAAATATACATATATATTTTTTAAAAAACAAGGAAATGGAGAAGGGAAGGTCAAGTATATCCTCCCATTTCTGACAGCCAGGTAGGCAGTGAAGACAGGACACAGATGGGAGAGGTGTGAGGGGAAAGTCATGACATCAGGTTTAGAGCATGCACCAGTGGGTCATCTGAATAGAACTGTCATGGGGACCGAGTGGCGGGGGGGGGGGGGGGGGGGGGGAGGCGGGTTGCTGAACCCTGAGTGTGTTCCAGGCTGGAGAGGCAGCTCCCTGTCAATAACGATTCAAGCACGTAGTGGGGTCACCAGCAGAAAGGGTGAGAAAAGAAGGGCCTGACCAGCACCCCTGCACGTCGTGGTCAAGAACAGGGGAAAGGGGCTGGAAAAGAATGTGAAATGTCAGTGTATCAAAACAGCCAAATTCTAGAAAGCAAACAGAGGGAAATGTCTACAACAAACAAGGCAGACAAAAGATTACCATATTCAACAAGTACAGCATTCTTACAATGATAAATAAAAAGCACTAAGACCTTGATGACTGAGTAGGTAAAATGCTTGAATAGACAGTTCACCAAAGAGGAAATACGTGTTGATCAAAGATGGGGAGTTTAAACTGTTCTCCTATCAAGTTGTTGGTGTGCTGGTGCTGCTGGTGGGGGGGCAGTTTTGTTTCTAATCAGTTCTTGCTGGTGGGGGTGATTAAGTCAGGCCCTCGCGCATTCCGGGGAGGGTATAAATTCACCTGCCTTTTTGGAAAGCAATTTGACAATAGGCATAGAAGGGCTTCCAATATCAATTACTTTGCTTGCCTCCAGTAATTCCACTAGGGGTAAATTCTGAAATGGTGAAAAAGTGGGGTGCCTGGGTGGCTCAGTCGGCTGAGCATCCGACTTCGGCTCAGGTCGTGATCTCACGGTTTGTGGGTTCGAGCCCCGCATCGGGCTCTGTGCTGACAGCTCAGAGCCTGGAGCCTGCTTGGGATTCTGTGTCTCCCTCTCTCTCTGCCCCTCCCCCACTCACGCTCTGTCTCAGCTTCTCAAAACTAAATAAATGTTAAAAAACATTTTTTTTTGAAATGGTGAAAGAGCTTTAGGCCAAAGACACTTATATATACTTCTGGCAAAAAAGAAATAAATGATGTTCAGTAAATTGTATATGGAAGTTATGATATCGTTCTAACCAATGACGTTTACAAAGATCGTAGTAAGCTGAGGAAAGGCTCATGTTATAATTTTATAAGGAGAAAAATCCAGAATTTTAAATCATATCTGGAGAATGATCTCAACTATACATCTGCAAACCAACAGTAACAAAAATTTGTATGTTGAAAGCGTATCAGAAGGAAATACACCAAAATGTTAAACAGTTGATCTTTTCCTTGATTTTCTAGTGTCTCCTGTGTTTTCTATAATGAGTATGTATTTCTTTCATAATGCAGTGTACACGCACATTATTTTCCAGAGGAAAATCAATGTTAGGCGTCTTCAGTGGATGTGCGCATCATGAGGTTATCGTGAGGTTGGGCACGAGTCCCCTGCTCACGAGAAGGAGCACAGAGCGGGAAAGCCTGGGGTGGTGGCTTTTCCAGCCATCATGTGACTTTTTCACTGCATCATGATTTGGGTTCAGCCTCAGTTGCTTTTTTATCATTTCCCTAAGGAAAGCCATAGCCTTGCATTGTTTATCCCATTTCCGGAAGAGCCCATTCGAGCGAGGAGGACAGAGAAGATAAACCCAAAGCTACATGCCAGGCCAGCACTACACACAGCTGGACATTGTACAGCAACCAGAGCCACGGGTGGCTACTTAAATTTATAATTAAGTAAAAATTGAAGTTCCGCGCTGGGGCACTTGAGTGGCTCAGCCGGTTTAAGCGTCCAACTCTTGACATTGGCTGAGGTCATGATCTCACAGTTCGTGTCAAATTCTGTGCTGACTGTGCACAGCCTGCCTGGGATTCTCTCTCCCCCTCTCTCTCCACCTTTCCCCACTTGCACTCTCTTTCTCTTTCAAAATAAATAAACATTTAAAGTTCAATTCCTCAGTCACAGTAGCCACCTTTCAAATGCTCAATAGCCACCTATGTGTAATGACTACTCTCTTGGACAGACCAGAACATTCCCATCATCACAGAAACTTCTGTTGGTAAGCACTAATGGAGAAAATCAACTGGCTTTTCCCATATGCAAAGATGGCTCAACATTAAAAAATTAGAAATGTATATTAATAGATAAAAAGGGAAAATGTAATCGTCTTCGTAGATGTAGATAAAACATTCAAGAAATTCAAGATTTGTTCATACAAAAATAAATAACACCAATGAAAAACTGTAGGAAAGTGTAAAGAAAAAAGAACCAGTTCATAATAACAACAAAAACTACAAGGCACCAAGGAATAATTTCAATAACATATGCATGCATACCTTTGTAGAGAAAAATCTCAAATCACTACTAAAGAAAATAAAGACAACCTAAATAAGTCTAGAGATATGCCATGTTCCTAGCTGGGAAGATTCAGGATTATAAAGATGTCAATTTCCCACAAATTCGTCTCTAAGCTCAAAACAATTCTACTAAAATGTCCAGTAATGTGTTTTGTAGAACTTGCCCAGCTGATCCTAACATTATCCAGAACAAGTAAGGACCAAGTACAACCAAGACTCTCCTAAAGAAAAAGAAAAAAAGGAGAGAAGAGACGTGCCCTACTATATATCCACTCATTTCTTTATTCAACAAATGGGAAGCACACGCTGTGTACTCTAGCTTGAAGTGATGGGAGCAGAGCAGTTAACAGAACAGTCAGCAATTCCTGCCCTCATCAAGCTTGGTCACACTCCAAATATCAAGACTCGCTCTAAAGCTATAGTAACCGAGATGCTGTGGCGTTAGCAACAGGCTCAGATGAACAGGTGACACAGGATGGGGCTTGGTAGAGGAATAGCACGTCTGCTTGGAGAAAACAATTCCTCACCACACACAACAAGCTATAGGTAGATTAAAGACCTAAAGTGAAATATAAAACTTTAAAACTTTCAGAAGAAAATACAAAAGAATATTTTTGTAACATTGTGATAGGGAAATACTTCTCCTAAGACATGAAAAGCACAAACCACTAAGAAATTGTTGATTACTTGGCTGCATAAAAATTTATAACTTCTGTTCAGCAGAAGTCCCTAGAGTTTAAATAAACCACAGACTGGGAGATGATATTTCCAAAGTGTGTAACTGAAAACAGAAATTATTACCCAGTATATATAAGAGACTGCTACAAATTGATAGGGAAAAGGTAATACATTAGAAGATGAGCAAAGGGCATTAATAGGCAATTCGCAGAAGAGGAAACCCAAATAGCCAACAAACATCAACAGATAGAAGTTAGGAAAGGGCGCCTGGGTGGCTAGGTCGGTTAAGTGTCCAACTCTCCATTTCGGCTCAGGTCATGATCTCATGGGTTGGTGAGATTGAGCCCATGTCGGGCTCTGCCCTGATGGCACGGAACCTGCCTTGGGATTGATTCTCTCTCTCCCTCTGCCTCTTCCCCTCCTCTCAAAATAAATAACTTAAAAAAAAAAAAGAAATTAGGAAAGTGCAAATTGAAGCAACAATATGGTTAAAATCAGATTGGCAAGGAAAAGAACAAAACTAAAGAAAAGGACAAAAGAAGTATGTTAATAATGTGGCCAAAGAAGAAGTCTACACATCGCTGCTTTATTCCTTTTTTAAAGAAAAGAGAATTTATTTTATTTTGTTTTTTTAATGTTTATTTATTTTTGAGAGAGAGAGAGAGCACGAGCGGGGAAGGAACAAAGAGAGAGGGAGACGCAGAATCCGAAGCAGGCTCCAGGCTCTGAGCTGTCAGCACAGAGCCCGACGTGGGCCTCCAACCCACGAACCGTGAGATCATAACCTGAATCCATGAACCATAAGATCATGACCTGAGCCAAAGTCGCCGGTTAACCGGCTGAGCCACTGAGGCGCCCCATACACATCACTGCTTTAAAAGTGGAAATTGTTTCAACCACACAACGTGAAATGAGGCAGAATTTGAGAATTGAAATGTGTATGTCCATGGCCTTTTAAATTCCACTCTTAGGTGGAAAGAGAAAGATTCTCTTGCACATGAGCACAGAGACCTGTGTGAGAAAAGTCATTGCACAGAAAATGGGTTAGTACCTGTAAATGGGCTCTAGGGTCTCACGGGAGTGATAGAAACGTTTGAAACTTGACTGTGGTAATGGTTGCACAACTTAGTAAATTCGCTGAAAGCCATTGAATTGTATACTTTAATAAAGTGGGTAAACTCTGTGGTATGTAAGTTATACCTAAATAAAGTTGTTTTTAAATTGTCATTTCAGCCTTACCTGCAGTAATAACAAAATTGGAAATAGCCAATGATTTTATAAACTGATTGTTGTGGAGATTCAATGGAATACAATACAGTGGTTCAAATAAATAAATCAGAGCTACTTACAGCGACAGTAATAAACCCCCAGAACGAAAAATAATGGTTGAGGTGGTAGAAGCAACTTGCAAAATGATGTAATAGAAATGGAAATATTTACATAAAATTTGAAAACACACAGAACGATGCTATACAATGTTTGTGAATACATATATAAAACAAAGCAAAACACTGAAGTAAACATGGCAATTCAATTCAAGGGTTTCTTATAATGTTCTCTGTAATTTTCCTGTACATTTGACATAGTTTATTATGAATTTTAAAATACAACGGTAAAAAATATTTTTATTTGCCCTTCCGGCTGCTCGCCATACCGACTGCTTTTACATCCTCCATCACAAAGAGCTGTAACTGCCAGAGTGCAAAGCCCAGGTGGGCTTTACCTGTATTTTGTGTCAACTGTTGACTGGTTACTGGCCTCAGGCTGGGCACTGCTACACTTTGGGGAACCCCACGGTCATGCAGAAATCGAAAGGCGATCAAGTTGGAGGGCGGTCAATCGTCCGGAGCCCAGGTCAGTCCATGTCGTGTACAACAGTGACACCTAATGGTCAGGATCGGTACTTGTGTGCGCTCCTGGGTCTGAAAGTCTGGGGAGCCGAGGTGGGGAGGTGGGGGGGGGGGGACACTAAGCTGGGTGGCTTGTCTTCCAGCTGCTCTTACCAGAAAGAGAGAGAAGGATTCAGACTGGGGAATTTTATATTTGACCAACTCCCTTCTCAGTGAGCTGAAGCCGATGAACACTCCCCAGAAGACCTAACCTAGTTCAGAGATTGTGCTTTTCCTCCTCTTCCGGGAGTTAAGGGCACCGAGCTTTGTGTCCTGAAAAAGGTTGCTCCCGGCGTCCTGGCAGTGTCTGAAGTCCTCTAAAAAGAACACCTTAGACCCACATTTGAAGTGAGATTTCAGGCCAAGAACTATTTCTGCAGTCGGGTAAGAAAGACTGCAAGGGAGGGGCGCCTGGGTGGCTCAGTCGGTTGGGCGATCTCGCGGTTCCCAAGTTCGAGCCCCGCGCCCGGCTCTGTGCTGACCGCTCAGAGCCTGGAGCTCGCTTCGGATTCGGTGTCTGCCCCTCCCCACTCACACTCTGTCTCTATCAAAAAATGAATAAAAATTAAAAAAAAAAAAAAAAAAGAAAGACTGCATGGGGTCGGAACACGTATTCTTTCCTGTTTCAGAGCAAGTTGGTGAGTGATGCTAGCTGTGTGGGGTCAGTGTCTAAAGCTCACAGTATGTCAGGCCCCACAAGACCTTAGGGTTTATGTTACCAGCTCTCCAGAGGCTTTGAGACTGAGAACAAAACGGACTCAACGATGTCTGTATTTCTGACACGTCCACACAGGCCACTCCCCAAACAGGCAAGACCAGGGGAGGAGCGGGCCTTTCTTGCCACAGCCATTCATAAATTCGTGAAGCCGGCACAAGAACTAGCCCCTAGTGAAACTGACTGCTTCCTTGCCTTGACGTTGACATCATCACCAGCCTGAGTCTTTCAAAATTACCAAAAATCAACATCTTCATTTGAAGGTCGTTGACTGAGTAGGGCAGGGAGAGAGCTGGACTCATCAGTGTATTAAGGCTTCTCAAAAAAAGAACCAATAAGGGGCGCCTGGGTGGCTCAGTCGGTTAATGGTCTGACTTGCGCTGGATCATGATCTCTTGGCTCGTGAGATTGAGCCCCACGTGGGGCTCTGTGCTGACAGCTCAGAGCCTGGAACCTGCTTTAGATTCTGTGTCTCCCTCTCTCACTGCCCCCCTCCCCTTGCTCGCATTCTCTCTCCCTCTCTCTCTTTCAAAAATAAATAAACATTAAAACAATTAAAATAATAAATGATAATAAACATTAAATATTAAAAAAAAAAAGAACCAATAGGAGAGAGAGAGATTATACAGAGTTTGCTTGCATGATAATGGAGACCAGCAGCCCCAAGATCTGCAGCTGAGTTGACAAGCCCAGGAGCACCGATGGTTTAATTCCAGTCTGAGTCCAAAAGCCTAAGATGAAGAGCCGAAGTATAGTCCAAAGACTGGCAGGCTTGAAACCCAGGAAGACCTGATGCCTTCAGAGGCTGTCAGGCAGGAAGAACTCTCTGTAAGTCAGGGGATGGTCAGCCCTTTTGGCCTAGTCAGGCCCCTCGCCTGATTAAATGAAGCCCACCCGCATTCGAGACAGCGATCCCCTTTACTCAGTCTACCAATTCTCATCCAGAAACACCCTCACAGGCACACTCAGAAAAATATTTGATCAAATATCTGGGTGCCCTGTCGCCCAGTCAAGTTGACATATGAAATTAAACATCACAATCAGTGACAGTTTACCCCCTCAAGGGTGAGCGTGGGAGCCGAAGGAAGCAAGTGGCCGCTGGGCCCCACGGGTGGCTCTGTGATGGAGACCCTTCCCCAAAGGCCAGGAGTGGCCACGCTGCCCTGGCCAAGGGCCTGATTCTCAAGTCTGGCTTCTTGTTGTTTTCTGTTTCTGGAAAGTGGGTTGCCAGGCTTACAGTAAGACCCTCTTCTCTCCCTTCTCCAGGACTCCTTTCAGTCACTGTGGCTATCGGAGCAGAGGGAGAGTGAAAGCCGTTCTTGTGGCCTTTCCAGGAGTCTTTCAGCCTGGCCCTTTGCTTGCAGGGGTCTGTGAGGAATCTGGGTGACCAGCAGTCCGGTTTGTCCCGACGAAACAGAGGGTTTCCTGGGTGTGTGGGGTTTTCGATGCTAAAACCGGGCCAGTCTCGGGCAACCTGCATAAGAGTCACCCCAGGAGCCCCACCCCATCTGAGGGGCTTTGAGAGGCTCCAGTTTCTTTGCCTGCCTCGATGTCGATACCAAGCCAGCCCTGGACCCACAGAAGTGTCCAGCGGTCTCGTGGCTGACTGTCTCTGAGGCTGAGGGCAGCTGCAACTTTGGATCCCAGATGTTTTCTCGGTGGTGCAACACTGACGGATGTTTGGCAGCTGCCTTGGGTCACTGCTTTTGAGCCCTCGATGTGGTAGGAACACCGTTGTGGGTCACAGCCCTCTCCGGTTCCTAGACGGCTGGCCCCTGCTTGCTTAGCTCGAAAAGCCAGGCGGCAGTCGGGTCCCTTCCACTGCCACACGCCGGCTCCCTACTCACCCCGCTCACGGTACAGCTTCAGCAAGGGCCCCGAGATGTCAGAACTGGAAAGGGCCATGGACTTCTCATTGCCAAGTATTTCCAAAGCGGTCCTGGCCCCGCCGAGAGGTGCAGGGAGAGCCAGGCTTCATAAAGCCCCGCTTTGTTTTCTTTCTTTTTTGTTTCGCTTTTGTAAAGGCTTTATTGAGGTATGATTCACATACCATACAATTCACTCCTTTCAAGTGAACAATTCGATGCTTTTTAGTACAGACTTGTACAACCGACGCCACAATCAAATTTAGAACATTTCCACCACCCCGCAACGAAACCCATGCCGTTAGTTCTCATCCCCTTCTTCTCCCAGCAAGCCCCCGGCCCCAGGAAACCGCTCATCTTTCTGTCTCTGTAGAAATGGCTTCTGTTACCTATTTATTTCAATGTCTCCTGGGGAAACTGTGGCTAACATATCGCCCCAGGACTTCACGGATACTGACACTGCTTGGAAAATGCTAGGTAGAAACAAGTAGGTATAAAATCAGTGGTGGTCTGCCTCAGGGCCAGAACTGGAAGGTGGTACTTTCTCGCGCCTTCTCTTTTTTCTGTTGCCGCTTTCTCCCCTCTCCGCTTCCCATGCCCACCCCCCACCGCCATCTCCCGTTTTCCAGTTGTTCCTGAAGCACCTACTTAAGGCTTTCCTCTCCTTGTCTCCCCCCCCGCCGACCTCCTCTGGGGCTTTGGTGGCTGGGACTCAAACAGGAGGGGCTGCCACGGTCTGGGATTTCTCCTCCGGGGTGTCCATGAAGGGGACGGAAGAAGACCAGAGCCTGGATGGGGCCCAGCGCCAGCCCACCTCTGAAGCAGGCAGAGGACCCACCTTGAGTGAGGGTAGAACAGCCGGGACAGGCCACTGCCCTCCACAGGGGGGCCCAGCAGCCCTGTGGTCTCTCCACAGACCGCCCCCCACCCCAGCTGCCCCTCAGGCTGAGGTGGGCACATTGGAACAGCACATTCCAAGGGGCACAGACAGGGCAGGGTCGCCTCCTGCTGGGCTTGGTACAAGGCAGAGAGGTGACAAGGAGAAGCTGGGACCAGCCCATGGTGAGAGCCAGTCCACCTCGAACCCTCCAGAGTCAGTTCTTCTGGGAACACATTTTCTTTACAGGTTTCTTTTGCTTTTAAAGAGCTTTACTGGGTCACCTGGGTGGCTCAGCCAGTTGGGCGTCTGACTCTTGGTTTCGGCTCGGGTCATGGTCTCATGGTTCGTGGGTTCGAGCCCCCCGTCGGGCTCTGTGCTGGCACTGCGGAGCCTGCTTGGGGTTCTCTCTCTCTGCCCCCCACCTCTCTCCCTCAAAATAAACAAACTTTAAAAAAATAAAGAGACATCCTATAAATACACTTCATACATATATATGTTTTAAATGTTTATTTTTGAGAGAGAGAGTGTGAGCAGGGAAAGGAAGGGCAGAGAGAGAGGGAGACACAGAATTCGAAGCAGGCTCCAGGCTCTGAGCTGTCAGCACAGAACCTGAACCGGGGCTCGAACCCAGGAACTATGAGATCATGACCTGAGCCGAAGGCGGACACTTAACCGACTGAGCCCCCCAGGCGCTCCTGTTTTGTCTTTTTGTTTTTTTTTTTTTAACTTTTCTTTTCTTTTCTTAAGTTTATTTATTTATTTTGAGAGATAGAGTAAGTGGGGGAAGGACAGTCGGGCTCTCCCCACTGTCAGCACAGAGCCCAACACAGGGCTGGAACTCACGAACTGTGAAATCATGACCTGAGCCAAAATCAAGAGTTGGACGCTTAACCGACTGAGCCACCCAGGCACCCCTCTCTGGGGACCTCTTGAAAGGGGTTAAAAGCCAGAGACTATGAATGAGTAACATGGTCCAGGGCATCTGAAGGTTAACTGTCCGTCTGTACACGATCTGAGGCTGAGTCCCCCAGGGTGTGAGCCCTGAGGGCAGGGGCCGCGAGGTCAAGTCCTGGGGTGGAAGAAATAGGAAAACCTTCTTGGCACCGTAGCTCCTAAATCACCCCGGGTAAACAAGCAAAGGAAAATCTCCCCAGGGCCCCAGGCAGTGCTTTGCCAGTGAATCAAAGGTCAGCAAAGCCATAAATCAACTTGCATTTGCACCAAACAGATCATGAAGAGTTATTTTGAACTTGCCTTGGCCAAAAAAATTCCCTGGAGCAGAACCAACTCAAAGAACACAAACGGAGAATGGGGAAACGTCCATCTTCCTCCTTTCCCAAGCAACGAGGCCGTGAGGCCCCAGGGCCAAATTCTCCACAGCGAGTGCCCCCTCCTTGCCTGCGATATCACGAGCCCGAATGTACGTGTTTGGGACCCAGGGTGCCACACGTGGTGGGCCTTCCACAGAGCAGCCACAGAAGCTGGCAGACATAGAGCTTTGGTGGGGGGGGGGGGGGGGGGAACCTCCCAGGATCCTTCATCCCTCCCAGGAGCCAGGGCCTGCACAGGATTTTCTGGCCATGGAACCAGCACAATGCTCACGGGCACCATCACGTCACTGACATCAGCCCATGCGCTCCAGGCTCTGGCGGGTGAGGATTCGCTTTCAACGAAATATGCACGCATACATGGAAAGAGGTCTGGAAAGATCTAAACTTTGGTGTTTTCGCATGTCAATTCAAGGGGCTTGAATTTTCCGCATCTCTTATGATGAATGTATACTTTACCACTTTTTAAAAGGCCGGGTTGTTTAGCAAGAAATTTTTTTTCTTGTTATGAAAGCGATCAACTGGAGAAGATTTAAAAAATCGATTAAGACCAAAAGGAGGAGAGGTTGCCTGTCCTCATAATCTCACCATCTGGACCTGTGGACCTTTTCGAGAATTTCTTTTCTATAAGTATAATATGCATTTACTAAATGTTTATTTTATTTTGAGAGAGAGTGAGAGAGAGCATGTGAGCAGGGGAGGGGCAGAGAGAGAGGGAGAGAGAGAGAATCCCAGGCACTGTCATCACAGAGCCCCATGTGGGGCTCGATCCCACAAACAGTGAGATCATGACCTGAGCCAAAATCAAGACTCACACATTTAACTGACTGAGTCACCCAGGCGCCCCATATAATATGCGTTTTTAACAAAAGAGAAATATGGCACATTCTTTTTTTATAATCTGCTCTTATACTTCATAATCTATGCTCAACGTTTTGTATGTCATTAATATCCTCCAGCAATATCATTTTAGTGGCTTATACGATTCCATTAAATGAATGTACCATGTTTTATTTAACTCATTTCTTCCTTCAAGGCTTTCAATCAATAAATAATTCACTGTTGGCCACCACAGGCAAACTATCATGGTGCCATTCTGCCTACCCTAAGCAGACGCACAGGAGGATCGCGTTCTCCTGCCCCGTGCAGACGGGTGTTGCCATCTACTTGGAAGCTTTAAGAATCGGTGCACGTTTGAGAACGTTCTCTTCTTCCGCCCACTTGGAAGCTGGAGACAGATCCTCCCTCAGCCTGGGTCTCTGTGTGCACAGCCCCGGCTAACCTACGACAGACCTGGAGCACAATGTAGCACAACCCTGTGGTCCTAGCCATTGGGATCTGGGACTGTTTGGGTTCAGTGACATAACCTTACTGGTCCTGACTAGCCTCAGAGCTGATGGAAAGACAAGGCTAAAGACAAGAGCCCCAACCCTCTCAAATGTGCATGGTCTACACGCCCAAATACAAGGAAAGAGTTCAATGATGAACAGCAAATAACTACTCAGAGCAAAATCTTTCCAAGGGTGCCCTGGGGCAGTGGGAAATGTCCAGCCCCGGAAGGGACAGCGGTGAAGAATCCGAGAAGAGGACCGGGTCACAAGGGCTGGAATGGCCCCAGTAGACTTCATGGAGGAAGGGGAGAGAGAAGGGCTTTGAGGGCCGGAGAGCTTTGAGGGCAGCGGTGGGAGCAGGAGACCAAAGAGGACAGAGCAGAGGAGTGACATACAATCAAGTGAAACACGGCCCCCAAAAGACCACTGAGAAGGTGGTTCTGTAGGAAGAAGGGGCTTTGAGAAAACGAGGGCTAGAGACAGTCTCAGAGAAAGGAAAAGGGGGCCGGACTGGGAAAAAAATCACCGGCACAAAGAGGGAGACCTCATTTCCATCCTGTGCTTCCCATCCTTCCTTTGGGGGAAGAAGCCTCCATCCACTACCCCAACAAGAACGGCATCGGTAAGGCTTGGTGCGGCTTGTTTTAGTCACACAGACACCATTTTCTTTTTTTTTTTTAATATTTTTTTTCAACGTTTTTTATTTATTTTTGGGACAGAGAGAGACAGAGCATGAACGGGGGAGGGGCAGAGAGAGAGGGAGACACAGAATCGGAAACAGGCTCCAGGCTCCGAGCCATCAGCCCAGAGCCTGACGCGGGGCTCGAACTCACGGACCACGAGATCGTGACCTGGCTGAAGTCGGACGCTTAACCAACTGCGCCACCCAGGCGCCCCTCAGACACCATTTTCAAGAGTAAGTTGGACTTCAGGCAAAGTCGCAACTATTGTGGTTTACTAACCCTATTTGAGTGATTACTCAGACCTTGTCAGCCACCCAGTCAGTGTCACTCACTGTCACTCAGCGTCAGCCAGCCAGCCAGTCGATATATATACGGCATTCAACTGGCTTTTGAGCCCTG
This sequence comes from Panthera uncia, assembly GCF_023721935.1. Taxonomy (NCBI): domain Eukaryota; kingdom Metazoa; phylum Chordata; class Mammalia; order Carnivora; family Felidae; genus Panthera; species Panthera uncia. The sequence goes on from NW_026057580.1 coordinate 102,868,989, forward strand.
TGGCCCACTTGCCTTTCTGTTTATTTACCACACCTTTCCTGTTCCTGGGCATTGGGGTTAAGTCTGTCATTCCTCCATAAGGACAGAGAGGTGACATTGTTCCCCCAGGAACTCGGAGCTAAGTAATTACCAAGCTGGGCCAGGGCCCGCCCCCGCCCCCCCTTTTCAGCGAAGCTGCCAGCGGCTGGGCTGAGCGCTCCGATCCTGAGCTTCCTGAGTTCTAGAGGGCATCGGTTCAGAAGTGAGTCAAAGGGAACAAGGTCACCTTTTGACTCTGAAGAGCCACTTCCTCCTCTGCGGGGCATTTTGGCAGTCTCCCACCTAAGTGCTCATCTGGCTGCAGTCCGGGAGTGGCGAGATGCGCACGACGATTGATGATCGCTCAGGCCCTGTAGCAGCAGGCCCTCCAACTTGCTCCCGCAGAGAGCTGTGCTGACTGTGGATGGAAGGTTTTTCCCGATTAAGCGAGAAAGAGAAGACACACAGCGGCTCCCTTCTCCGGTGCCACCGGAGCCGGCGGTGGAGGACGGTGCGGCCATCCTAAACCCTGGCCCAGAGTCCAGATTTGAGCGCTGTTTTGCCTGGCGTTCGTTCTGTCTGCCTGGACACCGTGCCCGCTTCTTAGATCTGAGGGAAGAGCCCGGCATCCCCTTAAACCTCCCGCCCCCTCTCCCCCACCAACCGTGTGGGGTCTGGCGGGAGCTGACAATCACAATACGTGCCCTCGTCTGAGCCAGACGGGGCCGTGAGACCCAGATGCGTCTAGGGCAACACCTCACAGTGACTGGTTCAGTGCTGGGCACATGACCCAAGTCAGGTCACTCAATTCTTCCCAGGATTTTTCTGAGGCTGAAAGTCCTTCAGCTGGAAGGACACGTGCCTGGGTCTGCCAACACAGTGGCCCTCGCTGTGCAGAGAAAACCTCAGAAGGAGAGAATAATCCACATACAGAAGAAAACCAAAGAGAGAATTCTGACAGACAGGGTTCAAGCCCCTCATTGCAGCCGACCCTGAAGCCGCCTCTGCCCCTGGCCTCCTGACCTTTGGTTTGTAAGCCATGCCCGCACCCAAAGAGCCTTGCCCAATACAAACCAGTATACTCGCTGCCCAGCTGGGCCCACCCCTACTGCCCTCTCGTACTCATACGGACAGAGCTGGTCCGGCGTCTGGTTTCCCAGGACCCTTAACTTCTCCTCTTCTGCCCCTTGTTGTCAGAGGTGGGCAGAGAAAGCCAAGGAAGGTCCGCTCAGTCAGTCCTCGGGGGGTGCAGTAGACAGTCCCTGAGGGGGAGACCCGGGGGGACCAGGACCCTCCCTGGACACACGTGGCCTTTCCCAGCTATGAAGTGTGCACATCATATCTTGGGCTCTGACACTCTGAGCGTGCAAAATGTTCCCTTGCACACTTGGTAATTCCACACCGGGCAGCTTCATGGGCAGTAGGCAGGCACACGGGGCACCCCCACTTAGAAGGGCCCCATGCTTGGATGAATGCTGTGCTGTCTTGACATTCTTGACCACGTTCGAACAGGTACCTGCATTTTTTTAAATTTGTTTCTTAACGTGTTTTTATTTTTGAGAGAGAGAGACACACAGAGTGCGAGCAAGGGAGGGGCAGAGAGAGAGGCAGACACAGAATCCGAGGCAGGCTCCAGGCTCCGAGCTGTCCGCACAGAGCCCGACGTGGGGCTCGAACTCACGAACCGTGAGATCGCGACCTGAGCCCCAGTCAGATACTTAGCTGGAGCCCCCCGGGCGCCCCTGGGGGGCCCTGCATTTTAAATCCATACAGGGCCCCACAAGTAGCTGGGCCTGGCTCCGTGCATTCCGTCACGGTGGGATTTGTGATTCCAAGTAGTTGTTCCATCTCCCAGAGCCCCCTCCCCCATCACCCATTCCTTAATGCCTCTTCCCCTCCCCCCACCACGCTCTTCTCCCGACAGGGACTGTTCTCCTAGAGACCGGAAGCTGTACCCGTGCCAGCGGGCAGTTGGCTCATTGTCCCCCACATGAATTCTGTGTAAACTCCGCAGGGCTGGGATTCATTTTATCTGGAGCAAGGCTGACGTGAGTGGCTTCTCCTGCCTCTACCCCCTTAACCCCTGATATTCTGCAGTTTCTGCCGCAAACCGCGGCCCAGAGGCCTCTGGGAAAGCAGCCCCAGCAAAAGCACGGTATAGCAGCAGGCTCCTCAGATCTGAGCAATCAAGGATTCTGCTGCAGGTGTACACAGGAAGAGCGGCTTTTATGAGACTGCTTTGTGGTTCTGTAACGAGGACTTTAAGAGTCTAGCAAACAGATACGCAACCTGTGTCCTTGGTAACCGCCGGCTGAACATCCAGCAAAGGCATGTTCTCACCTTGGGCCTCCCCTGGAAAAGGCGGATCCCAGCCTCCTCACCCCCAAGGGAGGAATAACACTAAATAAAGCAGCCACAACATCAGTTTTCACACCCACAATATTTGACGTGAAAACTTGGCCTAAGGGGAGAAGCCGCCATGGGAGAAAATGATGTACAATTTGGTAACAGAGAGCCCAGGTGTGGATAAAAGTGATTTATTTTTGGATCACGGTGACAGTTATGCAACTAGGAACATTTCAGTCACCCATCCATCCATGCTTTGTGTCAAAAAGACGTACCAAGACTCTGGAAAAAATTCCAAAGGGGATTACACTGAAAAGCGCTGTCTCTTCACCTGTTTTTGTGCTTGTCTTCATCACAGTGAACCAAATAAAATAGCTTTACAGCTTACTAAAACTCAAACTTGTCCTCAAAGGAAGCAGTTTAAACATCTCCAACTGTAAGTCAGCAAGGAGACGGCTCTACGTCAGGAGACAGACCCAAGAGACAAACACATAAAGTTGTCCTGTCAAAAGAAAGGAAAAAACAAAACAAAACACCACGAGGGAAATCCACTTTATCCAGGAAGGGTGGGGCCTCTTCAGGACTAAGTTCCCAAAATACTAAGATATAACTGTGGGTGCAAAAAAGAGGTGAAGAACAGATCAGGCTGGAGCCACTCTAAGAATCTGGTTTAAAAAGACGAAAAGGGGGCGCCTGGGTGGCTCAGTCGGTTAAGCATCTAACTCTCGATCTCAGCTCAGGTCTTGATCTCAGGGTTGTGAGTTCAAGCCCCAAGTTGGGCTCTGCATGGGGCATGAAGCCTACTTAAAAAAAAAAAAAAAAAGAAGGTCAAAGGGGTCACAGGGAGACACAGCGTCACTGTACCTCCACTGGCGGCATTTACCATGAACTAGAGGGCTAGAAGCAGACTCGCCCAGGGGTACACCCTGCTCTGTGTCCACAACGCTGAACGATGCACTGAGAAAAGTTTCCCTTTGCATTCGCCAATCTGCAGGAAGCTTTTGGGGGATGGGAGCTGATTTTCCACTGGGAGGTGCCTCACATTCTCCCTGATGGCCAAGCCACCAAGGGTCCTCACGAACGAATGAGCTAAGACCTGCACATCTGGACTTGTAACCCAGAGTGAACGGGTGGATGCCCACTAGAGATGCCAGGGCCCCTGAGGACGCAGGGTCCACACCCCGCAAGCACGGTCTCATGTCCTGTCCACTGCAAGCAGGTGGGTCCCTCCTCCCCAAAACTCAAAGCAGTAGCTGGCTGGAAGAAACAGCACTGGTGGAAGGTGGCGATAAACCCCCATGACTGAGGCTCATCCCAGCTCTTCACGGACCCACCTGGAGGTTTCTGAGCACAAGTCCTGACTCACTGGGCCTTGACTCAAGAGTCAGGTGTGACTTAGAAGGCTCAACCAGTTGAGGATCTGTGCTCTGCCCTCAAGACCATGTGCCCCTGCCCCACCTCCAACCACACAGAGTGACAAGCGGACCCACCCATCAAGGCTAGAATTCTAGGTTCCTTTCATGAGGTAAGAAACAGCTGATATGAAACCCATCAGACACCAAGACCTCCACCAGTCAACTGACTACGTATTTCAGATGTCACGTGATACAGTAAAAGCCAAGGCCATTTACCAGGATTTTTCAAACTTTTGCCCATGACCCACGTTAAGTTTGCACAGCTACCAACGGCACACAGGTGCACACACGTGTAGTTAACACACAAGAGTTTCATACTTAGCTTGGCCATGTGGCCTGTGCTCTGAGATTTCCGACACCACTCCTTCTGGTGTGACCCACTAAATTGACGTTGTGACCCACTCGTGGATCCCAAATGCAGCTTGACAAAACAGCCATGCAGTGTTCTGGACAAACCCCTGGAGCCGTCATGGGACCTTCTAGTCTTCCAGACATAGGAGGCCACTCCTTCCATGGATGTGGCCAGCCTCATTCTGCAGGACACGGACCTCCAGCAGCAAGCCCTGCAGTGTCAGTGAGGGTCATCAAGTGCCACCATGGGTGCTGCTGAGGGTGAGGAAGCCGGCTTCCCTGACCTTCTTGAAGGAAAAGAGGGCTGCAGGGTGGCTCGCCCCAGGGGCAGGCCGACCATCCGCCCTGACCAAGCGGCAAGGCAAGATTGGGACTTCCGGTGGCTTGCACGACTTCCTTAGGATTTCCCCACGGGAGCCCCAGACGTCTGGAATCTCTGGATGAGAAGGATGAGCCGGGTGACGTCGGAGAGCGCCGGGAACAGGGCCATGACGCTGTCCACCTGGTGGGGCGGGAAGATGCTGCAAAGCGCGATGCGCGCCCGGGCACGCGCGTCCACCTCGCCGGGAGCGGAGGGAGGCGGGGACCCCGAAGGTCCCCCGAAGGCGCCGTCGCCCCAGCCGCGTTCCGCCCAGGCCGAGCGGCCCGGGAACCGGCAGGTCCCTTGTTGGAGGGCCCGCGGCTCGGCGGGCCTCCTGCGCTGGGGGAGATCACTGTGCGGGGGGCCGTGGCCCCCCCTCGGCCCGACCTGGGGGGTCAGCAGGCCGGGCAGGGCTCCCGGGGACCTCGAGGCCCCCGGCGCCCCCCAGTCCGGACGGCGCGGCCGGGGCGCGAGGCCGGCGTCCCGAGGGGGCGCCCCGAGGGGCCCAGGGTCTTCGCTGAAGGCGAGGCGCGAGAAGCCGGCTTCGAGCGCGGCCACGTCGGCCGCCCGCCGCGCGGGGTGCAGGCTGCGCACGCCGGGCTCCGGGGGCCCCGGCCAGGCCGCGGCGGGAGCGCCCCCGGGGCCGCCCTGCTCCTCCCGGGCCGCCCGCGCGCTCCTCCGCCGCTCCGCCTCGGCGCCCGCGCCCCGCCAGGCCCGCGTTTGCGCGCGAAGCTCGTCGGCCACCGCCAGCTGCGCCAAGTGCGGCCTCTCGGGGTGGTAGAACTTGCACTTGACGCCGTAGGTGCATTTCTTGCCTGAGAGGGAGGGGGCAAGGGGGAGAGGGCGGGTGAGACCTCGGGTAGGAGAGGGGGTGTGGGGGTTGTGGTCGGCGCCCGGCCCTTCTCCTTGGAGACTCCTCGGGCCCCCTTCAGGAGTCTCACGATTGGGGCTGGACGAGAAGGGGAGGAGGGGAGAAAGTGTCCCGGGGCCGGATTAGATGGGTGAGGGTGCAGTACCCACGCCCTTGGTGTAGGGCGCTGGACCCAGTAATCTCAGTGCCAGGCCGGGAGATTGTCCGTATGGGAACTCCTTTCGACCAGGGACTGAAAGCAAACCTCTAGATCCAACGACCTTGGGCCTCCACTTCCCCAGGGAACCCTGTGGATGGGGCCACCCTTGTGGAGAGGGTGGGGAGCGGGTGAGCCCCGCACAGGATTGCACGTCCAGTCTGCCACAGTTTCCACCGTTGGCCTCATCGCCTGTGCTGATCATTGCCCTCCCCAACAGGCTGTTCTAACAGAGGTGATCAAGCAGTTTATCGCCCAGACCTGGACGCTTCTGAGAGGGTATGGGAGCAAGGTGAACCAACGTGAATGTGTGTGTGGTCACCTTAACTCGAACAAGAAATGACTTTGAATATGACTTTGAACTTCTCTGGACACGAAAAACAAGCCCTGGCGGCATTAAACGAGCAAATGAACTTGCCAAAGCAAGTTAGCGAAAGAGCTGGCTAGAAGTGCTCTGGGATAAAAAGCCTTAATTCTTAATGGATAGCATTGACGAAGGCCATGAAGGTCCAGGGGTGGAGGGCTGGTGGAGGGAGGGGTGGAGGGATGCAGACAGATGTGGCAGAGTGCAAGGGGGAGGGACTGAGAAGGAGGAGCTTGGGGGTACACACCATACAGCTTTGCCCTGTGTGGGACCCCGGCATCCGGCCCTCACAGACACTCCCATGCAACAGTCACCCAGGATGTCAGTTCATCCTTATAACAACCTTGTCAGCAAGTGCCATCCAGAGAGGTTAAACGGTCTCTCCGATGTCACACAGCCAGTTAGGAGCAGAACCCAGGCAAGAACCCAGCCTGCTGACGAGCAGGCCAGCACTTCTGACTGTGCCCTGTGCCGCCCTCACACGAGACCTGAACCGGGATCGCGAGGCATGGGGGTGCCACCCACCGTATGGACAGTGCTGCCAGGATGGCTCTGGGGGCTTGGGCTTCCTGCTCAGGAAGTTGCTCAGGGTGGGTCCCCGGCGGCCCAAGGGGTCATCGGGAGGCATGAACCTGTAAAACAAGCACAGGGGGGCAACTGCTAGACCCACAGAAACTCACCACCAGCACCTGCATGGGGAGCAGGCCCCAGCCAGCCGGGCGAGAGAATGGGCGCAGCAGGCACGGCCGGCCTTGGGCGGGGCTCACCATCCAGGGCTCTCCCCCCCCACCCCGGGGCCGTGTAGCATTTGAAAGCAGCACAGCCCTCCCTTCTCACTGAACCCATGAGCAGAGAGCACGGCTCTCAGGAGAGCAGCCTCGGGCCTCTCCCGAGTGTGCGTCCAGCAAGGGCCGCAATCACCCGGTGATGCCTTTAAAACTGCAGGCTCCTGGCTTCCCACCAGACCTGCTTCATCAGACTCTCAGGTGGTTCAGGAATCTGCCTTTTAACAACTTCCCAGGTGATTTTTATGCACTGAAATTGAAGCGTAATCCCTCTAGGGTTCCCCTGGGCCCCGGGTCCGAAAGTGACCCTGTGCTGCTTTCTCACTGTCCAGACCTCCCCAGGGCTGCAAACAGCCCTAGTCCTGCGGGCTCCCTTACTTGGGTCTCCTGTGTTGCCCCACAGCTCTGGACATATACAGGTGGGGGATAAATATTAATACGGTTTGAAATGCCGGCCAGTGAGCCGGTGAAGAAGCAGGTGTAGCCGGCACACAGAGCCTCAGTGCAGGTCCTTTTGGAACCCCGGGGAGCTCTGGGTTTGGTCTCAGCTTCCGGGGCTGCCTGACCCCGGCCCCGTTCTCTGATACCCTCCTGCCCCCTGTCTGCCCCTTCCCATCTCCCTGGAATTAAGCCTCACAAGGAAGGGAATGCATCGTCAGTGTGCCCACAGCTCAGAGGGGAACACATTCCTTGGGAGGAAAACGCCCTTCATTTAGGGCCATCCATTTTTTTATGTGAATACTTTCGTTCCCAGGAGGCATTTCCAGGTCATACAAAGGTTCCGCTAGAGGGGTTGTGGTTCCTAAGTGGGGGGCTGTTTTCAGGGGTTGGTGTCCCTCTGAGAGTCAAGGGTCATACTGAGTCCCACCATGCAGACCACATACCCTAGGCCAGCCCAGAACTGGGCAGTCGCTGGTCCCAGGCAGCCTCCATGGCTCAGATCCCAGCTACACAGCCGGCTTCTCAGAATTGGGCCCTGACCAAGAATCTGGGGAGCCGCCCACTGCGGTTATTAAAGGTTCCCAAAGGCTTTACCTCCTGCTCTCTGCTAGGCCTTGGCCACGGTGAGCTGGGCCAAGAGGGCCCTATGGACGTGCCCAGGGCACTGGGGCAGGCGTCCTCACCCACAGGCAGGCAGGGAGGCTCTGCCTTCTGGCAGCTGGGGGACCTTCTGGCAGGCCCTTAGCAGACGCCGGTGCGTCAAAAGGACTTGGCCTTGGCCCCAGGCTGTGGCCAGGCCAAAGGCAGCCATGATCCATCAGACTTCAGTGAGGATTTTCTGGAACCGACAGTCACCAGACTTTCCAGATTTCTCCAGGCCTGAGCTGGATAGAGGGAGCTGCTGGCCTTGAGTATATGGAAATGGCCATGGGGACTCCTGGGGCCGGGGAGCAGGTAGCTGGCTGCTTGCAAGCCTCTGCTCTGGGGCTTGGGAGGGTAGTAGTAGGGGCACAGTGCCCTCTAGAGGCACCACGTCCTGGCCTGGCCTGAAAGTAAGTGCTACTCTTAGGTACAGTTAGGTACTCTTCGGGGTACAGTTCTCCCTAGTCCTCAGAACCATCTCAAACATAAATATGATTAATCCAGGTATGGTTAATTCAAGGTGAGGGACATTTAGTTCAGTGACAGGGATTTCCCCCATGACACACAGCCCGTAAATGACGGAGCCTCCACTGGAAACCTCATCTGCTGCCTCCAAAGCTCTAGCTCTTTCCAGAACACCACACTGCCTCCTGGGCTTCGAGGTCAGGAACGGGCCTGCCGCGCGCAAGTGGCCTGACCCAGCCGACCTGTCACCTCTCTCCCTTCCCCAGGACCGCAGCCATTCGCTTTACTGATTCACTCACTCACTCACTTGCCACCTACAACTAGTTCTTGAGTGCCTGTGATGGGCCATGGCAGACAAGGCACATACAGCCCCTGTCGTCACAGAGTTGGGAGTTTCTCTTAAACCATATTTCTAAAGGCCAGTCCAAGAGCCCAGAATGAGGGTCAAGCTATCACTGCCTGGAACAGAAAGCGAAGTGAGAGTGATATCCCAGCGTGCTCTACCCTCTGCACCCTGCCTCCCCACCCGCCCCCGGCTAAGTCTCAGACCCATGGCCACCTTGCCAGACCCCTAGCCTTTGCCCTCAGCGTGCCTGACGACATCCGCACTGCTCCCTCCCCACCTTAGCTCTGTCCAGGGGCCCTTGCCCAGCACCTGCTAACAGGTTTGTGCCTTGCGTCCATGACATTGCCCTCCCCCAGCTGGAGCTGGTTGGTTCAGGGTGGACCTGACCCAGGGGAACCAACCTAGGGGACAGAAGAACCAACTCGACGCTCTTGAAAATTGCAACCAACAACAGGTATTGCGATGGACTTAGTTCCAAGTTCTTCTCAACCCCCCAAAAAAGATGACTCCCGTACGTAATTCAAAACTTAAAAAAAAGGGCGTGAACCTAAAACAAGTGAAGGGAAGCGCAACAAAGTTCCGATTTTCCCCAGGATGGCTGTTTCAGTGCTCTTACCTATAGTAAATGCTTTAAAAATAAAAGCAACAAGGGCCACCTGGGTGGCTCTTGATTCCAGCTCAGGTCACGATCTCACGGTTCGTGAGTTCGAGCCTCTCATCGGGCTCTGTGCTGACAGTGCAGAGCCTGCTTGGGATTCTCTGTATCCCTCTCTCTGTCTCTCTCTGTCTCTCTCTGTCTCTCTCTCTCTCTCTCTTTCTCTCTCTCTGCCCTTCCCCCATGTGCACTCTCAAAAATAAACAAACATTTAAAATAATAAATATATAAATAAATAAAAGCAACAAGTTGATGGTGCCCCAAGCTCAAGCTTGGCCCACCTGTGGGGCAATTCTTTGCCAGGTCAACCACATGTGGGCATGGGAACAGAAAGGTCATGGACAATTGGGACAAAACAGCCCTGCTGAGGAATCGTGATCGCGATGGAGAGGAGACCCAGAGGGACTGAGAGAGCCTCTACGGACCCCGGGGGAGAGAGCAGGTGACTTCCAGTGGGCTCTGTCTCCAGGACTGGGTGTCCTTTGCTTTGGTACGGTGTGCCCATGATGGCAAGCCCCGCTGGGCTTAGGCTATTTGGACTGGCTTTCTGCCGGTCACCCCAGCCCCCTGCCATGCCAGGACCCCCTGTGCCACCACGTACCGATCGTTGACAAAGGAGAACATGAGCAGCCTCTGCTCGATGAACCACTTCCACTCGGGGTTCTCGCTCTGGAGGTCGCGGTAGTTGTCGTTGGAGACGATGACACCGTCCTGCTCGTAGGCCACCTTCACAATGTAGCGGTCGTCGTAGCAGACCACCCGCTTGCCGTTCACCTTGCGGGACGGGGTATACACGAGCACCGCCTGCCTCTCCAGCTCCTCCAGCACGTGCTGCTCTGGGGGCCACAGGGCGGGCGGGAGACAGGATGTGGCAGCTTCCTGGGTGGGACCCCCACCCCTAAAACCATTCTCAGATCACCCAGCATGTGCGGCAGCTCAGGGATCCTCTCTGAGCCAACTCCTCCTCCCCCACCCCATGGCCCAGCCTGGCACATGAGCAGGGAGGTCAAGAGAAATTTGCCAGCAGCTTGGGGTCAACAGGGCTCTTGGCTTCTGTCCCGAGAATGATACCCTACAAGGGGGAGTCACTTTAGAAAGGAGAGCAAAGCCATAGCTCTTGTCCTTTTGATGGTCACACGCCATAATACCCCTACCACAGCAGACACGAGAGGCCTTCTGGAGAAAGACATTCATAGTTTAACTGGAATCCTGGCAAAGCCTTAGAAGTTACTAGGAGACTTGCATCCACCTGGAAGGCTCCTGCCTGAGCCCGTAGCTCAGAGCCACTGTCCATCTTCCCCCATGGTACAGGAATCTGCGTGGGACACCCTTAGGACAGAGCACACCGTAACACAGCTCTGAGGGACACAAGGATGTACTAGGGAGAGTCTGGGATTCAGACCCTACGCCTGGGTTCTGGTCTCAGCTGTGGCTCCTCCCTCTCTGAACACCAGATTTTGCAACTAGTATAAAATGAGGTTAGCAATTCCTCCTTCTGTCTCAGTGTCTGTGAGTAGACTGATAAGCTCACGTGGGCGACAGCTTAGTATGCGGACTGGTGAGGAGGTGAACACCTGATACGCCACAAGGTCTCTTACAGGAGCTAAAACCCACATTCCCGGGAAGTCTACTCTTTGATCCTAGTTTTGCCTTTGGAGGCAGGCAAAAGAAAATCCCTTCTACTGTAACAGTTACTCAGAACTTGGAAGAACTTTAGCATATTCTTCACTAACTGTCTCTTCCCTCAAATCTACGTCCTGTCCTATATGACTTTTTGAAAGTCCATAATGCATATAAGGGCACCAAGGATAACTTTTAAAGCCACCTACGCAGCACTCCCATAGAGAACTACAACGTGGCCATGCTTTCGAGGTCCCCCGCGCCCCTCCCACTTTGCACGTCCTGCTGCCCCTTTGACGTAGCCCAATTTGTAGACTTCGTGTTTACAGTTCTCTTCCTTTCGTTTTTTATTTTTTTTATTTAATGTTTTATTTATTTTTGAGAGAGAACGAGAGAGACAGAGCATGAGCAGGAGAGGGACAGAGCACAAGTCGGGGGGAGGGACAGAGAGAGAGGGAGACACAGAATCCGAAGCAGGCTCCAGGCTCCGAGCCGTCAGCACAGAGCCTGATGCGGGGCTCGAACCCACTGACTGCGAGGTTATGACCTGAGCTGAAGTCGGACACTTAACCAACTGAGCCACCCAGGCGCCCCTCCTCTCATTTTTAAGGATACATATGTATGCATCGTCCCAAAAGGACTATTTTTCACGCGATTAGGAACCTCTAGACTTTACACACATGGAATCATACTGTGCATATTCTTGCACGCTTACTTTCTTCCTGTAACATCGTGTTGGAGAGGTTCGGCCACGTCCCTGTGTTCCCCACTGTCAGTTCTGCACGTCAGTCTCCGGGGACAGGAGTACAAGGACTTCTCTGGGGAGTAACTCTAAGAGTGATATTGCTGAGTGGTAGGGAAAGGCACTTTCCAAGACAGTGCTGGATTGTTCTCCAAAGCAGTTCTATCAGCTGACTGCCCAACACAGCATTCAAGAAGACCGTGTCAGGGCTTGGCTTTTCAGGTTTCTGAATTTTTGCCAATCTGGTGGGTGTACAGTGCCCTCTTATTGTGGTTTTCTTTTGCGTTTCTTTGGGTACTAATGAGAGTGAGCGTCTTTTCATACGTTTATTGGCCATTTATGTCTTCTCTGCTGTGAAAGGCCCATTCATGCTTTAGTTCATCTTTCTGTTGGCCCTTTGTCTTTGTCTTATTAATTTGGAGAAGCTCTCTATAGATTCTGGACAGTAATCCTTCATCAGGAATGTGTGATCGCCTCTCCCAGTTTAAGGCTTGTTTTTTCATTTTTTGGTTTTTGTGGTATCCACTAATGAACAGAAGCTTTTATTTTAATGCAGTCAAATTTATGAATCTTTCCCCTGAAGCTTTGCACTTGTTGTGACTTGTTTTAAAATTCCTTCCCTACCCCAAAGTGATTTCCCTACCCTTTACCCATACTATATTTTTTTAAATTTTTTTAAACGTTTATTTATTTTTGAGACAGAGAGAGACAGAGCATGAATGGGGGAGGGGCAGAGAGAGAGGGAGACACAGAATCGGAAGCAGGCTCCAGGCTCTGAGCCATCAGCCCAGAGCCCGACGCAGGGCTCAAACTCACAGACCGCGAGATCGTGACCTGAGCTGAAGTCGGATGCCCAACCGACTGAGCCACCCAGGTGCCCCTACCCATACTATATTTAAATATTACACAGCTGTTGAGAGCTGCCATTCTCCATGTTCAGACTGTAAAGAATAATTTAGGGTAAGCAGTTCATGGTGGAGAACTGAACACAAGTATTGATCCCTGCCTCTCTCTCATAATCCTACTGAAGTGGCAGTAAAGAAGTACGAAACGGGGAGGGGATCCATAATCACATTAGAATGGGCCAGGGAACAGCAGCAAACCCAGGAAACCATACTGATCCTCTGGCACGTAGGGAGCCATAGCCCAGAACGTGGGTAGAAGGCTAAAGTGGATATGAGGCCATCCTTTCTGCAAAGGCCTAGAGTGTTCAGCGGGCCTGTGGAGAGGAAGTGGGAAGTCTGTGGAAGTCAGGGTTAACTACCTGAAGGGCTACTCCTGGGGCAGGTGCATCTACCCTTTCCCTACCCTTACTGCTATAAGGAAAGTGAGATATCACTAGGAAGGAGGAGGTTCCCATGTGGCCTTTGACCTCCTGGAGTAAAGCCATCATGGGGCACTTTGCACTGTGCACCTGCCTGCCCCATGCAGGGTCTGCCCAAGTGAACTCTGCTGGTCTACACTGACGGTCAGTCAGCCCTGCCACTCCGGGAGAGATCCACGTACTAGGAGAGAAGACGCAAGGAAATCACATAGAGGTGTATCTAACTGATCTGGCTCTTTGTTTGCAAATCAAAACTGATGGCCAAACAAGTACTAGACCTTTGAGAAGACTTAACAGCACCCCCCACACACACCCCCACACACACTCACACACACTCATACACACACACACGCAAACACACCCCCAAACTCCCACACCTACACACACCTACACATACACACCCCACACACACCTACACACACACACACACACACACACACACACACACACCACAGAAATGAACAAAGGGAACTGACCCAAGAAAAATAAATAGGATTCACAGAACTTAAAGGGAACTTTTTAAAGTCTATATTACTATAGAAATAATTAAAGATATTTCATCCCTAAGACAAGGATATATATTTTTTAATGTTTATTTATTTTTGAGAAAGAGAGAGACAGAGACAGAGCATGAGTAGGGGAGGGGCAGAGAGAGAGGGGGACACAGAATCCGAAGCAGGCTCCAGGCTCCGAGCTGTCAGCTCAGAGCCTGATGCGGGGCTCAAACTTATACACTGCAAAATCATGACCTGAGCCAAAGTTGGACGCTTAACTGAGCCACCCAGGCACCCCAAGAATATCTTTTTTTTTACTTTGACAGAGAGAGAGCATGCACATGCGATTGGTGGAAGTGGCAGAGGGACAGAGAGAGAGAATCTTAAGCAGGTTCCATGCTCAGCATGGAGCCCGATGCAGGGCTCGGTCCCACAACCGTGGGATCGTGACCTGAGCCGAAATCAAGAGTTGGAGGCTCAACTGACTGAGCCACGCCAGTGCCCCAACAAGAGTATCATTTTATTTAAAAAATAAAGACAGAGAATCTGAAAGAGAAGAAGCAGCAATTAGAAACCATTGGTAGAATTAAAAACAACACCAAAAACTTTTGGTTAAAAGGCTGAAAGAAAAAATCAAAGATGGAGAGCCCGAGTGGCTCAGTCAGTTAAGCATCTGACTTTGGCTCAGGTCATGATCTCTCGGTTCATGAGTTCAAGCCCCACATCAGGCTCTGTGTTGACAACTGGATCCTGGAGCCTGCTTCAGACTCTGTGTCTCCCCCTGTCTCTGCTCTTCTCATGCTCTGTCTCTGCCTCTTGACAATAAATAAATGTTAAAAAGATTTTTTTAAAAATCAAAGAAATCTCCCCGAATCGCCAGGAGGTCAGCCCCACCATCACTGAAGAAACAATGCCAACAGTGGCTTAGTGTCTGACTTCTAGTAATGAGAAAGCCAAACAAAAACAAACAAACAACACCCTGTTTATTTAAACCACCTGCTCTATTATTTGTAGCTTAAAATATTCCTAGCTGATATAAGAATTAAAAATAAAGAATTCCCTGGGCCTTAGTTTTCTTTTTTTTAATTATTATTATTATTTTTTAAATCAGTTTGTTTTATGGTCAATGAGTGTAACATTTATTTATTGTTAGGAGACAGAGAAAGACCGAGCACTGGGAGGGGCAGAGAGAGGGAGAGACATAACCTGAAGCAGGCTCCAGGATCTGAGCTGTCAGCACAGAGCCTGATGTGGGGCTCGAACCCATGAACCTCAAGATCATGACCTGAGCCAAAGTCAGATGCATAACCGACCGAGCCACCCAAGTATCCTTCCTTTTTTTTTTTTTTTTTTTAATGCAGAGATTGGACAAGGTATAAAGTAAATAAATATCATTGAACCAAATGAATGTCTCTTTCAGATCCTATATTCTGTTAGGGGCGGGATGCAGATCCAATCTCTGCAGAATGTTAAAATCTGTATGACACAATCATTTGGGGGACTTAATCGTTCACACTAGAAGACAAAATAAGTAGTTTATTCATCTATTCAACAACTATTTATTGAGCACCTACTATATGCCAACTCTATGTTGAGCACCTATGCTAGGTGCTAGGGCTATGGCAGTGATATTCATAGTTAGTGTTCACATGGAGCTTATAGTGCGGTGACAAACACAGACATTATCAAACAAATAGCTAATTGACTGTAATTGCCACGAGAACTACCGAGGAAAGGTGTAGAGTACCTCTTGAGCATATATCTGCTCCAGCATACCTCTAATAGGGGTATCAGATCTTGGTGGGTCTTTCCTCCAGGATGGAACAAAAACTTTGATGTAGGCGTGTCCTCTGTCCCTGAACCAGTCCACAGCCAGCTGGATTCCCCGGCAAGAGAAGGCTTCTTTATTTCCATGGCTACGATGGGAAAACAAAGAAATCTGTAGAGTCACGGAAAAGGTTTCTGAAGAGTGATTTCCCCTGGGAATATCCTGAATCACAGGCTCATAATCAAAGGGAATCAGGCAAATCTGCATTTGAAAAATAGTTCATTCTCGGCAAAAAATGGATCCTTTAACTGGCACCATGCGGCTTGCGATAGTTATGTGTATAGAGGGTCTTGGGCTCCTGGGGAAGTGCACCCCAAGGATTAGTAGGCACGATCCCCTTTTTCCCTGCAGCTATAAGGATCAACATAAGACGGAGGAGAGTAGCCATCTGCGGAATACTCTTACCCTAAGAGAGGGCTGTGTATGTGTTATGGGGCTTCCCAAGGAAGGAGGCCAAGGTGCCCCAGAAATTCCACTGAAGCATCAGGAAGTAGAGAGCAGTGGGAGAGAAGGCCCAAGACCAGGCAGGGCCTGGCGTGCCTTACTGAAAACTCCTTTTTTTCTCTTTTTAATTTAATTTAATTTAATTTATTTTGAGAGAGAGAGCGTGCAAGCAGGGGAGGGGCAGAGAGAAAGGCAGAGAGAGAGAATCCCTAGCCGGCTCCACACTGTCAGTGTGGAACCCAGTGTGGGGCTCGAACCCACAAACCGTGAGATCATGACCTGAGCCAAAACCAAGGGTCTGAGGCTTAACCAACTGAGCCACCCAGGTGGCCCAAACTCTTCTCCTAAAAGGAATGAGAAGCCATAGCAGGATTTGAAGATGGGGGGGTATATGTGCTGTGCTGTGATACGATCCAATGTATGTTTCTAAAAGCTCAATCTGGCAACACAGAGGACAGTAAATTGGAAGGGAGCAAGGTGGGGGTGAGATACCCAGTTAGGAAGCTGTCACTGTCATCAAAGCAAAACTGGATGGTGACTGGGACCGAGTGGGTGGTGGTGGATAAGGGAGAAGGGTAGGTGAACCTGAGAGATATCTGGAAGGGAGAATCTCCAGAATGTGGTGATCGGTTGGATCCAGGGCGATAGAGAAGAAAGCATTGAGGAGGCTTCCAGATCTCTGGCTTGTGTGGCTGGTGGGCTCCTCCTTGAGACGGGGAGTCCTGGGGGAGGACAGGGTGTAGAGGGAAAGACCGCGGGTTTTGTCATGGACACCTACTGAGCCGGAGGAGCCCCTGTAGGTGGACATGCTGAGTTCCAGAAGAGAGTTCTGGGTGACGAAACGCGTAGGGCATCTGTGCTTACACAGCACTGGAAGCCAGAGAATTGCCTGATTCCCAGGAGGGAGTGAGGGGAGGGAGTGAGGGGCCCGGGAGACGGGTCTGGGGGGAGCTCTGGAACTCAGAGCTGGTTACGGCAGGGGTGGGGCAATGTCACAGGAGAGACGGAAAGGATCTCTCAGGCCAACAGGAAGCAAACCAGGAGTGCCACGCTGTGGAAGCCATGGGAAGGAGGCATCCGGGTGCTGCTTGGAGGAACCCATGAAGCCTGAAAACACCCCTGAGGACGAGTCTGTGCAGGTCAGTGGTGTTTGGCCGGCGAAGGGGACGAGCGGATAGACGAGATCACGAGATCGCAGAATCAGTCGGACTTCGCCCCGGGTGCGATGCAGCCTGGCCTCCGCTCCCAGCCCAGCCACCCGCGCGGCCTGCAGCACTTTGTCCTGGCCAGCCACCTTCCCCGCTCCCACCGCAGGACCTTTGAACCAGCTGTTTCTTCTCCTCTCAGCCCGGTCCACGCCTCCTTCTCCTGCGGATCTCAGCTTCATCTCTGCTTCCTCAGGAAAGCATCCCTGCCCTCTGGTCCCCCTCCGATTCCCCTATCACGAGTCCCCACGGCACATGCTGCCTCTGCCTGGCCCTAATCTCAGCCAAATGATTACACACACCTATAGGATGAACAGGTCTCCCCCTCTTTAACTCACAGGCTCCTTTTGCTCTCCACTGAATTCCCAGCACCCACATGGCGCCTGATGATCGGTAAGGGGACAGTAAAAATGTGTCGAATGCATGAAGGGCTGAGAAGACCCAGGTCCTGTGAGCCACCAGAGGGGTACAGCCCAGGCAAGGGGGAAGAACCGGGTGGAAAGACAACGCGAAAGGCTCTCTGTGTCTAGGGACCAAAGAGACAACAGAGTGACTGGGGCAGGGAGAGGGAGCAAAGGGGAGAGTTGAGAGTTCACAGAGAGCCCAGGGCACCATGACAGCCTCTGTTCAGAAGCCTGGCCCGCGGCAGCCGGCCCACCGCCCACGTCCAGACAAGGACGACACTAAATTTCCATGCTGTGCTTTCTCTTGTGTGTGTGGCCTCTCCTGCTATTTTCTCAGAGGGGATCAGGATAGGCCCACGAGAAGAAGGCAGGCTTTGGAAACACTAGTCAATAGTCTTGAAAGTCAGGCTTTGTGGACATACACGAGAACTCTAAATTGCTCTGACTCCAGTAACGTGTCGGGAACCAGGCCTTGAGTCCTACACCCGTAGTGTCTTCCAGTTTAGAGAAAATAGTCCTTGGGCCCCTGAGGCCAAGCTGTGAGGGTTATGCAAACAGTAAGGAGAAAATATCAATGTCTGTGGTGCAAAGAAAGGAAGTGGAACCAGTCCCTCTGCCCCAGAGGAAGATGAAGAAAGAAAGGAGAGGGAGGGAGAAAGAGGAGGGCGTTCACAGGGTCCTTGCCCATGCATCCCCCACCCCTGCTTCACCCACCAGCCAGAAGGGGAGGAGAAAGTATAGAAACATCAGGATGGGTGTGAAGAGGAGGCCAAAGGTCGGTCTCCCAGCACAGTGTTGGCAGGTCACAAGGCTCTTGGAGATCCTGGGTTCAGCAGGGCACAGTGTCCACAGAGCTGCACGGCTGCCTCGGAGGAAGGGGGCAGATAGGTGAGCTGGAAGCATCACCCTGGATCCCTCACATGCCCCCAGGCCCAGGAGATTGTCAGAGACCTAGGGAGGGACAAAGAGGCCCCTGTGAGGGGGGCAGGGCTGTAAGCCAGCACGGATCCCAAAAAGACCAATGACCCTCCTACGTTGACCATTCTGGAAGCTAAGCCAGGTCAGACCAGCTGCTCCGTAGCAGAGCCCCGTGAGGGTCCCAGACCCCCCTCTCCCAGCCAACATCAGGTCTCAAAACCCCCAGATGCCGTTTGGGAGAGGAGCGGGGGAGAGAGAGGAAACATGAACCCCAAGTCATCCAGAAGGCAGGAGACACCAAGATATCACACACTGGTAAGTTTAGGTTTGCCACTCGCCACGACCTGAACAAGTAGGGAAGAGACTGTATCTGAGAAAATAAGGTCTATTTTCTGCGCACACTGGAGCAGGAATATGAACAACTGATGATACCCCACCCCACCCCCACTCCCAAACATGCCTCTGTCAGCGGTGACAAGTCTGTCCTCCGTTCTCAAGCAAACATCTCACCACCACCCTTCTTTTAAAAATGGCTTCTTGGGGAGCCTAGTTAAGCCTCTGATTCTCGATTTCGGCTCAGGTCATGATCTCACAGTTCATGGGTTTGAGCCCCGTGTTGGGCTCTACGTTGACAGCTCAAAGCCTGCTTGGGATTCTCTCTCTGCTCCCACCCCCACTTATACTGTAAACAAACAAACAAACAAACAAACTTAAAAAAAAATGGTTTCTTGAGGGCTCTCTTTCCTGTGACCACACATCTGTTTCTGTGACTACACACCTTTGCTGGGTGTGTGGGTGGAGGGAGCATGTTTGGTGATGAGGCTGAACCCGATTCCTCCGAGGAGGCAAAGGTGAGCAGGGCCACAGGTTCTGGTGACGATGGTCAGGACCACAGCCTGAAGTGGCCCTGGCTGGGGGCTTGTAGAGGGGAAGGGGTTGGCAGTTCAGCAGTTCAGGAAGAGAAAAACTGAGGAATGGTGCTACCCTGAGCTTCATGCAGCAAAATCCAGTCCCATGGCCCCTCTGACCCCAGACTCCAAGATGTTTCCAAAGATGTTTGGAAAGATGTTTCCAAGATGTTTCCTCAGCCAAGAGTTTCCAAAGGGCAGTAAATACGATGAAGACCAGAAGAAGCTGGAACAAACATACATCTGCCCAGAGCCCTCCTTCCCTCCCTAAGCAGTGCTCTCCTCTCCAGCTTTGACTCCAGGCAAGGGAAGTCAGGGGCTGACCCCTAGAATCACTAAACTGATGTCTCTGGAATGGAGGGTTTTCATTCAGGTCTATTGTTTTCAGGACCGGATTCCCACACGCTCCACCCCAACCTCTCTTCTGAGCCTTCTGGTCTCTTTTGAGATGTGAGGATTGTTACCGTTGGATCCTTGCCACATTTTTTTTTTTTTTTTTACCAAACTTTGAGGTTGGTAAAAACCTCATAACCCCATTATGGCTGCCATATTTCTGACCACAGAGAGCCCTGGGCCATGGCAGGATTGAAGCCACACTCAGGGACCACCTTCTCACCACAGAGGGGTCTGTCCCTAGTTGTCTGCAGAGCTCCCAGTCAGGCAAGAAAGCACTCGCGGTCACCCTGGGTCCACACCCCTCGGCACACAGAGGTAAATGCATAAGCCCAAAGCATTTATTTATCTGCGCATCCCTCCACTTACTCAACGTCAATTTACGAACATCTTCAGTGAGGCTCTGTGCTGGGTCCTCAGAGACATACCTTGTTCCTGCTTCTTGGAGCTCATTTTTAATATTTGTAGAGTCCCGTGTCCCAGGCCACTTTGCACTTTGCGCTTCAATCATTGCAACGAGCCCCCGAGGAAGTGACCTTCTTCTGACCGCACCCTTGAGGAAACTAAAGCGAAGACAGGTGCCCACCTGGCTGGTCCAGGGGCACATCTCAGAGCCTGATCTGTTGGGTTGCAAACTCCTCCTCCCCCATCTCTTATTCCATTTATTCCTGCCCCTCCCCGGTCTCTCCCCTGACACCCAGACAGGTTAAGTCGTCTGCTGTTAAAATGCTGGAGTTTGGGGAGGGCCCTTAGGGCTTCTTAACAGTCACTGTGAACCAGCTCATCACCGAGAGCTGAGAGCCAGGCCCTGGGAAAAGGAGACAGAAGCGGTAGGTTTTGGATAAAGGGAGGGTGGTAAGGGGAAGTGGGTTGGTGCCCGAGGCAAACTTGGCCTGTGGGACAATTACGCCTGGGGCGCCCACAGTCAGCATGGCCATTTGAAGCAAGTGGACCAAGTACATTGAGTGGACCATCACTGTATCGTTGACTATTGCCCAGGAGGTGTCTGCAGAAGTTAGCGACCCGTAGAACGGTGCCCGGGCGAGCAAGGTGGTGCTTGTGGGGAGGGAGGAAAGGAAAAGATGCTTCCTTCAGGGCAGGAGGTGCAAAGCACACCCCTCTTTCCACTCTGTTTCTTTTGGGGGGTTATATTGCAAATACTCGGAGTTTTATCCCTTTCTTTCACCAAGAGATCTCTCCCCAGCTCAGGGCAGGGGGGAGAAAGAGAGGGTGTGCCTTCATCGCAGAGAGGGAGAAACAGGTGCAGACCGAGGTAGGAGCCCAAAGCCAGCACCGGCCAGAGTCCACTCAGGGACTCAGGAGGAGGTTTGACCCCCAGCCCAGGAGTGCCTCCTCCACGAACAGCCCACTGAAGGGGGCTGATGAGACGCCCCCCCCCCCCCCCCCCGCCCCATTGCAGGCCTGAGCTCCTGTCACTGAAGGTTGGTTACTCCAGAATAAGCCAGATTCCGTTGAAGTTTCTGAGAGCTTAGAAATGTAAATGACGACCCAGACAAAAGGCCCTTGCAAGCCAACATGGACTTGTTTAAGTAAAACCCTTGTCTGGGGCAGCAAGAGGATGTGAAATTATCAGGTGGTTTTCCCCCAAGCTGAAGTCCTTCCAAATCATTCTTTTCCTAAATTTGCTACAGAACGCACCACGCAGTGGGCTCCTGAGAGTTTGTCGGGCAGGCAAATACAGGCACGTGTGCCGTGAAAGCCACCTTCTTTGTCAAACCTGCCAGATGCTTTTAGCTGTTTCTTGAGCTCACACCCTCCTCTCTCATGTACACACACGGGAGCACACGCACAGGCACGCCCATACCCTTTGAAGGTGCAGGGCGTGCTTGGAAATCACTCTGTGGGCAGCCAGCCCACCAGAGCCACCTTTCCATGCACATGTGATGCCCGGTGGGGGCGGCGGTGGGGGGGGGGGGGTCCAGAAGGCTGGCAGCAGCAGAAAAGGCATCCTGGGGACCAGTCCTACAGAGATCACCTGGTGAGGGGGTCCAGCACATCCTGTGTGCAGCGGGCAAGTTGGGGCCCATCCCACTTGGGAAGGGCTCTGGTCAGCACAGGCAGGCTCTGGCCCCAGAATAAAATCCGTGGGGTCAGGGGCTCCCACCCTGAGACACTTTGGAAGACTGGGCAGTGGGAAAACCAAAGATGCACGGTGCTAGAGGAAGTACAGGGCTTTGGAAAGAGCTCTGAAAGCAGAGCCTGGCATTCATTGCTCTGTGACCTGGGGCAAGTTACTTACTCTCTCTGAACCTCTGCAGAAGAAGAGAAATTCCTTTCTCAGAAAAATGCATTTATTTCTTTCATGCATGCATAAAATCATCACCTCGAATCCTAGAATGTTACAGATGGAAAGCCACTTAAGATCATTGTTGTTTAGTCCAACCTCTTCATTGTATAAACAAGGGCTCAAAAACATCACGTGACTCTGAGGTCACACAGCTGGAAAGCTAGGGTACAGTCCAATACCTAGGCGCTCATTGCATGTGACCGTTTACATTTAACTTCAAATTAATTCAAAAGACACAAAATGTAAAATTCAGTTCCTTGGTCACAATAGCCACACTTCAAGTGCTCAGTAGCCCCATGTGTCAAGTGGCCATCGCTAATGGGCAGATAGGTCTAGAACTTTCCATCATCGAAGGGAGGTTTTAGTGGGCAGCTCCCAGCTAGAGGTCAGGACTCAGATCTTTGGACTCTCTCGGTGGCTCCTCAGGGCAGCACGGACATGAGCTCCAATCTGCCTTCTAAGTCCTTCCCTACCTCATGCAGCATCAGACAGCATATGAAGCAATATCTTCTTCCAAAACAGAGCGTAGCAAAGTCTGTGATACTACAAAACCTCAGAAAGGAAAATTTTCAGAAACCACGTTTCTGAGGTTAACTGAGTTTTGAGGTCAACTGATAATAACTAGACACCATGTTGGTTTCAACCACCCATTGTGTCTAAAGGGTGAGCCCCACACTTAAATCTATCCTGCACAACTGAGATCTGGCAGAGCCCGAGGGTCATGGGTCCTCTTGACACTCTGGTCAGAGGACACAGGCGGTGTCACTGTGGGAGAAGGAGCCAGGGGATGAGGTAGAGCCTCGCACCCCAACCGTCTCCCAGACTGGCCACTGAGCAAATCAGGTCCCACCCACCAGGTGGTGGTTGAACAATGGGTCTTTTGTCCCTGACTTGGGATGCAGGGGCAGGGAAAGGGATGGGATGTGTGTGTGTGTGTGTGCACATACAGGTACACACACTGAGACTTCACACAGGCACACATGCTCTTGTTAACTGAGATGACGTACAGGCAGCAAGTGTGTGAAAGAAAGCATCGGTGTTCTGACACATTCTTCATAATAAGCCTGAGTGATGGCTTCTACTTGTCCCCCACACAGATTGAGCACAAGGGGATTAAACTGGTTACAGTTGTGGGGGAGGGAGGACCAAATGGGTTTACCTGGGACACATCATGGTCACACGCAAGTGGAAGGTGTGGTTTGAGTTTGAAGTCCAAGCAGCAACAGAGATTTTCAGCAAAATAAAATCCTCCAACACCACCCTATCGAAACAATTCCTAAAAACTCTCTGGTCCCCAAGAGAGCATGCCCACTCTTCCCTTTAGCAGGTGAAGTAGTCAGTCCTTCCAGCCCAGAGCCATTCGGCTCTTTTGATCTGGGATCACAGAGCTGGTACAATCTTAGGGCTGGAAAGGTCTTCAATTTAAGCAATACCCTTTTACCTTTAAAGCCTCCTTTCTATGGATGCCCAGAAGGAGAGGTGGCTCGTCCTGATCAGACAGAGGCCAGGCCCCCCTCACAACCCTCACACACCCTCAGAACCTACCAGATCCTTTTTTTTTTAAGTTTTTAATGTTTATTTTTGAGAGAGAGAGTGTGTGAGTAGAGGAAGGGAGGAGAGAGAGGGAGACACAGAATCCAAAGCAGGCTCCAGGCTCCAGGCTCTGAGCTGTCAGTCCAGAGCCCGATGCGGGGCTTGAACTCACGAACTGTGAGATCATGACCTGAGCTGAAGTCGGACACTTAGCCGACTGAGCCACCCAGGTGCCCCAGAACCTACCAGATTCTTAAACATCCTTTCAACTTCCCCCTGAAATCTCGAATTAAGCAGGATTTCATAGTCTGGCCTATCTGGTGCCTACATGGGAGCATGTGTGTGGATGTTACAGAGGCCTGAGGACCAGCCCAGGGTGACCCAGCTGGCTAAAACTTGAACAAACACCACGCAAAGCACAAAGGCACAGCGCCCAGGGCTGGGCCAGCCTTGGTAGCATCATTCCAAACCTCCGTCCTACACTGCCAAGTCCAAAGTGAGTCCAAATCCCCAGGGAAAGCCACTGGCCCTGTCAGCCAAAGGACGGACACCCTCTGGACACATTTAGCACTGCGGAGAACACTCCTCTCCTCAGTCCCCACCCATGGCTCAGCTTTTGAAAGGGGAAGTGCGTCTATTTACAGCCTCGAGTGGCCAATTTCCTATGGATCTGCCCTTTGCCTGCCTGTAACTAAGGCAAGAAGTAGAAAACTGCACTTGTGTGCACAAAGCCTCCTCCTGGCCTATCGCGGAGTGTGGATGAGACGCTAAGATTGGCTTGCAGCTGAACGGAGCCGCGCAGGACACGTAACAAGCCAGGGCACGGCACTCCCATCACTGACGCACACAAAGACGCCAATACACAGACCTGACAATCGTGTCTACGGCTCAGGGGCCGTGAGCACACGTCTCCAACCTGGCTAGGGAGCCACACCACCGCCAGCCACCCCACAGCAGCTCTCCTCTTCCACCCCACCCCCCAAAAGAGGGTTTCTAGTTCAAGTACATCTCCCCTCTGATTCTCATTACCTTTAGAGAAGTAGCAAAGCTATCTATTAGCCCGTGTCACAGAAGAGGAAACTTGAGATGCCATGGCTTTCTGAGTCACGCAGCTGGTTAGGGACAGGCTCTAGACAAGAAGCCACATCTGCCGAGGCCCGGTGCTAGGCTCCTCCCCAGTCATCTACTGCCTTTCTCAGAAAAGAGCCTCTCTCTGGGTCGATATGATAATAGCTACCACTTGTTGAACACTTACTCTGCGTCAGGCACTGTCCTAGGCATTTTGTGCAGCTCCAGTTCTCACAACTGCCTTCTAGGGAGGTTTTATACCAATTCTACAGATGGAGGAAGTGAGGCTCAGAGAGGTTAAGCGACTTACTTAAGGCCACACAGCTATGAAAGGGATGGAATGGGGATCAAAGGTCCATCCATTAGCCCCCAAACCACTCTTTGGACAAAACCACTGAAAAGAGGGACAGTTCTCCCACCCCGAGGCTCCAGGACGAAGAAAACTACCTCATTGCCACGTTGCTGCCGTCAATCACTATGGGTCGCAAGGAACTGGCTGGGTCTCCGTGCTCTTCTTCCAGCTCTGCCGCCAGCCCGCAGTGGGCAGGGTCCAGGGTCCCGCAGGAGCCCCTGGGAACGAGCAGGGGCACAGCACTGCTCTCGTGGGCCCCAGGGCGGCTGCCAGTCTGGATCAGCTCCTGCAGCACGTCGTTGACCAGGGCGTCCTCACCCAGCTTGCCCAGCACCCTGACCACATCATCCCGGCTGTAGCCCAGCTTCTGGAAGAACTCCATCTTGCTTGAGCGCTCCATGCCGTGCCAGCTGGGGCCCTGCTGAGGGTCCTGCCCCCAGTTTCCTTCTGGCAGAGCCACGCTGGCATGAGCTAAAGAGAAAAAGCATCCATCAGGTGTTTTCTGAGCGGCCCGGGCCTGAAGGCTGTCAGGTTACTGAGGGCAAATGATGCGTGCTCCCTCCCCGCCTTATCTGTCAGGAAATCATGTTGCCTGGTCCCCTTGGGGATTTTCAGTTGCTCAGTGTGGTTGGGGAGCCACAGATGCAATCATGCTGCTTTTACTCGTGCACTTTCTGAGGCCTTCTCCCCACCCAGGTGCCCCCGCAAGGATCCACTGGCCAGAGGAGCCAAGGGCCTCTGAGCAAACCACCCAGCACTCGAACATTTGCACACAGGCCAAAGACGCGTTTTCGAGGCTCGAGCATGGGCTGGGTTGGGCCCCCACCCCCCCAATTCATTCGTTGAGGCCCAACTCCCGGTAGCTCAGAACGTGACTGCCTTTGTAGAAAGGGTCTTTAAAGAGTTGATTGGGTGGAAATGAGCTCCTTAGGGTGATTCCCGGCCAATATGACTAGTGTCCTTATAAGAAGAGGACATTTGGACCCAGATAGGAACAGAGGAAAGACCATGTGAAGGCACAGGGAAAAGATGACCGTCTACAAGCTAGAGAGAGAGGCCTCAGAAGAAATCAACCCAGCCAACACCTTCATCTCGGGCTGCTAGGCACAGAACTATGAGGCAATAACACCAAGAATAGGTAAAATATTACATATATGATATTATATGTAATACATACCACCCCTGTGGTATTGTGTTATAGCAGGCCTCGAAAATTAATATAGCTCCTCAGCTTAAAGAGGGGAAAGGGCTGCTGGTCAATTCCATTCCCAGGAAAGCAATGCTCTGGCCCAAATTCAGCTCTGTGCTGTGGCACAGCTTTCCCCAGCAATGAATTCAGATGGTAGTGAACCTGTAAAGTAGAAGGTCCTAACCCACATTTTCCAGTGAGCATCACCGCCTGGCCTGTACCGCGGGAGTGGTGGGGAGGTGGGGGTTCAGTCTGACCCGCGCTTACAAAAAGAAGACTGAATCAACACAAACCCTCTGGACAGACCGGGTCCCTCTCTCTTTTCTACTCACAGACACCGACAGCTTTCAAAAATCATTTGAAAATACAGAAATCATCATGCAAATATATTTCATGTGGAAAAAAATGCAACAATGTCAAAGCGTAAAGAATAACAAGAGAGGGGCGCCTGGGTGGCTCAGTCGGTTAAGTGTCCGACTCTTGGTTTCCGCTCAGGTCGCGATCTCGTGGTTCATGAGTTCAAGCCTCGCATCAGGCTCTGTGCTGACAACGTGGAGCCTGCTTAGTCCTCTCTCTCTCCTTCTCTCTGCCCCTTTGCTGTTCATGCTCTCTCTCTCTCTCTCAAAATAAATAAATAAGCTTTTTTTAAAAAAGAAAAAAAATTTTAAAAAGATACACTGTCTCTCATACAAACCCCAAATCCCGCTTGCCTCTCCTGCTAAGTATTGTCCAGCAACTTGCTTTTCTTATTAAAAATGCATTTGGGAAATCTTTCTATGCCAGTTTATCTGTCCTGCTGCCCACTGTATCCCCAGCATTTAGAACAGCACCTGGCCCAGCTGAATCTCCTGCCGATTTGCTGAATGAGCGAATGATTGGCGTGTAACCATATGCCAGATGATGGAAGTTTAGTTTGCCTGCCATTTCTCTCGTGCACAACTGTCTTGTCCCCCATCTTCTTCTCAGTATGACAGGCTCTCTACCTTCCAGTCCTCTTCTCCTGCTGGCATCCCCCGCAGCACCCACGTCTTCCTACTGGATCTCGGCGTGGCTTCCTGTTCCCTGCAGGGCCGCTCCCCTTAGCGCAGGAACCCCACCGAACGGACTAGGTCTGGCTCTGGCAGGAGGAGGGATTTCTCGGCTGGTCTCCTGGACAGAGAGGCCCGGCTGTCACCTCTACTCCACCTCGGCCCCCTGACTGCTGAAACACCAAAATCGCCCCCGAGGTCACCAGGGACCTCCTCACGGGCAAATCCAACAGCAGCTCCACACACCTTGCCTTATACAAACCTCTCTGCTGCTTTCAACACTGTGGACCACACCCTTACCTCTTATTTTAAATCAAGACACTTAAGGGGTTCCTGGGTGGCTCAGTCAGTTAAGCATCTGACTTTGGCTCAGGTCATGATCTCACTGTTGGTGGTTCAGACCCCATATCGGGCTCTGTGCTGACAGCTCAGAGCCTAGAGCCTGCTTCGGATTCTGTGTCTCCCTCTCTCTCTGCTCCTCCCCTGCTGATGCTCTGTCTCTCTCTCTCTCTCTCTCTCTCTCAAAAATAAATAAATTTTAAAAGAAGTAATAATAAATCAAAACATTTTGGACCACCTCCTCTTGAAACTCTTCTCCCTTAGGTTGTAAAACTTGGTCCAAGTCTTCTAAGTCTTTCCAGTTCTTTCCTTAGTCTCTGCTCATGGGTTCAAAGACAGGGTCCTGCCCAGGCCATCGGCTCTCCCTCTCGTGCCCTCCACCTGCCCCTATACTGGAGAGTCCACAACCGCACTCGTGGCTCAGACCTCACTAAGCACCAGGCACGCACAGCTATAAACCTGTGAGGTAAATGGCATGCATGCTATTTGAATAAGTTCTGTGGGAACTGAGAAAATGCTGTCATTCGCCAAACATTGGCTGAGTCTGTCTACTTCAGTAGACCGAGTCTACTTCTCAAAGTGTGGTCCAGGAAAACTCGGGGGGCGGGGGTGGCCCAAGACCCTTTCAGGCAGTCCTCAAAGTAAGAACTATTTTCATAATGGCACATAATAAGGCGTAACGTGCTTTTTTCCACTCTCATCCTCATGAGCATGTCATGAAGTATTCCAGAGACTGAGTGTCGTGGGATAACCCCTGGCGGTCCTCTGGTAAGCCAGATCTTAATTAGAGACTTGCAAATATAAATCGGTGCCAGTCTTCTTACAAATTTTTTTGTTTTGGGAAAATATAGTTATTTTGCATAAAAATACATTATTTATACTAATGTAATGGTTTATTAATATTTAAAATAAACAAATATTTATAATTGCCTGATTTTAGTTTCTAATAAGGTGCTTATCAGTGGACGGATATAACTCACATAAACGAAAGCTCTTCGGCATCCTCAATAGTTATGAAAAGGAGTTCTGAAACCAAGAGTTTCTTCTTAAATCCAGAGCTTTCTAGTAGGCATTTCCCAGAAGATGGTCCCGTGTAGGGAGCGAATAGTCATGTTATGCAGGGTCCCAGGACAGAGGCCCAGTGTCTTTCTCACACCATCCACCCACCTGTCCCACCCACACCTTCTTCATCCCTTACCTAACTCATGCTACAGCGTCCTACAGGCGTCCCTCAGCAAACCATTTGGCTCAGTCCCTGTTTGTAGCCAGCAGGATATTTCTAGAACAAGTGTGACCATGTCACCCCCTTCCTTAGAAATATCCTCAAGATGGGGCGCCTGGGTGGCTCAGTTGTGTGGGCCTCCGACTCTTGGTTTGGGCTCAGGTCATGATCCCACAGTTTGGGGGTTCGAGACTGATGTGGGGGCTCTGTGCTGACAGTGCAGAGCCTTCTTGAAATTCTCTCTCTCCCCCTCTCCTTCTGCCCCTCCCCTGCTTATGCTCTCTCTCTAAATAAATAAACAAACAAACAAATAAATAAATAAATAAATAAATAAATATCCTCAGACCCCGTGTTGACCTACAAGAAAAACACAAATGCCTAAGCGGCCTGCTGAGCCATCACCATGCCGTGCTGGCCCCTGTGCAACTCACCACCAACCCTGGCCCACCTGGCCCTTTCTCTTGAGCCATGATGAATCTCTCCTGGCTCCCCAAGCCTTCTGGAAGGTTCTCATCACCGTGCTTCTGCATATGCTTTTGTTTCTACTTGGAATGCCCTTTTTGGTTTGGCAAACTTCAAGATTCGGCAGAAATGCCCCTCAAAGTGGTCACACCTAAGTCCACAAACAGAATGAGTGACTTGGTCATCTCATCTACCGGGCACTTTGCTCACAGCTCTGCAATGACACATTGGATCGTCACTTATCCGTATCTCAAGACACTGTGTACTATGTTCCCACGTCTTTGCCCTCAGAATCACCAGCACCTGGCACAGTGTTACTATATCTAAGGACTTCAATAGGTTTTTCTTCAGTGGATGCCCAAAGCTGAAAATAATCTTCCCTGCTCAAATATTTTTTCTTGGGTTCCCATCTCATTGAATGGTGTGCCCCAGACTAAAGAAGACATCTCAAGGTCATGTCACCTACTAGGCACCAGGCACTGTGCTGGGACCCAGTTCCATAAAAACTAATATACAGTCCAATTTCAATTTGTTTACAACCTCTTCAGGAAAACAGACCAAATAAGTAAATACCAAGCCATCAATCATGGCAATAAGCACAATACTTTCAATTAGGAAAAAAATGTGCTCTCAAAACTCAGGTGAGGAGTGACTTATCTTCCTTTGAGGGGACAGGAAAGGCCAGGAAGTTTCCCACAAAACTGGGTAACAGAGGATGCGCTGACATTTCCCAGTGGGGGAAGGGCCATGGCATCTCTCCCGGGGGGTTCTGGGAGGGCCTCCTCACCACACTCCACCCCCACTACACTAATCTAACTAGTCCACTGACAAAAGATTTCTGTCACTCCGTCCTGTACAGAGTCTCCTCCTTGATGGGTGACCAGTTTTTCTCCTTGGGAAGGTTGTTCTCTTGGGCCGGGGTCCAGCTTTGGGCCAGTCTCTGGGGAGGAGGAGGACAATCACCCAGCCTGGCAGGCACGACTCACACCAGGAGTCGCCTACTGTCCCTGAAAGACCCTTGGGCTGGCTCTCAGGCCTGCAGAGCTTCACTGGGGCTCTTCCCTCTGCCTGGAGGTCTGCCCCTCCTGCCCCAGGCCAGACTCCCCTGTCGCACCCGTCCCTCCCACGCCCCCGCCAGCCCAGCTACACCCCCACCTCCGCCCTTCCTTTCTTACACATACGTGTGACTCTTGTTTTAATTTGGAAGAAAGATCTCAGGGGGAAAGCTCTCACTTTTTCCCCATTGAGGATGATGTTAGCTGTGGGCTGTTCATAAATGGCTTCTATGATGTTGAAGTATGTTCCTTCTATCCCGACTTTCTCGAGGGTTTTTATTAAGAAAGGATGCTGAATTTTGTCAAATGCTTTTTCTGCATCGATTGACAGGATCATACGGTTCTTCTCTTTTCTCTTATTAATGTGATGTAAAGAAATTGTGGTTTATATACACAATGGAATACTACGTGGCAATGAGAAAGAATGAAATATGGCCTTTTGTAGCAACGTGGATGGAACTGGAGAGTGTGATGCTAAGTGAAATAAGCCATACAGAGAAAGACAGATACCATATGTTTTCACTCTTATGTGGATCCTGAGAAACTTAACAGAAGACCATGGGGGAGGGGAAGGAAAAAAAAAAGTTAGAGAGGGAGGGAGCAAACCATAAGAGACTCTTAAAAACTGAGAACAAACTGAGGGTTGATGGGGGGTGAGAGGGAGGGGAGGGTGG
The DNA here is from genome assembly GCF_023721935.1 of Panthera uncia. Taxonomy (NCBI): domain Eukaryota; kingdom Metazoa; phylum Chordata; class Mammalia; order Carnivora; family Felidae; genus Panthera; species Panthera uncia. Next base: position 102,899,755 of record NW_026057580.1, read on the forward strand.
GTGATGGGCATTGAGGAGGGCACCTGTGGGGATGAGCCCTGGGTGTTGTATGGAAACCAATCTGACAATAAATTGCATATTAAATAAATAAATATATAAAGTTATAATGTATTACATCCACAAAAAAATTTTTGGAAGAAAGAGGAGAAGGGAAGAGAGAGGAGGGGTGTGAGAAAGAAAAGGGAGAGGGAGGAAAAGTGAGAGAGAAGGAAAAAGAAGAATGACTGTGGCAGACAGCATGAACGTCACAGTCGGTGCTCACAGAGTTCTTCGCTGTTTCCACACCACCTTCACTGAGAGCCTCTCTCCCTTGAACTTGCCGTTACCCCCGGTTGGGTAGACGGTGGATAAAAGTAGCCCCTTTCCACAGGTGAAGAAGCCGAGGCTCAGAGTGGCACCGAGAAAAGGCTATACGGTCAGTAAGCGGCAGAGGCCGACAAAAAGTAGAAACCAAAAACAACGCGTTGCTCTGAGTTGTGCTCAAGATGGAAGCAGCGTCTTGTTTTTGCAGAAATCGAAAAACCCGAAATACAACCACCCCCGGGTGACTTCTCTTTGGTCACAAAGTAACAGCTATGAGGAGAGTCCGGGTTAGTGTCGTAACTTTGCAGTCTGAAATCTGCAGACCGAATCACAGACATCTTCACAATGAAAAACCTTGGGGCTTTTACCTGGGGCGGGGGAGGGAGAGGGGTCGCGTGAGGCCTGTCCTCTGCAGCTCTCCACGGCACCCACCAGTTCCAAAAGAGCTCCCTTTCTTTTATTTTTATTATTTATTTAAAAAATTGTTTTAAGTTTATGTATTTATTTTGAGAGAGTGGGGGATGGGCAGAGAGCGAGGGGTTGGGGAGAGAGAATCCCAAGCAGGCTCCATATTGTCAAGTGCAGAGCCCAACGCGGGGCTCGGTCTCATGAACCGTGAGATCACAACGTGAGCCAGAGTCAGGAGCCAGACGCTTCACCAACCGAGCCACCCAGGTGCCCCGGAGCTCCCTTTCTGAGGAAACTTTTGAAAGGTCATGCGTGGGACAGGAGAGCTGTTTTTACACAACATTAACTGAAAGAGTTCACCCACTTCAGAGGCTTTCTTTTGCTCCCTTGAGATTTCAAAATCAACTTCATTTCCTTTTAAAACTTCTAAATAAGGGAGAAACCTGAGGTGGGGGCCTGTCCTCAGGAGCCTCCGCTGGCCCTCAGGCCAAAACCCTCCCCTTGAGATGCGATGGTCTTTGAGCGCAAGGCTGCTAGCAGTTTCTCACTGCTTTCTATTTTTAAGTCCTGAAAGTATGAATGATTTCATTTGAGTTTGCTTCCTCAAGCTTGACTGGAAGTCACAAATAGCACAGATAATTAGTAACCCTTTAAAACTCCTCGGTCTCCTCAGGAGCTCGTAGGACGGTCAGCCTTGCAACACTTCCCTATGGTCAATAGTCAAGGGAGCCATGGAGATGTGTTCGGGTGGAATCCAAAGTTGGAGGTGGCCTAACAAAGCAGCAGGAAAGGAAGGGAGAAAGAGGGAGGGAGGAAAGGTAGAACTTTATTAACAAGGAGCATTAGGGGTGCCTGCGTGGCCCAGTCAGTTAAGCATCCGGCTTTGGCTCAGGTCATAATCTCACAGTTCGTGAGTTTGAGCCCCACATTGGGCTCTCTGCTGTCAGCACGGAGCCAGCTTTGGATCCTCTGTCCCCCTCTCTCTTTGCCCCTCCGCAACTCTCTCTCAAAAATAAATAAACATTAAAAAAAAAAAAAATGAGAATTAGATCAGACCGGTTCCTCCTGGAATCAGCCAATCCAGGTTGAGGGCCTCTGGACCTAGGGTCTGTAACCTCTGACTGGAAGACCTCCTGAGGAAAAGAATACTAGAGAAACTGAAGAAGGAGAAAAGGAGGAGACATTAGAGGGATAAGACATGTAGAGAATCAGTAGCTCACATGTGCCCAGTATTTTACAGATACAAGGGACAGCCTTGCATATTGCCTTTGGAGATACCAACATCTGTGGGAGATGGAAAAGGATTCATTACTCATGACTCATGTTGCAAGTAAGAAAACTGAAGAAAAGAGTTTTTCTTTGCCAACTTACCCAGGGTCTCACAGCTAATTAATGGGAGGGACTAGACTCCCAAGGGATTCCTCCTACAGCCTGGCCCAGAGGGTGCTACCCAGGGCTGCTCAGGGGGCCACAGAGCAAGGTGAGCCCGAGCACCAGCCCCAGGAAGAATGCATTCATCACGTTGCCCCTGACCTTCAAGTCTGTTCCTGGTCACCTCTGCCAGTTCTAGAGAAATCCACCCCATCATGACAGCCAGAAGTCACCCGCATGATGAGGAGAAAAGTTCTCATAGACACGGTCTGTGCAGTTTTCTGGCTCAGCTCAGATCGGTGGGGTTGTCAGTTAGATTTTGGGGAAGTCACAGAGAGGCAACGACTTCAGCCCACGAGATTCGGGTTTTGGGTCTGGCTTTGGGGGGATTTTTTTAAAAGGGAATTATAATTTTTTTAAAAATGTGGTAAATTATACATACCACAAAATTTGCCATTTTAACTATCTTTAGGAGTGCAGTTCGGTGGCATTAAGCAACCATTACCAGCATCCATTTCCAGAATTTTTTCGTCTTATAAAACTGAAACCTTGTCCCCATTAAACACTAACTCCCCACCCTCTTCCCCCACCCACCCCTGGTAACCATACTCCTTCTTGCCATCCCTATGAATCTGACTACTCTAAGTACTTTCTACAGGTGCAATCACACAGTACTTGTCCTTCTCTGACTGGCTTATTTCACGTAGCATAATGTTTTCAAGTTCCGCCCTGTTGCAAGCATTTGTCAGAATTTTCTTCATTTTTAAGGCTGAATAATCGTCCATTATGTATATGGACCACCTTCTGTTTGCCCACCCACCTGCTGACGGACATTTGAGATGCTGCTCCCTTTTGGCTGTTGTAAATAGTGCTGCTGTGAGCATAGGTGGCCTGGTCTTGGGTTTTCTCCTTGAGCTTGTCCCTTGCTCTTCCGTATTGTTATAGGTTACTTAGGATACACACACAAGTATATACACACAAGCCCTGATCCATACCCCGGGGCAACTCTGAGTTAAAAAAAAAACAACAACAAAAACCCATCCTCCTTATCGTCTACACCCAACCTATTCACTCATCAGGTATTGGCATTCCTGGCCTGGCATCACCTGGCCTTGCAGAGGAGTTCATAATCCTGGACGCGTGGCCAAGGTTTCTAACAACCACAGGGAATGAGCCAAAATTGTCTCCATTGCCTCCAATTAAGACTTATTTCCATGTCCTTCTGGGCCTTCTTGGAGCCCGCAGAGCCGTCCTTTAGGAGAGATGGGGTTTGGGACTGCGGTCAAATATTCCTGATCTGCCGGGAAACTAGACACCCACAAATCAATATCTAGCCTAAAAGATATGTTTTCAGGAGCATGGAGACAGGCTGAAAACGTGCCTGAGCATTCTCGACTTTCTGATTTCGTAAAACTAAAAGATCTTCGAAGACCACAGCAGGAGTTGTCCCTTACACCTAAGAGTTCCTCCGATTAATCTTTCTCCCACGAAAGCCCTCTTGAAATTAAATTCAACTGTGCTAAAACGAGCAAGGATTTCACCTTTTTTTTTTTTTATCTGTGCACTTAAAATCATGTGAGGCACGGGAGATCAGACTGCTCAGAATAACGCTAATCCAAGGACTGCTCCCCAACTTGCTCCCCGCCCCGTATATTCTTGTGTCTCTCCTCCAGCCCTGGACCCAAGTCTGCACAGCACCTGTCCTACTGAATGATGGCCGGAGCCAGGCACTCACCAGCAGGGCGTGTCGCTTCGGCCCCCACAGTGGACACCCGTGCTCCACGCAGCACCCCCAGCTCCACGCCCGCCACAGTCGGCCAGGTGTCATCCAACCTGAGGGAGCCCTGCCCGGCTGGGCCACGAGGCCATTAGGAGGCCCTTCATGCCAAAGCTCCCCTTCCTGAGTGCCACGGTCACGTTCAGCTGCCAAGGTAGTTTTGCTCTGAGTTTTTTTTTTTTGTTTTTTTTTAAAAAAAAAAAAGGAAAGGAAGAGAGCAATCAAATGAGGGAGGCAGACTTGAAGGCTTCGCCCCGGCATGAGTCACCGAATCAAAGTTTAACAACCACATGCAAAACAAACTCTCTGAGGGCATGGGCTGGCTGCACAGGAAAAAGCCAGGAGAGGCTCAGAGAACAAAAGTGTTCACAGGCGGAGGGTGAAAACTTCCGTTCCAAGTTCCACTCGTGCCTTTGGCTGAAAAGAGCATCTGATCCGAGGGGCTCCCGACCTTACAAGCAAAACGAAAGCATGCAGGAGTGAAAAGTGTCAGGCGAGAGGAAGAATAGAAATGCCTACTAGATAAGGGTGCACAGGGGCTCGGGCGTGGAGAGGCCCTGTCCCTTCTAGCACAGAGTCCCTAACAAGTCCCAGAGGCCTCCGGCTAAGGGCACTGGCCTCTGTCTGTAACAGGACTCTGAGCTGTCCTCACTGTAGCCCTGCATGGGGTGGGTGGCTGCTTGTCTCCATCTGGCAGGGGGAGCCTGACCTCAGGGCCTCCTGACCATGGCATCTGCAGCTGCCTAGCTGCCAGCGACAGAGGGTGCGGGCAGCAGACCCTGAACTCTTGTCGTCTGTTCCCTGCATCGCTGGATGCCTGTCGGGGGTCGAGAAGGAGGAGAGAACACAAACCACGGCAAGCCCATCTCCCAACAATGACAGGGCTCTAAAGTCACTTGCCCAAGCACACGGTGAGCCAGCAGGTAGAGCTGGGTTTAGAGTCTGAGAGTTGTTGCTTAGGAAACTGGACTCAGCTGGTCTTCTTGATTTATCCCCCATCTGCCTCCTACAGAAGGTGTGAGGCTGTCTAGAGTATTAAGACACAGAATGGGAACACTGACATAAAATCACGGTCAGAAATGATTAGAACAAAAACCAGAACATGGTACTGGAACCCAGATTAAAATAGTCACTTCTGGGGCGCCTGGGCGGCTCAGTCGGCTGAGTGTTCCACTTCGGCTCAGGTCATGATCTCGTGGTTCATGGGTTCGAGCCCCGTGTCGGGCTCAGTGCTGACAGCTTGGAGCCTGGAGCCTGCTTCGGATTCTGCATCTCCCTCTCTCTGCCCCTCCCCCACTTACACTCTGTCTCTCTCTCTCAAAAATAAACATTAAAAAAACGTTTTTTACTAGTGACTTCACCCGAGCACTAACTCTAGCCTTGTTTTCCAGCACAATGGGTTTTCTAAGAACAAGTATGATTTCTGTAGCGCCTCCAAGTGTACTCAGTGCCTTCCATCGGAGCATCCTATCCCCACGACAGCTCTATGGCCCCAGAATTGTTATCCCCACTTTTGAGATACGATCCAGGGTAACTCAACTGCCTGAGTTCCCTCAGTAAGTGGTTGGCTCAGGACTGAAACTCGGGGCCACAGAGCTCCAAAGTATCCTCTCTACACGTGGCTTCTCCGCTCCCAAATACCGAATGAAGCACGAAGGGTTTCCGAACGAAATCAACATTCTCCTGGCATTAAATGTTAGGGGAAATCTAAATCCTTATGCTGAGTAACACATCAGACACTATCTTCAATTCAAGTCCTATAGAAGCTCAGAGGCCAGTGGAGGGGGAGGGTAGCAACAAGCCAAGAAGGGAATTCTCTGAGGATATTGTCCACTGCCACCCAGCTTCACACAACAGGGGCCTGGACAATGAAACGTAAGAATCCTGGTTTGTGTCCGACCCCAGGCAAAGGGCACCTCTGCGCACAGGAGGGACCACAGTGGCCAGCACCAACCAGTTCCGCAGGAAAGACACTTGAATGTGCTCACCTATCAGACAGGTGAATACTTGGCAGAGGCCCCAGAGTTCTGTGTCTGAAGACTTGGAGACATTATTGAAGCCACAAAAATTGTGACTCAGATGTCTCTGTAAGACAAGGACCACCGTACGAAGCCATTCTAGTATCCGATCTAGAGAAACCCCAGCTGATTCCTCCACAGCTAAAATGACTTAGGGGCACCCGGGTGGCTCAGTCGGTTAAGCGTCTGACTCTTGGTTTCTGCTCAGGTCATGATCTCACGGTTTCGTGGGCTCGAGCCCTGCACACTGTTAGTGCAGAGCCTGCTTGGGATTCTCTGTCTCCGTCTCGCTCTGCCCCTCCCTCCCTCCCTCGCTCGCTCTCTCAAAATAAATAAATAAACTTAAAAAATTATTAAAACGGCTTAGTTGCCATGACTTGGAAGAGCCAAAAGACTTAAGCCACAATTTAGGCTATTTATTCCCAACTGAATGAGAAATAAGGCCTGCCAGAGGTAACAATTTTAGCTGCGATATCACTGACCCCAAACTAGACTCTACCCACAAGAGCTGTAAGAGAAGGCAGTGGCTTTCCACTTGCAGGGGTGACCGGGCGTGTGTCTACATCTCTTTAAAGCTGTTAGAGTGGCGCCTGGGTGGCTCAGTCGGTTGAGCGTCCCACGTCAGCTCAGCTCATGATCTATAGTTTGTTGGGTTCAAGCGCATGTCAGGCCCTGTGCTGACAGCTTGGAGCCTGGAGCCTGCTTCGGATTCTGTGTGTCTCCCCCTCTCTCTCTGTTCCTACCCCAGTCGTTCTCTGTCTCTCTCTCAAAAATAGATAAACATTAAAAAAAATTTTTTTTTAAATAAAATAAAGCCGTAGGAGCACTGAGAAACTGGGTAGCAGGTGCAGCATTCTTCCCTCTTTTCCCCGGCTTACAATCGGCGTGGACTCTGCCGCGAGGCTATTTCTGTCCCCTCTGGCCCTGGTGATGATGAGACAGAGGTCTGTGCTTTCAGGAAGTGGCCTGGAGGTGTTGAGACAGTGGCTCCTAAGTGTGTGGACACAGACCCTCCCCAGGGAGGGGTGCACAAACGTGTAGCTAGATGTGCCACTGTTTCGGTGGTCCCTGGAGCCCTGGGTCAGCCACCTCCCCTCTATCTACGGCATCTGTGAGCACCAAGAACTATCTTGCTTCGCATGTTTTCTCAGTGAGCTGACTCGGCGCGTAGGTAGTTGCAGCAGGGGTACCGACAGGCGAGGGCTCAGCCCTGTTAGATACCCCCCCTCCCCGCCCCCCCCCCCGCCCCCCCCCCCCCAGGCCGCTGCCACTCTCCACCAGCAGCAGTGGGAGTTCTGTTCCTCTGTCTCCTCGCCAGCACTTGGGAGGGCGAGACATTGTGCTTTTTGCCAGTCTGATGTGTGAGAAATGGTATATACCACTTCCCATGGCTGTTTTGACTTTCGTTTCCCCAATTACTAGGGAACTTGGGGATCTCTTCATGTTTACTGGTCATGCGAGTTTGCTTTTTTCCCTCCACTGCCCGGTGTCCTCTCGTGTGGCCTTTTTCTTACTGATTGCCATTACCCTTCACCTGTTCTTCCTGTTAACCTTTCATCTTTTGTGTGTGCTGTAATTGCTGCTAGTCTAGCACGTGTCTTTGAGCTTTGTTTATGACGTGTCGGGGCCTGAAAATGTTTTGATCTGGGGGTGGTCAAAATTATGGGCTTTTCCTTCATCATTTGCGCTCTCTGAATCTTGTTTAAGAAATCCTTCCCTATCCTAAGAGAAAAAAGGAAAAGAAAAGGGAAAAGAAAGGAAAAGAGAAAAAAGAAAGAAAGAAATCCTTCCTTACCCTGAAACTGTAAATAGATCTTCCTATATCTTCTCTAAAGTTGTAGCATTTTGCTTTTTCTAATCAGGTCTTGAATCGTGATCTGGAATTTGTTCTGATATCTAAGCTTATATCATAGTTTGGTGTCATAAACTCAGAGTCAGACTGCCCCGTCACTTATCCGCTGTATAAATAAATTTGAACACATTATTTAATCTCTCTGTGCCTCAGTTTCTTCCCATGTAAAATGGGGATAATTATCATATCTATCTCACAGAACATTATGAGAATTAAATTAGTCCATGCATGAAAAATGCTTAGAACAGTGCTTGGCAGGTATTAATTGCTGACAGATGGCTGTTATTATTTTGAGCACAAACTCCAATGAAAAATGTGATTACTAGAAGTTATTATGGCAAAGTCTAGCCCCCGGGAAACACTGAGCTACCATCAGAGAGCTATAGAGACCAGGGAAACAAACTTCCGGTCCCCAATAGGAATGAGTGCACCCACAATACACACAGAAGCAAGTGGACAAGAAGTTGTCATTGTCATTCTGGCTTAGCCAATAATCTAATTTAAAACAACTGTGTATTTAACAATTTTAATTTAGGGCACCTGGGTGGCTCAGTCGGTTAAGCGTCCCACTTCGGCTCAGGTCACGATCTCAGATCCCACTTTGGATCCTCTGTCCCCCTAGTTCTCTGCCCCTCCCCGGCTTTTTCTTTCTTTCTTTCTCCCTCTCTCACAAAATAAAAGCAAAAACAAAAAAAAAATAATTTTAGTTAAGGTGTGCCTCAATGGCTCAGTTGGTTAAACATCTGACTCTTGATTTCTGCTCAGGTCATGATCTCACGGTCAAAGGATCAAGCCCCACGTCAGGCTCTGCGCTGGGCTTGGAGCCTGCTTGGTATTCTCTCTCTCCCTCTCTCTCTCTCTCTCTCTCTCTCTCTGTCCCTCCCCCACTTGCACACATGTGCTCTCTCTAAATAAATAAATAAGACAATTCGAGTTTAATAAATTATCTCTATGAATCACTCCTCTGAGTTCCACTTGGGATGTTATCTTAACTACAGGGATCGAGGCAATTAAAACTCTTAAGTACATTCCAATTTCATTTCATACCATGCACTGGGCTGAGAATATAAAGCACCAGCTGAATGAATGAACTTTCTGCCCCCGAGTGAATGGATGACTGTAAACAAAGAGTTACAGGCACATGTCAATGTCAGCGTAGAGCAGGGTTTCTCCATTTTGGCACTACTGACTTTGGGGCTAGCAGATTCTTTGTCGTGGGGACTGTCCTGTGCACGGTCGGGTGGATGGTCAGCAGCTTCTCTGGCCTCTACTCACTAGACAGCAGCAGCACGCCCCATCACATCGTGACAACTAAAAACATTCCCAGACATTGTCAAGTATCCCCCTGGGGGCAAAATCACCCCAGACTGAGAACCACGGGACTACAGTTTCCATCAAAGAGGGAATCCCCACTCTGAGTGAGGAGGTGGAGGAGGCTTTATAGAGGAAACATTGGCTCAGCTGACTTTAAAGGACAGGCTGGGGCGTCTGGCTGGTTCAGTCAGTAGAGCATGTACCTCTCAGTCTTGGGGTTGTGAGTTCAAGCCCCACGTTGGGTGTAGAGATTACTTAAAAATAAAATCTTTAAGGGGCGGGGATAAAAAATAAAAAATAAAATCTTTAAAATAATGATAAGTAAAGGACAGGCTGGAGTTTCCAGGAGAAGTCTGGATTCTCTGGGACATTCCAGGTGGAGGAAAAATCTAGGCCTATTGCTCAGAGGCACAAGGAAACTTGACAAGATCCATCTGTTTGGCACTTAGCCTCAGGGTGAAATAACTTAGCTCAGGAAAAACTTTAAACACTTTTTTAAGAAGCATTTTCATTGTAGGGGCGCCTGGGTGGCGCAGTCGGTTAAGCGTCCGACTTCAGCCAGGTCACGATCTCGCGGTCTGTGAGTTCGAGCCCCGCGTCAGGCTCTGGGCTGATGGCTCGGAGCCTGGAGCCTGTTTCAGATTCTGTGTCTCCCTCTCTCTCTGCACCTCCTCCGTTCATGCTCTGTCTCTCTCTGTCCCAAAAATAAATAAAAAACGTTGAAAAAAAAATTAAAAAAAAAAAAAGGAAGCATTTTCATTGTAAAAAAAAAAGTAACTGAATCATTAATTAATATGTTCTCACACAGTATTTTGTTGTTTTGTTTTGAGCAAAATGATTTTCATTTCTGGGTCATCGTGAAGCTACCGGCTCGGGAAAACCAACAGTCTCAGAGCGCTCAAGGTTGAAATACAAGCGCCATCATCAAGGGCCTGGCCTTCCAAAGGTTGTCTAAGCTCTGAGGGATCTCAGACCTTCTTATCAACCAACGGTAAGAAGAGTACTGATCTGCCAGGGCACTCTCAGACTTGCTTTATTCTTTCTCCAACTTTGGCTGCTGAATTCATTGCCCTGTCGTTGAGTGCCTGGTTTGCTAACCCAGGGCTCAGGTGCTTCTGTGTTTGGTCCTGGAGACATTAGACAGCGAGATTGTCTCTATATAACCTAAGTGCATTGGCATGCTGGGAAATCTCCCTAAAGTCGCTGCAGCCCATACCTCCTGTGGGTGTGCGTTGACTGTGGGGCGCCCAGCCTTTCTGACGTCTTTGGTTCTCTCACAAAAGCCCTGAGGGAGATGTGAGATGGTCTACTCCTCTCTCCATTGCCAGAAAGAGAGACTATGAACCAAAAGGTGAGGTTTATGAGAACCAGGTGGAGGAACATAGGCTGAGGACAAAGAATGAGTGATGAGACATATGGTAAATTGAGGCACCTTCTCCTGGGCTAATGCTCACGGATTGTTTAAGTGGTCGCATTCGAACACTTGCAATGCTCTGTGTCTGGAAATTCAGGCCCTAAGGCTCAGCTTGGTTTTGTCTCAACAGCATCGTTGCTGGTCTCTGGCCACGCTTTTCTTGAACTTTGCAAACACCTCACCCCTCACAGAGGGTTGAATGGTGCTCCCCAAAAGCTAAGCTCAAGTCCTGACCTCCAATATCTGTGAATGTGACTTTATTTGAAACAGGGCCTTCGCAGATATAGCCGAGGTGAGTTGTTATACCGGGTTAGGGTGGGCCCCAAATCCAAAGTCTTTATAAGAGTAAGGAGAGGGTGAGTTGGATGCAGAGACACAGGAGCCACGGGGAAGGCCGGACGTAGAGAAGCAGAGACTGGGGTGACGCAGCTGTGAGCCAGGGAACACCAGCAGAAGCTAGGAGGAGGCAAGGAAGGCTCCCTAGAGCCTTCAGAGGGAGCGCGGCCTTACCAACACCGTGGTTTTGGACTTCTGGCCTCCAGAACTGTGAGAACGCACTTCTGTTGTTTTAAGCCGCCCAGCTGCTGGTAATGGCAGCTCTAGGAAACGGATACGCTCCTCGGTCCCCAAACCGCCTTCCTTCAGAGCTCTTGGCTGTGGCAACCATTTACTCAGCTAAGCACACGTCTCCATAATGGGAAGACGGGCAGGGGAGCCACAGGGCGAATCCTTGTGCCCGGGGGTTGGCTGGCTGGCCGAGGTCCACCTGTCCTCCCCCGTACAGCATCTCCTGTGCCTGCACACCTAGGGCAGACCCGAAAACCGGCGGGCTCTACCGTGAGGCCCTTCACGTTATTTCCCGTAAGCATATGCCAGGGGGAAGGGCCACAGATGTGTGCCTTTGGGTTGTTCTCAGAGAATGAGTAGTAGATAATTATCAACAGAATAATGAAACAACACTTATGATAAAGTTAAAAATAATTCCTGCCATATGCTGAGACTGCAGAATTCGTGAGGCTGGTTTCCCACTCGATGTGAGGCACTCTCCTGCTCGCCAGATGTGCAAAGATGAATCAGACAAGGTGCCCGAGCTCAGGACGGCTCCGGGCATGCCACCAACACAGCATGAGGTGAGCCCCCGTCAGCCGGGCGGTCTCCATGCCGACCCTGCACTATACCAAAGTTTTACTTAAGCCCGTTCGGCCCTGACCCTCCTAAGGATATCGGAGTTACTTCCCATAATGCCAAATGAGTGGCTACGTAGCAAGTATGGTGTGACTTAAAAAAAATGTTTATAGTTGGGATGCCCATTCCACATTCTAGTGCCACACCAAGCGGGTATCAGATGCGGGTTCTGGCTGATACCTCGCCTCCTCTGGGAGCCCACTCTGATGTGGATCTGGATGAGGGACTATGTGTTCAACAGATGTTGAATCGTAGGAATCTGGTGCCAACCCGTGTGGAAGATCCTATCCAGAGCTCCTAGAGTGACTTTCCTCCAAGACCCCAGTGCCACTGCCTTTCTCAGAAATAAGGTCTAATTTTCCACCGCCTGGCAAATCAAAGCCTAGCTTCTCAGTTTTACATTCAGTGCCCTCCCTTTCCTGGTTCCTCCTCCCTTTTCACACTCGCTCGGTACCCTTCAGGGGCCGTCTGCTTCAGTCACACCATCACGTTGCTGTCCCCTCCCGGCTTGCCTCTGCTCTCAAGTTTTCTGCCTCGGAATCCCAAGCTCTCTCCAACAGACCAAACTGCCTTTGGAGGAAACAGAACAAAACTTTTCTCTTTTTCAGGAGCCAGAGGTCATCGTGGTCTTGTTCCCAGTTTGCAACAAAGCACAACTTGTCTCACTTTCCTTTTCATACAAGCTCTCTCGTATAAAATAGTCCCGTGTGTGTCTCGAGCTTCCTAGTGTCCTTGGAAAATAAATAATAGTGATACAGCCTTTTAACTGCACACGAAACGCCTCTGAAAAACCCTGCCCATCTGCCCATTTGATGCACAGGGCGTAGGAGAGGAGGCAAACACAAAATTAAACCTAGTGAGCAGTCCCGTGTGGGTAAGATAAGGTAAGAATGAAGACAGTTCCATTAGCAAGAATAACTGAGATAACTTGCTTTAAAAAAAAAAAAAAAGACAATTTTGAAAATTAAGGGGATCTCCATATTCTATCACTTAACAACAGGAAGCACAAGCTTCTCTAAAATTTCCCAGCAAAACAATTTCATAGCAACAGCCACTGAAAGGTAAGACTTCTGTGATTTCGATTTTACTTATCTATTATTCATTCTTTGTGACTCAATCTAGATGGGTAAGAAATGTCAAACTTGAGATTAGAAATTTTTTATGATGAGTGGAAAACCTAGATATGAAATCTCTTTCAGTGACTAAAAAACAACCAATTTATTGAAAGGCACTTGTGAAAGTTTAAGCCTATTTAAAGTTTCTTTCTTTTGCTGTACCCACTTAAGGTGTATTTACTTTTAACCTTTAATGGTTCTCATCAAAATCTTTGAAAATTCAATAGGTAAGACAGATCAGCCTGAAACTCGACAGCAAAGTTATAATGAGTGAGCAATTTTAGCCTCAAAATAACTTTTTTCTTCCCGTTAATAAAAAACAACCTGACTACTCTACAGCTTGCTCAATTTTTTTCCTCTAGTTTTGGCAAAAGCGGGTAGGACATCTAACTGGAGCCTGGTTTTGAGTTCACCTAAGACCTAGAGAAGCAAAACAGAAGAAACAGGAAACACAGTCACTTTACCCTAGATGTTAGTAGTAGTAACATAGGACCACGACTGCCCTGCATCTAGTCAAGGATACTCGATGTCAGGAGAGATCACCACTATTAAAACCACTTTCTGACTAACAGAACTCTTTGTTTCGGTACACACATCTCTGTTAGAACTATAGTTTTTCACACCTGAAATATCAGCTTTTACAAGTAAGGACAGTTTTTCCTTGAAATGCCAGGTTCAGAAATTGGAACTGAACCTACCGAATTCAAGTTTTAGGTTCTAGGTTATTTCTTCTTATGATCCCTCTCATATTCAACCATTATTTTTCTCTTGGTCATTCATTCTTTCAGACGTTGTAGAATCTTCTGTATGGAAAACATTTAGTTTTCTATATTCAGGGTGATAGTTTCTTCTGTGAGGGCATTACAATTTTTTCTACTGATGGCTAAGAATTATGAACAATAGTGGAGAGACGTCCAGTCTTAGCAGCTTGGTAGACTGGATACTCTGAATTATGACCACCTATACCATCCCTCCCCACCCCCCCATCAGCCTTCTGTAAAACATCCACATGCCAGATAAATTGTAGCAGTCATACTCTAAATACACTGATAAGATTGGAAGAGGGATTTCCTCAAGACCTAAAAATGTATTATTAACAAGATGGTAAGCAAACCACCAGCCTTCATGTAGAGCTTGGGGAATAAAGGCCTCAGGCCACAGGGATGAGGGGTGCCAACAAGGACCAGGCTTTGGGCCCTAAGAGAGTTGGGAACCTGAGTCTAAGATCTTCACCTAAAGCCAAGGACCAGAAAGGCCCCCCATGGGAGAAAATCTAGGCTAGAAAAGAATATCTGCAGGCATCTTCCCAGCTCTGTAATGATGGGAGATAGGAATCAAGCTTAATATAGACTGTTTCCCCCAGTATCTTTTTCTACAAATATTATGGTCTACACTATGCATGCACTTGGAAACTGTAAGCCCAGAATTCAAAGTGTCTCCAAGTGATGTGATTTGCCTGAAAGGCAAATACAAATTCTCTTTGGAGAAAACTATTCTCAATTCAGGTACCTTAGGAGTCCCAAATTATGTATTCCCAATTAAAAAAAAAAAAAAATTGGAAACATACAAGGAAAGAAGCCACTATGCCCAAGAGGTAGCAGGAAAAAAAATGAAGATTCAAATTCTTAAGAAATTAAAATATTGGAATTTTCAAAAACACAATATAAAGTAACCATGTCGGGGCACCTGGGTGACTCAGTCACTTAAGCGTCTGACTCTGGCTCAGGTCATGGTCTCAAGGTTCATGGGTTTGAGCCCCACATCGGGCTCTGTGCTTACAGCTCAGACCCCAAGGCCTGCTTCAGTTCCTGTGTCTCTCCCTCTCCCTCTCTCTCTCTCTCTCTCTCTCTCTCTCTCTCTCAAAAACAAATAACATTTTAAAAAAAATTAAAGTAACCATGCAAATAAAACAGAGTGGAAATAAATGATCAAAGAAATAAAGGGAATAAAAAATAACCATGTGAACTTGAAAAAGAATCAAACAGAGCTTGTAAAAATGATCACTGAAATTAAAAATTCAGTGGATGGAAAAAAATTCAGTGGATGGGTTAAATAGCAGATTTGGCCTATATGAAGAAATAATGGGTGCCCTGGAATACATATCTGAAGAAATTATTCAGAACGTACTGTACGGAAAATATAAAAGTTAAGATACAAAGAACAGAATAAGGAGGTCTAAAAAAAACTGACTGAGGTGGCAAAAGAATAGAATGAACAGGGGAGAGGCAATAGAAAATGCCAGAGAAGTTTCCAGAATAGTGAAAAATATCTGAAGCCATCAGACATAATATACAGGACAAGGCATAATAACCGTGAGACAAATGATATACTAAGAAAGCTAAATACATCTGTACCTAGATATAGTGAAACTCTATCACACCAAAGAAAAAACAAAACTCGTAAAAGCAGCCAGAGAACTTTCAAGAACTGCTGCTGGAGCAAGTGGATGTCCCTAAGAAAAAAAACCCAAAAACTCAACCTACATATTACTTCTTACTCAAAATTAACTCAAAATGGATCACAGACTTAAATGTAAGACTCTGAAACTTTTAGGAAAAAAAATAGGAGGAAAACCTCAGGATCTTGGGCTAGAAAAAGAATCTTACTCTTGACACCAAAAGCATAGTCCATTAAAGAAAAAATTGATGCACTAAACTTAAATAAAATTAAAATCTTCTGCTCTGCAAAGACCCTGTAAGAGGATGAAGAGACAAGCACATAAGCTACACACTGGGACATTATTTGCAAACAATATATCCAAAAAGAACTAATATCTAGACTATATAAAGGACTCTCGGGGAACCTGGGTGGCTCAGTTGGTTAAGTTACCAACTCTTGGATATCAGCGGTCATGATCTCAGGGTTGTGAGATCAAGCCTCATGTCAGACTCTGCAATGAGCATGGAGCCTGCTTAAGATTCTCTCTCTCGGGGCGCCTGGGTGGCGCAGTCGGTTAAGCGTCCGACTTCAGCCAGGTCACGATCTCACGGTCCGTGAGTTCGAGCCCCGCGTCGGGCTCTGGGCTGATGGCTCGGAGCCTAGAGCCTGTTTCCGATTCTGTGTCTCCCTCTCTCTCTGCCCCTCCCCCGTTCATGCTCTGTCTCTCTCTGTCCCAAAAAAATAAATAAAAACGTTGAAAAAAAAAATTAAAAAAAAAAAAAAAAAAAAGATTCTCTCTCTCCCTCTCCCTCTGCCCTTCCTCCCCTGCTCATGTTCTTGTTCTCTGTCTCTCTTTACATATATATAAAGAACTCTCAAAACTCAAAAGTAAAAAAAAAAAAAAAAAAGGGAAATCCAATTAGAAATAGGCAAAGAACATGAAGAGATATTTCACCAGGATATAAAGATAGAAAAACAAGTACATGAAAAGATATCCAACATCATTAGCAATCAGGGTAACAGAATTAAACCCACAATCAGATATCACTATACATCTATCAGAAGGCCAAAATTGGGGCACCTGGGTCGTTCAGTTGGTTGAGCATCTGGCTCTTGATTTGGGCTCAGGTCCTGATCTCAGGGTCGTGGGATCGAGCACCGTGTCAAGCACCATGCTGAGTGTGAAGCCTGCTTGAGATTCTTTCTCTGTTTCCCTCTGCCCCTTGTCCACTCGTGTACTCGCACGTGCTCACTCTCTCTCTAAAATAAAAAAAAAAATTTTTTTAATAAAATAATCTGACTACATGTTGTTTCAAAGACACACTAAAACATAAGGTGTAAGATAAAATCAAAAGGATAATAAAAACTCTACCATATATTACGAACAACTTCAAGTCAATAAATTGAAAACTTCAAAGAAAATAAATTCCTAGAGCAATGTAGTAACAAAAAAAAGCACTTGCAAGAAACCGAAAGGCTAGTAATTCCATAATCATTGAACTCTCAATCAGTAGTGAAGGACTTTTTCCACAAAGGAAATACAAAGTTCAGATAACATCATAGGCAAGCTCTACCCAATTTTCAAGGAATGGATAATTTCAATCTTTTTCTTCTCTTTGAAGAGAATAAGAAAAGAAAGAGAGAACACTCACTAATTTATTCCATAAGCTGGACGTGAAAGTCAGACAAGAGCAATACAAAAAAAGAAAATTAGAGGCCAACTTCATCACTATACTAGAAATTTTATTTTTTTTAAGTTTTTATTTATTTATTTTGAGAGAGAGACAGAAAGAGAGAGCAGGAGGGTAGACAGAGGGGGAGAGAGAGAGAATCCCAAGCAGGCTCCACACTGTTAGCGTGAGCCCACTGCTGGGCTTGAACTCATGAAGCATGAGATCATGACCTGAACCAAAATCAAGAGACTGACACTCAACTGACTGAGCCTCCTGGGCCCCGCTGTACTAGAAATTTTAGCCAGCAAACACTAAAAGAACATCACTACTACAAATAAGTATACAGTAGGGGTGCCTTGGGGGCTCAGTCGGTTGGGCGGCCGACTTCAGCTCAGGTCATGATCTCACGGTCTGTGGGTTGGAGCCCCATGTCGGGCTCTGTGCTGGTAGCAGAGCCTGGAGCCCGCTTCTGATTCTTTGTCTCCCTCTCTCTCTGCCCCTCCCCTGCTTGCTCTCTGTCTCTCTCTCTCTCCCTCTCTCAAATAATAAACATAAAAAAAATTTTTTTTTAAATATAAGTATACAGTAAAACCTTGGTTTGCAAGCATAATTCATTCTGGAAACATGCTTATAATCCCACTTGTTTATCAAAGAGAATTCAAGAACCGTTGGTTCAGTTGTGATCACGTGACATTAGGCATCACATACTGCTGGTATTGCAAGACATCGCTCGTTTATCAAGTTAGAATTAAAAATGTTTGCTCGTCTTGCAGAACACTCGCTGAACAAATTACTTGCAATCCAAGGTTTTCCGGTATACATATTTTTAAAAATAATTTTAAAAATAGGAACGGGGAAAGAAAATACAATGTATTTGCAGGTAACATTATTGTCTACATTAAAGACCAAAAACAAAACAAAACAAAAAAACCCTGGAGATAAGTTTTAAATATATGGCTTTAGTAAAATGACTGGATAGAAGGGCAGTAATCTAAAATATAACTTGTGTGCTGACTTCAGAAGCACATATACTGGAATTAGAACTATAAAGAGATTAGCACGTCCCCTGCACAAGGGTGACATGAAAATGAGCAGCATTCCATATTTTCCTTTTTGTACTGTTTCTGTAAGCCTGAAATTATATCAAAATTAAAAGTTGAAAGGTACGTGTGACCTCTTAGGTCAGGAAACAAATTTATAAAAGAATAGAATCTTATAAAATATATGGAAACTAGGAGTAAATCTAACAAAAGGAGTGCAAAAGCTTTGTAAGGAAAATTCTAAGAGGTTCAAGAACTAACTGGAGAGATAAGCTATTTTATGAATAGGAAAATTCAATATTATGATTGCTGTTTTTTTTCCACAAAAGTTTCTATTGTTTGAATGCAAATGCAATTAAAATCCTAAAAGAATTCTTTGGGAAACCAGGCAAATTAGGGCAGAGGCATTTTTAATAAAACAGGTCGGGGGGGGGGGGGGGGGCTTGCTTAAATACTTTCTATTGCCATAGAAATGTCGATGTGTGGTATTGGTGGAGGGATAAACAGTAAACCAATGGAAGAGAGAGCCCATGAAACAAAATCCACACATATATGGAAACTTACCTGATAGAAGATCAACAGGGAATATACATGATCTATTCACTAATGTTTTGGACAATTGGCTACATCCATATGTTAAAAAAAAAGATTTTTTTTGCTATATCACACCATACACATACACACATACAAGGTGGATTAAAGATTTAATATAAAAAACAAAGCTTTATTTACAACTTTTAGAATATAGGAGAATATCTTTATTAAGGACTTCTTGAACAAAATATAAAAAACACCAAACACACAGAGAAAGGCTAATAAATTTGACATTCAACCTAAAGATTTCTGCCCAAAATATATAACCTAATTCTAATCAAACATTTAGACATAACTTCTAGCTTACGGGAAATAGAGAAGAGTTAGAAGACACAATGAAGATACCATCAACTTCCAGAATCTGAAACACTCTAAGAAATATTCTGGCCTGAACTCTTCAAAAAGTCAATGTCATTTGAGGTGGGAAGGATGGATAAGAAACTCTTCTAGATTAAGAGAATAAAGTGACAAGAACAAGATGTGATGCATGAATGTTGAGTCTGGGATTAAAAACAAATCAATACCTAAAAATGACATTCTTGAGATATTCAGGGAAATTCAAATGTAGACTATATATTATTTATTCTGGGATTATTGTTACTTTTCTTTTCTCTGTACGCAACATGAGACTCCAACTCATGACCTCAAAATCAAGAGTCTCATGCTCTATAGACTGGGCCAGTCAAGTGCACTTATTGTTAATTTTCTTAAATGTGATAATAATATCGTGGTTATATAGGACACTTGCTTTTTAAGAAATGCATGGTGAAATACTGAAAGGTTAAAGTTCATCATGTTTTCAATTTACTTTCAAATTGGATCAACAAGTTGTTATTAATTGTTAAATCTGGATGGAAGGCTTATAGATGTTCATTGTTTTCGTGTTTATATGAAAAAAATTTTTTAATCTTTTAAATATTTTTGAGAGATAGTGTGCTAGTGGGGGAGGGGTATAGAGAGAGAGAGAGACAGAGGATCCAAAGCAGGCTCTGTGCTGACAGCAGAGATCCTGATGCGGGGCCTGAACTCACAAACGAGATCATGACCCGAGCCAAAGTCGGACGCTTAACCGACTGAGCCACCCAGGCACTCCTGAAATTTTTTATATTACAAAGTTGAGGGGACATTTACAACTTGTGCTCTTCCAAGCATATCAATACAAAGGTGAGAAAATACACCACAAACTGAGAAAAAATGTTTACAACATCAAATAGTAAAAATGGATTAGTATCCGTAAGAAAAACTCCTCAAAGAAATCTGTAATAAAAAGACAACTTCACATAAAATGGGCAAAAGACATGTGAAACTTTTCACAGAAAGCAATCAAGAATGACTATAATACATATGAAAAGATACTCAACCTTGTCAGCATTTAGGAAATGCAAATTTAAACACTGAGATTTCTACTCTGGCCAGAAAGCAGTGACAGGAGCAGAATTTACCTTCCCCATGTTAAACAACTAAAAGCCTGTACAGAAAATATACTACAAAGTTTTTCAGACACTGGACAACAGCCAGTGCAAGACAGTGACTCTTGAGAGAAGAACAAGGCAAGTCCAATCATTGTCTGAGGTTACCGCACAGTGTCCACACTATAGCGTGGTGATAGGGAATCTCCATGGGCAGAGAACGCAGGAGAGCCAAGATAAAGTTTGTAGGGCAGAGAATTGGAAAGAGGGGAAACTACAAAGGGAGAGTTCCAGATCTACAGAGGGTTTGCCTGAGTCTTCAGCTGAATACTAATCAGTGTATGCACATGAGGAAACTACCCAAAGGTGGGAAAGAGCCACCAGAAAAGAACAGGCAGCACAATTTGGGAGTTCATATAGGGCTCAAAATAGTTCCCCATAGCCAGAGAGGGGAAATCTCTTAATAAAAGACAAAGCATAGTGGAGAGTATTCAGAAGGGTTTACTCCCGTGGTGAGCCAAATTAGCCCCAGCGCCTCATTAAGCTTAAAAGCAAGCTATGAAAGGATCAGACTGTTTCCAAGTAACTTCATTATGTTCCAGAAAAAGCTCAACATATTTAAAGGAATACAAAAACTCTAGTGCACAACAACGTAAAATCCAAAAATTACCAGGGATACAAAGTAAATTACAACTCAATAATGGGTGGGGGAAAAAAATCAATCAATAGAAACAGACCAGAAATGATACAGATGATAGAATGGCCAAGTACATTAGAACAGCTATTATTAATGTACTCTGGGTGTTTAAAAAAAAAAAAAAAAAAAAGGGAGGAAAGCATAAGCATGTTAAGGAGAGGCATGGGGGATATAAAAAAGACACAAACGGAACTTCTAAAATTAAAAATAATGTCTGAGGTGAATACTACACTGGGTGGGATTGAGAGAAGATTACATACTTCAGGAGAAAAGATTAATGAATGTGAGGACATAACAATGGAAACTATTCAATACGGAACAGAGAAGAAGACTTAACCCAAATGGAGCATCAGTGTAACGTGCGACAACTTCAAACAGCCTAACATACAAGTAATCGGGAGTCTTAGGAGAGGGCTGAGAGGAGGGAAAACAGCAAAAAGTAACTGAATAAATAATAGCCCCAAATTTTCCAAACCTGGTGAAAACCATAAACCCACAGGTAAACAGCCCAAGCAGAAGAATGATGAAAAAACTACACCAAGCACATCATAATCAAATTTCTTAACAGCAGTGAGAAAACCTTAAAAGCAGCCAGAGGAAGAGAACAAGTTACATATATGAGAACAAATATAAGAATAATAGCAGTCTTCTTGCTGGAAAGCACAAGAAGATACCACTAAGCGTCCACTAAATTGACAAAATTGAAAAGTGGGAAACTAAGAAGTGCTGGAGAGAATGCGAAACAAAGGTAAGTCACATAACGCGCGTCGGGGTGTAAGCTGGTTCGGCCACTGTAGACTATAGCTTGGCATTATCTTGCAAAGACGAGGATTTCCATACTGCGTGAGCAAGCGATATCTCTCCTATATACAGAATGGTCACAGCGGCATTGTTTGCAATAGCAAAAACAAAAACACACAAACCAACCCCAAATGTCCACTAACAGAAGAATGGGTAAATTGTGGTCTATTGATACAACACTATAAAGCAATAAAAATGAATGACTCTCAAAATATACTAAGCTGAAAAAAGCAAGTCACAGAAGTAAACAAACATTATGCTATTTATATAAAATTCAAAAACATACAAAACTTAACATTTTATTTGCGAATACATCCATATGTTGTAAAACTATAACAAGCGGGAGAAGGACAAATAGAAAATTCAGAATAATCATCACTTGAGGAGAGAACACACAGAGGGTTTCTAAAATGCAGGTGATACTCTATTTCTTGAGCTGGCTCATGGGTACACAAATATTTACTATTCTTTATACCTTATATATACACATCTGTGGATTTCTGTAGGTATGAAATACTTCATTTAAAAAAGAGAAGAGTGGAAAATGTGAAAGACTTGAAAAATGAAGACCACTATTTATGTATAACAATAAAATTAGTGTACAAAAGTATACAAAGAAAATGTTCAACTTTTTATTGTCTTTCTGTGCCCTATACAATCAGTATTAATCGAAAAGGGCCATAACCCTAGTGTGAAAAAAAAATAAGCAGAGTCTCTGATGCTTTGACACAATATCTGAGTACCTGGTGCTCCAAGTTAGACAACAGTAAATACATTAGCCACCCATGTCTGATTCTCTGTCTTTCATCTGTACTTGGATTTTTCTTTATCTTTGGATTTCCTGGGACTCCTGCTTCGGTCTCTCTTTTTACTCCGTTCTCTTTCATAGGGGTCTGTTTGGTATTTGGCTTTGTGACTGTTACTGTAGTGGCCGTCCCTTTCTCGAGATCGGCTACGACTTCGGTTTTGAGGTCGGTCTCTCTTTTCACTCTTTTGTTTCTCCCAACAGCTTTCCTCTTCTTCATAGTGACCAAACCCCATTTCCCTGTAGATATCCTGTCAAAGGAATGGAGAGACAGTTACAGGTGAATGAGTAGAAGGATCATCTTGTAGTCACTGTCAATTAATAAAACTCAGCGAGGAGCTATACCAGCTCAGACTGGAACACTACCACTAATGCCCAGAATCTTGTAAATCAGAAAGCAAAAATAATTCACAAAGAGACTTAACCATTTTTCTTATCGATCTCATTGCTTTGTATCTACTATTTCAGCTGAACTAAAGGATCAGATCCAAAACCAAGAATTGAAATCATCCAGCTGAAAACAGAACAAGTCTTTAGAGAAAATCGTGACACCAAGAACTCTGGTTGTGGCTGCTCACCTTTCTACCTCTCCCTTCTTCACTCCCAAGTGATCGGCAATGGAATTACTAAAGTTCCCCTAAAAGCCCAACTTTTACCCCTAAAAGAAGAGATAGCCAGGAGAGGTTTTAGACAAGTCAGTCAGTCCAAAAGGAAAACAGATACTGCATACTTTGGTCTCATTATTTTTCAAGTGTTGATTTTATAACAGCTCCTCTCCAAATCTTCAAATAAATTTTCCTTGTTTACACTACACTGATGTATGTTTTTATTAAAAATCATTTATTTACATATATCCTTAAAATGAGCTAAGAAACAATGGAAAATTCCACTGCCCTTAAGACAGACAATAGAGTAGGTACATTAAATTCCATTCTTAGTAATTAACAGTAGTAATTTCCACACACAGAAGAGGGTTACTTAAAACAATTCTCTTTCTGCTTGTGTTCTACCCCTAATTAAAGTGAGTATCTCAGCAAGTAGCTGAAATCTAAAGAGACCAGAGCCGATGCTCTTTCAAGAGATAAGTTCATAAAATCCAACTTCCTTAACAGATTTCTCTCAGAGGAAAGGCAAAATCCTAAGGATTGAGCTCCCAAGGGTGCCAACTCTGTCACCACAGACATTATAGTAAAGATAAATATCAAGGTTTAAAATCTAGAGTGATGAATACCCATGGTTAAGGACTGGGTTGTAAGCAAAGATTCATAATTATTCCATACACTGTCCAGATACTGTACATGACACCCGGCATGGAGATTGTCATATGTGAAAACAGATCTAACATGATTGTTATAATCAGTGCTTGTGGAATACAACATTATAAACTGATTCATAATTTCCCACACAATCCCAATAGGTCTTGTCATTCTAAAAGAGTCCCCAAGGTAGAATGACTATGTGGTTTAACCCTTTACCAACTGTTTTCTAGCAAAACATGACAGCCCCAGATCAAAGAATTTTTTGGTGCTTCCTGTAACATACACAAAATGTAAATACCTATGTACTATTCTGTCTGTACACTTAATTCTTGTATTGGCTGAGACAACCAACTTTTAAGATGGAGAGATCGCTTAGCTGATGCGTAACTCTTTAAAGTCCTCAGCAATTATACAAATAGGCAATTAAATGCTTTGAGTGTTTAAAATTACAGAGAAAGAGATAAAAGACTACACAGTACTTAATTTTTTGAAAAAATTGAGGAAGCTGAAAATGTGAAATGGGCAGAAGCCTTAAAACCTCTCCTACTTGGATGGAGTATTTTCAAAGCTACACAAGCTTTGAAGTCAGGCAGCTCTCGGTTCAAATGGTCTCTGCCATTTAGGAGATGTGTCAAACAAATAATCTTGAGGTTAGATTTATCAGGGGAGGTTTCATAGAGAAGTTAGGACTGGAGATGAACCTCAAAGAGTGAGTGGGTTTGGCTGTGGATTGGCTGCAGGAAGGCTAATGCACAGAGTGGAAGTGAAAACCAAAGAGCAAGGAAGAAATCAGCACTGTGTGCATAAAAGAGAAACTTCAGGTGGCTGGGTGAAGTCATATTAGAACAGATCCTTTAAGTATGTATGTGCTAGCACAGTGCTAAGTGCTTTGGGGGCACAATATTACCCTCATTCTAGAAATAAAGAAATTGAGACTCAAGAGATCTATACAGGTTGGAGATTATTATTCAATTGAGCAGTAACTTGACATATAAAATTGAAAAGGGGGTGGTACAGAATAATGAAAAAAAACCTCATACCTGACTGAATCAAAATAATGTTAAAGTTCTAGCTCTCTGATTAAACTCAAAAGGTTCACAGGCCTGTGGGTTCAGGAACTTTATATCTAAAGTGAGAGAAATTAATTCGATGAGCTCTAAGTCTTTCCAGTACAGACTATAAAAAATTATATCATTTTATGGGTGCCTGGGTGGCTCAATCAGTTAAGCGCCCAACTTTGGCTCAGGTCATGATCTCATGGTTCCTGAGTTCGAGCCCTGCATCGGGCTCTCTGCTGTCAGTGCAGAGCCTGCTTTGGATCCTCTGCCCCCTGTCTCTCTGCCCCTCCCCTGCTCTCTCTCTCCAAAAATACATAAACATTGAAAAAAAAAATCTTAAGAAAACATTCTATCAATTTATACACTTAAGACATAAGGCAAAATGATTAAACTAGCATGTGGCTAAAAAGGAAAGAAAAAACACCATTAAAAAGTCCTATTTATTTATTTTTTTAAGTGGCCAATTTAAACCTTAACCTATCCAATGATTTCATGTAAAGCAGTCCAAAAAAAATCTAAACTAAGAGCCATGCTTGCTCAGGTCTTTAGGACTCAATCAAAGGTTTAGTTAAATCTAAATCACTAAAATAATACTAAATGATTAAAATGACAGTAAAAATAGAGTCCCAAATTATAAGAATAATAAACACCTTAAAAGCCACAGAGGACTGACAGCCAGAATGAATACTTCTCAGCAAGGCAAAACCCACAGCCGAGAACTCACTTCCTGGAACCCCAGTAAAGCCCAAACCTCAACAACATAGTAACCACCTTTGGAATAAAGACGTGAGGTGAAAAAATTAAACAGAGAAGTTTTCGAATTCAGTAGTAAGTCTGTCACTCAACAAAAAACAAAGAACTTCAAGAAATAAGTTAAAACATTCTTAGGGAACTAGGCTTACCAAGCAAAATACCAATAAATAGGAAAATCTGAGCTATACCTGAAAATAATCTAGCACTAAAAATCCCCTTTAGTGATTATATTTTTGAGACTGAACTCAAAAGGGTAAAGATCAGAATAATACAAAAAAAATCTGGCCCACTAAGATCTTAAATACAGATGCTATTACCTGGAAAAAAAAATAAGAGAAAATTAGTATAAGAAAAAATAAGAGAAAATTTGATTAGTATACTAAATCAAAGTACAACATCAGGGGTGCCTGGGTGGCTCAGTCATTTAAGTGTCTGACCCTTGATTTCAGCTCGCGTCATGGTCTCACATTCGTGAGATAAAGCCCTGTGTTGTGCTCTGCACTGACAGTGTGGAGTCTGTTCTCTTCCCCCCTTTCTCTGCCCCTCCCACGCTCTCTGTCTCTAAATAAATAAATACACTTAAAAAAAAAATAACCAAGTACAAAATACAAAAACATTTGCTTTAATATACTTTGAGGGGAGAAATAAAGTTAGGAGATTATTATTTAGAATTTAACAATTTTATTTTTTTAACTTTTTTTTTTTTAACGTTTATTTATTTTTGAGACAGAGAGAGACAGAGCATGAATGGGGGAGGGTCAGAGAGAGGAAGACACAGAATCCGAAACAGGCTCCAGGCTCTGAGCTGTCAGCACAGAGCCCGACGCGGGGCTCGAACTCACGGACCGTGAGATCATGACCTGAGCCGAAGTCGGACGCTCAACCGACCGAGCCACCCAGGCGCCCCGAATTTAACAATTTTATAATTACCGATGGACTTAAAATTATTTGAAAGATACTAACAACATTCCCCCCAAAAGTACTCGATGCCTTTTACTCCTTGCCAAAAAACAAAAGTATTTGCTATTATAAAGTTTTAAGTAATCAAAGGGAAGATAAAAACGATTTGCAAGAAGAGGAGGGAATCGCAGACTTAATTAAAATGTGGCCAGCTTTTGGATTTTTTGGACCTCTGATGATTTCAAATACACCAAAGTATATCTCAGGCCTGATTTCACTGCTTCCAGATTCCATGTACAGGTGCAAGATGAGAAACTACACATGGTGAGTGTGGTGGTAGGAGGGAGCAGGGGTAGAGACCGAGGGGTTTTAGTGGCAAATCTGCTAAATATTCACAGAGACGGGACGCAGCCACCATTTTAAAAGATTGGGGTGGTCTTAGGCCAAACTGATAGAGTACAGACATTAGTAAGAAGAGGCAGATGTTCCATTAGGTCACACTGGATTATTATACTAGGGGACAAACTATATTAGCACAGCGATAGAATTTAGGAGAGGAAACGGCCAGGAATATATTCCAGATAAGAGCAGCAGCAGAGTGGTTAGGAGTACACGTCCAGATTTACACTGTGCTTCTCTTACTTATCAGTGGTACAAAACCAGGCAAGCCGCTTAACCTCTCCAGTTTTCACTTTCTCTGCTGTGAGATGGGGAAAATCGTATCCACCGCACACCGTAAGCACACAAGATGTTAGCTATTACGGATTCATGTGCCTATTATTTGGAGGATTGAGTAACTGAGTGAAGGTGTAACTTGAAAAATGAGGGCAGGTCATGAATGATGGCCATCTTTAAACAGCAGAAAGGCTATGGAAAAAGATACACAAGATAATAGCAAGAAGTAGGAATATATGCTATCTAGAATACAGGAAACTAAGAATATATGTAAAATATGTGTCTGCTGAAATTTTTAAAAAATGAAGAACAACCCATGAAGCACATTAAATGGTTACCTTGGGGGCAGAAGGGGACAGGGGACAGGGAAGGGGACAGGTTCTCCGTTTGTACCACTTTATAGATTTTACTTTGGAACCATACAAGTGATTTTTAAAACTAAAAAACAAACAAAAAAAATTTAAGCAATCCCTAAACATCGAAAAGAAACAAACTGAAATATCAATCTAGTTAATGGCCTTACCACAGAAACTATTCCAAGTAATTTAAAACACACTAATTTGACTGTAACAGTAAAAGTAATAATACCCAGTGTAGAAAATGTGTGCACCCATGTTTTCCTTCCCTTAATCTCAACAACATACCTATAAGGTAAATATAATCTCAATTTCACAGAGGAGGAAACTGTAGCTCAGAAAGCTCACTAACTTGTGGAGGCCACATCAACGAACAGCCGTGCCGAAATGTACACCTAGTTTTTGCGAAGCCAATCCCTTCCTTTGCCAACCATACACATCTCTCCTCTGCATTTCTGCTTGACCTTCTTACCATCTTGAATTTTCTCCCTTCACACCTTTGCCTACTAAAATCTCTGCATCAACCAGGGCCTGGCTGAGAAGTCCTCACGTGGTTAATTATGAGTGCTGTTTTTATTTCAGATACACAATATAGAAACGCATAAATGTTCCACGGGCCTGAAAACCTCAACAGCTATCGGTACTATACGTAACACTTGGTAATAAATGAAAATGATAAATGAGCACTTTTTCAGCATAACCACACTGATGGGAATTAGTGTCCACATGTATGGAAATCACACTTGTTTTGCAATATGGAACTAAATGATATACTAAGCTACTTTGAAAACAATCTTTTATCATTTGTGATATATGTTCTTGACAATTAAAGTTCATTAACCCCAATGAAACCATTGGGGTTAGAACATACGCACCCTGTCCAGATCTATATGCTTAGTCCCTAACTTACGTCGCTAAGATGTAATGTACAGAGGGATAAAATGGTTACCTCCCTGCAGCTAAGGCCGGACACTCGAAGTACCTGATTAGTATTTTTGATCGGCATATAGTCCTCATCTTCTTTTTCTTCAGAGCAGTGACGAGTTTTCTTCTTGTGTTTCTTACTTGTGTGGGAGTGACTTGATTTCGGATCCTCTGCTTGCTCATCTAGTACAAGATCGTATTTCGCACTGCAGCAGCTAGTTAAGGACAGATGTGAGAACTGACGCTGATAATACATCAAAACATAAGAATCTGGTAAACAAAGGAGGCCATGAGGCTAAAGGTAACTTTTTAAAGCAAAAAGCAGCTCACAAGCATAGAGTTTATTTCTAATACAAAACTAACTCCTATTTTCTTTCATTACATAGTCAGGGAAAATGGAAAGAACCCTGACCTTAAATAAGCAATTAACAATCGGCAAGTAGGTGGGCAAAAAACATGTGTCCACAAATAAAATAGAAGTAGCAAAAAATAAGGAAACCTATTTGTCAATAATGAAAAAACTTAGAAAAGGAGGCACATGTTTCATTGGAAAAAAAAGAAGGTATTACAAACCCCAATGGCAGAGGAGCTACATAAGACAGAAGGTACATTCAGGAGACTCTTCCTTTGAAGTACTAATTAGTTCAACCCTATAGGAGGAAATTTAGCAATGCAGAGCAACAACGACCATATTTTATTTTATTTTATTATTATTTAATGTCTATTTATTTTAGAGAGAGAGAAAGGGTATGACCAGGGGAGGGGCAGAGAGAGAGGGGGACACAGAATCTGAAGCAGGCTCCAGGCTCTGAGCGCTCAGCACAGAGCCCGATGCGGGGCTCAAACCCACAAACTGTGAGATCATGACTGGAGCTTAACCGGATGCTTCACCGACTGAACCACGCTGGCACCCACAACTACCATATTTAAATTACAGTAAGAATTTATAAAAAATTAAAATAAGTTAAATGAACAAAGACATATATAATGATTATTTTTAATAACAAACTGACAGCAACATAAAGCACAGTAATGAAGATAGTCTTCAATATATTGTAGAACTTCAACATGATGGATTATTGCAAAGAAAGCTACTAGCAATGATAAATGAATGTAATGAAAAAACCTGGAAAGGTGTTTATGAAAAATTAAAAGTGAAGAGATTGAAATACTGTCTATACCATATGGTAATCGTTAACTTTACAAAGCATAAAAGATGAAGACTTGAAAGGAACGAGAAAAAGCATCATTTTTCTAGGTGGTAAACTGTGAGTGAATCTTTTTTTCTTTTTTTTAGTTGAAGTGTGGTTGACATACAATATTGTATTAGTTTCGGGTGTACAACATGGTGATTCAATATTTATATACATGAATGAATCTTGTTTTAATTTCACATAAACATGTTATGAAAATTATGATAATGTATTTTAATACAGAGGTAAGTATTTTTTTCTAATGTACTATTACATCTTAGAATAAGAGAAAATGTAAAACTATTACAACCTCTATTGAAAATAACCTCAAATTCTAATAGAATTTGAAGAAGGCTAACAAGTGTCAGAATTGTGGTTTAAAAAAAAAAAACTCTTCTGAAGAAGGCCCGCATGCAGAGCAATTTTAGTGGCAGGTGGGACTAGAGTAAATCGCAGACACACTTCCCTCAGGACTCGAGTTCCAGGTCTGCCCTCACGCTGCCGCAGCTCTGCGCTTTCCTCAGGGACGTCTCACTTCTACAGAAGATGGAACAGGAAAACGCTGCACCCTCTGGGTTTCACAAGATGGCTGCGATGGCTAATCAGCCTGCACCATCCACTACGTCACTCCATCATCTCTAACTTCTTTGCTCCCTTATAGTAGGTCACAGTTTCCAGAGTAGCTTCTGGAGCCTCTCTTTTTTCAGGTACAAATTTGGTAGCCCTTGCCCAGCATTTCACCTTACTGTGTTGCTTTACACATGCCGCTCCCTCTGTCCAAAATGCTTTAAGCAGCGGTTTTCAAACTGCTGACTGTAACCTGTCAATGGGGAGCAAAATCCACTTAGTGGGTCACGGCCAGCACTTTGTAATAACGTAGAACAGAAAAGAGTATACGGAGCCTCGGAAAAATACCAGTGCGTTTGTTTCAATTACGTGTGCGCGTGAATGGCTATCCTTGGATTGTGGTGGGTCCAGATATAAACCGTATTTCTGAAATGATGGATCAAGTTAGAGAAAACAGCATCCCACCTCAGCCCTCCTCTCCTCACATTCAAGTTGCAGCTTTTGTCATTTCTCTTAGTGTTACCCGAGGGTGTTCCCTGACTCCTTGCCTCTACAAGCCCCATATCCCACAAATGCACTTCTTAACAACACTACAGACATATTTATATTTGATCCATGGTAATTACTTAAGGTCTGTTCATCCCCCCTCTCCAACAATAAAACGTAAGGTTCTATAAGGGCAGGGGCTATGTTTTATTGCTTAGTATACATCAGATGCCAAATAAGTATCTGTAGATTATTTATTATACCCCCAGACGTGACATTTGTCACATCTCTTTTCCCTTGCTTAGCTACTATCTTCTGCTCACTAGTATAGTCAACACTTGTAGATGCCAAATCTTTCCAGTTAAACACAAATTTGAGATCTCCCGTCTTCTTTTCCACAGTTACTTCCCGAGATCTACCCTAAGTTAAACTTGCCTTTCCTTTTGTTCTATTTTTTAATCTTCTTAGTAGTAGTGTAATTTACAGCAACTTCTTTTTTTTCAAGATCCATTAAAGTGTATCTCCACCATGACTTTGTAACTTAAAACTTACTATAAAAAAAACTTACCAGATTATTACATTGTCCTCTAAATCTCCTTTCCTTGCCATAGTAACAAAGTAACATATAATATAGAATGAGGACAATATATCTCTTAGTTATACTTTTTGTTTTTTATCTCTTACATATTATAAACACATGTTCTACCAATCTAATATTTTACCTGAGATTATAAATGCCTTGCTGAAGTGAAATCTATCAACTACCAACAACATAAAGACCACCGTATTTGGTCAAACTCAAGAATTTCCTTTTTCTTGTTCAATATCCTGTTTGAGAATGATTAACAATGGTTTACATCAGGACATGTCTGTCTTCTCCATCCATTTCAAAAGACTGAAGGCAAGCATTTTTCAATACTAGTCAAATGTGGTTGTTTAAATTAATTAAAATTCAACAAACTTTACAGTTCCTCAGTCCATTTCACATGCTCAAAAAACCACATGTGGTTACTAGCCATACTGGATGGTGGAGATATTTTCCAGCACTGTAGAAAATTCTACTGGAGAGCACTGGGCTACAGATTTATTCTCAAACATACCTGGTTTCCTTTCTTAACTTTCAGCAATCTATCATCTTAAATTTAAAACATTTTAATACTACATATTCTTTCTTTGCAGCCTGATCTACTTACCTCTGTGAGGGAAAGACACCTCCCTGTACTTTATACTCTATGCCTATACTTCCTTTTATTTGTCCCACCCACTTCCCTTCTTCCAGCTGCAGTTACTAGTAAGTCTAAATTTAATTTCAAAGATTTGTTAAATAAATCTCAAGTGTATTCCATCCACACCTTTTATGATTTTAATATTTCAATCATATCTCCTCTAATGTTCACCTTTTTAGACTGGAACTTAGCTTACTGTTTGCTGTGTATGCATGTGAAAGCCTCTCCTCATGTTGATTATGTCAGTGTATTTCAGCTTTATCCAGCTGTTACACCTTACAATGTTTCATGTATTGTAGACAGTCAACACATTTTTTTAAATGAGTATATAACAAGTCAACCTGATATTCATCTTTCTTTGATGAATACTTGGAAAGGAAATGTCTAAGGCAGTGTGGGAAAAGAGAATCCCTAAATTACTAACAGAAATTAGGAAACAAAGAAACCATTTACCAGAAAGAATCACAAAAGAAATAACTTTTGCAATGTGTAGAGTGATAGATTTATAATGAGAATATCAATGAAAAAATTGAAATGACATAATGTAAGCAGTATGTCTCTGATTTTTTTCTCAACCTAAAACCTCAAAAAACTTAAATTAAATGGTCAAGTCAATGAATTTCTTTTTAATCCTATAAAAATCAACTCTTGCTTACAGTATGAGCCAAATAAATATTTGTTGCTAGACTGACAATGTACTAAGCAGAAAGAAGCAACCTAATCATATAAAATAACAAAAGGATTTTGTTAATCTACACATTTACCATCTCCAAAGAAGTTAAACATTACAAGGAAGGTTAACACCAAGAATTTAGCTAAACTATATGAAGAAAATTTCTGACTATGGGGAACTGAAAACATTACAATTATATACAGAAAATACAAATCTTACCTGAAGATTTCAGAATAAGTGTTAACCTTAACCTAAGAGTAAGGAGGGAAAAGAATTAGGCTAAAGATCTCTTTGAACTGTAAACTCCATAAAATAGAGAAAGTACCAAAAAGGGAAAAGTATATGTAAGATGGTGAAAAAATATTAACAATAAACTAAATGATGTCTTCACAAACCATCTGGATTCAGGAACCTTGTCTTCTACAGACTTTATGACTTATAACATATCACATAGTACTCTACACAGAGTGGATGGTCTACATCCACCAATTGGTTCTTGTGAAGGATACTCCTGCTTGGGCTTTACTTTATCTTTCAAAACTAAATTAGATGGTTTATCCTGTTCCTTTTCATACTCCTTGAAATCACTCTTGGTGTATTTCCCACCTATTTATTAAAAAAAAAAAAAAGAAAAAAAGAATTTAGTAAGAAAACTCACCTAATTTATCAAAGAACAAAAATTATTTTATAAGAGGTATAACATGAGCTATTTTATAAGTAGCATATATACTGAGGAACAGAAAACGAATGAAGATTAGTAATTCATTCTCCATTACCGTTTTTAAATGAAATCTGATACCTATTTTGCTAGGTAGCCCTATGCTGCCACCTAACAATTTATGAGAGTATTACAACATCAAACTTTCAATCCTAAATTACACAATGAATACTTTCACTGGGAAATAATGCGGTGTTTAAGGAGAACCATTGAGTCCATAAGAAAATTAGGTCCAAAGGAAATTGATGGCTTGAGACTGGAGTCTGAGATCTGAGAGACTTATCTTGGAAGAAGTAAGGCTTTAAAGATCTCTGATCTGTCAAAAGAGACAGACTAAAATCTCAACAGAGCACCAAGCAGATAGGGCACAGTAGGATCCACACAGAAATTCACTAAAGGGTGTGAGAGGGGAGGGTTGGCAAGAACACCAAAGACAAACTGTGTCTGCTTTCAAGTTCTTGCTCAAGAGCACCTTTATTCCTCCCGAGTGCCAAAAATGAAATCAACTATCCCTTCAGAAAAATAGGACCTACCGTTCTATCTTGACTGGCCTTCAGTGGCAGGGCAGGGAAAGAGCATCATCCTCTGCAGCCCCTTGACTCCCAAGCCTACTCTCCTACCAGATGGAGATTCAGTCCTAGACCTGCTGACCAACCTGCCTTTCCTATCCCCTCAACTACCATGACGAAGTGCTTCTAGTGGGAGGGCTTTGTACACAAGGGCCAAGACTGAACATACAAGTAAAGCAAACTGCAGGTACACAGAGAGGTGTTTTGATTGGGAATCCTACATACAACCTACCATCAGGTTCTTTAAACAAAGGGGAAAATAGGAATAAAAGAAGTAGGTAAGCATCAAAAACAAAATGAATCTACCTGGTAATTCCAGAGACTCTTGAAACAAAAATGGCCAGTAAACAACATTTCACAGTATTTCACGTGAACATGAAATAGACAACAGCACACATTACAACACTGATAACTACAACGAACAGGTACCATTTCATCACTGACAAAAGATTCTGTGCTTGTCAGGAGCACAGACTCACTATGGATGAGGCAGTTACGGTATAATGGAAAGAGCAATGGATTAAAGTGAAAAGTTCTGTGGTCAAATCCTGACTCTAGTGGAAGGTCCTAGGTTAGCCACTTCTTTGAAACTCATTTATATTCCTTTCATTTGTAAGCTGAAAATAATACCTACATTTCACAGAGCTATAAGACAAAGTACTTAGCACTGTGAATGGTATAGAGTATATATTCAATTTATTAAATACGAATCCATAATACATAAAACTATCTCAAAATTAACTACAGTTAACAAATAAACATGTTTATGATGGCATGTGAAGCTAAAGCATCTGTCTCCCTTTTCACTCACATGTGGATCTTGAGAAATTTAACAAAGACCATGGGGGAAGGGAAGGGGAAAAACAGTTACAGTTACAAAAAATAAACCACAAAAAAAATAAAAAATAAATAATAAATAATAAAGCATCTGTCTCCTATATGACATTTTATTTTATTTTTTAAAGAGTTTATTTTAGGGGTGCCTGGGTGGCTCAGTCAGTTAAGCATCCGACTTCAGCTCTGGTCATGATCTCATGGGTTTTAAGTTCAAGCCCTGCATCAGGCTCTGTGCCGACAGCTCAGAGCCTGGAGCCTGCTTCAGATTCTGTATCTCCCTCTCTCTCTCTGTACCTCCCTGCTTGCTCTCTCTCTCTCTCTCTCTCTCAAAAATAAGAAAATATTAAAAAAGAAAAGGATTTTATTTTAAATAATCTGTACACCCAATGTGGGGCTTGAACTCATGACCCCAAAATCAAGAGTTGCAGGTTCTACCAATGAGCCAGCCAGGAGCCCTCCTCTATAACATTTTATTTTATTTTTATTTTTTTATTTCATTTCATTTCATTTCATTTCATTTCAAGTTTTTAAGGTTTATTTATTTATTTTGAGAGATAGAACAAGCAAGCAGGGGAGGGGCAGAGAGAGAAAACCCAAGCAGGCTCTACACGGTCAGCACAGAGCTTGATGCCAGGGTTGAACTCACAAACCGGGAGATCATGACCCGAGCCGAAACCAAGAGTGGGACATTTAACTGACTGAGCCACCCAGGCGCCCCTTAGAGAGGACTTTAAAGTGAACTTATTTTTTTCTAAAATGTTACATAGGAAGGGCATCTGGGTGGCTCAGCTGGTTAAGCAACTGACTTTTGGTTTCAGCTCAGGTCATGATCTCACGCCTTCGTGGGCTCAAGCTCCACATCAGGCTCTGCGCTGGCAGTACAGAGCCTTCTTCAGATTCTCGCTCTCTCCCTGCCCTTCCCCCACTTGCACTGTCTCTGTCTCTCAAAATAAATAAATAAAGTTAAAAAAAAAAGTCCTCTGTAAATAAACTACACTGAAACCACTTAGGAAGGCAGTATCATTTTTTCAGTGGGTGGATATGTTAGGAAAAGAATCGAGAGGAAAAAAAAACAAAAACTAAATTAAATCCTATTTATATCATCAGTTTATGTGACTCTCAATAAATCACTTCACAAGATTGTGCTTCAAGTTCTTTCTCTGTGGTGAGGAACTGTAATTATACTGGTTTCACACATGCCCCAAATGCTAAAATTAAATTAGCTCTTTGGGGAAAAAGCCCCACAGAAGAGCTACTTCTGCACCAGAACTAGAGTGCATTAGGCCAGTGCATTAGCACCACTGGACCAGAACTAGAGTGCATTAGGCCAACAGCTCCTCTATAGTTCTTGAATACACTTATTTGATTCTTTTGTTTACAAAGCTGCAGTTACTACATGTGAAAAACACACCACCTTAGTGCGTTTAGTTTTCGCGAGTCACTGAAAATAGAGAGCGGTGTGAAAATCTAGTCCTGCAATCCAGCACGACAGTTTCATGGGAGAAACCAACACTATAGGGAACCCTGACCCGTCACCGTCTCCCACCACGGAGAACACAGCTTCCAGCGGGCCTTCCTCACCTACTTCGGACATTGATCATTTCTTTTTCTGAACTCCCACAAGGTACCATGACCTACCAAACAAACGAGCACATCACTCTCAAGTAGTGTTCTTTCTTATTTGGGAAAAAAAAAAAAAAAAGAATTCATAAAAATCATGGGAAAGAAAGAAAAGTTTTATAGAAAAAGAAAGTAATCCTGGAATTCCTAGTAAAATTTAGCATGATGTGGTGAATAACTGTCAAAGTAAAATCTTCTAAAAATACTGCATCAAAAATCAAAAACTTACATTATTTTAGCATACAGACATTCAATCTTAAGTTTGACATGCTACTACCAGAAATTCAGTTGACATGTATATATGCGTATGTGGACAATGTCATATGCACAGGGACAGTAAAACAGAAGAACAAAAGATTAGAAACTTCACTGTCCATTAATAGAACTAGTCCAATAAATTATGATATATACATTCAATAGAAAACTGCAGCTGCTGAGACTGTCACTTTTATACACTAACATGAATTGCTCTCTTAGATGTATTATTAAATGAAAAATGCAAGATATGAAGGCAGTATGTATAGCCTGCATCCATTTGTCTTATCCTTTTCTAAAGTTGAAAATAATACATATAAAATATATATACTTCCTTTTTTAAAGGAGAAACCTATAAATATACATAAAATATATACGGGGAAAAAACACATTGAGAGAAAATTCTCAACATAAACACATATGCATGTCTATTCAAAGAATGTATGCGGAAAATAAAGAAACAGGTGAGAGTGGTTACCTCTCGGAAGGGAAATGGGGTAGATGAGGTGCAGAAGTGGGAGAGTTTTTTACACCACCTTTCATGGACCTTTCCAACTTTGCACCATATGACAATGAAAACAAAAAAAAAACCTGTTTTGCATCTAAAAGAACCAAGCCACCACAACCATCATTTTGCAAATATCTGCAACGGTTTAAATGGGTTAAAAGTAATTTATAATACAGTCAAAGCCAGTAAATATGTTCATCATCAGCTTAAAATACACATACACACATACATACACTCCCCTTTATCTTAGATTCTCGATAGCAGCTACGTGAAACCATAAATGGCAGAAGTTACATCAATGAACATTTCTCCTAATGAGCAGCACTAAGTCAAAGGAGATATACGCGCAAGCACGCTCACACGCACAAGCAGGCACGCTGAACAGAAACAAAGGAAGATGAACCAACATACCTTTTCCTTTCCATTTAACCTTTGCAACAGACTGGCTAAAATCCACATGTATTCTTCTGTCATCTATAAGTACATTGTCCATTTTGAAGAATGCTTTCTCACAATCTTCTTCCTGAGAGTAATTATAAAAACTCAAGCATAAATCTTTATGGAAAAGATTTCTGCAGCTTCAACAAATACTAAAAATACAAAAGTTTGTTTTTACCCAAACTAACATTTGCAAGCTTATTACACGCGAAATGCCGTTAAATGTTTTGTGCCTGTGACCCCAGTTAACTCTGGTAACAAGTGTATGAGGAACTACTACCTGCTATCATCTCCATTTTCTCAAAGAGAAAACATCAGTTTAGAAAGGCGTAGAAGTTGCCAAAGGTCAGCTGGCAAAGGTGAGAGCCAGGACGTGAGCTGAGGCAGTCTGACTGTAGTGGACATACATATACCTACAAACTGTGTTCCCCAAGTCCATAACCCCTTCTACTCAAAACCCAAAAATATCCTGAAAGTTCAAAGTTGTTTTTATAAATTTGGTGTTAAAATCCATTTGACACCAAAACAGTCTCCTAACAGGAGACTATGGACTTAATTTATTCCACTTGGTATGAATATGCATTCATTTCTGTCCAGAAATTGTGACTGATTATGGAGTGCTGACCCAGAGGAGTATGACACAGTCCACAGGTGTGTGTACACACACACATACACAATTACCTAAGTTCTGAAAAAGCCTGAAATCAGAAACAAAGCTATTCCCAATGGTGTGGATAATGGACTGTGGGCCTGAGATACCAAGGTCCTTGTTACATAAGGATTCTTCCCGTCAGCAACTTTGAAACCCTGTATTTCCATCTCGGACATCTGAACACTAGGAATGATGCATTTCAACCCAGCACTGATCAATTATCTCCTATATTCCTGGAAATGTATCCTTTGGTCTGTTCACAACTTACTAGAGGCAATTCAGAGAAGCAGACAAAAAAATAAAACCTAGTTACAATCATATTTATTTACCATGTATGTCAAGAATTAAATGGATCATAAACTCCATGAGGATACAAAGCTTTAGCCATCTTTGTATCTATATCATTTAGAACATCATCTGGTACATGGTAGGCAATCACTGGGGGCATAATTTTAATCAAGTCACATGACCACTATGTGTCTCCACTTACTTACTTGGAAAAGGAGGACAGTACCTATTCTCACAGAGTTGTAAGGATTAAATGCATATCAGGTAGTGTAACACCTGGCTTAAAGAAAGCTATTTGAATAACATAAGCTCTCATCATTATTATTATAGATCTAGAAGGTACCATCTAATCCAATATTCAGGTTTTATTTACAAGGAGGGTAATATCTAGAAATAAGAGTTCCAGATAAACTGTCAAATATCATATAATAGTGACAGAGCTCAGATTAACACCTAGAACTTTATACTCAGTCTAGTTCTCTATTATTCAATTACAGATCTATGTAAACAATGCTGAAAAATCATTTCTACAACATGAAAGACATTACCTAAAACTTTAAAGTTTTAAAGATACACTAACTCAGACTGTACCTGAATCTAAACTAAAGGTACATATATTAACACCAACAGATGTTGTATTTATTTAAATAGAGGATATAATAAAATTATTTTTCTTGGGTGCCTAAAGGGCGAATTAATGTTCTAATCTCAGAGACTGGAAAAATTTTATAATTTTTCATACTTTAACACTATATAAGAGCAAAATAAATATAAACTTAATATATCTATATAATGACCTACCTTTTCAAATTCAATAAAAGCATAACAAAGGGATTCTCCTGTCTTCCAATCCCGGATAACTTCACAACTGAAAGAAAGTTTGGAAAAAGTGACTTTAAAAAAAAAGCATTTACTCTTACTCTTCAAAAGTGAAGAACAAAATACGCCATTTATTAAAAGTCAAAGTTAAACTCATGGAACTATATTTCTCCCAGTTTCTTCAATAACAATTCAAAAAAAGTAGTTCACCAGTGTAGTAACTAAATTATCTAAATTCTACTCTAAATTCCCAATCTTGGCCTAAATTCCTAATGCACTGAAGAAAGAATAACAGTATTTACTTTACCATGCCAAAAGCAAACTAATGCTAAAAAAACTCTTTAAGTCTTTATTCACTTCTAGTCCAAACGTAAATGAATTATAGAGTATACAATGATACTGCAGAATGTATACTGTAGTATACAATGTTACTGTATGTAAATTCATACACATGTACATGTTTAATAAGTTTATACTTTGTAGGGTTTTATTTTTTTATTTTCTTGAGAAAGAGAGGGAGCGCGCGTGTGTGCAAGGGAGGGCAAAGGGAGACAGAGAATCCCAGGTGGGCTCCATGCTCAGCACGGAGCCCAACGGGCTTGATCTCATGACTATGAGATCATGACCTGAGCTGAAATCAAGATTCAGACGCTTAACTGACTGAGCCACCCAGGTGTGCCCTTGAATTTTAATACAAACCAAGCTCAAATTAAACTTCATAGCTATAGCTATTAAATAGAACTAATCCATCTTAACAATCAAGTAAAAGGGCCAATAAGAGGAGTTGAAATCACCTGGCTTGCCCATTTACTCACATACCATAAGTCTCATTTTAAAAACAGGAAATGAAATGAATAGGGAAATAAAACATTGTGAGACAAAGGAAAAGTAATCACATTATACCATATGGATCAACTGTTATGACATTTACATATATTAAAATGTAAATATGGAATAATGATCTAACCAAAACTATGACACAATCAAAGTAGTAGGTGGTATGAATGAAGATGGAGAGGATAGGAAGAGACGTAAATCCTCATACGCCTCAGCAGGAAGTCAGTATATAATATCTAAAACTCAAAAATAAAAATGGGGCGCCTGGGTGGCGCAGTCGGTTAAGCGTCCGACTTCAGCTCAGGTCACGATCTCGCGGTCCGTGAGTTCGAGCCCCGCGTCGGGCTCTGGG
Organism: Panthera uncia; assembly: GCF_023721935.1. Taxonomy (NCBI): domain Eukaryota; kingdom Metazoa; phylum Chordata; class Mammalia; order Carnivora; family Felidae; genus Panthera; species Panthera uncia. The sequence goes on from NW_026057580.1 coordinate 102,939,873, forward strand.
CTGATGGCTCAGAGCCTGGAGCCTGCTTCCGATTCTGTGTCTCCCTCTCTCTCTGCCCCTCCCCCGTTCATGCTCTGTCTCTCTCTGTCCCAAAAATAAATAAAAAAACGTTGAAAAAAAAAATTAAAAAAAAAAAAAAGTAGCAATATAGGAGTATTTTTTGTAAATATGATATACCATAAGTACGTGGAGGAATAAAGTTGAGTAGCCATTTATGGAAAGATTTTTCTTTCAACAGGAAGAATAAAGAATGATTTCATAGGCAAAAACAAAAAAACAAATAAAAAGCCCCAAAACATAACCTAAAAGGAAATTCTAAACATAAAATAATACTTTTTAATCAATTACAGTTGACCCTTGAACAACATGGTGGTTAGGGGTCCCAGCCCCCTCCCCTGCAGTAAAAAATAAGCATATAATTTTTGACTCCCCCAGAACTTAACTACTAATAACACAGTCAATTAATACATATTATGTATGTTACATGTATTATATACTGTATTCTTATAATAATGTAAGCTACAGAGAAGAAAATGTTAAGAATAATAAGGAAGAGAATATACATTTATAGTACTATACTGTGTTTATCAAAAGAAATCTGTGTCTAAGTGGCCCCATGCAGTTCAAACCTGCAGTTGACCATGCAGGTCAACTGTGTAATTGACCTTCCTCAAGAATATTTCCCTTTCTCACAGAAATACTAGCTTCATAGACTTTTACATTAACAATGCAGGGGAAGAAAGCATTATTAGCAAAAGGAAAACATTTGGGAAAATTTAGATTCAAATTTATTTTGACATAGGGGTGCGTGGCTGGCTCAGTCAGTAAAGCGTGAGACTCCTGCCCTCGGGGTTGTGAGTTCAACACCCATGGTGGGTGTGGAGACCACTCAAAAAAGAAAAAAATTAATTTTGACATAGATTGCTGGTAATTCTAGGGAGAACTTACATAAGTATTTTAAATATTAAAGATTACTGAGAATACTACAGAACTACTTAAACTGCTTCCTGTCTTAGACTGAAAATGTCTGTTGGAAGTGGGAGAATCATTCAATGATATGTGTGTGTGTGTGTATTTGTGTGTGTATATTTCTATATATACACATACACATATAAATGCATCTTTTTCTCCCCTGCTATGCAAAAGAGTCATCTGTAAAATTCACCAGTACAAAATTCTAGAGTTCACAGATTCATCCAAAAATGTCATTAGAAAACCACCAATACCTAGTTTTTCTAAAATCACTAATTCTAGAGATTACCTTCTTATTGGCCCAAATCTTGAGAATATTATCTCCAGATCTTCATCTGTGGTCACTGGATTCAATTTACACACAAACAGCACATTTTCTGGAGGTTTAATATCTGCATCAGGTAGGTCTCCCACCTAAATTGTAAGTAAACAAAAATAGAAATCAATTCCTTTGTTGTTTCTATTCTAACTACCCTACGTATGCCCAAAATGCTGATTTCCCTAAACAACTGAATTTACATTTGAAATTACAGGCTCAGGGGCACCTGTGTGGCTCATGAGATTGAGCCCCGCTTTGGGCTCTGTTCTGACAGCACAGAGCCTGCTTAGAATTCTCTTTCTCCCTTTCTCTCTGCCCCTTCCCCACTTGTGTGCTCTCTTTCTCAAAATAAATAAACTTAAAAAAAAAAAAAAAAAAAGAAAAAGAAAGAAAGAAACTACAGGCTCAGGAAAAGAAATCTAAATAAGATTGTAAAATCTGAAACCATACTGTATTAATAGCTAATACTTGTCTGACTCTGACTTTCTGTGAATACCATGCTTCGCACTTCACACACACTACTGCCAATTCTTAAAACAACTGTGTGGTTTCCATTTTAAAAATGAGTAAAATAAAATTCAAGAATGTTAAATAATTAACTGAAGGCCACCCAGTAATAAGCAACAGAGTTGGGATTTGAGCCCAGATCTATCTGGCTTCAAAGTCCCAATTTTATCTCCTGTTTTTCTTTTTTCAAGTACTTCATATATTAAAAAAAAAAAAAATTATACAAAGTATATCTAAGGAATGGAGCATGAAAATAAAAAACACCCACGATGCCAACTAGCTTAAGAACTAAAATGTCCCTTTGGTGGCTCAGTCGGTTGGGAGTTTGACTCTTCATTTCGGCTCAGATCATGATCTCGCAGTTCATGGGATTGAGCTCTATGTTGGGCTCTGAACTGGTAGCCCGGAGCCTACCTGGGATTCTCTCTCTCCTTCTCTCTCTCCCTGACTCTGCCCTTCCCCTGCCTGTATTCTCTCTCTCTCAAAATAAACATTAAAAAAAAAAAAAAAGAACTAAAATGTCCCCTGATCCCATTACTTTGTCTCACCAGAGTAACAAATATCCTGCTTTTTGGTTTTCCTTTTTGGCCATTCTCCTGTATCTTCAGAGTTTTCCCAAATAAATATGCATCCCCAAGCAATATAATTTAGTTTTGCTTGTTTTTAAACCTTTGAAAAACATGATCATACTGACACTAGCTTTCTGCATGAGTAATGCTCCATTCTTTCTGCGTTGTTGTTTGATGTGAACAGCAATAATTCAGGGCGAGTGTTTCTTGTTTTTTACTCTCACCCTCACTATCATCTTCTACTTCAACCAAAATGAACTCGACTTCACAACCAACTACTGCACTGAGTACGGTATCCCAGTTCTACTAAAGGACCAATGAGGGTAACTGTGGGAGAACACATGATGGAAATGGTTTCATTGTGGCAACACTGTATTTGCCATGGGCCTTTAGGTGGGCAAACAATACTTCTTTATACATAAATCTGAAAACTCTCAGTAATGATTTCTGATAACACTATCATGTGAAGTATCTCCTCTTGGATAAACACACTTTAAAAAAAAATTTTTTTTTTTTTAAAAATCAGAAACAGTAATAAGCAACAGAGCCAGTTAGATCTGCTCAGTGCTTCTGAAGCCTAACAAAAGACAACAATCTGGAGCACCTGGCTGGCTCAGTTGATAGAACATGCTTGACCTCAGGGTTGTGAGTTCAAGCCCCACACTGGGCATAGAGCTTACTTAAAAAAAAAAAAAAAAAAAAAAAAGAAGATGAAACCTGTTAATAGTGAGAATCAAAACAACACACAACCACATATTAGAATGGCTAAAATCCAAAACACTGACAATACCAAATGCTGACAAGGATGTAGAGCAATAGGAACTCTCCATCATTACTGGTGGGAATGCAAAATGGACAGCTAGTTGGGAGGACCGTTTGGCAGTTTTTTAGAGATAAACATAATCTTACCATAAATTCCAGTAATTGCATCTTTAGGTATTTGCCCAAATGAGTTAAAAATTTCTGTCCACACAAAAATCTGTACACAAACGTTTACAGCAGATTTGTTCATACTTGCCAAAACTTGGAAGCAATCAAGACACTTTTTTTGAGAGAGAGTACACACATGCACGAGCTGGGAGAGAGAGAATCCTAAGCAGGCTCCATGCCCGGCACAGAGCCCGGCGCTTGATCTCACAGCCTTTTGATCATGACCTGAGCCGAAATCAAGAGTTGTACACTTAACCGACTGAGCCACCCAGCTGCCCCAAGACATTTTTTAATAGGTGAATGTTTAAACAAACTGTGGTACATTCCATACAATGGAATGTTATTTCGTGATCAAAAGAAATGAGCTATCAAGCCACAAAAATACACGGAGGAATCTTAAGTGCAAATGGCTAAGTGAAAGAAGGCAATCTTAAAAGGATACATACTATGTGATTCCAACTATATGACATTCGGGAAAACGCAACTATGCAGACAGTAAAAAAAGACCAGTGGCTGCCAGGGGAGGGGGGCAGGGAGAGATGAATATGTGAGCACAGAGGATTTTTAGGGCAGTGCAACTATTATGTATGATACTGTAATGACCGATACATGTTGTTACACATTTCTCAAAACTCACAAGATGTACAACACAGAGTGAAACCTAATGTAAATTATGGACTTTAGTTAATAATATTTATCAAATATTGACTCACCAAGTGTAACATATCTACCACACTAATGCAAGATGTTAATAATAAGAGAAACTGTTGGGGAGAGGGATGAGTGTGCACAGAGAATTCTCTGTTACTTTCTATTCAATCTTTCTATAAACCTAAATCAGCCCTAAAAAATAAAATCTACTTAGGGGTACCTGGCTGGCTCAGTCGGTAGAGCATGCGACTCTTGATCTTGGGGTTGTGATCTTACCAAGCACCATGCTCGGTGTAAATATTACTTAAAAAAGTAAAATCTTTGGGGCACCTGGGTGGCTCAGTCGGTTGAGCATCTGACTTCGGCTGAGGTCATGATCTCATGGTTCATGGGTTCAAGCCCCGCGTCAGGCTCTATACTGACAGCTCAGAGTCTGGAGCCTGCTTCGGATTCTGTCTCCCTCTCTCTCTGCCCCTCCCCTGCTCACAATCTGTCTGTCTCAAAAATAAATAAACATTTTTAAAAAAGTAAAATCTTAAAAAAATATATAAACTCCAAATTTATTAAAGTCAAAGCAAAAAAAAGAATCCATGAGTCCTTAGTAAAAATGCACATATAAATAAAAAGATAAAAAAGAAGGGCCATTCCTTACAGTAGAAGGCAGACTGACAAGTGTAGAAGTAGTGGGAATTAGAAAATCACCACTCTACATTCATCAAAGTAAAGGCTGGTTGAGACAAGAATCATGAACAGCTGAGAAATCCACAGGGACAGTTTGATAAGGGACAAGATATTTGAAAGGTCTCAAATGCTACAGATTGTTTACTAGCTGCAAGGGAAAAACCAAGTATGCAATGGAGACACCAGGCAGAGGATTACCTCGATCAAGTAATCAAAATGAACACTTTCCAATGAAGGGCAGATGGATATTGCGGACCTGTTACTGCAAATGTAACATCTGAGAAGGTCACTTATGTAGTATTCTGTCTGTGCACATAATCTGAATCTAATCACAAGGCAACTGTTGAATATTCTATAAAACAGATGGCTTGTATTCCTCAAAAATGGTAACAGCATGAAAAATAGACAGGTTAAGGAATTCTTTCAAAGGTTAGAAGAAACATGATAACTAAATGCAACAGATGATCAGTTAAGAGCTGGATTCTAGACTTTATGGGGAAAGTTATAAAGATATTACTGAAATAACTGACAAAATTGAAACATGGGTAAAATTTTTATCAATTTTAAATTTCCGGATTTTGATAACTGTACTGTGAATATGCATAATAATATTGTTGCTCTGAGGAAATGCACACTGATATAAGAGGTAAAAAGGAATGATGTTTAGGACTCATTTTCGAATGGTCCAGAAAAAATAATATGTGTATATACATGTATAATTGGAGAGAGGAGGACGGGAGAGAGAAAGGGAGAATGAATAATCAAGCAGATGTGGCAAAAATGTTAAAAATTGGTGAATCTGAGTAAAAGGTATAGAGAAGTTCTCTGTACTACTTTTTTAACTTTCTCATAAATTTGAAATTATCTGAAAAATAAAAGGTTTTGTTATGCTAACCCAACATCTTCCTGGCATAAATTGCCTGTACTTTTGCTTTTGAAATTCTGATGCTAATATGTTCTTTCACTTATAAGTCACATATTCTTCCTGCCCAGTTGCTCAAAAGATTTTTCTTTTAAGTGCAGTAATTTTCTTAGAACTTGTTATTCTGTTTGTTGTTCTGGGTCAATAGTTCCAGATACACAGTGTGCTCATTAAAAAGTGTATTTTCAAATTTTTTTTAATGCAGTAAAATTTTCTTGAATTGTAACCTTTAATATTTGTTCCTTCAGCTTGAGATGAGAACAATGAATTTTGAAACAGGGCTAGAATCTGCAAGCTCTACTATGTAAAACAATGATAATAATAAAAACTGAATTATTCATTCAAATATTTATTGATGATCTACTGTGTGATAGGTATGCCTATTCCACAAAAAATTAACAAATGGAAAAAATGTCTGGTAGGTCAATTAATCACTATTGAAGAACTGTTCCCCAAAGGACTTCATACTGTTAATAATACAAAGCAGTATGTTTTAGGGTGCTCAATTTCTACACAGGTTCCTTCCTCCTATAACTACTTAACCTCAATACTTGAGTTGTATAAAGAATTATTAATATACATAAAATTCAGTGCAATAAACACTCTTTAAAAATGAGATAAATAGGGGTACATGGGTGGCTCAGTTGGTTAAGCCATCCAGCTCTTGGTTTCGGCTCAGGTCATGATCCCAAGGTCATGGGATTAAGCCCCATACTGGGCTCTGTGCTGAGCTTGGAGCTGCTTGGGATTCTCCCTCTTTCTCCCTCTCCCTTTGCCCGTCTCCCCAGCTCACACACACGCACACTCTCTCTAAAATAAAATAAATGAATGAGATGAATATAAATAATTGAAATTCAACCCATATTTGAAGTTGTATATCCACTGCCCATTTTTGAAAAAGGCACTTAGCACTATATTGATAATGGAACCAAAATTTGTTTACCTTTCATGTGTCCTATAAAATTTAATCCAGAAAAAATTCAAAGCTAAGTTTTTAATATTTTGATTATCAAAGAGCCAAAAATAAATTTACAATGAGTTACATATTAAATAAATTTCAGAACAACTATATGACCAAAGATAATCATCTTACCATTTCTAACAGAATAGCTTGAGTTTTGGCCTCTTTTTCTGCCTTTATTTCTTCTACTTCTTCAGCTGATCTTCCTTTAAAATCATCAATTTCTTCATCTGCTCCTATTCGACCACTCTGTAAGGCAGAAGCCACTTAAAAATATACTGAAAGAATTGAAAAATCTGAGAAACATGGGAGACATGGCACTTTATCCTTAGTTCCATCAAATATGTTAGAACAGAAACTCAAACAAACTTACAAGCCTCAGAAAATTATTTTAAATTAATTTGATAATATCGGCCAGACTAAGCTTCTAATTTATTGTTAAATCAAGATAAACATTTTTAAAGAAACTATCTAGTATCCAACTCAGTGCTGAATGCAGAAGATAAATGATCTTAAAAGTTAAGCACCAAATCCCAACTATAAAAATCAATTCAGCTTTGACAAAGCTTCATAAACAGAAACTTATACCTTAAAATGTAAGAGGAAAAAGTCTGCATTATGCCACAAAAATATCGAGGTTCTAGTATAGCTCCAGAGTGTCCCCAGTTGAAAAGCTCCCTTACAAGATGATGTTTAATTTAGCCTTAAAGCTATACTCCTACACAGAGTTAGGAGATTAAGAAAAACATTTTCACAAGGTATTAACATAAACTTCTAGAGCTAAGGCTCTACTGGTGGAACAGAAATTGAAGAAAGAAAATCAGGGAAATGAAAAGAAATTAGGGAAAGGAAAAAATAATTCTAAACTTGTCCTAGTACAACTGATCAAGCAAGACATTCTGAAGAAATAAGTTTTAACGGACTAAAAAGCAAAAGCTATGCAAAGCATTAGTATGCACATACATTCAATCACAAGAAGGCTCCACTCACATCGAGCTGTTCCCTTGTAGGTTCTGGTGATCGATCAGGGATTAATAAATCTGGAGGGTCATCAAACGGATCATCTAAAATCACTGTGTGATTTATCCTTACAAAATAAATCCAAGTCAAAAGGTTACATTTACATTATTTCAGAACCCCTGTTTTACTTTTTATAAAGGTTATAACAAATGTCTTAAGTATCTCTAATGACAAAGAACCACAGGCACCTAAATTTTAATGCACAAGGATATATTACTAGAGTACCATTTATCTTAGGTTTACTACTCTGCATTGCTCTAAGATAACATGTCTAATATTAACATAAATGTCTAAATCTTAGTAGTTTTGCCATTATTACTCAATATGCATTTTTTAAAAACTAAATTAAAGGATTAATAATTCTTCCCAACATAAGCAACTATAATTAATTAGTACAAGTATAAAAATACAAAAAAATCTCGTTTGCTTTATGGAGTTTTATAGTCTTGTATTAATACACATTTTGGAATTATCCAAAAACCAGTCCTGCACTTGATATCTCCACTATGTGTCAAACACTACAGTATTAAAACATTCTAGTACATTGAGACACCAAACACACCTGATATCCTGATATGGTACAAAGTCCTTGTCAACAAAGGTCTCATTAATTTTCTTAATTATGTCCATGCCTTCTGTCACCTCACCAAACACCGTATGAACACCATCAAGGTAATCTAGATTATCTCCTGTAGTAATAAGAAACTGCATAGAAAGACACAGCAAAATATAAAAATAGATCTATAATTCTAACTGAAATCAATGACAGACTGATAGAAAAAATACACAAAAGTAATACTTCACGTTAACTGTGTGGATTCTTACCCACTTGTTACTTTTAAAAAGTATTCCCTGATTGTTTAGAATACTTGGGCAAACCAAAGCTCAGTTTCTTCACATGTGAACTGTGAGGAAAAAAACCCATCTACCCCAAAATGGGTTGTTGTAAGGATTAAACGAGACAATGAATGAAAGGTTCTCAATATGATCTGTTTTGAAGTACAGACCACAATGTCAACAGTGATGACCCATGGATAGTGGGATTGTAGATGCTATTTTCTCCCATGTACTGTTTTGTGTTTTCTGATCTCCTCATAATGGACATACCTTACATTTAAAAGGACAAAATAACTTTTTTTAAAGATTTTATTTTTAAGTCATCTCTACACCCAACATGAAGCTCAAACTCACAACCCCGACATTAAGAGTCGCACACTCTACCTACTGAGCCAGTCAGGCACCCCCCCAAATTTTTTTATATAGAAAAAAATATAGTGTAATATTTTTCTTCTAACAACTATCTTTGCAATTCTCTTCTTATTGGGTAGTTTGAAAAGATAACTCTGTGGCTCTTTCTAGTCCTTCATTTTAAAACAAAATTCATCTTCTCACTCATTTCCTCACCTGAGATCCATGTTGATCACGGCCATTGTTCACCATGGACACAGTGCCTTTCTTCTTGTGCTTAATTCTTGGTACTTTTTCAGCCTCGAAAAAGCTTGCTTGATCACCATACAGTTGACTGAAAAAATACATAATAAAGCTTTAAAATATAAGTACCCTAGGAGCGCCTGGGTGGCTCAGTCGGTTAAGCCTCCGACTTCAGCTCAGGTCACGATCTCGCGGTCCGTGAGTTCGAGCCCCGCGTCGGGCTCTGGGCTGATGGCTCGGAGCCTGGAGCCTGCTTCCGATTCTGTGTCTCCCTCTCTCTCTGCCCCTCCCCTGTTCATGCTCTGTCTCTCTCTGTCTCAAAAATAAATAAACGTTAAAAAAAAAAAAAAAATTAAAATATAAGTACCCTCAATATGAAATACAGAAGTTCTAGTACCAAACAGAACTGCCATTTCTTTGTAGAAATACCATTATGATTCAAAATACTCTTTTTTGCTATAGACATTTAGGGAACTTAAGGGAAAAATCTATCTTTGAACGATATTTTAAAAAGCTGATTGAAATATGCTAGTTAACACTGTTAAGAGGCAATTCTATTTTTTCTCATTTAAAAACAAAAGAACTCACCCAAAAACAGACTCTCCTCCACGGCCAGTCCCTGTAGGATCACCAGTTTGTATAATAAAATCCCTCTATAATAAATAGGATACATTATTAAATCACAGAGTTTGCTAAGTGGTTCCAATAATAGACATGACTAATATCTACCAACTTACCTGTACATTGTGAATAAGACAATAATTGTAATATTTTATTTTGCACAACTTCAGGAAATTCAAGCAGGCTGAAAGAAAGTAAATATTAAACTTATCACAGTAGTTCACAAATACATTTTTAAGCAAGTATATGCACAGTTGGTATAATTTAATTTCTAAATTACCACATAAACACTTCCCCCCAATGCTCAAATGTCCAAAGTCATAAAAAAGAAAATTAGTGTAGGAAAAAAACAATATATTTTAAATCATCTTTGTATTCTCTTTTTTTTTTTTTAGGACTTCTTGATCATCCGAGCTAATGCAGGAAACTAACATTTGGGATAAGCAATCATTTATTAATGGATTAGTTTTGCAAGAGAAAAAAAAGAACAAAGAGTATACTATAATACAGTATAATTATATAACAAATATACTATAATACAGTAATATATTATATAATATAGTATATACTGTATATATATGTACGTGTAGTACATATATAGTATACTCTTAGATGTATACTATATGAATCCAGCAGAGTACCTGTAAATGGATATAAATTATATAAATTAGAGAAAATCAAATATCTGAGACCAATTTTTTTTAGAGATTTTATTTTAAGTAATCTCTATACCCAACATGGGGCTCAAACTCACAACCCCAAGCCCAAGTGAGCCAGCAAAGCACCTGAGACCAATTTTTTTACGATGATTAAATACCCCTTCACAAAAATCCATACGCTGATCATATACCAGGTTTCTCATATAAATTCACTCACTTATTCAATAAACATTTACTGAGTACGTTTTAGGTGCCTGGCACCACTGTCACAAATGCCATTAAACCATAGTCCCTGTCCTCGACAAGTTCACAGTCTAATTGTGGAGAGATACGCTAACAAGTTCTCGGAACATTAAGCCAGAAACCAGACAGAAAGACCTATGAGGCTGTCTAGAGAGCTTATACCCAAACCAAGTTAGTTACAATACTGGATATACCCGATAATACCATTTGTGCCACTTAAATAGCAAAATAGTAAAAAGTGAGTTTAAAAAAGCCGCAAGAGTTCAAAAGAAAGATTGTTTCTGGCCAGGAAAATTAGAAGACCTCATGGAGGTTTAAGGTGGGCATTAAAAGAACTAGACAAGCAAAAAGCAGATCGAGTAAGCATTTCAAGCTGAGAAGACATTATGAGTAAGTCTAGAAGTGCAAATTTAAATGCTTTCTGAAGGGTCCGAAAGACCAGTTTACATTCTGTAACACCCTGGTAATACTAGAGTAAGAGAGGGTAGAGAGACTGAAGGGGTAGGACGGGGCTAATCTATTGGAAGGTCTTGAATACCAGGCTCTTGATAGTTTTTCTGGAAAAAAACAGATTTCTGGATGACTGTTAAATACAATGCTACATAGTGCATATGGTACGAATGTGCAACAAAGATACCACTCTGGTAGGGGATACTGAAAATGGGAGAGGTTGTGCATATGCGAGCATAGGGGGTATATGGGAAATCTCTCTAAATACCTTTCCCTCAATTTTACTATGAACCTTAAATTGTTCTTAAAATATAAAGTCGTTTAAAATAGGCAAGGGGGGTGGTGAACACAGAATAATGTACAGAGAAGTGGAATCACTATACTGCACCTAAAGTAATGTAACGCTACGTGTCAACTAAACTCAAATTTAAAAAAAAAAATTTTTTTTTAAGGCAAGGGGGAGAATCTATAGATTAAAAGATATTTAAGAAAGGGGTGTGCCTGGCTGGCTCAGTCGGTAGATTATGGGGCTCGATCTCAGGGTGGTGAGTTCAAGCCCCATGTTGGGTGTAAAGATTACTTAAAAATAAAATCTTTAGGGGGGCCTGGGTGCCTCAGTCACTTAAGCGTCTGACTTTGGCTCAGGTCATGATCTCGTGGTTCATGAGTTCGAGACTGCGTTGGGCTCTGTACAGACAGCTCAAAGCCTGGAGCCGGCTTCAGATTCTGTGTCTCCCTCTCTCTCTGCCTGTCCCCCACTTGCTCTCTCTCTCTCTCGAAAATAAACATAAAAAATAATTAAAAATAAATAAAAATAAAATCTTTAAAAAATATTTTTTAAAACAAGGTATTTAAGAAATCAACCAATATAATAATGGACCTTGTATGGATCTGCATTTAAATTAGCAAATATTTTTTAAAAATTTTTTTTAAATGTTTGGGGCACCTGGGTGGCTCAGTCGGTTGGCCGTCAGACTTCGGCTCAGGTCATGATCTCATGGTTCATGGGTTCGAGCCCCATGTTGGGCTCTGTGCTGACAACTCAGAGCCTGAAGCCTGTTTCATATTCCGTCTCCTTTTCTCTATGCCCCTCCCCCGCTCGCGCTCTGCCTCTCTCTCTCAAAAATAGACAAACGTCAAAAATTTTTTTACTTTTTATTGATATTTGAGAGACACAGAAGGAGACAGAGAGAGAGAGAGCGAGCACTTGCGCACGCACTTGAGCAGGGGGAAGGGCAGAGAGATGGAGACAGAATCGGAAGCCAGCTGCAGACAATGAGCTGGGAGCTGTCAGCACAGAACCTGATGGGGGCTCGAACCCACAAGGAGTGAGATCACGACCTGAGCCAAAGTCGGACACTTAACCAACTGAGCCACCCAGATGCCCCCAAATTACCAATTTTTAAAACATTTATGAGACAATAATAAAATATGAATGAAATTAAAATATTACTGCTAATTTTTTAAGATATGATAATGATTTGGGGTTATGTTTTTTTTTAATAATTTTTTAGAAATTCAAAATGAGGGGTGCCTGGGTGGCTCAGTCAGTTAAACGTCTGACTTCAGTTCAGGTCATGATCTCGCTGGTCCCCGAGTTGAGCCCCACGTCCAGCTCTGTGCTGACCACTTGGAGCCTGTTTCAGATTCTGTGTCCCTCTCTCTCTCTGCCCCTCCCCCGTTCACGCTTGGTTCCTCTGTCAAAAATAAACATTAAATTTTTTTTTTCAAATACAAAATGAAGTAATTACAGATAAAATAAACCCCATGTAATAGACTTATTACAAAAAAGCCAGTATAAATGAAACAATACTGGTTATGTGTTGACAGCTCTTCATTATAGCCGGTCATTGGCGCATGAAGGTTCATTTACGTGACTCTTTCTACTTCTGTATAGGTTTCAAGTTTTCCATACTAAAAAGTAAAAAAATGAAAGAAATAGCAGAAAGGGAGAGAGGGAGGGAGGAAGGAAAATAAGCCTGGATATGTTTACTATAAGTTGATAAGCAGTTACACGCGTAAGTAAGTATCCAATCACATGCTTGCAAATATATACAAATGGGGTGGGCTTAGTTTTTAGCGTTCCAAACTGCAGTTGCAGAATTGCTACTTGTCTATTCTGCCTGCGTTCACTAGGCGGGCAAACCCTACTCCCTCTTGAATTCCTCACAACCCTGGGAAAGAGGCCCCAGCCAGGTGCCCCACACGAAGAAACCAACTCAAAGAAAAGCAAACCAAGAGATGAAAAATACAATTCCCTATAACATCATTTGAACCCCTGGATCCCACCATCCTTAGAGCCAAGTTTACCCCAGTAGCAGGAGGCAATCAATTATTTTCTTTGTTTAAGCCAATGTGATTTGAGTTTCTATCATCTGCACAGAGAATCCTAACTAACAAACACACACACATATACATTAGTCACTATAATGAGCCTTTAGTGTGTGCAAAGTGGCAGGCGTTGCACTAGGTGCTTAGGATAGAAAGACAAGGAAGGCACTACAGTCCCTGCTCTCCTGGAGTTTACGTTCTTGAGGAGACAAGAACTGCAAACAATTACAGGATAACAGGCAAACGATGTAACAGAATGTGTTACATGCTTTTTAAAAAGATCTTAGAGCAGAAGAAACAGATCTAACTCTGCTCAGGGACAAGGGAGAGCCTCACAGAAGAAATCATGCTTGATCCAAGGTGTGAATAACAAGCAGGAAGTCGGCCAACAGGACAACAGTAGAGAGAACCGTGGGGTAGAGGCAACAGTATGAGAAAGGCCGGGAAGTATGACTGAGCATGTAGTGTTGTGGGGTGGGGGTGGGGGGTGTACAACTGAGTGTAGGATACTGGGACAGCAGGAAAGCAATTACTGCACGTGGTACTGTGGCTTGTTTCATCTTTTAAAAAAAAATTTTTTTGAATGTTTATTTATTTTTGAGAGACAGAGAGAGAGACAGAGCATGAGCAGGAGAGGAGCAGAGAGAGAGAGGGAGACACAGAATCCAAAGCAGGCTCCAGGCTCCGAGCTGTCAGCACAGAGCCCAACGGCGGGGCTCGAACCCACCAGCCGTGAGATCATGACCCGAGCCGAAGTCCGACGCTCAACCGACTGAGCCACCCAGGCGCCCCTCGTTTCATCCTTTTTTTTTTTTGTTTTGTTTTAATTTTTTTTTTAACCTTTATTTACTTTTTTGGCACAGACAACGGACGGGAGAGAGTCAGAGCGGCAGGCACGGAATCCGAAACAGGCTCCGATCAATGGGCACAGAGCCTGACGTGGGGCTCGAACTCGCAGACCGCGAGACTTCGACCTGAGATGCAGTCAGACGCTTAACCAACTGAGCCACCCAGGCGCCCCTCGTTTCATCCTTTTGATGGACTCTGCGTTCCAAGGGGACAGGATGCTAATTGTAACTTATCTCTGTGGCCTCCAGCTTCTCCCTGATCTGAAACATCCTCCACTGTTGCCCCTTATCTTCCTAAAACAAGTCGGCCATGCCTCAATCCTGCTTTTAAAACCTTCCAGGACCCTCATCAGTCGTCAGTAGAGCACACAAGACTATTCACATCTGACCTAACCAATATAACCTATACGACCAGACACGCAGTCTGCCATTCCGTGTCACATATCATTCCTTCAAGCCCTGCCAAACTACTTGCTGTTTCCAGAAAGTTCTAAGCAAACTTAAAAAAAAAAAAAACAACACACCCTCACTCCCACTCATCTTTCAAAGAGCTAGTTCAAGTGTTCTACTTTCTTTGCTGGCTTCACTTCTCCCCGCCCCCAGCCAGGAAGAATCACTCCTCCCTCCGGTTTCCATGGCAACTTACACATTCTTCAACCACAACACTTACAATGGGTTTGTAAGACTTAACAACACTTAAAGGGGCTCCCACGCCTATTTCTCTCGGTGGAAAGTTAGACCCTTAAGGACAAGACGCCTATCCCAGAGCCTGGCAGTCTACACAGCAGGCGATCAATGAGCGTTTGCTACGGCTCCGTGCACACCTCCGGACAGCCCTTCCTCCACCCACGCTGGATGCCCAAACTCACTGCTCCAAACACATCCTTCGTACTTCCATCAGGACTCCCTGGTTACACCCCAAGGAATACTGGTTGTGCTCCTCTCACGAGTAAAGCGCAGTACAGCCACAAAACCTACAGGCTTGGTTATATGCAGCCTGCACGCGCACACACGCACACACACAGGCATTTAATGCCACAAGCACCCGCCACCCGATTGGCCGGCACCAGATTCGAGACAGAGGCCGCTCCTCACAAAAACTTTTCCAACCACGGCCCGCTAGTGAAACAGCCCAGTCGTGGGCGCCAGGAGCCCAGAAGCCCGAACCCGGTCAAGGGGGCCGGGCAGCGAAGGGACAGTGGGGAAAGGAGAGCGCGGCCCCGGCGAAACGCGAGCCGGGCCCGGGCCTCACCGCGCGGCCGCTCCTCGGTGTACAGATCGATGACGACGTCGCCCAGAGTGGTCTCCAGCAGAACCGCCATGGCGCCCGCTGCTCCTCCGCAACAAGCCGCGGGTGTGACAGGCGCAGCCCGTCGTGGTCTACGCCACGCGTCACTCTCGGCGCGACGCCTTTTTACGTCATTCTTCCGGCGACTCCGCCCCCCTCGCAGGCGGCTCGGTCCGCTCGTTGGCTGTGTCCGCGTGGTGGGGTGCTGATGGATCCCGCCTCTGGCGCGGTCCTTTTGAAAATCCTGGTTCGCCCCGGGCGACTGGCACGGAAGCCTGTCGCTCGAAAGGACGTCTGTAAAGGGTATTGTGCCTCTTTTGTGTCCATCTCAAGAACGAGGCGGACCTTCCAGCAGGCGTTTCTTCTCTGCTCCTCGCCGCCTCGAGGGCGACAATGGCGCCAGCCTCGCCTGTGTTCTTGCTGGTACTACTCGGGGTTTCCTAATCGGTGTCTTCTCGTCTCCCTAAATCGAAACCTTTAGGCGTTAAATGCACAATTTGTCACCCAGAAAGGTGGTTCACAGGGAGTTCTTCCCTGGCTAATCGTGCCTGGGGCAGAGGCCCTGTTATGGCAACAGATAGTGGTTGGTCCTTCCTGCGACAAGCTAAAAGGCTTCAGCCCCAACTCTACTGGTTTTATCCATAATCTTTGACTTTGAAGACTTAACTACATTTGGTCTCCGTTCAGGGTTTCCATGCAAAGTTTATTCCCCGAAATCTGTCCAAGCAGATCACTCCCCCTTTTTTTTTTTTTTTTTTTTTTTTTTACCATTTTATACATACTTCTAGCTTCCAATTACTTCACATCTAAATAAAAGCCAACGTTTTTATAACGGTCTACAAGGCCGTACCGGATACTCTGCTGCCAGGTCTTACTTGTCTTCTCTCCTATTCTGAAGCCACACAAGACTCTTGCTATTCTTTGAGCACTATTGGCCATTCTTCTGCCTCAGGCCTAGGGGCTCGCTGCGCGTTCAGATTAGAACCCTCTTGTCTAGATACTTGCATGGGTCTCCTTCACCTACTCTAGGTCTCTTGCTCATAGGTCATCTCAATGAACCCTTCCCTGACCACCATAATTAAAATTAACCCCGTATATACATGTTTGGTTTTTTTCCAGACAGCTTTTCTCCATGGCACTTTTTACTATCTAACATGCTATTTATGAATTTGTTTATATTTTTATATTATTAAAATATAAGCTCTAGGGGTGCCTAGGTGGTTCAGTCCATTAAGCGTCCAACTCTGGATTTCCGCCCAGGTCATGATCTCAGGTTCCTGAGTTGGAGCCCTGCATCCGGCTCTCTGCCCTCAGCCCAGAGCCTGGTTCAAATCCTTTGTCCCTACCTCTGCCCCTCCCCTGCTTGCACTCCCTCCCTCTCTCTCAAAAATAAACATTTAAGGGGCACCTGGGTGGCTCAGTCTGTTGAGCTTCCGACTTCGGCTCAGGTCATGATCTCACAGTCCGTGAGTTCGAGCCCTGTGTCCGGCTCTGTGCTGACAGCTCAGAGTCTGGAGCCTGCTTGGGATTCTGTGTCTCCCTCTCTCTCTGCCCCTCCCCCACTCACGCTCTGTCTCTCTCTCTCCTTCAAAAATAAATAAACGTTAAAAATTAAAAAAAAGATAAACATTTAAAAACAATAATAATAAAATAAAATATAAGCTCTAGAAGGCTAAAGCCAATTTTGCCTGTCTTATTTACTGTTATATCCCTAGTGCTTATGACAGCTTGCCACTTAATGGATGAATAAATATTAGCTGAGTGAATTAATGAATATTGGCAATTAATTAAAGAAATGCAAATTAAAATAACAATGAAATTGTTGATGGGAATGTAAAATAGTACAGCTATTTTGGACACTGCATTGAAGTCATCTGATCTTTTCCCAATATAGTAAGAGTACAGATTACAGGGTAATATTTGATAGAATTTTGTATATGCTTAAAAGAAATATTATAGATGAAGAAAAAAAGAGGATTTGGAAAAATTAAGTAATTTTTAATGACAAATTTGGACTATTACAAAAAGAATTAGAAATTGACATAACAAATATGAGGAATCATTTCATATATAAAGTGATTCACTAATGACCAGAAATGATATTGCCAGTCTCTTTTGCAGACTCCAAGCCCAGGTGTGTATATCTTATGCCCAAGATAGAATACCTTATTTATTACTCAGTGTGTAATTTGCTAGATCTTTAAATTATGGTGTGCTGGACACACACACACACACACACACACACACACATACTGACATATCATTAAATATCAAATATTCTACCTTCGTGGGAAAAATGCCATATCATGACATGATATAGTTTATGCTTGTCATCATCTTAATTACACTTGGAATTTCTAATGGTATAAATATTTAAGTGGTTTATATAGTAGACACATAGGTGAAAAGAAATGAGATATATCCTTCACAGTTCTACCAAATATAAATACTCAAGTAGATTTAATTTAGAGAAAAGGTTAATAAATCTGTATTGCCTTCCAAATATCAATATCACCAACCATCGTGACTAATTTCTCTGTTGACATCTTTTCATATGCCTAATCTGAACAACCACATTCAAAAGTCTGTAGCCTTACTAAAATTGCCAAAAGTAAAATCCTGATATTAAATGACTAAATATATGAAAAACAAAAACGCATGGAGTACCTGGGTTCCTCGGTTGGCTAAACATCTGTCTCTGTTTGTTTTTTTTTTAAAGTTTATTTATTTTTGAGGGATAGACGAAGCGCAGGCAGGGGAGGGGTAGAGAGAGAGGGAGACACGGAATCTGAAGCAGGTTCCAGGCTCTGAGCTGTTAGCACATCTGACTCTTGATCTCAGCTCAGGTGTTGATCTCAGGGTCATGAGTTCAAGCCCCATGTTGGGCCCCATGCTGGGTGTAAAGCCTACTTAAAACATACACACACACACACGCACACATGCACACACAATGCACTATTTATGATCATATTTGTTGTAGAGTATTCACATGTTTGACAAGTCCAGCATGATTTCCTTTATTCAACTTTTGTTCCTTTTCCTGCTTTTCCCCCTCACACCCTAAGAAATTTCAGTTTGGTGAACTGAGATTCATCCTAGTGACTTGTCATAACATTTACAGTAAGATATCTGGGACAGTGGCAGTCCAGGGGCTACAGAACAATTTTGGCTGGCTGAAAAGCCTGCTTCTTCAACTGCCTATCTTTGTCAAGAACTTTAACTGCCTTTTCTTTGTTGTGATTATTGTAGCATTAACCTTTTCAGTCGATATTAGTATGGTGTTTTAAAATGTAGGTTTGGGGGCACCTGGGTGGCTCAGTTGGTTAAGCATCTAACTTTGGCTCAGGTCATGATCTCACGGTTCGTGAGTTTGAGCCCTGCATCGGGCTCTGTGCTGACAGCTTGGAGCCTGAAGCCTACTTTGGATTCTGTGTCTCCATCTCTCTCTGTCCTTCCCCCACTCACACTCTCAAAAAATGAATAAATGTTTAAAAAAAAAAAAAGAATAGTAGGAACATCTCTTGTTCTAATATTGGTCTTGTTTTTTCTTTTTTAAGTAAGCTCTAGGCCCAATGTGGGTCTCGAATTCATGACCCCAAGATTAGGAGTCACATGCTCTTCCAACTAAGCCAGCCAGGCACCTCTAATATCGGTCTTTGACTCTGTTACTGACACAGAGCTTCTGAAGCCATTGTGATTTCCTGGGTGATTGGAGTCTTTTGTTCTAATGAAGTAACTCTTAGTGGGCGTCTGGCTGGCTCCTGGTTGAGGGCCGGTCACCAGAAAGACCACGATGTAACTAGACACTTAGAATTTTCAGCCCTTCCCCTGATTTTCTTCAGATGACACAAGGGCTGAAAATGGAGTTAATGATTGATGATGCCTCTATTAAAATCTTATAAGTACAGGGTTTGGAGAGCTTCAAGGCTGGTGAACAGGGGGAGGTGCTAGGAGTATGGCATGCTTGGAGAAGGCATGGGAGCTCTGCCCCTTCCCACATACCTTATCCTATGCATCTCTTTCCCTCTGGCTGTTCATCTGTACGTTCTATTATATCCTTTAATATAAACTGATAAACGTAAGTGTTTCCCTGAGTTCTGCTCCAGCAAATTAATCTAGTCCACGGAGGGAGTCATTGGAACCTCTGCTCTGTAGCTGATTGGTCAGAAGCACAGGTAATAACCTGGGCTTGCAACTGGCATCTGAAGTATGTGTGGGTGAAGGTAGGTGTGGGCTGTCTCATGGGACTGAGCCCTTATCCTGTGGGATCTGATGCCATCTCTAAGTAGATGGTGTCAGAATCAAATTAAATTGTAGGACACTTAGGTGGTGTGGCAGAGAATTACTTATTGGTGTGTGCCAAAACCTCCAACAAACCCCTAAACTAGCAGGCTTTTTTACTGTGTTTTGGTCAAAGCCTTCCTGGAGCTCAGAACTAGCTATGGAGACAAACAAGTGGAAGAATAATGGATGGTAAGACTATGGGGGAGAGCTCTGTTGAAAAACACAGACTACTTCATCTTCCCTATCTACTTTTTCATATAAAGGTACTTTAGAATCTTATACATATGTTACCAATTAAAGTTATGCAAATCTACATGTCATGTGTTCTAATCTTCAGATTCCTTTTTAATCCAGGCAGTGTGAAATAGAGTGAAAAAACCAGTGGTTGTAGTTGGACCCCAAGAGTGGGTGGGACTTCATTGCAGAAACCACTTGCAAGTTAATAATGTTGTTGCATATCTCATAGTAGGCAAGGAGTTAGTTGAATGATTTTGTAGTATACCACAAAGATTTTAAAATTTACCCCAGCTAGAAAATCAGGCATGTGGAGAGGTTTTGATAAAAGAAGGGCTAAGAGAGAAAGAGGCTTGGGTTCTTTCCAAGTCAAACGTTTTACTTTAAAAAAAAAAAAAAAAAGGCTAAATGTTTCTTATTCTGCCTTGAATGGTAATATCTCCAAGTTCTTCTCAATCAATATTCAAACCTATTAATCTGAAATGCCGACCTTTTTGGCACTCTCTGCTTTGGAGAGTTTCATAAAATATTTTTTAAGAATACGAAAGGGGGAAGACATCATCTTTATTTTATAGATTAAGAAACTGACTAGAAAGGCCCCCAGGGCCCAGGTAGACTGGTTTCCTGCTGAGAATGTTGTTCCCGTGCGGTCTAAAGAGATATGCTGAATGTTGAACATTTGATGTGTGGTTGATCCTCAACCTTGTCACAATAAATCACTTGGGGAACTTAACTACCAATGCCTGAGCAGCAGCCCTGACTAATGAAATCAGAAACTCGGGTGCCCCGGAAGACCCCAGAGTCAGTAATTTTTAAAACTTTCCGGGCAATCCCCACGTGCAGCCAAGGGTGAGAACTACCGATTTAATAAAATTTCCCCTCTAAACGTGACATACTCTGTTTATGATGTAGAACAGTCTTCACCTATATTACCATTATTTTTATTTTATATATGTAAACACATACACACAGCTAAAGTTATGAGCATACCCATATATACTAGTCTTGCTAGAATATACTAATTTTAAAATAATAGCATCCAAAATCTTTTCACTCCGTTCGGATTAGTAGCTCCCTCCAACCCACACCTCCACTCTGATGACGAAATCGGACCTTCCCCCGCTTGACTCCGCCCCTCGACGTTTCGTGGCGGTGCGCGTGCGCAGCCCGTTTTTTCCAGAGTCCCCGCCCACCGGTGCCGCGGGTTCCTTCCACGGACCGGCTCGCTCCCGCCCCGCCTCTCAGAGTCCCGCCCCCCAATAGCCTCGCCCTGTCCCCGCCCTTCGGGCTGGCTCGGCCCTCAGCTCCCGGCTGTCCACCGCAGCTGGCCTGTCCAAGATGGAGGGCTCTCCACCCGCGCCGTTTGCCCTCCGGCTGCTCCTGCTCGCGGCGCTGCCGGCCGCCGGGTGGCTGATGACCGTTACCCATGAGCTGCCCCTGCCGCCCCGAGCCCCGAAGGTAGGGCAGAGCGGGCGCGACTCGGCCGCTCCTCCGCCCGGACCCTCTGGCGAGGCGCGGGCCAGAGCCGTGGGATTGCGGCGTCCTCGTCGATGCCTCTTAAGACCGCCCGACGGGGGTCCGGGGCTGGGGTCCGGGCGCCCCAGAGAGTAGTGGGGAGAAGCCCCCAAGGAAATGGGGGCGGCCTGGGAGGAAGCGAGAAAGCGAAGAGGGCCCTTTAATGTGTGGTTAAGCCTTGTGCAGCGAAACTTAGGGATTCTTACAACAGCCCCAACTGTTGCCAGCCTGAGGGGGTTTTGCCATCGAAAGTACCCGATCACAAATGCTCTCAGCCTTTTGTAATGGCGCCTTCCTGGGGTAGAGCGGGCACTGGGGCAAGGCGGTGTTTCTGCCTTATGTGCACGGGAAATGTAGAAGTGGCTCGGTGAGGGAACAGGAAAGATTCCAGGCCACCTGTCTGCCCCGGCGGGAAGGACTGCCTTCCCCCGGCGGGCAGGGCCCCGGGGTGCGCCTCCGCCGGGTCGACGGGGCGGGAGGAGAAGGGCTGAAGACCCGACTCTTAACCTGACGTCGTCCCTTTGGTGGGTGTTAGGAGGAGTGGATCTTTGAGCGTGGCAGGACCGGCCGCACCAGCATCCCCTGGGAAACTGCTGGAAACGCACTAATCCGATGCTCTGGGGGTGAGGCCCAACAGTTTAAGTCAGCAAGCCCTCCAGGTGAACCTGAGGCCAGCTAAAAGTTGGAGAACCGCTGCATCCTTGTACTAGAGGGTGGCTGGTTCTTCCGTTTTTGCCGGGGAGTCCTGCTGAATTAAACCAGTATTTGCCATTCATCGATTGCATGTATGGTTGGGAAAAGTTTGAAGATTTTGAAATGCGAGTTTTCCCAAAATGAAAAGAAAGAATATAGGTATGCCTTTTCTTACTGGTCGGGACTTGAATACTCCACATCCAGGGGTGACTTACACCATAAATGTCACTTTAAAAAAAAAAAATTTAATGACATTACTCTCCCTGGGAACAAAAATAAAGAGCATATCTCAGTTTCAGTTCTGCTGGGGCCTTTCAAGAAGCCACAACAATGCAAACCCTAAGAACCACTTGTATTTGAAATTGTATGTGGACCACAGTTGCAACTGGTCAAAATGTGAATGTGATTGGCAAAGCACCAAGAGACCAAGTACAAATGAAATGATTCCTAAAGTGCCAGTAATACATTATTTTCCAAATTTTAAAGATTCATCATAATCACTTGTAAACCCAAAAGACATTTAAGTCCCTATAGTTCGAGAAAAATGCGTTTTGACTGCGAGCTGAAAGTACACTGCACTGTGGGCTTAGTGAATTCATCATTTCAGTTCTTCCTTTTTATGCCCGCCTTCCACTTTTGGAAAGTCCAGATCTATACTCAGAATTTCACAGATGAAAGAATGCTGAGCAGCGAGAGGGAGACATCTCATTCCTTGGAAATGTTTATATGGGAAGCTGAAGCCTCTTGATCTAACTTCCTCAACATTGCATTGTGAAAATTTTCAAATGCACACAACATTTGAAAGAATTTTACAGTGGTCACCACGTTAGATAAGTGCAGTCCAGTAGACCACTGTATGGTGATGGTGTTTGTCTGCTCTCTGCATTACAGTAGTCACAAGACTACTCTTAATGAGCGTTTGAAATGTGGCTGACCAGGATGATTGAGGAACTGAGTTTTTAAACTTTTAGTTAATTTAAATGTAAATAGCCACATGCGGTTAGTGGGTACCATATTGAATAGTGCAAACTTAGACTGCTATTAATGTTTCACTATACTTACTTTATTATTTTTTTAATGTTTGTTTATTTTGCAAGAGAAAGAGCATGTGCGTGCGGAGAGGCAGAGAGAGAGGGAGACAATCCCAAGCGGGATCTGCCCTGTTAGGGCACTGCCCGTCGCGGGTCTCAATCCCACAAACTGTGAGATCATGACCTGAGCTGAAATCAAGAGTCCCGTGCTTAACCTACTGAGCCAACCAGGCCTCCCTCGGTTTGCTTTATGCTCATCTATTTATCTGCTCATCTATTCATTTTTGTAGCCAACCTGATCTGAATGTAAGAAAACTGATTGAAGTGAGGAAAAGTCTCTCTATAGCCCTTCAGTGGCTCAGATCTACCGGATTATAAGCATGTTCTGTTTTGTTTACATATGAGTTGTTGGAAGTTGAGGCTACCCAGGTTGTAAAATAATACAAATTTTTATAGTACGTTCTTCTAATATTAAAATAACTTAGTCACCAAAGAGAGGCATCCAGAGGACACTTTTTAAAAAAAAAATTTTTTTTTAACGTTTATTTTTGAGACAAAGTGTGAGCGGGGAAGGGGCAGAGAGAGAGGAAGACAGAATCCGAAGCAGGCTCCAGGCTCCAAGCTGTTAGCGTCAGAGCCGACACAGGGCTCAAACTCATGAACTGTGAGATCATGACCTGAGCTGAGCCAAAGTTGGACGCCCAACTGCCTGAGCCACCCAGGCGCCCCTGCACTTATTTTCTTATATGTGTAAATATTTATTTCATGTATTTCCCTCAGACTTAATTCATTTATTTTAAGCCTTAGGATGTCCTTGGGATGCCATTGTGTACCAGCTGGGCATCTTGTGAGGGAAGGAATTAGAGGAAGAATTGAAAATGGGTGGGTAGAAACTTCAGTTCTGCCACCCACTTTTTAAGTATCCGCCACCTTGACTCACAAGCTTGAACTTCCAGTTCAGTTAGAGGCTCTCAGGAAGAGCAAGAAATATGACCTATCTCTAAACTTGGGCCCAGGAGGTAGTAACGGATTAGAATCTCTTCTGAAATGAGATCGTTCAGGAAGACCAAAAAGCTTAATTGACTTTGGTTCTCTGCAACATACAGCATGATAGTATCTGTTAGTTGTCTTTTACAAACCCCAGTGTCTTTTACCAACCCCAGATTTTACTAGGCAGGTGATATATGTAAGTGCAGAAAATTACTAGTAATGCAGTGTATGTTCACTGCTGAAAGGCAGAAGCTATAAAAAGGTTTCTTAGAATACCATCATTGGAGGGTTTTCTCTGGGCTGTTAGAAGAAACAATAGTCCATAATCAACGGATCCTCTATTTTGAAAAGAATTCTTGGCTGGAATTAGGACACCAAAAAATATACCACCAGTTTGATGACTTACTGAGTGTTGGTTTGTTCTAAAGATGAATGTATTGGTTCTAGCTCATGCTTAGTTCTAGATAAGGGTGGGCCAGGAGAAAGCCAGGCTGGTTCTGAAGTTTCATATGCCCCAATATAAGTTGGCAGGTATACCAGACTGAGCCTAAATGTACGGTATAGGCTTTACATGTTAGAACCCTGTTCTTTGAGTAGAATCACCTCAACCTCATAAAATCACTTCAGTTTTATTCTCTCATTTGTTGGAGATATATAAAGTATTGGAAGCAGTCACAGTGCCAAGAGATTCACTTGTATATTATTTTGTTTATGAACAATTTTCAAAGTTAAGAATACTCCCATGAAAAATATTTTTTATTCCAGAATAACAGCATCTATCTGTGAAAAAAATTAGGGGAAGGATTTGTTTTACAAAAGACAAATTGCAATTCCTTTGAGTATTGGTGAATATTTCTTAAAATACTGCTTTCTTCTCTATAGAAAGCATGTCATTAATAAACTTAAATATTTGGGGCACCTGGGTGGCTCAGTCAGTTGAGCATCTGACTTTCGATTTCGGCTCAGATCATGATCTTGCAGTTAGTGAGTTCAAGCCCCATATCAGGCTCTGCGCTGATGATGCAGAGCCTGCTTGGGATTCTCTCTCCCTCTCTCTCTGCTCGCGCCCTCTCTCTCTCTCTCTCTCTCTCAAAACAAATAAACTTTAAAAAATAAATAAACTTGGGGCACCTGGGTGGCTGTCAGTTAAGCGTTTGACTTAGACTCAGGTCATTATGTCACAGTTCGTGAGTTCGAGCACACGTTGGGCTCTGTGCTGACAGCTTGGAGCCTGGAGCCTGCTTTGGATTCTGTGTTTCCCTCTCTCTCTGCCCCTCCCCCACTTGCACTCTGTCTCTCTCTCAGAAATAAGTAAAAACATAAAAAATTAAAACATTAAAAAAATGAAAGTAAAGAAGCAAATACTTGAATAACTGCTTTTGAGCATGCCTTGAGAGGTACTAAAACTGATTTTGCACAGTACATACTTGTCCATGGGCACTAGGGGACACATTTAAGAAGAGTTAGAGCAGTTTTGTTTATGCAAATAAAAAAATGGAAACAATTCAAATGTCCATTGATAGTAGAACAAATGAGTAAATTGGTAATCATTTGATGGGCTTTTTATGCAGTACTGTAAATAAATGTCCACAGCTGCATGCATCAACAGTTGTAAATAAGTTCCAGAAGAATACATATAAAATTGTTCCACTTACATAAAGCTCAGAAACAGGTGAAACTAAACAATATGTTGCTTAGAGAGAGAGAGAGAGAGAGACAGTAAAACTATAAAGAAAAGCAAAAGAGGCACCTGGGTGGCTCAGTCAGTACTCTTGATTTCCGCTCAGGTCACGGAGCCCTATGTCAGGCTCCATGTTCAGCGCGGAGATTCTGTCTCCCTCTGCCCTCCTCCCCCACCTCTTGTGAGCTCGCTCTCCCTCTCATTCTCTCTCTAAAAAAAAAAAAAAAAAAAAGAGCGATTAATATGGAAGACAACCCAGGGATTCCTTCTGAGGATAAGGGAACGTGATAGAAAGGGGGTGACTTCTAAGGTGTGGACAGTATTCTAGTTTTTAACCTAGGTAGTAGGGATATGAGTGTTAATCGTTTCTTTTAAACTTTACATTTGCATGTTATAGGCTGTTAAATGTGATATATTTCATAGTTAAGTGGAAGAAATACAGATTATGAAAAGTTGGAATTGTGAATAAGGGCACAAAAAGTCCTGTGAAAAATGCTGGGTTTTACAAAATGTCGATGTTATAAGTGATTATACAATAAATGTAATTGAAGGGAAAAGAAAAAGAACTGAGTTATTCCCATCTGTGAAGTGCAATTTCACCTATCCAATTTATATATATATATTTTGCAGGACAGCCTCAGAATTAATGTAACTACCCTGAAGGATGATGGGGCTGTATCTACAGAACAGGTTTGTCTCCTTTTGATTATGATTTTAATATGTTACTTAGCTAAGTATTAGGCAGCCTATGTTATTTTTGCCTACACATCTAGTTCAGTTAGATCATGTATTTTTTACATGGAGATTTTGTCATCATTTATAAACAATTGGAATTAATGTATATGCTGCTTTGTTTTAAGGTTATTCTTAACATAACCTACGAGAGTGGACAGGTATATGTAAATGACTTGCCTGTCAATAGTGGTGTAACCCGAATAAGCTGTCAGACTTGGATAGGTGAGTACTACTAAATTTTTTCCATAATTGTTCTGCTTTTAGTAATATTAGATTTGTGAAACACAGTTCTTTGACGTATTTCCATTTTAAATTAATAATATATGTCATTATTGGAGTATATAGTAATACTAATGTGTTTAAAATTCAAATCCTACTTTATATTGGTTATTCTTGGCATATTCCCATTTCTTTTTTGTGAGGTGGGCATTGATTGGAGCTGCATTTCTGGTAGGTTGATATCCATGTAAGGATGTGCAGGAAGTTCATAAGTGGAGATTTATAAGTAAGAGGCAAAATCTTGGAGGAGTGCTTATCACAGATATAAAAAGTAAAGAGAAAAATAATGTTGTTGGTCTGATGCTTTCCTTTTCTGTTTCTTCTGCCCTTAAGTCCAGATGACATTTTTCTTTTTAACCTTTTGAAATCTTGAGTTGTTCAAAGATAAGCAAATATGTTACATTGTACCATAGTGTTTGAAGGAAATAAAGAATATGAGAAATATGTATAGCATTACTACCTGTTTTAATATATGCATTTAGAGCAGTAAATTTTTCTCTGAACAATTGTATTCTGCACTTGATTTATCGTGTACTTTGATTGTCCATTCAATTCGTAGTATTTTCAAATTATTTGTTGCGATATCCCCTTGTCCTGTGGTCCATTTAGAAGTTATAGTACTTAATTTCCAAACATTTTGGAACTTTTGTTTTTACTGTTTCCACCTCTATCATTAGAGGCATACTGTGCATAATTTTTTTTAATGTTTATTTATTTATTTTTAGAGAGAGAAAGAGTGTGTGTGTGTATGCGCGAGCAGGGCAGAAGGAGAGGAAGAGAGAGAACTCCAAGCAGGCTCCACGCTCAGCATGGAGCCCAATGTGGGGTCGATCTCACAAATCCTGAGATCATGATCTGAGCCAAAATCAAGACCCTCAGCCGACTAAGCCACCCAGGCACCCCTATGCTGTGTATAATTTTAACCCTTTGAAATTAGAGACTTGCTTTGTGGCTTGGCAGATGGTCAGTGTTAGTAAATGGTGATGTCCATGTGTCCTTTAAAAGAAACTACATCGGGGCACCTGGGGTGGCTCAGTCGGTTAAGCGTCCAACTTCGACTCAGTCGTGATCTCATGGTTCATGAGTTTGAACTCTGCATCAGGCTCGCTGCGGGAGCCCACCTCACATCCTCTGTCCCCCCCTCTCTGCACCTCTCCTGCTTGCACACGCGCTTTTCTGTCTCTCTCAAAAATAAATAAACGTTACAACATTTAAAAAAAAAAAGGAAGTACAGTACATAATTACTTGGGTGTGATCTGTATATGTCAGGTAAAATTTGGCTAATCATATTGTTCAATCTGTTATGGAATTGCTGAGTTTTTTGTTTGTTCGCTTGTTCTGTCATTTACTGAGAATGGTATGTTAAATCTCCACTATGTAGCTTTGTCGTCTCAGCTTTGTTAATTATTGCTTTTCTATATTTTGGCACAGTATTACTAAATTCATACAGATTTAGAACTGTTAGGTCTTTCTTTAGATTGACTTTTTTATCATTATAATATGTTCTTTATCTCTAGTGACATTTTTGCTTTAAAATCAGCAGTACCTCTGTTATTTTAACAATAATTGCTTTTTGGCCTGGTGGGTAGGAGGGAGGTGGATTGTTGTGTGGTATCTTTGCATTTTCTTTCAGTCTTTCTGGGTCCTTGTAATTAAGGTGAATCTCTTATAAGCAGCATATATTGATGTTTTTTTTTTTTTTAATCAGTCTGTCAATTTGTCTTTTAATTGGGATTTTAATTTATTTACATTAATGTAATAACGAATATATTTGGATTTAAATCTTTCATCTTAATTACTTGTTTCCTATTTGTGTCCTACCTGTTTTTTGCTCCTTTTTCTTCTCCTTATGTCCTCTTCCGGGTTATTTATTTTTTGTTTCATCATTTCCCTTTTTCTTATTGGTTTTTATGTTATTTTACTATTCTTTTAATGGTTACCCTTGAAATCAACTAACGAGTATTTTTATCACTTCCCAAACAATACAAGAACCTTAGCACACATAAACTCCATTTATTCCCTTTCTGATTGATTTTGTGTTGTTATTGTCATACATTTTAACTCTTTGTGTTCTTTTCTTTTTTTTTTTTTTTTAATTTTAGAGAAGAAGTGGGGAAGAGGGGCAGAAGTGGGGAAGAGAAAAAGAGAATCTTAAACAGGCTCCAGGCTGAGCACAGAGCCCGACGCGGGGGCTCGATCCCATGACCATGGGATCATGGCCTGAGCCAAAATCAAGTGTCAGATGCTCAACCGACTGAGCTACCCAGGAGCTCCAACTCTTTGTGTTCTTAAGCCCTAATATTATACAGCACACCCATAATTATGCAGCATAACTGTTCTTATTATTTTGTGGAGTCCAGTACTCATTTATTTTTACCTTAATGGTTACCTTTGCCATCGCTCTTCATTCCTTATCTGTGTTCCTCTCTGAGGTCACTTTCCTCTTGCCTAAAAAATTCCCCTTAGGAGGGGATTAGGAAATCCCCTTAACACAGATTTGTTAGCAGTGAATGATGTGAGCTATTGTTTGAAAACATCTTTACTTTGCCTTCATTTTAAGAGGATCTTTTTACTGGATATGGAAATATAGGTTAGTTCTTCATAAGTTAGTGTTTTAAAGACTGATTTCATGGTCTTCGTACTTCTGTAGTTTCTGTTGAGTCCGTGTCAGGCTCATTGCTCTGTTGTGGATAATATGGGTCTTTTCTGTCGTTGTCCTTGGTAGTTTTTTCTGAGTCTTTGGTTTTCAGTAGTCTTACCGTGATGTGCCCAGGTGTGCAGACCTTTAATCTGTGACTTGATATCTTCTGTCAGTTTGGGAAAATTTTTTGGCCGTTATCTTTTCAACGAGTGCTACTTCTGCATCCTCTTTCTTATTCTCTTCTTGCTTCTTATTTACACATATGTGTGAAACTTTCACAAGGTTCCATATATATTTTACACTTTTTTTCTCTCTCCTTTTTTTCTTTTCATCCTCCTCGCACACAAATTCGTCAGCTCTGTGTAATTGAGTTAATTTTGTTTACTAAACTTTACCTCTAGGATTTCCATTTATTTCCTTCCTTCCTTCCTTCCTTCCTACTTCCTTCCTTCCTTCCTTCCTTCCTTCCTTCTTCTTCATCTCCCACATGGGCCCCAGATATGGGGCCACCTCTTTTTTTTTTAATTTTAATTTTTATTGTAATAGCTTAGACTGGTCTGGTGAAATTCTCCATTTTACCATGGCTTTTCTTGAACCTATTACTTTCAGTAACTTTATTTCTTAAGTAATCTCTTACGCCCAATGTGGGGCTCTGACACAACCCCAGGATCAGGTGTTGCTTGCTCTACCGACTGAGCCAGCCAGGCACCCCTTCTTTTAGTAACTTTGAAGTTCACATCTGCTCAGTCTAATTTCTTGAGCCCCTCTGGATCTGTTTATTGCCCCCCTCTTTTTTTTTTTTTAAAGGTTTATTTATTTATTTTCAGAGAGAGCGCACCAGCAGGGGAGGGCGCAGAGAGAGGAAGACAGAGAATCCTCCCAAGTGGGCTCTGTACAATACAGGACTCCATCTCACAAACTGTGAGACCATGACTGGAGCTGAAATCGAGAGTGGGATGCTTCACTGACTGAGCCCTCTAGATGCCAGTTTTTTTCCTCATGATGCTTCTCCAATATGTGTTGTTGTTTTTGATACTGTGTAGGAAAAGCTATAAAGGCTCTGGATAATATTATTTTACTCCAAAGAGGATTTACTTTAACCCCTGGCAGTCATGATAATAAGAGGCAGAGTACCTTAATTTTTAAATCGAGGATTAGACTGTTTGAAGGCTGGATTCTCATCTTTGCAAGGCTTAGACTATTCCTCATTAACTGTTACTCCTCACACGTAGCTCATCATTGGTCCCAAGTGAGAACTTGGGGTGTTTCTGAGGGCCCTTCTTTTGTGGGTCCCAAACTCCCTACTGTCAGGAGCCTGTCAGAAGTTCTGCTTAACTTCTCAGTGTCTTAGGTATATGCTCAGTTTCTCAACCAAGCCTGACTTACTAATCGGCAAACGCTTCAGTGGGGAAAACTGCACAGAATGTTGGCTTACTTCTGTGCCTCCCTTCTCTCTAAGATCTTGTCACAAGTCCTGGATACCTTTGTAGCCACAATCTTTATTTTATGCCCCTCTATGTGAGACTACCGACGTCTGCCTCTTTACTTCTCTGTCGTTGTTTTCTATTGAGCTTTCCAGCTTCTCTACCTATTCAGCCGGGCAATCAGCAAATGCCTTGTGGGGGTGCTGGCTGTCTTTTTTTTTTTTTTTTTTTTTTTGACGTTTATTTTTGAGACGGAGACAGAGCATGAACGGGGGAGGGTCAGAGAGAGAGGGAGACACAGAATCTGAAACAGGCTCCAGGCTCTGAGCCATCAGCACAGAGCCCGATGCGGGGCTTGAACTCACGGACCGCGAGATCATGACCTGAGCCAAAGTCGGCCGCTCAACCGACTGAGCCACCCAGGCGCCCCGTGGCCGTCTTTTTAAAAGCTCTCTGGTGCCTCTGGACAGATTTGGGTTTTGAGTGTAGATGTGTGCGTTTATTTTATTTTATTTTTTAACGTTTCTTTATTTTTGAGAGAGAGAGAGTGCGCACACATGAGTTGGGGAGAGGCGGAGGGAGGGTGGGGACAGAGGACCCGAAGCGTGCTCCACGCTGACAGCAGTGAGCCCGATGTGGGGCTCGAACTCATGAATCATGAGGTCATGACCTGAGCCAAAGTCAGACGCTCACTCAGTTGACTGAGCCACCCAGGTGCCCCTTGTGTTCTTTTTTGTGGTTGTTGTCACATCTTTTCTAGTAGCTCTCAGTGAGAAAGTTGGCGAACAACAAGCTAATTCCTCATAGCTAGGAAAAGAAGTGCTATCGCTGGCTTATATAATCATTCTGTTGATGTTATATCCGTCACTGAATTTGCTATGGAGTGTGACCTGGCTGCTGTCTGTGTTGTAGCCACCTTCCTGGTCATCCAGGCATTGCACTGAGTTTTGTTGATAGCTGCAGTAAATGCCCATCTTATCAGTTGTAAGAATCTTCAAAACATTAAATACAGCCTCAACAAAAAGTCTTCTTTCCTTAAATTTTAAAAATAATTCTTCTTTGGTAGGTGTATTGGTTATCGCTGTGTAACAATTTAATCCTCAACTTAGTAGCTAGTGACAGTATCATCTCGTGGTTCCTGTAAGTCAGGAATCCGAGCCCGGCTTAGCTGGGACCTCTGGCTTTGTCCTAAAGACGCAGTCATCTCAGGGCTCCACTGGGGAAGATCTGCTTGCTAGCTCCTCCCGGGTGTTGACAGGACTTAGTTCTTGTGAATTGTCACACTGAGGCCTCAGTTCCTCACAAGAGGTTGGCTGGAGGGCTCCCTCCTTCCCTTGCCACGTGGACCTCTGTAGGGCATCTCGCAACATGGCGGCTGGCTTTATGGGTGAGAGGACAAGGGAGACTGTCAGCAAGAGAGTACTAGCAAGACAGAAGTCCTAGCCTTTATAATCCAACCATAGATGTGCCATTCCATCACTTTTACTGTGTTCTGTCTGTTGGAAACAGGTCACTAGGTCCAGCCCACACTTAGCAAGAGGGAATTACACAAGGACGTGAATTATCGGGGTCAGGGGTCAGTGAGAGCCGTTTTTGGAAGCTGCCTACCACAGTAGGGAAAGTCAGAATATCAAGGGCTTTTGTTTTTAATTTAATTTTATCCTGCAGCAGAGTTACCAGACTGGGGACTGAAGAATCACCACTCTGATGTATTTATAAGACCGCATTTTCTCATCCATTGAATCTCTTGTGCCCTGGAGCGCCAGCCTTTGGACGTACAGATACGCTGACAGGGAGCCTACTGTTCTGTGAGCAAGACCGATGGGCAAACAGGGAAAACACTGAGATGGACCACAAGAGCGGGGAAGTTTTACAGTTAGGAGCCTTAGAGGATACGAGGGAGGATAGGCAGACCAGAGAGAGGGGGAGCAGCGAGTGCCCCCCTAAGGAGCCTGAAGAAGGACCATTCGGAGAACTACCAAAAAAGTCACAGGTTGCCACTGAAGGCATTTGAGCAAGGAGGCTGCGTAATCAAAACTCTGTTACAGAAGATTAATCTGGCGCTGTTGTGTGAATGGTTTAAAGGGGGAGAGATTAAAGAAGCAAGTAGTTCAGTAACTATTATAACAGTAAGTAGTTCATGAACTACATATTGGTTGAGTAGGGAGGGAGGGATGGAAAGGACAAATATAAGAGAATCTGGACCCGGAATGGCCTGAAAGAAGCAACTAACTGGACGCAGGGAATGAGGGTGAAGAAATCAAATGTAACCTGGTAACTTTTGTCTTTGCTGGTTTGGAGAAGGGTGAGTTTATTCACAGAAACAGCAAAGTCTAGGAGGACCAGTTTTGTGAACACTTGGGCTGAACTAAAAGGTTAGGTCACTTGGTTCTCAATGGAAATGTCTGTAGCTATTTAAAAAGTTAGAAATGTTAGTCTGTGCCTTCCAAAGATTTTGATGTGTTGAGATTGGGGAGAGGCTCTGGCGTCTGTACTGTTTTCTAGTTGATTCTGATGCAGAGTTAGGATTTAGAACCACTTGACCAGGTATTTGAATAGTATTGATAACTTATGATGGCAAATTTATTTTAAGTTATGTATTTATAACTCTGGATGGAATCACTACTGAACAAAAGCCATAGAACAATAAACTTAATGCATTCTGTCAAGGAACGTTGCCTAGTCAAGGTGACAAGTTGATAAACTAAGAGCTACACTGCAAGAAAGTTAGTGCTTTAAAAAAAAAAGAAAAAGAAAAGGCATGAGGGGCACTTGGGTGGCTCAGTTGGTTGAGCGTCTGACTTTGGCTCAGGTCACGATCTCATGGTCTGTGAGTCCGAGCCCCGCATCGGGCTCAGTGCTGATGGTGCAGAGCCTGCTTTGGATTCTCCGTCTCCCTCTCTCGATGCCCCTCCCCCGCAGGTGCATACATGTACATGCACTCTTTCAAAAATAAACATTAAAAAATTTAAAAAGAAAAAAACAGACACGAACTCAGCAATGTAGGGATATAGTAGCTAGAACTACCTAAGTAGGAGTTTATTAAAAACGGATGAGGAGAGAGGGAATAGTAGAGAACATTCCAGATAAAGGGAATAGCCCTGTACAGGCACTGAATCAATTTAAACAGCTGGGTTTGCATGTAGAATATCCATCTTGGTTCCTTTTTTGTCTAACGGTCCTCATACAATAACATTTGAGGGACCAACAGTTGAACAACTCAGTGCTCCTTTTGCGCTAGTTTCATGGATTTATAGGGATTTATCATTTTCCGTAGTGTTTTCTGCCTTAATAGGATATCCGCTGGTTCTGTAGACCAGCTGCAGTGGTCACACCACACCTCCACTGGTGTGGGCTGGGGGGCTCTTAGCTAGAGGGGAGTGTAGCCAGTAGCTAATCCTACCCCATCGTCCACGGGTGGAGAGTAATTACAGGGCTGTCCCATCCTCCTCCCCATTCCTGCCCTTTCCGGTAGCAACAGGTCACTCACTGGAGAAAGAATTGAGAAAAAAACTCAGTGTCTTTACTGCTTTAGGCCCCTTATGTCCCTGGGTTTTGTGAATGAGTGAATGGATGAATGGATATACTTCCCTTACTAAAACATGGGATTGGCTGTGTCTTCTGACCTGCTTTGTAAGTAGTTACGTCTTATTCATTCCTCCTTGACAAACTCTGTAAAAGAATAGGAGTGATGTTGCTAGCGTAGTGGTCT
Source organism: Panthera uncia (assembly GCF_023721935.1). Lineage (NCBI taxonomy): Eukaryota > Metazoa > Chordata > Mammalia > Carnivora > Felidae > Panthera > Panthera uncia. The sequence goes on from NW_026057580.1 coordinate 102,974,495, forward strand.
AAAGGCCACCAAGCACTTTTCCCTTTTCCAATGACTGTAAACATGGTGAGGATTTGCCAAGTTGTCTTTGTTTTCACAAATTCTGTAACATCAGTGAAGTCGGAGATGAAGAAAGGCCAAGAAACTGTTATCCGACTGTCCTGTTCCCTGTAAATGTCATCAAAATAATCAAATTCAGTAACAGGTTTGGTGGCATTTTTGTTCAAAGCTGTGACTACTTTTTTTTATATAGTGAAGAATGAAAATCTGGAAAATTTGGAGGAAAAAGAATATCTTGGAATTGTCAGCGTCAGGATTTTAGTTCATGAGTGGCCTATGACGTCTGGTTCCAGTTTGCAACTAATTGTCATTCAAGAAGAGGTAGTAGAGATCGATGGAAAACAAGTAAGACAGCCCGATTCTTAATTGGGAATTAAATTGTAAAGATCTGTGCTAGGTATTATACCTGTGTTCCATTATTTTATTACTTCTATCTGACTTGAGAAGGAAGAGCGGTACCCTAATGTCGCCTGTAGCCAATCGTTTAGAAGTTTCTTTTACTTGGTTTAGCATTTGTTCAGCATCTGAAGTATTAATTTTTTTAACAAACTGAACACATTTGTACATATTTATGTCACTTTAAGATATTATAAACATTAGTAAACAGAAAAGTAAATGAAAAGATTGAATTTGGTTCATGGCTCTGCTGCCTTTTCCTCTGGCTAAGTCTAAGTAAATGAAACACAATGGGGAGCCAGGTTGTAATTCTGAGTGCTCAAACACTCAGATTGAAGCTGCTAATTAAATGCCTGAAAGCGAGGGGAATACAGAGGGATTGTGAACAGGGTAAGCTTTTTAGTTAAAGAGATCAAGGAGGAAAAGTTAGCTTTAGATGCTTACGGGGTTGTGCCATTATTTAAAATGAAGAGTAACTGTTTATGTTTTCTTTCATAGGCTCAACAAAAGGATGTTACTGAAATTGATATTTTAGTTAAGAATCAGGGAATACTCAGACATTCAAGCTATACGCTACCTTTGGAGGAAAGCATGCTGTATTCTCTTTCCCGAGACAGTGACATTTTATTTACCCTTCCTAACCTCTCCAAAAAAGGTACTTTAAAAGACTGTTACTTAAAGCATTAAGGAAATTAATTTTTTAGTGGGTAGCTTTTGAATTGTAGTTAATATGTTTGGAAGTAGGCTTCTTTCAGAAATGTTTTATAACATCTATTACTTTTCTGTCCCTTTAAAAACGTTGGAATCTATTTTGGGTCTTAATAGAAAGTGATGAAAAAAAAAAATGATCAGTGATGACTGCTTAGCGACACTTTGTGGTAATTATCTACTCTTACTCTGGGCAGTCATCACAAAATACACAATAAGAAAATTGGTTATGGGGCACCTGGGTGGCTCAGTTGGTTAAGCATCCGACTCTTGGTTTTGGCTCAGGTCATGATCTCACAGTTTGTGAGTTCGAACACCATGTTGACCTCTGCATTGACAGCATGGAGCCTGCTTGGGATTCTCTCTCCCTTTCTCTCTCTCTGTCCCTCTTCCACTTCTGCGCTCACTCTCTCTCTCTCTCTCTCTCTCACTCTCAAAATAAATAAACATTTTTTTTAAAAAAGAATACTGTTGGGGCGCCTGGGTGGCGCAGTCGGTTGAGCGTCCGACTTCAGCCAGGTCACGATCTCGCGGTCCGTGAGTTCGAGCCCCGCGTCGGGCTCTGGGCTGATGGCTCAGAGCCTGGAGCCTGCTTCCCATTCTGTGTCTCCCTCTCTCTCTGTCCCTCCCCCATTCATATTCTGTCTCTCTCTGTCTCAAAAATAAATAAACGTTAAAAGAAAAAATTAAAAAAAAAAAGAATACTGTTTAGGTTCATTTAGAGAAAGAAGTATTCATTCTTCCCATTGAAACATGGAACTTTTTGGAGATTTGACCTTCTGCATAATAGAATCGTAACTAGCATAGCTCCTTGTAACCGTTTTAGTTTATGGCTCCTGTCCAGCATTTAAATCTGAACATTCAAGTGTCATTTTTTTTTCTCCCAAGGCAAAAGACATACTCTTAGTGTCCTACATATTTTTGAAATAGTAATGTTAGAACTAGTAGGAGAGACACCAGCATGCACCTGGCGTTTTGGTAACTTGGCTCTTCCTCCTCAGTAGAAAGTGTTAGTTCATTGCAGACCACCAGCCAGTATCTTATCAGGAATGTGGAAACCACCGTAGATGAAGATGCTTTACCGGGCAAGTTACCTGAAACTCCTCTCAGGGCAGAGCCTCCATCTACGTATAAGGTAGGTATTTGGGGTTCTCTTTCTATTACAAGCATTTTTGGAAGAAAATAGCCTTGCAAATGAGGTGGAAACCATGAGGATTGGAAGTATGAAACATTGTTAATGATGAGCTCACGGTTATTTTATTTTTTGGTATTCCGGTTTTAAGTTTCATTTAATAATATAGTTACACGATTATGAAGTCATTGGATTTCGCTTTGGGGGGGAATTTTCACGTCCAGAGTCATTCCCATATTCTCATTTATTCTGTGACTGCCACCTCACGCGCACGTACGCACGCACACGCGTGGTGCCCTCAGGATCTTGAACGGTGACCGAGCACACTTGGTTCAGAGTGTCCTCCAGGAGTCAGGTGGCATAGGTCTGAATCTTGGTGCTGCTGCTGACGAGTTGTGTGATCTTGGACAAGTTCCTGGTCTCTCTGACCCCACTTTATCTGTACAATGGGGCACCTCCTTTAATCTGTAGAACCATGCAGTCGTTAACCAAGATTAGATGAACTGGGTACAAACACAAGTGTGTATTTGCACCTATTAAGTATTCCTGTATTACTGATGACATTATACAACTGCCTGGGAATGTACGCACGGTTCAGACCGAGTATCTGGACTTCTCCAGATGTGTGAGCTAGGTGTCTTAGTCAAAATAATTTCTACTTAAGTGAGCGAGGTCTGTTGTTAGTCTCAAAGGATTCCAGAGACTTCTTTGAAGTTTCCGCTGAGGGTTGAGATTGCTTATTTGGGGTTGCTGGGAAAGTCAGGTCACTTTTTGCTGCCCGCATGCCAGCACCCTGACCCTGTGTACCTGCCTTCCTCAGAGCGAGGCAGCCCGCACCATCCTCGCGCACGTTGGTGTCGACTCTGAGTCTAGGCGGAGTCACCGTGTTTTTGTGCACGGTGAACTCCCCACCTGGGCCAAAGACTGCTAACGTGTTTGTCTTTCTTCCTGCTCTTGTCCTCCAAGTATTAGGAACACATCGTTGCCTCTGGTCTGTTTTGCACAGACTAACCAGACCTCTTACCATTTAGCAATTACTTACACTGAATTTATATACAATAGTATAAACAATCGTAAAGGATAATAAAATAACATTCCTGTGCCCATATTACTAGAGCATAATTTTAAAAACTGTAAACAACTTTATCAAGATACATTTTAAAATAAAATGCACCCATTTAAAACATACAGTTAAATAAGTTTTGCTAAAGGTAGATGTCCATGTAACCAGCATCACAATCAAAATACAGAATCTTATCATCACCCTAAACTGGAACATGATTTTTGAAGTTTCATAGAGATCAGATGACACTTGGCTTATCTAATCAAAACTTCTTTTTTAGGTGATGTGTCAGTGGATGGAGAAGTTCAGAAAAGATCTGTGTAGATTCTGGAGCAGCGTTTTTCCAGTGTTTTTTATGTTTCTGAACGTCATGGTGGTTGGAATTCTAGGAGCAGCTGTGGTAATAACCATCTTAAAGGTGCTTTTCCCAGTTTGTGAATACAAGTAAGTATTTCTTATTTTGAAACAACATTAGTATTTTTACTAATTGAAAAGCAAGTTGTATTACTGTTTTTTAAAGTAGAAAATATAAATATACGGATGGCTATAAGACAGGTGGGAGGGAAAATAATGTCGGCTTTTTTTTAGCTCGTCTTCCAACTGTAGCAAAATCAAGACGCTTATTGGGTATCAAGACGCTTGTTGTGAACAAGACACTGGTCTTGGGGATTCAGATGTGAATAAGACAGCTACTCTCTGAGGACTTAGTCTGGGAGAGAAAGGAAACCTGTATCCTAATGGGAAATGCAGTGTTGGGTGAACAAATGAAATGCGGGCCTCACTATGTGCTTTCTACCTCAAAGTATCAATCTAAAACGATGTGGATTTTAGAAGACTAGCAAGGCATTTGGTGCGGCATTGCTTGTAACAGAAAGCAGAAGAGGAAAGCTCCAAACCGTTTACCTGCGGGGGCTAAACTAACTACTGGTTTACACGCGCAGTGGGATTCTGTGCAGCTGAGATGCGAAAAGTCCAAAATCTATTAGGTGGGGAAAAACATTGCGTAACAGTATGATTTCATTTGGGTAAAACAGAAGTATTATGTTTATATGTATATAAGTGCATAGAACATTTCTGGGATGACAAAGTGGTCTCTAGTGAGTGGGAATGAGAGCAGGGGCAGAGAGACTGACTTTCACTTCTTCCCTTTCTGTACAGCTTGATTTTTTTAACCTTAAGAAATTATTTTATAAATTTAAAAGTGAATTTGTTGTTAGCAGTTTTACAAGTTAAACAGTCAGGGTCTCCTGGCTGGCTCAGTCGGTTGGAGCATGCAACTCTTGATTTTGAGGTGAGTTGGAGCCCCACGTTGGGGCGCAGAGTTTACTTACAAAAAAGAAAGAAAGAAAAATAAGTGAAATGGTCATTTTAGTCGTCTTAGTAGAGGTAAATCTCAGTAGACTAGAGATGACCACAATTTTTGGCTTAAATTATATTGTACTATGTTGGAAAGCCCATAGGACTTACAGAAAAAAGACGCAATTTAAACATTCACTTCTCCACTTGCTTGTCGTTAAGGTCTTCAAAGCTACCGTTTCTGTATGTGTAACATTGAACTGATGCCTCCCTTAAAAGGGTTGCTAAAAGGCCATGTTGCAAGCAAAGTGCCTGCAGAGTAAAGAAATATTAGTACCCCTCCCACCTTTTCGTTTGGTTTCCCCTGAAGAATTCACATTTCCCATTTCTTTCTAAAAATGAAAATTCTGGAACTTAGTAGTTTCTTTCTATTTCCTTTGACTGCCAGGAACCTCAGGACTTTTTTTGAATTTTATTATGCAAACCTGCATAGAAAACTGTGTTGCAGGGTTTTTTTTTTTTTATTGTTCTTTTACCAAATGTTTTGTTACGGGCTTCTCTGTGGGAAAGACAAAATGTAAATTAAAAACCAGATCTGCAGTATACTGGGTTTTTTTTAAAGTTTATTTGGAGAGAGAGAGAGAATCCCAAGCACACTCCGCACTGTCATCACAGAGCCTGACATGGGGCTCGAACTCACCAATGTGAGATCATTTCCTGAGCCAAAACCAAGGAGACACTCAACTGACTGAGCCGCCCAGGCACCCCTGAAGTGGACTTTTTATCAATGGCAGTTGTACTAAGGTAGTTTCTAGTAGTAAAAGATTTCATCAATGCAGAAATACAGAGAGCAGTTAAAATACCTCTTCTTTTCCCTGTTCTTTAATTCTTGTAACTAGGGGGAATCACTGTTAACTTTTAGGGTGTGCATCTTTTATCCAAATTCTGTGTATTGATGTAAACATATGCTAAGGTAATTATAATTGTTTATTATCCTAGACAGAGGTTCCTAAACTTTCTTATTACATAGCACTCTTAGTGTGCCAGTAACTTTTCCCGGTGCCCCATCTAGGCCAGAAGAAAACTCTAAAAATTTTTATTTAATTCTTAATTTATGTACACACATGTGCATGTACGTAATTCTTAACTTACATTTTCAAATGGGATGTATGCGCCTATAGGACGCTGCACAAAACTCTTAGACTGGACGCTGCCACCCTATTTCCTGTTCGACACTAGCTTTTGTACAGTATTTGTTTTTTATCATAATAACTGCCAAAGTCCAACTGGGCAAAGATCTGACGGCATTGAAAGGACAGTGTAGTACAATCTAATGTTGGAACTGTGAACTCCCCTCAAAATGAAATCGTGAAACTTTGTAATAGTCTGCAGTGCCGCCTCAGGATTCCCTTTGCATCTGGGAACGTGGGCTTAAGGTCTTTTCCTGTCCACACTTAGATATGCTTCTTGATTCTCCTTATGGCTGCACAGTGTTTTACAGTATGGATATGCCATAACTTAACCATTCCTCCACTAGACCCTCCAGGAACTTCCAAGTTCATGTTATTTCCAATAACGCCCTAGTGTACATCTTAAATGTACATACATCTCTTTGCACGTGTGTATTGAATGTAGAATAGATTCCTCAAAGTGAATTTACTGGGTCAAAGAATGTATGTATTTAATATCTTGCCAACACTTGACAGCAATCTTTTGTTTTTGCCACTGGGGACAAAAATATAATCTCATTTTAATTAATTCGCATTTTCTTCTTACTAGCATCCTTGCGAGCCCAGGTCTGGCTGAGTCTAGCATCTCTGTGATAGCTGGCTGGCTCTTTCTCCTGTGACATGCCTGTTCATAGCCTTTGTCCATTTTTCAGTTGTGTTGCCTTTTGTAATCATTAGTATATTGGAGCTCCTTTGTTATACACACATAGTATCTTTTCCATTTTTTTTTTTTTAATCCCAGACTGTGATTTGTCTTTTGCTCTCAATTCTAGTATCATACAAGAATTTTAAATTTGGGGGCTCCTGGGTGGCTCAATCAGTTAAGTGTCTGATTCTTGATCTCAGCTCAGGTCTTAATCTCGGGGTCGTGAGCTGAAGCCCGATCGGGCTCTGCCCTGGGTGTAAAGCCTCCTTACAAAAAAAAGGAAAAGAAAAAAGTTTAAGTTTGGGGTTAGAGCAAAGTCCTTTGTGGCTTTTAAGGGTTTTAAATTTTTCTTAAGTAGACCTTTTCCCTTCTTAAAATTATTTAAGTGTCATCTTCAAACTTTTTTTACCAGCACTTGCGTACAGATGAGGCCAGAATTCTGATTTTTTGTTTTCCAGAGAGGCTACTGTTCCAGCTATAATTTGCCCACTGAATCGGAATATTACCTTATTATGAACTAAATTCCTGCACATATTAGCCTTATTCCTCCTGCTTTGTCAAGCACTGTGCCAGCGGCAGAGTTCTAATTCCTATACTGCATTAATAAAACCAGCAACCGTCTCCCCCCCCCCCACCGTTGTTCTTTTTAAAAAAGTTGTTACAACTATTCTTGCAGTTTCTCCCTCGTGAACTTTTAGAATCAGCTTGATGAGTTCCATAAATAACTAACTTCAGCTGCCATCTCAATTAGGATAACACTGAACTTGCAAAAGAGGTCTTGGATACAATCCAGAGATCTCCTCCCTGGTCAGGTACTTTGGGGAAAAAAGGGAAAATGCTGTCTAAATATCTAAGGTTGCAGGGCGCCTGGGTGGCTCAGTCGGTTGAGCGTCCGACTTCGGCTCAGGTCACGATCTCGCAGTTTGTGAGTTCAAGCCCCGCGTCGGGCTCTGTGCTGATGCCTCGGAGCCTGGAGCCTGCTTCGGATTCTGTGTCTCCCTCTCTCTCTGCCCCTCCCCCACTCACACTCTGTCTCTCTCTCCTTCAAAAACAAATAAACATTAAAAAATAAATTATCTATCTATCTATCTAAGGTTGCATCCCAGTGGTGAGTACTAGTTAGAAACCTGCTTGGGCCTGGTCTTTTAGACCAACTTGTGCAAATCTGGGCTTCTGTCTGCCTTGGAGATCTGTGCTTACCCAGTCCTTTCCCTACTTACAGTGTAAGTAAGGAACTTCCTCTTACACCTTCTGTTCGCTCAGCTTGGTTAAAGCAAACTTTGGACTCAGAGCTTGTCCAACTATTATAAACTAAGTAAAATGAAGCAAAAGCACTTAACCCCAGGGTATATATTTCATTATAACCTTAAAGTAGGCCTTTCTTACTACCAAACCGTAGACGGGGAAATGTTTAATTTTGATTTTTCTATTTCAGAGGAATTCTTCAATTGGATAAAGCAAATGTTATACCTGTGACAGCTATCAACTTATTTCCAGATGATACTGAGAAAAGAGCAAAAAACCCTGAAGATAAAACATGTGTTTAAATCAAATCATGGACTCTGAATTAGTCTTTTGGCTCTAAATTTGCCACTTGAATAGAATTTTCTTTAAATCATTAAGAATCAGTTTATACACCAGGGAAATTGCTAAACTCCTAAAACTGCCTAAAACTTGACCTTTAAAGTGACAAGTTAAAGTTCACCTTAGTCTATAACAGGGCTGTCTATTCAGATGATGAATTGTTAAGAAAAACCTAAATGAAGTGGAAGAGAAGACGTGAAGAAACTTCCAAATTACAAAAAAAAAAAAAAAAAAGGGAGCAAGACGAAATGCCATGTGCCAATACTTTTCAAGGTGCCTTTGTAAAGGAAATTATATCCACTTAATTACCATAATATATGAGACTTTATGAAAAGCACTTTATGAAATTCTAATTTAAAAGCTCAAGATTTAACACTTATTTTTTTATTCAGTAAAATGTGCCTTTATATTAAGTATGTGACTCAGTATAAAATCACTGAAGTGTATCATGATTTGACTGTATCCTGTACCAAGACTACTTAAACCTTGAATGCACAAGGATTTAAAAATAGCAGTGACATGTTCTCACTCTAAAATAAACTTTTTTTGAGGGAAACAGTATAGAGTTTTGGTATAAAAACACCTCCCAGGCGAGAATTACTTCTTTGTAAGAGCTCCTTTCACACACTGGCTGAGACCAAGGCTCAAGTCAATTAATGAGTCCATCAGTATCCTGGAATTAGAGCCCTTGCTCTTGTCGTCCTTAGTGCCATTTACCCTTCAACAGTGTTTGGTCTCTTTTTAAAAAAACTTCTCTCATATTGACATCTATTTTATAATGTCTAGGATATATATAATACCTTTACTCCATGTGCTCGATGTTTTCTATTGGGTTTTATTACCTTTTATTGCAACCCATGATTTTAAACACTTTGTTCAAGAAAGTAGTGACTGGCTTTTAAAACCACCTTAGGGAGGGGCGCCTGGGTGGCTCAGTCGGTTAAGCGGCCGACTTCGGCTCAGGTCACGATCTCGCGCTCTGTGAGTTCGAGCCCCGCGTCGGGCTCTGTGCTGACGGCTCGGAGCCTGGAGCCTGTTTCAGATTCTGTGTCTCCCTCTCTCTCTGACCCTCCCCCGTTCATGCTCTGTCTCTCCCTGTCTCAAAAATAAATAAACATTAAAAAAAAATTAAAAAAAAAAAAAAAAACCACCTTAGGGAAGAGGGGGTAAAAAATAAAACCACCTTAGATTTAGGCTAAATAGATAACGTATGTGTGGGGGAAAGATGACAGGTGGCAGAGTGAAGGAGTGAGGTTTCATTTTTGCCTAGCTGTTTTTAATAAGGACTAACAGCCCTGTGAAATACACTTTCTCCAAGTTATAGAATAAATGATAGCATGCAATTTAAATTTAGTTTGATCCTAAAGTCATCCAGCTTATAGTAACTCTTTATGTCCTTCCTCAAAGTTGCTAGAAATTACCAGCTCCACCTCCAGTGCATCCATTACGCATGATGCTTATAGACTCTAGGTAAGGAGAACAATGTAGGAGGCTATGTGGCCAATTGGAGAGTGTAGGCTTTGCAGTTAGCAGAGCCCTCTCCTGCCTTGCCTCCTTTCCAGTGACACCTGGGACCATGGTGTGACAGTCTTTTTTTTTTTTTTTTATTTGTTTATTTTTGAGAGAGAGAGAGAGAAAGCACAAGCGGGGAAGGGGCAGAGAGAGAGAGGGAGACACAGAATCCGAAGCAGGCTCCAGGCTCTGAGCTGTCAGCACAGAGCCCGATGCGGGGCTCGAACTCACAAACTGCGAGATCATGACCTGAGCCGAAGTCGGACCCCTAACCGAATGATCCACCCAGGCACCGCAGCACTCAGTCTCTTTGAGGCTCTGTTTTGTATGGTTGAGACGATACAATAAGTTGTCTTTTACAGAGTAATCCTTGGGGTGTCTGGGTGGCTCAGTTGGTTATGCGTCCCACTCCTGATTTTGGCTCAGGTCACGATCTCACGGTTCGTGAGTTCAAGCCCTGCATCCGGCTCTGCGCTGGCAGCTAGGAGCCTGCTTAGGATTCTCTCTCTCTCTCTGCCCATCCCCTTCTGTCTGTCTCTCTCAAAATAAATAAACATTTTTAAAAAGTAATCTTAAATGAGTATCTTAGGTAAGATTGTATGCCATTAATTTTTATTTCATTTATTAACATAGTTGCACCATTAACTGTTACTTAAAAAAAAAAAAAAAGTGTTTATTTTGAAAAAGAGAGAGAGAGGGAGAGAGACAATCCCAAGCAGGCTCCGTGCCACCAACACAGAGCCCAGCTCGGGGCTCAGTCCTGCCAACTGCGACATCATGGCCTGAGCCAAAACCAAGAGTCGGACTTTAACCGACTGAGCCACCCAGGTGCCCCCATTAACTGTTATTTTAATTATGCACAGTATCCATGAGTGAATGGGTTAATGAGTCATTTATTAGGGTACCGTGAGCAGCGTAAGCTTACAAGAATTTACTTGCCTACAGGGCAGCTCACAGGTAGGCAGAATAAAGTCAAGCAAGAGCGTACACGGGGCGCCCGGGTGGCTCAGGTGGCTCAGGTGGTTAAGCGTCCAACTCTTGATTTCTGCTCAGGTCATGATCTCACGGTTTGTGGGATGGAGCCTTGTGTCGGGCCCTGCAGTGACAATGCGGAGCCTGCTGGGGATTCTGTTTTCTTCTCTCTGCCCCTACCCTACCCCCCTCTCACACACTCTCTCTCTCAAAAGTAAATAAACTTAAAAACATTAAAAGCAAGGGGCACCTGGGTGGCTCGGTAGGTTGGGCGTCTGACTTCGGCTCAGGTCATGATCTCATGGTTTATGAGTTCGGGCCCCGCATTGGGCTCTGTGCTGACAGCGCAGAGCCTGGAGCCTGCTTCGGATTCTGTGTCTCCTTCTCTCTCTGCCCCTCCCCAACTTGTGCTCTGTCTCTATCAAAAATAAATAAACAAAAAAATTTTAAAAATACATTAAAGCAAGTATATATAGATAATATATTTTTTTCCTTTTAAGTGCATTGTAAAACGAAGGGGCTTTAAAGCTCTCCCAGGAAGAGGAGGGAAACCACTGGAACGGCAAGCAGGAAGGCGCACTAGGCGTGGTTCATGCGTCACTGGCCACTTGTGTAAAAATGTTAGGGAATTTCCAGTTATCCACTGGCACCCAGGGTGCTACAGCCAGTCTTACTCCTTAGAAGGAATGGCAGACGCACAGGGGAAGAGAAGACGATGTGCACAGAAGTGCGTAGAAAGACGCTTTCCAAGCTAAGTAATCACATTTGTGCTGCAACATACGTGGTCAGTGAAAGAGAAATGGGGCAATACTAAAATAAAACAAATTTGCTTGCAGCTTTAAAAAACTGCCTTTATTCAGAATCGTTTTTAAAATCTTACCATTATGAAAGTTTAAAAAAATATAGCACTCGGTGCAGTGAAATACTACATTTAATTATTATTCAAACACTTAAGGCAGGTTTCTCACAGTTTACATGTGAGAATTTAGCATGATCCAAACTCAAATATCCATTTCTCGTATCTTTCGATATCTGCAGCAGAAACTGACTTAGATACTTTTTTTAAAGCCATTTCAAAATCCTCCATAGTTGTAGGCATGTGCATTTCCTCTTTTGAAAGATTTCTGATTTCTTCTGGGGTCAAACCTTCAATACGCCTTCTCATTGCCATCAAGGATGCATCCCTAGTTTTTAAATTAAAACACACACAGTGTTATTTTGATTGACTATAAACCTGGGGAAAGAAAACTTTTTCAGTATGTGTTACTACTCTGTTATTATCCATACTAGACATATGTAGTATTGCACAGAATCTTGTATCAGATACAAGGCTTGTTCTGAGTTGTTTTTTAGCAGTTAAATCTTCCAAGATGAAAATAAGGATATTAGCTTAAATGAATGATCCTGAGCAGGAAGCCCGAGGAAAAGTAAAAGGGTATTAACAATGACGCTAGCAATTGAATTTCTTTCTAAGTGGCCGATAAAATAAACATCAGAGAAGAGAGAACCTGTGAGCTGAAAAATATTTTCTACCTGTGTAAGAAAAACTAAATGATCAAATCAAGGTGTTTCTCTTTTCCCTTCTGTATTAGTTTTGTTTGTTTTTGGGGTTTTTATGGTTTTGTTTTTAAAGAAGAAACTTCAGATTTAAGGACCTCTGCTTTCACCAAGTTTCACCTTGGATAACAGCCACCATTTATGCCAAGGGTCCTGCTGGGGATTCCGTCTTCCTCTCTCTCTGCCCCTCCCCTACTGACCTCTCACACGCTCTCTCTCTCTCAAAAGTAAATAACCTTAATAAACGTTAAAAACAAGTATATATAGATATTTATTTTTTCCTTTTAAGTACACTGTAAAATAAAACACAGCTGCTTCACAGACACACATTAGTTTTCACTAATCCTCACGACAACCTGCGTGGGGAGCTTACTTTACAATGAGTACCTTGCTGATAAACATATGAACTAATACTTAAATCAGGACAAAACCTACTTGAATCAACTGGATTAGAGATTTGTTTCTTTTTCACTGCTGTTCCTATCCTATTCGGGACACTTGCACTGAAAGTGAGATCGTACTCTCCTTGAGTATGCCCGATCAGTTCCACGGTTCTATTTCTTACAAAAAAGTATATGGAAAAGGCACAGCAACGTTTTTTTAATCCAAGAATTACTGATTTTCTATATTACACCAGTTGTTCTAATACCAAATTCTCAAACTTGTAGTTTTCAAATGCACCACACTGTTCAGTGACATGCAAAACACTCAAATTCTTACCAGCACCTTACCACGAACTTAATACCAAAACTTGTGTCTCTGACTAGAAACTGTAATATAGGTCTTTATTCTTCACCTATCTTATTAATTCAGCGTAAACGCTTCCTAACAGAAGTTAATACCCACAAAAACCTATGCTTTCAAAATAATTCATACCTGCACACGTTGGTAATGTCCGCACCTGAATAACCTTCCATATTTTCTGCTATACTTGCAAGGTCAACGTCATCAGCCAATTCCAGCTCACGTAGACTTATTCGTAACAGCTCCTCCCTGCCTTTTGCTAATGATGGAAACAAATTTTTAAATGTTAAGCCTTCAACATAAACATAATCAAGTCTACTTTGTATAAGAAGTTGGTTTTCCAAATCTTAGAGCTCATTTGCTTAAAAATCTAAGAGACACTCCTCGCTATTTAAAATTTCCTGGCATCGAGGCTTTCAGGTTCTAGATGGAGCCAAACCAATTAATACAAGCAAAGACATCCTACGAGTGTCTCCTTAAAGGAAAGTCAATTAATACCAGGTTTTAAAATCTCTAAGCAAAACTACCTAACAGTTAACATGAGCTTTCTGACAAGATTCAAATGAAGATACCTGATGGTAATGGAATATAGATTCTTTTCTCAAGACGTCGTCTTAATGCCTCATCGATATCCCAGGGAAAGTTAGTAGCTGCCAGAACCATAACCATCTTGGAAGGGTCATCATTTTCAGAAGCACCCCCAACACCTACGAAAAAGGGTGAGGAGAATGTAAAAAGACACTAAGTCAGTATACAAACTAAAGCTCAACTACTTAAAGATCATCTCATATTTGGTACTAAATTACAAGGTAGTGTAATTGTTAAGCCTCCCTACGACTTCTTAAGCTAATTGGTACACAGGTGAATTTGGGGCCCAAGAAGACTAAGTTTTAGTGTGCAAAAAAAGAAAAAAAAACACCTCAAAATAGATTTAATCAAAAGACCAGCTCAGCTTAACTGTATACCAATTTCTACAATTTTTCAAAGCATCCGTATCCCTGAGGCAAAGTTATTTGCATCTATTTCAATTTCATTGCTAACAATAAGAGATCCGAGCATATCCCACGAGGGCTCTGTGAATCGCCGTTATTTCTGGCATGTCCCCACAGTCAGTGTACCCAGTATACCGTCAACCTCCAGGGCCTACTGCCAGCCGTCTCCGGTCGTCTGGAGCGTGTGGCTTAGCACCAGGAGTAGAGCTCAGTCCGTGCGCAGACGCACACATACCATCCATCTGAACCAGCAGCTCTGCTTTCACCCTCCTGCTTGCCTCGTGCTCTTCTGAAGTCCCTCTGCGACTACAAATGGAATCGATCTCATCGATGAATATGGTAGCCGGAGAGTAAAATCGAGCCTAAATAAAGAAACCATGTAACACCAGGTTTTTATTTCATTTAAAAGTTACCTAGAGCAATCAGGAGACGAGCCACAACGCATCTGTCTCGTCCTAATGCTGGGGGGACAGGATAACCTGGAACAGCTAAGAGATCGCGTCTAACATAAGCTTACCGTATACTTAAATCTTACATGGCTTTTTTCGTGACACTAAGTACTTGAGCTGGCAATATATATTTACTCACGAGTGATACACATACAGAATTACCTTGCATGCTGCAACAATAAGGACGACAATGGCCGGAAAACATTTACAGATATTTGTAAGTGTTCTTAAGTTCTAGAAAAAACTGGTCACGGACAACCATTGCCTTAAATAAAATCATATAGATTCCCTCTAAGAAATCCTCATTAAATTGCCATTTTCCATTTGACAATACATTTATTACAGTAACTAAAGAAGTTCATTATTAACCATTTTTAAATGAAGTATCCAAACTTACAGAATCAATGCACAGGAGGGTTTGAAGCTAAATGATGGCAAAGAGTTCTCAAAACACGGCTTAGTGAACCAACAGCACTTTTCAAAGGTTTTTCCAAAAATAAAAGTCTGCAATGGCAAGTGAACATTATGGACTTGAACACGCAATTATACTGGGTCTACAATTCTCTTGGACCATGAGTTATAATCTAGCATCCTCTAAGAGGCAATTCACTGTTTTGGAAGCACTGTGCCTCCAAAGTATGGATTCAGTTTTAGTCTGTCCGCTTGGAGAATCCTTACATTTTTAAATCTCATTTTCTCTTTTAGTTGAAAATCTGAATTCTAAGTCATCAGTTCCCTCCACAGGGACAATCTAATTTTTTGTTTTAAGTTTATTTATTTTGAGAGAGAGGGAGAGAGAATAAGAGTGGGGGAAGGGCAGAGGCGGAGGGAGAGAGAATTCCAAGCAGGCCCCACGCTGTCAGCACAGAGCCTGATGTGGGGCTCAAATCAGGAACTCAGGGATCATGACCTGAGTCGAAACCAAGAGTCAGACGCTCCACTGACTGAGCCACCCAGGCGCCCTGGATAATTTTTAATAAGGTGTCCTGATTTGATTTTCGGTAGTATGTACAAAAATTTTTGTACTCTTTTCAAATAATAGGAAAAAAAAATTGAGGAGAAAACAAGAAAAAAAAAAAGCATCCAAAAAATATTCTCAATTGAAATTCTATCAAGAAACCACCTGTCAACAGAGCCTACACTAATAAAAATTAAATTTCAACCTACTTGTTGCCATACAAAGAAAAAACCTAGTAGATTCTTCCCAACTATTCAGGGTCTGCAGAATGGTCTGACTTAAAGCAGAGGCTACAAGGCACATGTAAATTGGCTTTGGATGACATGGAAAATATTACAGATTCAAATGTTTTGGCCTGCACAGCATCCCTTCTGGTAACAGAAGTCCACCTTTTCATTCATTAACCATCCTTTTACGTTCTTGTTCCACTACTTCAAGAGAGGCCAACTCTTTTGAAGTTACAGGGGCATCATTCAGGCCTGGCCAATCAATTCTCTAACCAAAATGATGGATTGAAGCACGGGCATGTGACTCAAAACAGGCCAAACATTAATCCCTGCAATTCTGCTGGAAGAACTGAGAGAGGAGGGCTAATTCCTCTGGGATTACCTTAAAGACAATAAACACAAGGCTTAAGGCTCTGATGGCTATCTTCACCACCACTCAGGACTGCCCCAAATCAAAGCCAACCCACAGGAAAATAGAGGCAAAGGTCAGAGAGACATTCCCCAAAACATCTGAATTGCTAGATCTTGGTAGGTCTAAAAATCTAAAACATAACCTCCAAAAATTCCTAGTTACATGACCCAGTATATTATTCTTTTAAGCTCATTCGATTAGGTTTCTGACACTTGAAAATGAAAAGTTCTTGACAATGCAACGAAAATTATACCATTAAGTTTTTGTATGTGTTTGTTACCATGTCATGAGAAAACTCCTGGATACACTTATATTTAAGTGACATTATTTAAAATACAAGCCTTGAGGCACGTTTGCTTTGAGAGATTTCTGGGGACAGGGCTGGGCCCTCAGGGAGAGGCAAGTCCTCTATAGAGCAGTCAAAACAAGATATGAGAGGCAGTATCACTTTACTCTACAAGAGAGCCCATATGGTGAACAGAAAAAAAAAAAAAAAAAACAACCAACTAAGCTAGTTTTAAATCTGAGCTCTAATCAAAAGTCGCAAAGGCAGAAGCTCCAAACTGTAGGCACTGGCTTGAGATTAAGCCCCTACTTAAGCAGACAACTGAAAGCAGCACATTCCAGATAAGCAGGCATTTATTTAGAGATGGTAAACACCAGGGAAGCCAGTAAAAAATAAGCTGTTTGATATACCTTCATAAACCTCACTATAAAAAATAACGTAAATTAATACTTTGAAACAGGCTTCCACACAGAAGAAAATGGTCAGTTTTCTCAAATATAAACCCTCCATTAGAAAATATATCAAATAATTCTTAAACAGAACAGCTAATTTCTATTTGCCCTTGTGAGTCAGGCTCTCTCTGTATTAAACAATTTATATGCATGAGCTTGTTTCACAGAAGTAACTCCTGTCGAATGGTCCTCTTTTTATAAAGCAACTGAGGATCAGGAAAGGACTCTGCCCACAGTTACCAGCTCGGAAAGCGAGAGAGGAGGGGTCTGAACCCAGGCCACCTGGCTCTAAAGATGCCCTACTTAGCCATTTACTCTACTTAGCTTACATTTTTAAAAAGCCTAGTTATTCTGGAATCCTGACAGTATAATTTTCTTTCCCCTGAAACAAATAAATGATCTAAGAGGTTCTCCACTAGATTCCTCTAGTGGCATAAATTATTGATAAGCTATTAAGAAGAACCTGTTAGAATTTGCATCCTGCCTTATAAGTTATCGAACTTGAAGGACAAAATAGGAATTGAAACAGAAGACTTTACAGAAAATGGATAACCTGGGGCACCTGGGTGGCTCAGCTGGTTGAGTATCTGACTTTGGCCCAGGTCATGATCTTGTGGTCCATGAGTTCAAGCCCCGCATAGGGCTCTGTGCTGACAGCTTGGAACCTGGGGCCTGCTTCAGATTCTGTGTGTCCCCCTCTCCCTACCCCTCCCCTGCTCATGCTCACTCGCTCTCTCAAAAATAAACATTAAAAACATTTTTTTTAAAAAGACATGGATAACCTGAAATTATATAAGGGTTTTCGTTTGCTTGTTTTTATTCTGAGCCTAAGGAAGTAAGATCTAGCGTCATTAACATAGCTATCTAAGACTTCATCCATGATGGAGTCTTTAGAGTTAAGAATGCTAGCCATTCTCTATAATAAGTGTAACTCTGTTCTAATACATGTAACTACATGATTTTTTTTAACATTATTTTTGAGAGAGAGAGAGACAGACAGACAGACAGACAGACAGAAAGAGCACAAGCAGGGGTGGGGCGGAGAGAGAGGGAGACACAGAATCCGAATCAGGCTCCAGGCTCTGAGCTGTCAACACAGAGCCCGACACGGGGCTCAAACTCATGAACTGCGAGATCATGCCCTGAGCCGAAGTTGGACACTTAACCAACTGAGCCAGCCAGGCACCCCTAAACTACACAATTTCTTAAATGAGGCAAGACTGAAATCATCAGTGAAGCTTAGAGTCTGAAGTCTAGAAAGCTGTTGAATTCAATCTAAACACTCTACTAGAATTTGTTGAATTATATTCCTTCTGATATTCAGATTTGTGGGGAGTGGAAGAAGGAAAAAAGAAACTCAAAGTTAACAAGCAAAGAAGTAACAATCCAAAGACTGGGGCATTAAACGCAAGGTATTTACTATATAGTTAATAGACTGGAGGTGATCTAAGTTCCATAACTACTTGATTTTCACCGTTCTGCATTACTGTTATGACAGTGCATTTACCATATTATACCTAAGCCTACTGATTTAGAAAACAGAGTAATTTCAAACTCTTATAGCAGGTTAGTAATGCAGATCCCATAATGTGAGCATGCCCATAAGCCATCAGAGATGGCTCTTCCTCTAGAGGAAAGGAGACACGGAAAAAGTCGATTTACTCATGTGATTAAAGGATTCTAGCTTCGAAGGCACGGGAATCCCACTCTAGGCACATCACCTTGCCTCACTGTTCTACACACTGGAGATAGTTACGACTCACTTTCTCCCCTTTTAGAGGTAAAGAATCTTTAGAGTTGGCTCAAACGTTCACCATTTCGAACAGAAGACGGACAAGCTTCTCGGACTCTCCTCTGTACTTGGAAGTCAGAGTGGATGAGGACACATTGAAGAATGTTGTCTTGCATTCCGTGGCTACTGCTTTAGCAAGGAGGGTCTTTCCTGTGCCGGGTGGCCCAACCATCAACACTCCCTGTTGCGGAGACAAGAACACAAGTGAGAGATTTACCAGCCACTGTTCTAATTCATAAGAATTCCATTACTACGAATTTGCAACTAATACATAATATTAAGACAAATAAAACATAAACAAAAGGATACTTTAGCACAAATTTACTTTTCTCATTATAAAAGGTAACTACATTAGTAAAAATCTGGAACTCAGAAATGAGAAAAATATAATCAATATTATCGATACTATAATAATCACACTCTAACACAAATACCAATATTACTTGAACATATTTCCTCCTAGTCTTTTGGTTGAACAAATTAGTTTTTTTGTTACACAGCTGTACTCAAAGTAGGCCTAGAACTTTGTAGCTTGCTTATCATTTCATATTTCAAGAATTCTTCATAAGTGCAGTTAGCCATCAGCACATTTTCCAAATCCAAGAAAGGTTTTTTCACTGTCTTTTCAGAGAGCTCATGACTTTTTAAAAAAAGCACCTACTCGATCCAGATGTCTCCATCTCTTAAAGACAAACGCAAGAAGCAGAGGATACAAGTGTAGCATCTGACATAAAACAGCGTTTCTGCATTAGGCAACTTGTTCACAGGCTAATACAAGCTCACTCGAAATCAACTTTCCAAAGGTCACACTGTACCTATTTCTTATTCTGGGAACCTTGCAAGAGCTTTGGGTCTAAACAAAATTCTGCATGACATACCTTCTAATTGAAAGCTTTTCTTACCTATTCTTTCTCCCCTCACTTCCCTGAATAAGATAAATATGAGTTTTCCACAGCAATGTACACGCCCTTCACGCTGTCAGTGCCATAACAATAACAAACTTACTTTCCATGGTCTCCTGATGCCCTTAAAGAATTCTGGCATCCACATGGGTAACACCACAGCTTCCTTGAGCAACTTTTTAGCTTCCACTAAATCAGCAATATCGTCCCTGAAAGAGGAGAGATTTTATCAACAAGCTCTTATGTTCCACATTTAGCTCTACGTAGTCGTCCCCGAGAGCTGCTAGAGGCACACGGGCTCACAGCGCCCACAGTGCCTGCCCTCTCCGCAGCACACCGTGACGAGGCCCGCCACACCGACCGGCGGACGTGCAGCACAAGCTCACTCTCGAGTTCCTGGCGGGAAAGACTGTCCGTCCACCCGGTGAAGCAGAACACAGGTCTGTGGGCCCACTTAGATCTTAGATCAGGTGTCTCATTTTACATTCCTGCTCTTGTGATGCTCATTCCATAAACTCCGTGACTTAGAAACAATGAGCCCGTTAAAAACAAACAAGCAAACATAAAGAATAAAAAGGGCATAGAGCAGAGCCAGGCTGCAATATTGCCGCTTTGCCTCCAACCCTCCCGAGAGGTAGACCCCAGAGATAAAGAGTATCAGACAGACCGCCATGAAGTCATCTCCAACCACTAGAAAACTCTACTGCTGCTACACGTGGCATTTCCATGAAAATAAATGCTCACTGTATAAATCTCAAATACCAAAAAACATTTGTAAAACATCCCCAAAGCCATCCCTAAAAATCATTAAGGGAGCTTTTAGAACTCAGTGCATCAATGATACTTCTTTGATTCAATGTAATATTAAATAAGTTCAGAGCCATTACTAGAAATCAGAGAAAATAAAAGAAACACCCATGGGATAAACCCACAGGTAACAAGCAACATGGGGCTCCTGGAAGGCTCAGTCCGTAGAACACGAGACTCTTGATCTCGGGGTCGTTAAGTTCAAGCCCTACTTGGGCACAGAGCTTATGTAAAAACCAAAACAAGCAACACACATGCAATAAGAGTCATTGCCATTTCACCATTGGAGGATGTCCCAAAAAGAAGATGGAAATTTCTGGGATCTTCTTCCCATTCTGTACGGAAGATTTTCTTATTTAATATAAACTTATTTATCATTTGTTATAATCAAATCAAATCAAATCGTTTCAGACAGACACTTGATACAGCCTGAACCAAGTGTTGGGTTCACACTACATGTACTCTGGGTCCATCCCCAAGGACTAATCTTCAGCGCATGCCCACACTGGTTCCATTTTCTTTTCCTAAAAGCATTATCCCATTATCTTGTTGTGATATAACTTACCATCGAACATTGGGATTCTGAGAAATTATATCTCTTTCCAAAGCTTCTACTAAGTCCTTATCATATCCAGTACTATCAAATTTACTTGTCTCTGGTTCTGTAACTGCAGCAGGTGATTTGTTCTACATTGGGAGAAAAAAAAAAAAAAACAGGAGCTTCTGATTGCCTCAACAATTATATTTTGTTTCTGTGAGTCAGACACAAAGACTGGACTCCAGTGATATTTTTTTAAAGAGCTAACATAATAGTACAAGTAATAAGGAGAGAATCAAAGACTATTAAGTCATCCTTCTACACCAACATCAGAGTTATCAGAGTTTCATATTCAACTTTTACATAAAAAGTATGACAAAAGTGCTCAAGTGAAACAAAAATATTATGTATACGAACTGGCAAGAATCAAGAAATCAATACTGAGATGAACTGTGGTTACTAGCGAATATCAGATATGTGTGACATTTATCTCAGAGCTTTAGAGGACATAAGGTTAAAGGCAGACGGTTTCTGTAGCTAAGATTACAGCTCACTCTTAACCACCTACTTGGCCCCCACCAATGCTCCTAAAACATCCCTTTCCACAGTTCCCACCCCACTCCAAGAGACACCTCCATCCCTAGGTGGGATCCCCTCCTGTGCTCTGTGCCCACAGTCCTTAGGGTCACAGCTCGTAAGCCATGTACGAAAGTACTGCAGGGCACAATGGCAAACTCACAGAGCACTGCAGGATATTTTGCATTTTTGGGAAACCCGGCAGTATCTGTTGAACACTGGGTGAACTACCAGTTCCAGGTAGTTCTGTTTCCACATTAAAACTACTACATTCCTTTCAATAACGCCACATTTTTGTGAAGCTGCGTTTCTGGCAGTTTCTGTGATAAAAGGAATAGTGGGAAAATCAAGGTGAAAGAGGAACGACAGTGAAATGCCTACTCTGCCTCCAAAGTCTGAGAAACTGAGCTGTGTCCAACATGTGCTGTTAGGACATGGCAAAGTGGTCTGAACCTAACTTCTTCACTAATGGACGGGTATTCTCTTTGTCCTACGAGGTGCTGTAAAAAATTAGAGATACTCGAATTTTATGTAAGGCAAGGAAATGTACGAAGCTCTGAACTATGGTAAATATTTACTTGGCCTTGTACCAGAATTCCTACCCTGTCTCATCAACATTGGTTAGCCCGTAACATGATTTCTTAGTGGTGGGATCTAAAAGTATTAATGTATCCACTTAGCCAATATTTATAATATTCAAAAGTCTTACACTAGATGGTAAAAAAAGTATGTCTCACAATATACATATTCAATATCTGATACTAACATAAAAAATTCAAGGAAGGTATTGTGCATTTAAAAGAGGAGAAGGTCGGGGCACCTGGCTAGTTTGGTCAGAAGAGCATGCAACCCTTGATCTCAGGGTTGTGAGTTTAAGCCCCACACTGGGCATAAAGATTACTAAAAAAAATTAAATTAAAAAAAATAAATAAGGGTGCCTGGGTGGCTCAGTCGGTTAAGCGTCTGACTTCAGCTCAGTCGTGATCTCACAGTTTGTGACTTTGAGCCCCGCATCGGGCTCTGTCCTGACAGCTCAGAGCCTGGAGCCTGCTTTGGATTCTGTGTCTCCCTCTCTCTCTGCCCCTCCCCTGCTCATGCTCTGTCTCTCTCTGTCTCAAAAATAAATAAAAACATTAAAAAAAAATTAAAAAAGAAAGAATCCAGCAAGAAAAAAGAATTGTATACTATAACCAACTGATGTTTATTCCAGAGATGCAAGGCTAGTTCAATACATAGTACACACACACACACACACACACACACACACACACACACACGTTAATCTATATATTAACACACTAAAGAAGAAAAACTATAGCATCATACAATAGATGCTAAAAAAGCATCTGGCATAACTCAACATCCATCTAGAATAAAAACTCTCAGAAAAACAGGATTAAAGAGGAACTTCTTCAACATGGTAAGGAGCATACACAACAAACCTAGCATTAATGTTTTATTTAATAAAGAAACACTTAATGGCTTCCCCCTAAAACTGAAAACAAGCTAGCATGTCCACTTTCATCACACTTGTTCAACATAGCGCTAAAAGTTTCAGCCAAAGTAACAGAGCAAGAAAAGGAATAAAAGCATCTAAATCCAAAAGAAAGAAACAAAAATGTTCTATTTGCAAATGACATGATGTCTACTCAGAAAATGGTAAGGATGCTACAAAAATTCTCCTAAAATTAATAAATGACTTCAGCAAGGTGGCAGGACACAAGACAAATATACAAAAGTCAATTTTATCACTAGAGAAATGCAAATCAAAACCTCAATGAGATACCAGTTCATACCATCATGATGGCTATTATAAAAATTTGTAAAAGCAAAAAACACAGAAAATAACAAGTGTTGGCAAAAATGTGGAGAAATTGGAACCTATGTGCATTATTGATGGAGATGTAAAAATGGTGCAACCACTGTGGAAGTTTGGTGATGCCTTGAAAAATTAAGAACAGAATTATACATGACTCAATTCCATTTCTAGATGGATATATATATCCATATATCTCCAAAAGACTTGAAAACAGGGTCTCGAAGAGATTTTTATACACCAATGACATGGAAGCATTATTCACAATAGCTAAAAGGTGGAAGCAACCTAGTGTCCATCGATGGATGACTGGATAAAAACCAATGGAGTTGGTGAAATTCTGACAGACCTTATACTAAGTAGAATAAGCTAAAAGAAGAGGCAAATACTGTACAATTCTACTCATATGAGGTACTTAAAGCAATCAAATTCATAGAGACAGAAAGTAAAATAATGGTTGCCAGGGGCTGAGGAAGGGAGGAAAAGGGAGTGTGATACTATGATTTGTAGTAAGTATATATTCAGTCTAACTCCCATTCCTGGCACACAGCTCCTACAACGCTAGTAGTTTCTTAAGTGATAAGAACTATGGGAAGATCTTTTGCTATAATATTTAGTTTTTGTTCCCAGCTCCTAAAATTGCTCCAGAGCAGTAAAGATGAAGAGGTGTCCTTTGTTATTCTTAACAGGCCCCTCTGAACCATGCCTGAGCTTATGCTAACACCTTAAGTTTTGGAAAGCCCCTAGATAACCACAGGATAGGGCTGTTGCCAAGGGAACCAAACAGGTGATCAAAGTGTTGGAACTTCGGCCCCACCCCACCAACCTCTGGCAAGGGGAGGGGGCTGAAGGTTCAATTAATCACCGATAGCCAATGATTTAATCAATCATGACCACATAATGAAGTCTCCATAATAACCCAAAGGATGTGGTTTGGAGACCTTCCAGTTTGTGAACACGTGAAGGTGCTAGGAACGTGGCATGCCTGGAGAAGGCACAGAAGCTCCCATATACCTTGCCCTATGCTACTCTTCCATCTGGCTGTACCTGAGTTGTATCCTTTGTAATAAACTGGTAGCCCGGTATAAACTGTTATTCCTGAGTTCAGTCAGCTGCTCTGGCAAATTACTGAACCAAGGAGGGAATCATGGTAGCCTCTGATTTATACCAGTTGATCAGAAACACAGGGGACATCCTGACTTGCAAGTGGTACTGATGTGGAAGCAATCTTGTGGGACTGAGCCCTTACCTGGGAGATCCGATGCTAACTCCAGGTAGAGAAGTGTCAAACTTAAGTTGTAGGATATGTAGCTGGTGTTGGCAAGTTGGTTGGTGTGGAGACCCCTACACACTTGGAATTCAGAAGTGTTCTGTGAGCAGGGAGTAGGCAGAAGACAGAGTTTTCCTTTTCAGGGAGCTATTTGTTTATTTAATGGGTAGCGTTTCAGTTTTGCAAAATTGAAAATGTTCCGTGATGGATGGTGGTGATGGTACAACAATATAAATGTACTTAACTTCACTAAACTGCACACTTAAAAATGGTTAAAATGGGAGGAGCCTGGGTGGCTTAGTCAGTTAAGGGTCCGCCTCTTGATTTTGGCTCAGGTCATGATCTCAGGGTTATGAGATTGAGCCCCATGTCAGGCTCCACGCTAAGTGTGGAGCCTGCTTAAGATTCTCTCCCTCTGCTCCTCCCCAGCTCTCGCTCTCTCAAAAAAAAAAAAAAAAAAATATATATATATATATATGTGTGTGTGTGTGTGTGTGTGTGTGTGTGTGTGTGTATGTGTGTGTGTGTATAAATACGCTAAAATGGTAAACTTTATGTTACATCATATTTTTAAAAATTGTTTTTAAATGTTTAGATTTATTTTTGAGACACACACACACACACACACACACACACACACACACAGAGTGTAAGCAGGGGAGGGGCAGAAAGAGAGGGAGACACAGAATCTGAAGTGGATTCAAGACTCTGAGCTGTCAGCACAGAGCCTGATGGGGGGCTTGAACCCACAAATGACGAACCAACTGAGCCACCCAGGCACCCCTATGTTGCATTATATTAAAACCACCATTAATATATATATTTTTTTGGAAAGTCAATTCTGTTTCCATATACAGTACTAGCAACGAATAGGTAGACACTGAAATTAGAAATACAATGCCACTTACAATCACTTAAAAAAAGTGAAACAAATGTAAAATCTAACAGGACATCTGCAAGACTTGTATTCTGAAAACTATACAATGCTGATGAAAGAAATAAAAACTCTAAATAAAAGTAGATAAATAACATGTTCATGAACTGGAAGACTTGATATAATAAAGAGGTCAACTTTCCACAAACTGATATACAGATTTAACATGATTCAAAACCTCATGAATCAAAACCTCAGCAAGATTCTTTGTAGATGTAGAAAAGCTGATTCTATGGGAATGCAAGCTGGTGCAGCTACTCTGGAAAACAGTATGGAGGTTCCTCAAAAAACTAATAGAACTACCCTACGATCCAGCAGTTACACTGCTAGGCATTTATCCACGGGATACAGGTGTGCTGTTTCGAAGGGACACATGCACCCCCATGTTTATAGCAGCACTATCAGCAACAGCCAAAGTATGGAAAGAGCCCAAATGTCCATCAATGGATGAGTGGATAAAGAAGATGTGGTGTGTGTGTGTGTATATATATATATATATATATATATATATATATATATATGTATATATACATACATATACATACATATATATATACATACACACACACATACATACATACAATGGAGTATTACTCGGCAATCAAAAAGAATGAAATCTTGCCATTTGCAACTACGTGGATGGAACTGGAGGCTATTATGCTAAGTGAAATTGTCAGAGACAAAAATCATATGACTTCATTCATATGAGGACTTTAAGAGACAAAACAGATGAACATAAGGGAAGGGAAACAAAAATAATATAAAAACAGGGAGGGGGACAAAACAGAAGAGACTCAAATATGGAGAACTGAGGGTTACAGGAGGGATTGTAGGAGGGGGGATGGGCTAAATGGGTAAGGGGCACTAAGGAATCCACTCCTGAAATCGGTGTTTCACTATATGCTAACTAATTTGGATATAAATTTTTAAAAATAAAAAATAAAATTAAAAAAAAAAGACAAGATTCTAAAATTTATACGGAAAAAGAAAGGAACGAGAATAGCTAAAACAATTTTGAAAAGAAAGAATGAAATGGGATGAATCAGTCTACCCAATTTGAAGACTTATTAGACAGCTCTAGTAACCAAGACTGGGCAGTACTGGTTGAGAGGCAGATACATGTATCAGTGAAACACAAAGGCACACAAATATGCCCAACTCATTTTAAAAAAAAAGGTATAAAAGCAATTCGGTAAAATATAGCCTTTCCAACAAATGGTGCTGGAGAAATTGCACATGTATAATAACTGAACCTCAACCTAAGCCTTACACAAAAATCAACTCACAACAGATCATGAGTTTAAATGTAAAACATAAATTTATAAAACTTTTAGGAAAAAAATAGAAAATATTTAGGATCTAGGGCTAGGCAAAGAGTTAAAAACTCAATACCAGAAGTACAATTTATAAATTGGAATACTGGACTTCACCAAAATTAAAATATTTTGCCTTGTAAAAGATCCATTTAAAACAACAAACAGACAAGTTTCACACTGAAAGAAAATAGTTGCAGAACACGTATCTAACAAAGGGCTAGTACCCAGAATATATGAGGGACTCTCACAGCAAAACTAAAAGGCTACCAATATGGGAGAAGATATTTGCAAATGACATATTAGATAAAGGGTTAGTATCCAAAATCTATAAAGAACTTAACGAACATCCAAAAAACAAATAATCCAGTGAAGAAATGGGCAAAAGACATGACACTTTTCCAACGAAGGCATCCAGATGGCCAACTGACACATGAAAAAATGCTTAACATCACTCATCATCAAGGAAATACAAATCAAAACCACAATGAGATACCACCTCACACCTGTCAGAATGGCGGACATTAACAACTCAGGCAACAACAGATGTTGGCGAGGATGCAGAGAAAGAGGATCTCTTTTGCACTGCTGGTGGGAATGCAAACTGGTGCAGCCACTCTAGAAAACAGTATGGCGGTTCCTCAAAAAATTAAAAATAGAACTACCCTACGACCCAGCAATTGCACTACTAGGTATTTATCCAAGGGATACAGGTACACTGTTTTGAAAGGGCACATGCACCCCAATGTTTATAGCAGCACTATCGACAATAGCCAAAGTATGGAAAGAGCCCAAATGTCCGGCGACAGATGAATGGATACAGAAGATGTGGTATATATATACAATGGAGTATTAGTCAGCAATCAAAAAGAATGAAAACCTGCCATTTGCAACACCAAGAATAAAATTAGAGTATATTATCCTAAGCCAAATTAGTCAGAGAAAGACAAATATCATATGACTTCACTCATATGTGGAATTTAAGACACAAAACAGATGAACATAAGGGAAGGGAAGCAAAAATAATATAAAAACGGGGGGGAGGGGACAAAATATAAGAGACTCTTAAAAATAGAGAACAAACTCAGGGTTGCTGGAGGGCGTGTGGGTGGGGGGATGGATCAAATGGGCAAAGGGCATTAAGGAGGGCACCTGCTAGGATGAGCACTGGGTGTTCTATGTAGGGGATGAACCACTGGATTCTACTCCTGAAACCATTATATGCTAATTTGGATGTAAATTAAAAATAATAAAATAATAATAAAGAACTCTCGGGGCGTCTGGGTGGCTCAGTCGGTTAAGCGTCCGACTTCAGCTCAGGTCACGATCTCGCGGTCTGTGAGTTCGAGACCCGCGTCAGGCTCCGGGCTGATGGCTCAGAGCATGGAGCCTGCTTCCGATTCTGTGTCTCCCTCTCTCTCTGCCCCTCCCCCCGTTCATGCTCTGTCTCTCTCTGGCTCAAAAATAAATAAAACGTTTAAAAAAAAATTTAAAAAAAAAAATTAAAAAAAAAATAATAAAGAACTCTCAAACCCCAATGGTAGAAGGACAACCCATTTTGACAACAGGCAAAAGACCTGAAGAGAAACACTGTGGGGCGCCTGGGTGGCTCAGTTGGTTAAGTGTACAACTTCAGCTCAGGTCACAAGCTCACTCACAGTCCATGGGTTCAAGCCCCAAGTCAGGTTCTGTGCTAAGAGCTTGGGGCCTGGAGCCTGCTTTGGACTCTGTGTCTCCCTCTCTCTCTGTCCCTCCCCCACCTCTCAAAAATAAACATTTTTTAAAAATTAAAAAAAAAATGCACTAAAGAGCACGTGTCTGTGCTTGTATTTCCTTTCCTCTAGTCATTTGTACAGCTACTATTTAGAACAGACCAGCTCAATATAGAAAGATTGTCAGAATATACTGACTGCTGAAAAGAACAGATTACTTTATGATTCCACTTTTGGCAAAAAAAAAAAAAAAAAAAAAAAAAGTCATGTATATGGAAAAGGATATTCCATGGGATTAACAGATCTCAGGAAGAGCAGGAATGTGAGTTTGAGGGGTTTTTACTTATTCTGTTTTCTGATTTTCTAAAATGAATATGTAATAAAAGATTTTAAATAGGATAAAAGTCTATTCACCTTTTATGGCTTAATGGTTTTATTCCATGAAGTTTTCTGACTACCATCATCCTCTTCTTCTAAGAAGTTTGTTCTATTTATTTTTTTAAGTTTATTTATTTATTTTGAGACAGATAGACTGCAAGCAGGGAAAACGCAGAGAGAGAATCCCAAGCAGGGTCCGCAGGGCCAGCGCAGAGCTCAAGATGGGGCTTGAACTCACAAAACCGAGATCATGACCAGAACGGAAATCAGACACGCAACCAACTGAGGCACGCAGCCACCCAGAAGTCTGTTCTTTTTAGTCACTAGCTACTACCACCATTCAGCATCTAATTACAGTAAACCCTTGGATTGCGAGTAACTTGTTTTGCTAGTGCCACAAGATGAGCAAACATCTCTAATAAACTTTAACTTGATACACGAGTTATGTCTTGCACCACAAGTAGTATGTGATGCTGAACATCACAAGATCACAAGTGAGCCGATGGTTCCTCTCTCTCTCCCTCTCTCTCTCTGCGGAATTGTGGGTGATAGTCTCCCATGCTCGGATCCCTGGTCTCAGGCCGCAGTGTTTGGCAGAAATCAGTGATTTTTCAGAATGCTGGAAGGTGCCCACAACTGGCACTAGTATATCTTTGTCACTTCAAAACACCTGTGGACAGGGGCGCCTGGGTGGCGCAGTCGGTTAAGCGTCCCACTTCAGCCAGGTCACGATCTCGTGGTCCGTGAGTTCGAGCCCCGCGTCAGGCTCTGGGCTGATGGCTCGGAGCCTGGAGCCTGTTTCCGATTCTGTGTCTCCCTCTCTCTCTGCCCCTCCCCCGTTCATGCTCTGTCTCTCTCTGTCCCAAAAATAAATAAAAATAAAAATAAAAATAACACCTGTGGACAGTCTTTGCTTTTTCATACGAGAGTAAGCTTAGGAATGTTTTGCTTCCTTCTAGGTCAGGCTGCCTGAGATATAGACCCTTTCTTCTCCTGCCTTAGTTCCAGTTATGTTAAATACAGTATATGACAAGAGTTTATTAATATAGTACTGTAGTCAACATCCGTGCAAGCATATACAATGGCCTCCGTGCAGAAAGATTCTATTGAGCTAACAGACAGCAGTGATTCCGTTAGTGATAGTCAAAGTCATCCTACACAATAACCCTCCTCTGTCTCATCTCCCTCACACCAGCCACGAAGGTTTTCAAAGCTAAGTGTAGGTTAATTTATTTATTCTTCTTTATATATTGTATTTTCTTTATTATTTTGTATTATATGAGAGTACTGTAATCATTTTTATATGAATATTTTTGGGTTTTGGAACGAATCATCTGAGTTTCCATCATTTCTTATGGGGAAATTTGCTTTGATATATACAAGTGCTTTGGATTACAAGTATATTTCCAGAACAAATTATGCTTGCAAACCAAGGTTTTGCTGTATTAGAAAACCATGATTTTTCAACTGTCATAGGAATAATTGATTTAGGCAAGGATCACTGGATGCTAAAACAAGTAAATGAAATGGTGATGAGAAATAGGATATTTACATGGTCTCAAGGTATCTCCCCCCAAATTATTATAAAGGGAGAAAGAACAACTTCGCAGTGGAAAGCCCAGGCAGACACCACCCTAACAAAGCACTCCAATTTACCACAAGTCACAGGACAAATAAACATCCTGTACCTCTTTACATAATACACTGCAAAGAACAAAACTTCCCTTCAATGGTATTCCTGCCCAAAATGTATAACCTTAATCTAATCACAAGGAAACATCAGAAGAGCCCAAACGGAGAGGCACTCTACAAAACAACTGGCCTGCACTCTTCAAAAATGCCAGGCCCAAAACAGCAAGAACAAAAAGAGCAAGCCGAGAATATTTTCACAGCAATGAGACTAAGGAAACAGGACAGCCAAATGCAGCGTGTGCTCTCTTGCTGCACGAGGCTAGATGAGCTCTTGACGCCATTACTGGGATAACTGGCTGAATTTTATGAGGGTCTATGGATCAATGTAAAATATATGGCTTGTGACAACAGATAGTGTTTATGGAAAAGAACGTCCAAGTACTTAGGAAATACACTATCAGGTATTTAAGGGTAAAAGGGCATGATATCTACAACTTACTCGTAACGCTTCAGAAAAAAAAAAAAAGTATATAGAAAGTAGATGATAAAGCAAAAGGGGCAAAATATTTGCTAAAATTGGGTAAAGAATATATGGAAATTCCTTACACCATGCTTGCAACTTGTTTGCAAGTCTTAAATTATATCAAGATATAAAGATACAACAAATACCCCAAAATATCTGTTTAATAGTGAGTGGGAAAAATCCTAGGTGGAATATGACGAAGGTTTTGTTATACAGTCTGGTGGTTTCAACCACTAACAATTATCAAAATTTATAGTGTCTTCATTTTTAAGTTAATAAATATTTCATTTATGAAAATCAGTAACAGTTACCTTTTCCTCTCTTCCTTTATTTTGCTCTTTCTTTTCCCGACAACGAACAGCTTTCCCTCTGTCGTTGTGCAGACTGTGTGCAGATGAACGGTGAACTCTGGCAGTTGTATTTGGTCGATTACCGTGTGGTTTAGGGTCACCGTACTGAGGAGACTGGCGTTTTCTAGGTCCTGGCGAGGGCCTAATTAGATGCAAGATCATGAAAATCATAATGAACTCCTGGAGGTAGTCCAAATATACATGGACACATTATCATGTGTAAGTTAAAGTTTATGAACTAACGAAACCAAGGCAATAACGGAATACAAGACAGGACTGAATAAATTTAAGTCACTGAAATCTAAGATTTAACGTATAAATCTGGCACAGATTTAATGAGAAGAACAGACTGCAGTACGGTTATATGGTAAAAATAACAGAAGTGATCACCTCTCCTTTGAGAGGAAATAACTAGTGTACATCAAGTACTGATGTACTAATGAAAAATTAGTCTGATTCTTTGGAAACTGACAAGACAGCAATCAATGAAGAGTTTTATAAAAAGAACCGAACACAGCAGGTACAGAATTCACATTTATCCACTGGTACATGTGCAAGTTGACACTATTTTTTTCCCAGAGATAGAGCACGAGCAAGTGCATGTGTGCACAAGTACAAGTTGGGGGAGGGGCAGAGAGAGAGAGAGAGAGAGAGAGAGAGAGACAGACAGACAGACAGAATCCCAAACAGGCTCTGCACTGACAGTGCTCTGATAGAGGGCTCCATCCCACAAACTGTGAGATCATGACCTGAGCCGAAATCAAGAGTTGGACACTTAACCAACCAAGCCACCCACCTGTGTGCCCTATGTTGACACTATTTTATTTAGAATATATCATAGTTCTTAAATTTTAATTAATAAAATTTCACCATTTTGCTACGGACAGTTACGAGAACTGATGCATAGTGTTTTACATTCACATACGTTGCCTTATGTCACCTTTATTTCTGAGGCAGGATTCATACCTCTCAAATATTTCTCAGGGTCCTACACTTGGTTGGGGCCATTAAAATGAGCAATAGAAAAGGTAAGAGAGGCCGATCCTCAAATACCTCAAGTATAGGTAAGAGATGCGTAAAGCTAGGCAAGCATACCAGAAAGTGTAAAAGAGATCTAGTGCTATCAATGACCTCAAGAAGCCCGAAAA
This sequence comes from Panthera uncia, assembly GCF_023721935.1. Classification (NCBI taxonomy): domain Eukaryota; kingdom Metazoa; phylum Chordata; class Mammalia; order Carnivora; family Felidae; genus Panthera; species Panthera uncia. Next base: position 103,006,840 of record NW_026057580.1, read on the forward strand.
TAAACTGGGCCTGGAAACACAGGAGATGAACTAAACACAAGGATATAACTGCAGATAAGAAAATCAGTGTAGAAAAGGAAAGATATCAAAATGAGCATAAGCGGGGTGCCTGGGTGGCTCAGACAGTAAAGCGTCAGACTTCGGCTCAGGTCATGATCTTGCGGTTTGTGAGTTTGAGTCCCACATCGGGCTCTGTGCTGACAGCTCAGAGCCTGGAGCCTGTTTCGGATTCTATGTCTCCCTCTCTCTCTACCCCTGCCCTACTCATGCTCTGTCTCTCTCTGTCTCAAAAATAAATAAAACATTAAAAAAAAATTTTTTTAAATGGGCATAATCTAGGTAAAGGATTCTAAAGACACTAACCATAAAAACAATGGTGAGCATTCAGAGATGAGAACAGAGAAGGCGGTTCAGTAAGTAGGAAATCTGAATACCAGTTCAAGAGGCTTGGCTCTTAGCTAAATGCTGCTGATAAGGTTTTAGAACGACAAGTCTAGTGCTGTATAAGATACACTGATAAAGGAAACAGAAAGCAGGGAGATATGGGCAGGTTACAAGTGTTATTGAGGCGTGAGGCGAGGGCCTAGCTTAAGGCAGTAAGCAAGAAGAGTCCAAGAGATGTACTTGGATACTCCTAGCCATGGAAAATTGAGAATGAGGATTTGACAGGATAAAAAAGCCAAACCAACGTGGAAGGAATGACGGGGGTTCAATTTTGGATTTAGACACCTGGATGGCCAAGTGGAGATATTTCTTTAAAACATATATTTATTTCTCCCTTACTAGAAAAATAACATAAAACAGAAAACTGAGATATAATCAACTATAAAGAATAAAGGTCACCTGTAACCCCATTATTCAAAGTTAGCCACTTAACATATTAGTTTACCTTCTTATAGTTGCCTTTTATTTAAACAAAATAGGAACCAATGTACACACATGCACTCATATTTTCTCTCCTCATATCATAAGGCATTTCCTGTATCATCACCTCATAAATGGCTTTTAATGACTAGATGGCAATTACGTATAAAGTGTACCACATTTTATCCACTTCTTACTGCTAGCTATTCTTTCATCCAAAATACAATTTACTGAACTATTACTATTGATAGGCACTACTCTATGCATTAGGGATAAAGCATTTATATAAGTTTAATAAAACCTTTACTCTTATAGACTTACATACATGTGTATGTGTGTGTGGAGAAGGGGCATCAATGAAGATATGAACAGTACGTCAGATGATGCTAAGTGCTATCAAGAAAAATAAAGAAGGGTAGGGGCTATGATTGGGGGGCGGTGGAATTTCAGGTAGGAGATCTGCTCAGAGACCTTCCTGAGGTGACATTTAAGTCAAGACCCGAAGGAAATGAAGAACAAGTCATAAACATCTGAGCTGAAGAAAAGGCAAGTGCAAAGAACTGAAGCATCTGTGTGTGTGACCTGCTCGCAGAGGAAGACACTTGTAAGAACTGAGGTCCTAGAGGTAGGGAAACAAGACTCATGTGCTATTGAAGGATATGATGAAGACTTTGGGTTTTATTGTGAGATAAGAAGATATTTGAGGGATACCAGCTAGCTTTAAAAGGTTTTAAATTATATTTTATTTTTTAAAGTGTATTTATTTGGAGGGAGGGAGGGAGGGAGAGAGACAGAGAGAGAGAGAGACAGAGACAGAGACAGAGAGAGAGAGAGAGAGACTGAGTAAGGAAAGGCACAGAGAGTGGGAGACAGAGAATCCCAAGCAGGCCCCATGCTGTCAGCGCAGAGACCGATGCTGGGCTTAATCCCACGAACTGTGAGATCGTGACCTGAGCCCAAATCAAGAGCCAGACACTTAACCAACTGAGCCACCCAGGTGCCCCTATTTTTTATTTTTTAGAAAGAAAGAGTGCATGAGTTAGGGAGAGGGGTAGAAGGAGAGAGAAAATCTTATGCAGGCGCCACACGGAGCTCAATCCCACAACCATGGGATCACGACCTGAGCCAAAATCAAGAGCTGGATGCTCAACCAACTGAGCCACCCAGGCGGCTCTATTAACTGGCTTTTAAAAAATATTTTTAAAAAAAAATCGCATTTATAGCTTTGAAGCTATTCCTAATCTTTGCTCTAAAAGACTCAGTGAACCTCCTTGTGCCAACATTTCTGCGTACAACCATAGAAGAGAAAACTGGATCAACTGAATCTGTTCTTAAATGGACTAAAATCTAGCTGATGACAAGAATCACCAACAGAGTTCAAGAAAGAACAAGCTCTCTTAAGCATAAGTACAAATGAAGGCTAACAAAAAATAGGTTTGAAGGATAGTCAGTTGAGGGAGCAAGTAAAATAAACTACAGGAAGAAACAAAGATGCAGCAAATAACGTCAAAGAAGAGAAATTTACAGTTAATAGTAATCCACCCAAGGCATTGAAAATCAGGGACAGGAAAGGATAATGAAGAAAGCAAGAAGCAATCAGAAGGAAAACTAGGGCTCATCGTTATAGAATTTTCTAGATGAAGAGGCTTACCTAATTCAACTTCCCACTACTTCCAAGAGAGAATCCTCCTGCCTCTGCTTCAGATAATTCATTAAATTTGAAATCAACTTGGGGCGCCTGGGTGGTTCAGTTGGTTTTAAGTATCCAATTCTTGATCTCAACTCAGGTCTTGATCTCAGGGTCATGAGTTTAGGCCCCATGTTGGGCTCCATGCTGGGGGTGAAGCCTACTTTAAAAAGGGGGGGTGGGGCGTCTGGGTGGCTCAGTCAGTTAAGCATCTGACTTCGGCTCAGATCATGATCTCACGCTTCATGAGTTCGAGCCCCGCGTCAGGCTCTGTGCTGACAGCTCAGAGCCTGGAGCCTGCTTCAGATTCAGCCTGCTATGATTTGTTCTACTGCTTCAGATTCTGTGTCTCCCTCTCTCTCTCTGCCCCTCCCCTGCTCATGTTCTGTCTCTCTCTCTCAAAAATAAAATAAACATTAAAAAAAATTAAAAATATGGGGCGCCTGGGTGGCTCAGTCGGTTGAGCGTCTGACTTCGGCTCGGGTCATGATCTCACGGCTGGTGGGTTCGAGCCCCATGTCGGGCTCTGTGCTGACAGCTCAGAGCCTGGAGCCTGCTTCGGATTCTGTATCTCCCTCTCTCTCTACCCTTCCCCCATTCATGCTCTGTCTCAGAAATAAACATTAAAAGAAAAAATTTAAAAAAATTAAAAATAAATAAATAAAGAGGGGTGTGTCTGAGTTGCTCAGCTGGTTGAGAGTCCGACTCTTGATTTTGGCTCAGCTCGTGATCCCAGGGTTGTGGGATCAAGCCCTATATTGGGCTCCGTACCGCGCATGAAGCCTGCTTCTTTCTCTCTCTCTCTCTGTCCCTCTCCCCAACTCATGCTCTCTCTCAAAATTAAAGAAAAAAAATAAAACATTGAAATCAACTAAATTTTCACTGGGCACATGTATTCATTGGAAAGTTCTTACCAATGACTGAGAGATGAGTTACAGGGCTGTTATGGACTGAATGTTTGTGCCCTCCCCCAGTTCATTATGTTAAATCCCTCACTCCCAATGAAACCATTTAGGGTACGGGATTAATTACAGTTGGGGGTGCCTGGCTGGCTCATTCAGTAAAGCATGTGACTCTTGATCTCAGGGTTGTGAGTTCAAGCCCCACACTGGGCGTGAAGCCTACTTAAAAAAAAAAAAAAAGTTAAATAAAGCCTTGATGTGAGGACTGTGTCCTTCTAAGAGACATAGAGAGTTTGCTCATTCCCTCTGCCATGTAAGCACAGAGAAAAAGCAGCTGTCTGCTTAGGAAGAGTCTTCACCAGGAACCAAACTAGCTAGCACTTTGATCTTGGATTTTTTAGCCTCCAGAACTGTGAAAAATAAAGAAATAAATTTCTGTTAAGTCATCCAGTCTGGGGTAATTTGTTATGGCAACAAGAACAGACTAATAATACATGGGCCAAATGATGATTCTCCAGAAAGAGGAAAGAAAAAAGAAAGTAAATAGAAGTAAAACATATTTCTAGGCAAGAAAAAATAAAAATGCAACTTGACTCAGCTATGATTTGTTCTACTGAAATTAAGAAAAAGGTAATCATAAATGTAGAAAAAGATTCACCCACAAATATTGACTTTATAATAACAAAAAGGGGAAAACAACCAATAAGAACATGGTTAACTATGTAGATTATACATAACCCTTTAAAACCAAAATATAACAGAAAAAATAGTACAAATAAGTGCTTATGAGCAAAGGAAAAATTTGGTAAATATTAAAAAGTTATGAGTTGGGGCGTCTGGGTGGCTCAGTCGGTTAAGCGGCTGACTTCGGCTCAGGTCATGATCTCGCGGTCCGTGAGTTCGAGCCCCGCGTCGGGCACTGTGCTGACGGCTCAGAGCCTGGAGCCTGTTTCGGATTCTGTGTCTCCCTCTCTCTCTGCCCCTCCCCCGTTCATGCTCTGTCTCTCTCTGTCTCAAAAATAAATAAACGTTAAAAAAAAATTAAAAAGTTATGAGTTAATAACAGAATATTAGTACTTTTCCCTGGAGCTGAGGAAAACTAAAGTGGCGGTACCCATTAGCTGATCATAAAGTGGAAAGGGAGCATTGTGGCATGTGCTTCTCAAAGTGTGACCCGTGGACCACTAGTATGAGAATCCCTGGCAGACTCCGAAGCTCCACCTCCCATCCACAGGCCTCCTTTGTTTTTTGTGCTTCACTTCATTGTGCTTCACAGATGTTGGATGTGTTTTTACAAACTGCGGTTTGTGGCAACCTATCAAGTCCGTTGGTGCCATTTTTCCTATAGCATTTGCTCATTTTGTGTCTCTGTGTCACATTTTGGTGATTCTTGTAATGTTTTAAACTTTCTCATTATTATTAGATTTGTTATGACGATCTGTGATCGGAGATTATAACTTGTTGAAAGCTCAGATGACAGTTACCATTTTTTAGCAACAGAATATTTTTATTTTATTTTTTTAAGTGCATTTATTTATTTAGAGAGGGAGAGCATGTGGAATGGGCAGAGAGAGAGACACACAGGAAGAGAGAGAGAGAGAGAGAGAGAGAGAGAGAGAGAGAGAGAGAATCCCAAGCAGGCTCTGCAGAGCCCCATGCGGGGCTTGAACTCACAAACTGCAAGTTCATGACCTAAGCCAAAACCAAGAGTCAGATGCTTAACCAACTGAGCCACCCAGGCACCAGAGCAATAATGTATTTTTCAATTAAGGTATGTACATTTTTTTTTAAGACATAATGCTATTGCACACTTAACAGATTATAGTATAGTATAAACATAACTTTTATATGCACTGGGAAACCAAAATATTTATGTGACTTTGTTGAACCCACAACTATCTCCTAGGTATGCCCGAATTTTATCAGACTCTCAGGAGTGAACACCCAGCATCTACATTTTAATGAGTTTCCCAATAGATCTTAGGTATACCAGACTTTGAGAATAAGTGGTATGGCAGAGAATTCCAGCTTTGTAATCAAATATATTCGGGTTCAAACTCTAGCTCCACCAATTATTAGCTTTGTGATAATGGGAAAAAGTTATCTAACTGCACTGTACTTCAAGCTATCTTATCTAAAATACAAAAAAAAAGAACATGGCTTATTTGAAAGGCTAACGTGAATAAATGAAATAACATGTGTAGTCTCTAATAGTGGTTAGGACACGTGAGCACTCAATATCTAACACCTATTGTAGAATACAATCAAGAATTGAGAGTTACAATGACAACATGAAACTGAAAAACATCTGAGCAATGTCTTAGTGCAAGGTTCTCAAACTGATTAGGAGGCAAAGAATCTACAAGTCGGTGTTCTTTACAGAATGCTATATTTGCAAATTTAAACCCACAATACAAACTAGGAAATCTATTATGTCAGTGACACAGACAAGTCATATCCATTTGACACTTGTCAGTTAAAAAATGTGCAGTGAAACTAAGCACAACTGGCTGTGTAGAGCATTCCGGAAATATCACCACTAAAGTGATATTGGCCAGCTACAGGTAATCAGAACCTGGGGGGAAAATGTCAAAGAGAAACCTAAAATAGAGAACATTTTATTTATTTACTTTCTGTGAATCAAAAAGCCCATTTTGGGGCACCTGGGTGGCTCAGTAGATTGAGTGTCCAACTTCGGCTCAGGTCACGATCTCATGGTTTGTGAGTTCGAGCCCCGCATTGGGCTCACTGTTGTCAGCACGGAGCCCCCTTTGGATCTTCTGTCCCTTCTCTCTCTGCCCCTCCCCGCTTGCACTCTCTCTCAAAATTAATCTTAAAAAAAAAAAAACTCATTTTTCGGGATGGCTCAGTTGGTGAAGCATCTGACTCTTGATTTTGGCTCAGATCATGATCTCACGGTTCACGAGCTCAAGCCCTGAGTCAGGCTCTGCACTGACAGTGTGGAGCTTGCTTGGGATTTTCTCCCCCCTCCGCCTCTCTCAAAATAAATAAATAAACTTTAAAAAATTTATTAAACTATTTTTTTTAAAAAGCCCATTTCTCATTTTAGCAATTCTGATGAATAGAAGTATTCTGTGATAGCCTGTTTGAGAACCACTGTTTTAATCTAACTTCCTCACTTTACATAAGAAAAATTAGAGGACAAGAAAAGGTTACATGCTTTTCCCAAAACTACAGAAAGTGGAAAAGACAGAATGAGAGCCCAGATATTTCAGTTCCCAGACCCATGCTCCTTCCCTCAGATAATGTCTCCACTATTATAAGCTCATTCACAAAAGCATATTTTTGGCTTATTTCCACCTAAGTTCAATTTATTGATATAGGTCATATAGGTCATAGTTAGATGACCCGTAGTATAAGCGCTATAAAAGGCATTCAGTATAAAATGCTCTCCTGTTCCTGTCTCCCTGCCACCTAGTCCTCCTAGATGTGACCAATGTTGTCCGTTTCCTATGCTAATTTGTTTCTTAAAAGGTGTCTACTTACCTTCGTTCAACAGGTACAGGCAGGGACCAGACCTCCCCCTCGGATGCTGGAAGCTCGTGTTGGGCAGCTTTCAGTGGAGTGTGGTCTAGTTTAAAGCTCTCCAGTGTCTTCATGATATCTTTAACATGCTTAGCTTCCACATTTATTTCCTGCCAAACCTGGTTTCAAAGGAGAACATGACTCTTTAAATATCTGTAACTGATAATTCACTGCCAAGATTAAACTAGGGCCATTTATTACAGATGTTAGAAACCTCCATTTTGACATCAGCTATACTGTAAATCACACCCAAATATTCTGTCAAAATTTTAAGAACGATTAAGTTTTTGTTTTCAATTGCAAGACAAAATGAATTAAATATTCTGAATAATTAAGCCACGTTCCTGACTTATGATTCATATTCAAATTACATAACAAATTGAAGATAGCTATAACTTTCTTTTTGGAAAGTTTGAATAATACTTTTCTAAGTTGATTCTCCAATGGTTTTCATGGTATGTGACTGATTCTCAAAATGGTGATGAGAATGCACTAATTTCATAACTCATTAATGGACTGCGACCCACAGTTTGAAAAATATGGCTTCAGATGAAAATGGCCCAATTCACACACAACCAAGATTGTTTTAAGCATTGCTGATTCAATTTAAAAACAACATACACAAAGTATTGAAATAAAGTTGGTAATGTTTTGTTTTAAAACTAAACGAGGGGTGCCAGGCTGGCTCAGTTGGTAGAGCGTGTGACTCGCGATTTCAGGGTTGTGAGTTTGAGCCCCATGTTGGATGTAGAGATTACATAAAAATAAAAAAGTCTTTTAAAAAACAAAGCTAAATGATTTAGTATCTTTACAAAAAAAAGGCTTAGACTTTTAAAATAAAAGTCTCCAGCCTACAGAACAAAAATCTTTCAGTGACAAACTTAAGACTCTATGAAATAAACTATTTCCCTCTTCTGGTAATGTAAGGGACATGCAGACAGATTTAGGGGAAAAGGTTTAAGTTCAAAGAGGTAGGATACTTCTCTCTCTTAAAGAAATTAAGGACAAGTATGGAATACTATCAAAGAAGCAGTTTAGTAGAATCTGAGGGAAATATTCAACCGAGAAGACCAGCTCAAAAAGACTATCAAATTCTGTCATATTTTTTTCCTCTGTGATAAAGTTGAACCTTATTAGAAATGCCACCTTCAAGTGGACTTATAACTTCTACACTTTCCACCTGTAAATTTCTATTGGTCCTCAGTGACTAACATTCCTCAAATGGGATTCAAACATAGTCTGCTTCCTAACAGCACGGTACGGTTACAGAAAGTACGGTACCCATGAGATCCGGGTGCCATCTGCAGTTTCAACAATGGCTTAAGAAAGTCCATTCTAATTTTACCAGGTAAAAGGTAAAAAATGTGATTTAGAAAAAAAGGTCAAAATTATTTCTTTCACCTATTAGATTCCAACAAGTATAACTGAGAACTCATAATACCGATGATGGTGAATATAGACTAGTACTAATATAAAAAAAAAATTCAAGTAACATTGTATACAAATCCATGTAACAAATCACTCTTCATGTACAACTGCAAAAAGCCCTGACAACCTCCACGTCTTCTCTTCTGAGTACTTACACCATTAAAACATATAGCAGCCAAGATTCTCACCTGTTGCCATTTCTGCTGCAGATAGGTATCTTTGACTGAATACAGATACTTGTTCATCTGGTCAAGAACTCCCTGGTAATAGACCATGGCAGAGTCATAGTTCCCCAGCAATGCATATTCACGAGCCAGTTTTACATTCTCACTAATCATGAGAAGACTCATGCTCAATTGTAAGCTAAAAAAAAGAAAAGAAAAGAAACATTTTCACAGGTCTCTGAAAAATAAGTTGCAACACAGAGTTTCTTTCAAGTATACTTTCCAGGGCTCCGTCAACATGCTCACAATCACGCACACTGCGCTGTCCATCTCTGTATTTGCTCGTGCCATTTCCACTCCTTCAAAGAAGTTTCTAGGTTCCCATGGGGAAACGAACCCTGATGTGTCAAAGCCCCGCTCAGAGGGCAGTTCTCCCAGTCTGTCTGCCCTCTGAACTTCTCAGTTTGAAATAAACTCTCTGCCTTCAAATGCCCCCTGGCACTTTACTGGGACCTTTCATAGCAAGACATGTGCCTACTCTGAATTACAGTTACTGATATATGTCTTATCTTTACTTGGAGAGCAGGATTTATATCTGAAAGATGTGAGACTATCCTCAGTGCATGACACGCAAGTGTTACTGAACAAGTACAGAGCAAATGCACAATGTCAGACAGTTTTGGAAGGTGGTTTGAAGACATGTGTTTTGAAGTTAGAACAATCTTGGTTAGAATTCTAATTCTGACACCTTGGTCAAATCCTTTAACGTTTCTAAGCTTCAGTTTTTCAATATGTAAAACTGAGATAGTACTACTTCCCAAGACATGCACTATAAGGAATAAATGACTATTTAAAGTATCTGGCATACTATTTGGCAAATAATAGGATGTCAACCTTCCCTGCATCTTCCCTAAAACTATCTCTATCACAGTCTCTGTATTAGTAGGATATGGATATATGGATGTGGCTATAAAGCATCAGAAGTAGGCGCTCGGTAAATGTCAGCTTCGTTGATGTTGACAATAATTGCTGTTACTAACTGCACATAGCATGGTGTAGTTCAAAGTAAGTTAGGGTAGTGGCTCTCAAAATAAAAAGAAATTTGAAACGCACGGTGAAAGAACTGCTCTGAGTTCAAATGAATGAAGTTCCAAGGCTGTGGAACTAGAAAATACAGGAAAGCTGAGAAGAGACAGATGCGTGAAGGAAACGAGATGATTTTTTTCTGACTCCTTTTGTCAGTGGGCTACTCAAACAGCTGTGTCTCACAGATGAACAGAGATGACTTCAATGCGGGGCCCTCTCTAGCTAGCCTAATCTAGCCAGAGGCTTTCCTAAAATTGTGGTTTTGACCCCTCCCTTCCCCACCCCATCTATGGGTCAAGTGGCGCAACAGAGCTTAAGTCTGATAGAGACTACTATGGCTCTTATGTTATTATTTAAATTCTCTACTCAGGGATGAGGTTTTGTGAAAAAGAATGCCAAGCAAAATTCTTGAGTTTAATTTACTGCAGACTGTTTAGCTAGTGTGCAGAGCAAGGAGAATGATGGCAGACCAACCAGGAATATCTAACAAACACTACATTACACACAGGACTAGAAAGATTTTCTGCCAAATAGACAAGAGAAGGTAATCAAACCCACACAGCCGGAATTAGAGGACTGTATAAAGCAAGATTAACAGGAAATATTGCCGGACAGAAAAGTTAAAAACCAGCACTGCTGTCTATAGCAGAACAGAAAAGGGAAGACACTTGCTCCCTAGGACAGAGATTACAGGGAGATGGGATCACCTCAGTGGAGACGCAGGGTTGTCAAAATCACACCAAGAGCCTCAGGCTTCCATTCTCGGCCAGTCTTTGGCAGTTCGCATTCTCTAACCAGCAAAAGGCACAACTGCGGGGGCACCCAGGTGCTCAGTCAGTTAAGCATCTGACTTCGGCTCAGGTCATGATCTCACAGTTCGTGAGTTCGAGCCGCACACAGGGCTTTCTGCTCTCAGTACGGAGCCTGCGTGGGATCCTCGGTCTCCCTCCTCTCTGCCCATCCCCCATGCGCCTGTGCACACTCTCAAAAAAAAAAAAAAAAAAGTTAAATAAATAAATAAAGGCGCAGCTGCTGCGCCTCCACCCAGTTAGGCTTAATACATCTCATGTATTATTTATTAGAATCTTTACCTTTTTATAGACTTTATTTTAAGTTTTTTTAAATGTTTATTTATTTTTGAGAGAGAGAGAGAGGAGAGACAGAACACAAGTAGGGAAAGGGCACAGAGAGAGGGACACACAGAATCCGAAGCAGGTTCCAGGCTCCAGCTGTCAGCCCAGAGCCCAATGCGGGGCTCAAACTCATGAACCACGAGATCATGACCTAAGCTGAAGTTGGTTGGTTAAGTGAGCCACCCAGGTGCCACTAGACTTTGTGTGTGTGTGTGTGTGTGTGTGTGTGTGTGAGAGAGAGAGAGAGAGAGTGAGAGAGAGAGCGAGAGAGAGAGCGAGAGAGAGCGAGAGAGAGAGAGAGAGAGAAGGCGGGACAGAGAGAGAAGGAGAAGAGAATCCCAAGCAGGCTCCAAACTGTCAGTGCAGAGCCGGATGCAGGGCTCAAACTCCCAAACCATGAGATTATAACCTGAGCCGAAATCAAGAGTAGGACATTAACCGACTGAGCCATCCAGGCACCCTTATTAGGATCTTTAAACCCAAACACCTTTAATCTCAGTATCAGGTTCAATTCCTAAGTAGGGGGCAAACTAAGAAGCCGAGACAGCAACTGGCCCCCTTCCTGAAAACCAATTCTAGAAGAGCCGCAGTTACTTTGTAGAAGGTTGATGGATCCTAGAACTGAATACAAAATTCTGAAAAAACACTGAAATACCAGATGGTGATTTCGGTCCCACTGTGTGGGGAGGTACAAGGCAGCTTGGAGGGAAACAGGGCCAGGTTAGATTTTTCTATCTGTGCCTTTCTGAGGTCTATTCTCCTGGGCCATCCTTGCTGACCCTACCCACACTTACTGCTATAGGTCAGAAGAGCAGCTGGATGGAGACATCATGGCAAACCTAGGGCTGGATAGACTGGGGAACTGATAAAAACAGAGGTCAACAGGACAGCTCTGTGAGTGGTCTCTTGCTGCCACTCTTCCATTCAGTTTGGGCTAGATGGTAACAACTAAGAAAGACAGTTCTTAGGAATATCAGTTTCCAGGCTCAGAATCCCTACTGGCAGGATTGGGACAGCACACAACTGGGACATCAGGAAATGATGAGGGTGGTTGAATAAGACAGCAGAGACTCAGCACACTGCCCCCCCCCCCCAAGAAAGTAAACATAATTGGGCTAAGCCATCAATTCAAGAAGCTAGATAAAGACTAACAGAGCAGACCAAAAAGTACACGGAGGGAGAAGATAAAGGGCCAAATTTAAATAAAAACAAAGAGGAGAGGAGAGTAGAAGAGGGGGGGACAGGGGAGGGGAGGGGAGGGGAGGGGAGAGGAGAGGAAAGGAGAGGAAGAAAACCCCAAAACACTGGAAAAGATTTTTAAAAAAGCAAAATATGAGTCATTAAAAAATTGAGAAGCAAATCTTGGCAAGGCTGATTAAAGGAAAAGAAAAAAGAACATGCAAATAAATAAAATACAAAATGAAAAAGAGGAAATAACTAGACAGTCTTGAAAGAAAATAATTTTTTTCTCCTTTAAAAATGTTTCTTCTCTTATTTACTAGAAAACGAAGTTAAAAAAATTTTTTTTACATTTATTTATTTATTTATTTATTTATTTATTTTTTGAGAGACAGACAATGACAGAACACAAGTAGGGGAGGAGCAGAGAGAGAAGACACAGAATCCGAAGCAGGCTCCAGGCTCCGAGCTGACAGCACAGAGCCCGACACAGGGCTCAAACTCACAAACCGTGAGATCATGACCTGAGCCGAAGTCGGACGCTTAACCGACTGAGCCACCCAGGCGCCCCGAAAATGAAGTTTTAATGAAAGACTTCTACCTTTAAAAAGCTTCAGACCCAGAGGATTTTTTATAGGTGGGGTTTACAACTACCTTCTAAATAGAAGGTGATTCTAATCACATAAAAGTTGACTGAGAAAACAACGGAAAAACTGACCAACTCTTTTAGGAGGCTGGGCTCACCTCGATTTCAAAATTGAATAAGAACAAGATAAAGCCCATTTTGCTTATGAACAAAAATAAGAGCTAACAATGTTTCAAAACACACACTATCTCTGATCAAGAATTATCCCAGGGGGCACCTGGCTGGCTCAACTGGAAGAGCATGTAACTCTTGACCTTGGGGTCGTGAGTTTGAGCCCCATGTTGGGTGTAGAGATTACTTAAGTAAATAAACCTTAAAAAAAAAAGATTTATTGCAGGAAAGCAAAGGTAATTTAAGATCAGAAAATCCATCCTTGGGGCAACTGGGTGGCTCAAGTCAGTTAATGTTGACTGATTTTGGCTCAGGTCATGATCCAAGCCCTGTGTTGGACTCTGTACTGGAAGTGGCTGGTGCCTGCTTAAGATTCTCTCCCCCTTTCCCTCTGCCCCTCCTCCTCCTCCATGCATGCTCTCTCTCCCTGTCTCTTTCTCTTGCTCTCAACAAAAGAAAATCCATTCTGATAATTCCTCATTCTAACAGACAAAAGGACTTCATACGAAAAAAGTAAAGAGAATAAAGGACAATTCATGGAAGGGAAAATCCAAATGGCTACAAGTACAGATACTATTAACAGATGAATGCAAATGAAAGTAATCAGAGACCCCTTTTACATTCACCAGATTAAAAACAAAATGGTAAATCTAATAATACTAAGTACTGGCAAGGATTTGGGAAAAAAGAAACCCTCACATATAATGTGTAGACATAAACTGGTATAGTCATTTTGGAGAGCAATCTGGCAGTACTTAGAGAAATTACATATGCAAATATACTATGACCCAGAAATCCCACTCTTCTCTAAATATTCCAGAGGAAGTCTCACCCACAGATCCAGAGACTTGTTTTAGGATGTTAATGACAGAATTATTTGAGAAGTCAAGGAGTTGGAGGCAATCAACCTCAATCAACCTATTCCCTGCTAGAGAAATGGGTAAGAAAATGTGGTGGATGCATACTATGGAATACCATGTAGAAGAGGAAGCAATTGGCAAAATTTAAAAATAGCAACATGCATAGATCATTGAAATACAGGGTTGGGTGAAATAAAACCCAGACACAGAACAAGATTTAGATCACAATAGCATTTTGTAAATTCAAAATATATATACTATATAAAACACTCTTTTGTCAGGGATATATACACATCAAAAAACACATATTAAATATATTAGAATATCTTTGGAGGATAAGACACAGAATATAAGTGGAGAAAGAAGATGAAGGCTAAGGAAAAAACAAATAATACACTCTACAAAAGAAGAGTCTTGTATCAACATATAGCCTCTAAGATGCCCCCTGGTATCCCTACCCTTGTGTAATTACCTTCCCTTGAATATGAGCTTGTTAATAGACAGAATAAGCAAAAATTATGGAATGTCACCTCTGAGATTTGACTGTGACTTCCATCTTGCTCACAGCCTCTTGCTGGCAGCTCTAAGCTGTCCTGTGCAGAGGCTCACATGGCAAAGAACTGAGGGGGACCCCAGGCCAATAGCCAGTGAGGAGCTGAATCCTGCCATCACCATGTAAGGGAGCCTGGAAGCCAATCCTTCCTCAGTTGAGTCTTGAGCTGATTGCAGCCATGACTGCTACCTTGATTACAGCCTGGGAAAGACTCTGAAGCACAAGCACCCAGCTAAGCCATGCCCACAGCCTAACCAAAGAAACTGTGAGATAAAAGTTTGTTGTTTCAAGGGACTAAGTTTTGGAGTAATTTGTTATGAAGAAATATAGCTATGAACTAACTCAAGACTGAGCATCTGAGGCCCAAAAGACAAAAAATTCCATGACCTAAATAGTGATTCCATATCCACTATATATATAATATATATAATATATCCACTGTAAATATTTCATCTTGATAAAAGCTCCATGCCCAGAGACCATGGCTCTGTTATTTACTGACCGATCCCCAGCACCCAGAGCCATGTCTGGCACATAGCAGATAATCAATCTTTGAAGGAACGCATACTGCCAGGTTTTTGCCAGCACTCTCACATTCCTTGGTCCTCAACTCTTCCTGACCAGAACTGTGTGATGGCTCCTACCCTGAAGCTGTAAGTGCCCTACGGTGATACCTAGTCTGGGAAACGATGTTAGAAGAGTAGAGCTGGGGCCAGGCGCTGGCAGTAAACAGTGGCTCTAGAGGAGTTGGGTGTCAAGCCTCTATGTCTTTTCCTTAACTGACCCCCTCCACATCTTTCTTCATGTCCTCCTACTAAAAAACAAATTCTAAATCAAGTTGTTACTTATACATAGGTGCCTCCCCCTACTTTTTGTTTTGAGGGCCATGATTCAAAATCCCAAACCTCGTAGAATTCACTCCAGGCCTTCATTGAAGGTTCTGTGTTATGAGTACTTCTAGTCAGATAAAATTCCTTAGCATCCAATGAATTGGCATTTTCTAACAAATGTAAAAGTCAATCCAAGGCCATATTAAAAATGACCTGAAAAATTCTTGATTATCAAAGAAACAATGTGTTTACTGAAAATAATATCAGGGGCGCCTGTGTGGCTCAACTGGTTGAGCATCCGACTTTGGCTCAGATGGTGATCTCACGGTTTGTGAGCTCAAGCTCTGCATCAGACTCATAATGCTATCAGCACACAGTCCAGTTTGGATCCTCTGTCCCTCCCTCTCTCTCTGCCCTTCCCCCGCTTGCACTCTCTCTCTCAAAAATAAACAAACAGGGGCACCTGGGTGGCTCAGTAGGTTAAGCGTCCGACTTCAGCTCAGGTCATGATCTCACAGTTCATGGGTTTGAACCCCACATTAGTCTCTGTGCTGACAGCTCGGAGCCTGGAGCCTGCTTCAGATTCTGTGTCTCCCTCTCTCTCTCTGCCCCGCCCCACTTGTGTTCTATTTCTCGCTCAAAAATAAATATTTAAAAAAATTAATAAACATTTAAAAAGTCCTTAGTTGATTAAATGTGAGACAAAAATAAATTTTCCTATTCTTCCAGTAGTCTCTAAGAAAGCTTTCTCAAATGAATATCAACACTGCTAAATTTGCAGCTAAATTTGAGATTCTCAAATGTCCAAGAATATAACCTTATCATTTCTAAAACTACTCTGCAGAAGTACAGAAATGAGGTCTACCTAGCACAATATCTGGCAATTAAAAAATATTTTTTTAAGTTTATTTATTGTTGAGAGAGAGACAGAGCACAAGCAGGAGAGGGGCAGACAGAGAGGGAGACACAGAATCTGAAACAGGTTCCAGGCTCTGAGCTGTCAGCCTGTAGGACTCTAATCCACAGACCTTGAGATCAAGACCTGAGCTGAAGTCGGATGCTTAACCCACTGTGCCACCCAGGCACCCCAATATCTGGCAATTTTTGAAGAAATTAATATATTTGGAGAAAAGCCTATAGACCAAATTTTAACCACCATGAACAGTAAAGACTATCCACTGGTTCAATTAATAGAACACTTATAAAAATGAGATTGTCCACAGGGCAGCTGGGTGGCTCAGTCAGTTAAGCATCCAGCTCTGACTTTGGGCTCAGGTCATGATCTCTCAGTTCGTTCACTCTGTGCTGACAGTGTGGAGCCTGCTTGAGATTCTCTCTCTCCCTCTCTCTCTGCTCCTCCTGCATGCTCCTTTCTCTCTCAGAATAAATAAATAAACTTAAAAAAAAATTTCCTTAAATAAAAATGAGATTGTCCAGAAAGTCAGATTCATGATTAGACATTATCAAAGAGAAAAATAACCATAGGTGATGCCTACTTTATCTCACAAACTTTTCCTTTACATTATCCTATCAGAACCAACCTTTTGCTTACATGGCTTGTGCATTTATTTTAGCTGATGACTAAATCAATTTATCTAAACTAAGTAAGATGCAACATGAAATTTTAATTCAAGTAACAGAGTCAAAATTTTTACTTTATTTTATTTTTAAAGTTTATTTCTTTATTTTGTCAAGCAGGCTCCACACTGTTGGCACAGAGCTCGACTTGGAGCTTGAACCCATGAACTGTAAGATCATGATCTGAGCCAAGATCAAGAGTCAGACACTCAAGTGAGTCACCTAGGCGCCCCCAGAGTCAAAACTTTTAAATAATAAAAAATATTACAGCAAAATTTCTAACAAACTTAATATTTGCTGTGGTGTGGTATCTCCACAAAGAGACTTACAGTATCGTTTTCTCCTCCAGGATTAGGGGAAAGAAGTGATCAAAGAGACGGAAAAAGAATAGGCAACAGATCCAGTGAAGAAATGGGCAGGGGCACCTGGGTGGCTCAGTCGGTAGAGCGTCCGACTTCAGCTCAGGTCATGATCTCGTGGTCTGTGAGTTCAAGCCCCGCATCAGGCTCTGTGCTGACAGCTCAGAGCCTGGAGCCTGTTTCAGATTCTGTGTCTCCCTCTCTCTCTGCCCCTCCCCTGCTCATGCTCTGTCCCTCTCTGTCTCAGAAATAAATAAAACATTAAAAAAAATTAAAAAAAAAAAAAAAAGAAATGGGCAAAAGTCATGAATAGACACTTCACCAAAGAAGACATTCAGGTGGCCAACCGACACATGAAAAAATGCTCCACATCACTCATCATCAGGGAAATACAAATCAAAACCACAATGAGATACCACCTTACACCTGTCAGAATGGCTAACATTAATAACTCAGGCAACAACAGATGTTGGCGAGGATGCGGAGAAAGAGGATCTCTTTTGCATTGTTGGTGGCAATGCAAGCTGGTGCAGCCACTCTGGAAAACAGGATGGAGGTTCCTCAAAAATTTAAAAATAGAACTACCCTACGACCCAGCAATTGCACTACTAGACATTTATCCATGGGATACAAGTGTGCTGTTTCGAAGGGACACATGCACCCCCATGTTTATAGCAGCACTATCAACAATAACCAAAGTATGGAAAGAGCCCAAATGTCCATCGAAGGATGAATGAAGATGTGGTATATAAATACAACGGAGTATTACTCGGCAATCAAAAAGAATGAAATCTTGCCATTTGCAACTACGTGGATGGAACTGGAGGCTATTATGCTAAGTGAAATTAGTCAGAGAAAGGCAAAAATCATATGACTTCATTCATATGAGGACTTTAAGAGACAAAACAGATGAACATAAGGGAAGGGAAACAAAAATAATATAAAAACAGGGAGGGGGACAAAACAGAAGAGACTCATAAATATGGAGAACAAACTGAGGGTTACAGGAGGGGTTGTGGGAGGGGGGATGGGCTAAATGGGTCAGGGGCACTAAGGAATCTACTCCTGAAATCACTGTTGCGTTATATGCTAATTAATTTGGATGTAAATTTTAAAAAATAAAAAATAAAATATAATCCACACACACACACAAAGAATAGGAACAGATGCAAACATCTGAGTTCTAAGATTCCTACTCTCTTCCAAAACAACAAATATGGGGGCCTCCCTACTCCACACCTAAAAAAACGAGGCCATATCCACTCAATTTTAAGGAGTTAGACTGGGCTCCACTAATAAGTGCAGTTTTTACTGTAATGTGCATAGGTCAGTCATTCAAGAAATATTTACAGAGCACCTACCCCGTTGCAAGGAATCGCACAGAAGACAAAAATAAGAACTAAACCTGGGCGCCTGGGTGGCTCAGTCAGTTAAGTGCCCAACTCTTATTTTCAGCTCAGGCCATGATCTCACGGTTTGTGGGTTCAGGCCCTGCATCAGGCTCTGCACTGACAGCACAGAGCCTGCCTGGGATTCTCTCTCTCCCGCTCTCTCTCTGCCTGTCCCCCGCTTGTGCTCTGTCTCTCAAAAATAAATAAACTTAAAAAAAAGAAGAATTAAACTTTTAAAACCTTGATGTTTAGAAGAAGGGACATCATTTGATCTATCCTAGGTGTTATTCTTTAGTTACGAAAAAGAAACAAGCATAACATATTATTAAGCTCAGGCTAAAAAATCAACATCAATGTTAAAAATATTTATCTGTAAAACTGATGTCCTAAAATAAAAACAAATGAACCTCAATCATACATTTTCTTGAAGGCATTTCAATAAATCAAGTGTGTGTAACTCTAAAAGTGACAACACACTATTAAGCAACGTTCAGAATGTTCATCTCTGGGATATAAAAACAACCATAATGCTAATTTACAGTCAGTCACTAATGATTATGAAAAAATACAATAAATGAGTGACCCATGACCAATTACAGCATGGCATGCATTTTTCTTACCTTTATAATCATCATATGATTAATGCTCAAGAAGCATGAGAAAGTTATCAAAAGAGTGCCAAAAGAAAAAAAAACTGCTCAGGAAAAAATAATACACATATATATATATTTGGTAAACTTTCTCTCAGTTTCCGCTGAATAAAACAAAAATAAATCAGTGAATATAACAATTAAAATGTAATTTAAAAGCTATATTCAAATTGTGCCAATAAACACCACAAGCAAAATCTATTTAGCATGTTATCAACACTGACCATATTGATTTGATACACTATCTTTTTAACCAGTCAGTAGCTAAAAAGAACCCAAACCACTGTTGTAAAGGGAAATTCAACAATGTTAGTACAGTAAATTCTACAAAATTCTCTAATTCTTAGTATTTGTCAGAACGGTGACACCGGTATCAAAATATTACGCAGAATTTGTTGTATAATATGCCTACTGTTGAATCTGTAAAATGTAAAAGATTCTCCAATAACCAATGCCATGGAAGAGCTGTGCATAGCTTTCCGCAGTCTAGGAATGTTGGAAATTGATCAGCACTCCCCCCCTCCTTTTTTTTTTTTTAAGGCATGATACAGACCACAAGTTAATAGCAATACAAAATAAAGAGTTCTGCCACTATTTCTGTGTGAGAATTTACTGATTACAGATATCATCTCCTTTGGAAAAGACAATAGGGCTGCACAATGAGACATTTAGGCCTCTGAACTTTACAAGAATCTTTCTTGCCACCGGGGTGTTCTATCATTGTGGCAAACATCTATCGCACACATTCTAAAACAGTAGGAATGTTTCCAGCAGTAACCAAAGGTCTGATTTCAAAGAGCAACACATAAGTGAATGCTTTGAAGAGAGAAAGATGCAACATTGTGCTGCTGGAATTTAGTAACTGATATAAAAATGGCACTTGGCAGTTAAAAGAAAAAGTTATTTTTTATTAAATAAGGGCTGAGACTATTCACTGTAAGGCACTTAAGGGTCCACGTTTATCTCTAATTCCGTCACCGTAGAATATGCCATATGAAACGATGTTTAGAGGGATACATTTTCTAAAGTTCCGACTCTAAACAAAAAGGGCCAAAAGCCTCCCAGAGCACGCCTGGCTCCAGAATAAATAAGAAAGAATATCCTCAACGCTATCACACCAACCCAATAAAATGTAAGAAAAGAAGCTGCATCCCAATGTCAAGGCTTTCGAGGTTTTTCAGGGGTGAGGGTTTGGGGACGGGGGCGTGGATGGATTCAGGAGAAATCCGCTCAAAAAAGCGAAGAAATAAAGAAAGACGTGTTTTTCCGGCGAGAGACGTCTCTAATGACACCGGCCTAGAAATGGGATCGCCAAGAGCCCCCCAAACTCCTCGGCTGGACAGGATTCCTGAGGCAGGGGAACCGTCACCTGAGCCACAGGTGTCAGCGACAACATCAAGGACCTAAGAAAGACCTCGGTGCAGGCAAGGGCAGGCTCTCACAGCGGGATGCGCAGAGGGCTCCCATTGTCCGCCCCTAATCCCTCGCCGAGCTGGCCACGGGAGTCGGGGATCCCAGGGCACCGGGAGAGGGAACACTCACCTGTGCCTGCCGAGGCTCCTCGGGAAACCGCCCACCGCCAGGCGGAGGGGAAGGGCCGTGCGTGGCTCGAGGCGGCAAGGAAGCAGGGCCCAGCCCAGTCCCAACCCCTCTGCCCCGTTCACGGACCCAGCACTGCTGGGTTCAACCGTCACAAGCCCCGGCGCTGCTTCACCTCGCCGAGAATTTGAAGGCAAACCCGCCAGGGTCACTTCCGGTGCTGGGGGTGGCCTCGTCAACTCCGGCGCACGCGGGGCGACGCCCCGGGAGCGAGGACGCCGGGCAGCGTGCGCGCGCCGGGCGCCGGTCGCCGGCCGGGGCCTGGGCGGGGCAGGCGGGGGCGCGCCTGCGCAGTGAGCGCCGCCTCGTGGAGGCCGTCAGGGTTGAGGGAAGTGAGGGTTGGAAAGGTTGTAACCGGAGCACGTATCCTACCTCGGTATTTTTTTCGAAGTTCTTCCTCCTTTTTCCTCCCATTTGGTTTTCTCCACACTCCTCCGAGGATAGGAAGTCAGAGTGTCATTTTACAGGTGAGTGTCAAGGGCCAAATGATTTGTTTATGACAAAGCCAGTTTTAGAACCAAATACGCAGAATTCCACTTGAGGCGCCTGTCACGGCATAAGATGAATAAAATAGGGAATCGGTAAAGAAAGATATTCGGACGTGCTGCTAGTGGAATTTTATTTTCTTGAAAAACAATTTTTTTTTTTTGGTCATCGTTTTAATACAACCAGACAACACACAATACTATGATGTTTCACAATTTATAGATACGTACTCGACAGTGCTATTGGCCATGCTTCGTCCAGTCTTAATCACCATTTTCTCCCTCCACCTAAGGTGGAATGAGGCCCTAGATAACGTTTTCCTGTAGGAGTGCATGGGAATTAAAATTCTAATCTTAAATCATCGCAGCAATTTAACACAGATTTATATAAAGGCAATTCAAGGAAAATATGTCCATTTAGTCCACAAATACTTATTGAGCAACTACAATGCTATTGACAGTGTTGTAGGCATTGATGGATCAAAACAAAACAAAACAAAAAAACTAGAGCTTAAAGTCTTACCTAAGTAGAAAATAATAGTTTTGCTATGGTGGCTAGGAACTCCATTGTAATGAAGCACCGGAAACTATAACTAGTATATCTTAAAAAAAAAAAAAAAAAAAAAACAATTAGGGGAGGTACATATTAATTACCCTAGTTAGGATGAATCAACCTTCATCTTTTATGTATGCAAATGTATGGTGAGTTAGAAAGCCCATTTATACTTTGAAAACTTCTCAAAACAGGGGCGCCTGGGTGGCTCAGTCCGTTGAGCGTCCCACTTCGGCTCAGGTCATGATCTCACAGTTAGTGAGCTCGAGCCCTGCGTCGGTCTCTGTGATGACAGCTCAGAGCCCAGAGCCTGCTTCCCATTCTGTGTCTCCCTCTCTCTGTGCCCCACTTCTGCTCTCTCTCTGTCTCCAAAATAAATAAACATTAAAAAAAATTAAAAAAAAAACTCAAAACAAAATGAATACATATTATATGATTCTGTTTATATGAAATTCTAGAACAGGCAAGACTAATCTATAGTAATAAAAAGCTGATCAGTGTTTGCCTGAGGCTGGGAGGAGGGATGGAAAAGGATTAGACTTCATGGAGGCATAAGGAAATGTTTTGAGGTGATGAAAATGTTAGGGTATTGGTTACACAGATGTATATATTTATTAAACTTCATCAAAGAATACACACAAAATGGATGTGCTTTATTTTATTTTTTAAGTAAGCTCCATGCCCAGGAAGATCCCCTGGGATCAGTGTATGCCCCAACGACTGAGCCAGTCAAGCACCCCAAAATGGATGCATTTTATTGTGCATAAATCATACCTCAATGAAGTTTTTTTTTTTTAATGTTTATTTTATTTTATTTTTTTTTTTTTTGAGAGAGAAAGAGAGAGTGCAAGCAGGGGAGGGGCAGAGAGAGAGGAAAACAGAGAATCTGAAGCAGGCTCCACATTGCCAGCGCAGAACCTGACATGGGGCTTAAACTCAACAAACCATGAGATCATGACCTGAGCCAAGGTCAGACGCTTAATCAACCGAGCTACCCAGGCGCCTCAGTTGATTTTTAAAGTAAAAAAATAAATAAATAAACCTCCAGAGTGGCTTACATTCACTAGTTCCGTTTCTTCACTAGTTGTACTAGTTAGGGAAGACAAGGCTAAGCTGTAGTAGCCGCTAAATCAGAGGTTTCAAACGACAGGATTTGTTCTTTTAAATGGTAGTAGAAACATTTTCCCTTATACCAAAAAAAGTGTTTCATTCCAGGATAAACTGGCTTTTTGGGCTATCTAGATGATCCAAAAGGCTGGAGAATCTGAAAGTAAAAAAAAAAAAAAAAATGTGCTTGGAAGCACCGTCCTTTGAGGACTCATTCTCCTTCAGGCAGCAAAATGTCAAAAAAATTAACTGGCTCAAAAATTATATTGAGAAATCAACAAGAGGAGTTAGTTATAGCTTGGAGAAAACAATTTGAGAACAGATGACACTGAATGTGGCTAGATTAATAATTCTGAAGTTTCCCTGGAGTTATTATTTTTTTTAATTTAAAATCTTTTTAAATGTTTATTTATATTTGAGAGAAAGACAGGTGTGTGAGCAGAGGAGGGGCAGAGAGACAGAGACAGAATCCGAAGTAGGCCCCAGGCTCCGAGCTGTCAGCAGAGAGCCCGACATGGGGCTCGAACTCACAAGCCGTGAGATCATGACCTGAGTCGAAGTAAGATGCTTAACCGACTGAGCCACCCAGGTGCCCCTGAAGTTTCCCTGGAGTTATAATAGAACTCTGAGTTTACCAAAGGGGCTATAAACTTGTGCTCCTTTTAACACGATTTTTTTTTCTCATTTACTATGTTCATAGCAGAGTGGATGCAGGCACTGGGACCCTTGGCAGTAGGGGGGAAAAATGAGATAATCTGCACAACTTGTCTGGATAGGACACCTGCTACTTCTGCCCACATCTCATTGGCCAGAGCAAGTCATGTGACCAAGCCTGACTTCAAAGGGATGGGACTGTGCAACTCTGCAGTGTGCTCTGAAGAAGAAAAAGAGAATGTGTGTTCCACAGTCATGACTACACTAGACATTTCTTCTTTTACAAGGGTGGCTCCTACAACCACCAGCCTTCTAAAGTGATTGTGTCCAAACTGGGACTCAGAAAATTATTTATTATTATCACTCATATAATAATAATAAATATTCAATAGGAAAAATGGAGCCATGCAAGTTTTCAAATGAAGGCATAAGTTATATAGCAAATAGGGAGATTAATTTGGCAGCTGTGAGTAGGAAAGTTTGGAGGGGAAGAAGAAGATTGGGAGACTTGCAAGAGGTGTGGTGACATGTGGAATTGCACAGAGAGAAAGTTCTAGAAGAAATAAATACATTAAATCATTTTTTAATTTAAATTTTTATTACTTATTTTATTTCTTAAATTTAAATTTAAAACAATTTCCATTTCATCAGAGAAATCTAAAAGGACTTTTCAGACCACTTTATTAATTGTACTCACCTGGTCAATTGCATCTGGCAGTCCTTTTTCGCATACTTCAAAAATTTGAGCCATCTCTTAACATACAGAGTATATATATATATATGAGAACATTCTTTTTTTTTTTTTTAATGTTTATTTTTGACAGAGCATAAAAGCAGGGGATGGGCAGAGAGAGAGAGGGGGGGGGGGGGGTGGGGAGGGAGACACAGAATCCAAAGCAGGCTCAAGGCTCTGAGATGTCAGCTCAGACCCCGAGGCAGGACTTGAACCCACAAACCATGAGATGGTGACCTGAGCTGAAGTCAGATGCTCAACCAACTGGGCCACCCAGGCCCCCAGAGAAAATTCTACCCATGAGTAATACTGAATTTCTATATTCTGTTAAAATATTTGCAGTAACCAACTGGGGCAGATCCCCAGTGTTGTTCATTAATTTTATTATAGGGGTGCCTGGGTGGTGCAGTCGGTTAAGCATCCGACTCTTGATCTCGGCCCAGGTCATGATCTCACAGTTCGTGGGTTCAGGCCCCGCATCGGGCTCTGCACTGATGGTGCAGAGACTGCTTGGGATTCTGTCTCTTCCTCTCTCTGCCCCTCCCCTGCTTGTGCTCTCTCTCTCTCTCAAAAATAAAAAAATAAACTTAAAAACATTAAAAAAAAAAAACCCACTTTATTATATACACCCTTCCATCACAGTCCTGCTACTCCCAGACTGCTGAATACTACAGGGGGGAAAAAAAAATCACACCACCATGAAGATTGATGCACAACTTTGTAACTTCCAACCCACCTGAAGCATATTTTTCTTCATGTTTCCCCTCCATTCTCTCTGTTACTCTTGACATTAGTTATTTCAAACTTTCACCACTTTCCTCAAGCCAGCTACCTACCCATTTCTGTCATCTCAGGAAATCACTACGTCTCCACCCTCAGAGAAGATAGAAGCTATTAGGTCAAAATTCCCTCAACTTGCTCCCTGAGGCAGAGAATGCCATCCAGCCACCAAATACTCAATTTCCTTACTTAGTAACAGAACCAACTTGACGAAATTGGGCCATCTGGAATAAGAACCACATTTCCAGACTCTTACGCAGCTAGGTGTGGCCACAGATCTAACTTCTGGCCAGTACAAGTGTTATGTACAACTTGGAGGAAGGCACCTTAAAGGGAGGGGCCCTGAAACCCCCCCTTATTCCCTGTCACCATCCCCTCTTTTTATCAGATTAGAACAGGGGAAAGATGGGAGACAGTATATATAAGCAGCTAAGTAACCTTTAGGATAGAAGCCCTATGATGGAGGTGGCAGAACTGGACACACGAAGTGTGGACTGCCAGCTCGGATGTTGTATTTCTAAGCAGTGATCGTTTGCATTTTATATGCAGCTAAACCCAATTCCAGTACTTTTACCCTCCAATTTACACATGTCTCTACTTCACACTGCCCTTTGTTTTTTGCCTCTCATTTCGGTGAAAGTGAATCTTCCTTTGTCTATGCCCAGGTCCCTTACTTGAACTTAGACTTTTTATTTCCACTTTATGTCTTCGTATTTATATGGTTAAAACTCAAAAATAATACAAAAGATTATATAATGAGAAGTCTTCCTCCTATTCTTGCCACCCTAGAAATCCAGGTCCCATCCCCAGAGACAATCAATGATATCCAATTCATTAATTACCTTCCAGACGTCTTTTTATCATACATGCAATGAAATAATGCAATTTATTGGCCCTCTCATGCGCTTTCTCATATTCTGCCAGTTTATGTCTTCAATCAAAGGACAGTCTCTTTTTGTTATTTTTTTTTAATATTTATTTTTGAGAGAGAGACCGAGCACAAGTGGGGGAGGGGCAGAGAGAGAGAAAGACACAGAATCCGAAGCAGGCTCCATGCTCTGAGCTGTCAGCACAGAGCCTGATGTGGGGCCTGAATCCACAAACTGAGATCATGACCTGAGCCAAAGTCGGACACCTAACCAACTGAGCCACTCAGGCGCCCCTCTTTTGGTTATTTTATAGCTTCCATTTTCTTGTTGGGATTTCCTATCTTTATATTTGTTACGAGAGTACTTTTCTTTAGATCATTGTGCATAGTTACAAGAGCCATTGTACTGTCTTTGCCACTTCCAGACGTTAGAATAGGATCTTAGAGTTGACCTCCACTGTTTGTTTTCTTTTGAGACTAGGTCATATTTTTTGTATTTCTTTGTAGGTCAGGTAATTTTGAAGTGTATCCTGGATATTGGATATGTTGTGTTATATATCCCCTGTTTCAAATCTGTGATGTATCTCTGGAGGTGGTGTTTGTTTGGGTGGTGGTTGTTAAGCAGGCAATTAGATTTGATCCACTTTCTGTTGGGCAGCACCTCAAATACCAGTTTAGTCCTTTTGTTCTTGGATTCTTCCTCACAGATGTGTGGCTAATGATTCAGCTAGAGATTTGGGCCTTTCTCAAGCAATGTATCTTGAAAATTAGATACCCCTCGAGTGCCACTCCTCTCTGCCAAGGGTTGTCTTCGATCCAGAATCTGCCTGCTCTTGGTTCCACTCAGTATCTTTAGGCGGATGTTTTTGGATTTTCCTCCGAGTTTAAAGTAATTATATGAGATAAAGTCAATCCAGTGGGAGCTTACTTGGTCATTCCTTTTCTCTAACATCTCAGTCCAGGATGGACATACAGCCCCACATCACACAGTCTCTCAGGTAACCAGGTTCTATTCATTTTGTTGATCCACCACCAGGGTGTTTTCCTAGCTCTCACGATCAACAGTCACCAGTCCGTCCCTGTTCCATACTGTGGGAAAAGGGGAAAAGCAAGTGGAGGGCAAGCAGTATCAACTTTAAGTGTATGAACTTTAAGTATCACATACGCTCATATCCCAAGGGCCAATCACATGGCCACACCTAATTACAAGGGAATATGAAAAACATGTGGTCGCTTAGGACAGTCAAAATTGGACAGGGATGGGGGCTCTATCCGTAAAAGACAGAATGACAGAATGGATGTGGGGGAACGAGAGCGGCATGTGTCATGAGTCAACCACTGTGAGAGCTAAGTACTCATGAGAACCCCTTTTTCCAATACAGAAAAATTTAACCCCTCTCCAGGGGAAACAACTCAAAGTTCCACCCAGATTCTGAATCCAGCAGTATGTTTCAGATCTCTGGATCTTCTAAGTAGGAAGAAGGAGAGATTAGGTATTAAAGAGAACAATAACTGCGTATATTTCAGACATAAATTTGATATCTCTTCTCTACCCTTCACACACATAAACAGATACGATTTTTGTGTGTTTGGCTTTGGCATAACAAAGTACAGTCACAAGCATACCAAACAAGGGTCTACAATGTAGTATAATGAATCATAGGAATAATGCAACTTACATCAACTATACAACAGCCTCATGTAGACCAAATACAATTTTATAAAGAAGTGCAAACATGAGGATAAAGGACACTAAGAGTGATGGTAATGCTTGAAAAAGGATAAATAAAACTAAAAATGTGTTCATCTGTAGAAAGTTGATTTATACATAATATCAATATATGTATTAGAATTATAATATCAATATATGTATTTTCTCTGGTAGGCAATCATGTGATAAAGGACTGCAAATAAAGGAAAAGACATTTGTCAACTACATATTTAAAAACTTTTTAAGTGGACTCAAATGATACTAAATGAGGAGTTTAATAATTAGAAAAGTTTAAATCTGTGCTGATCTAAAGGAAGCCTTCAACACGAAATATATATTGTACTTATGTTGGGCAAAATGAAAACATTTTACGGGTTACTTTACTCAGTTTGCCTTAACCTAACTAGGTATTATCATTATATATATTTTAACTCCAAAACATCAAAGTTTTAATCACAAATTTTCTCTAATAACGATTCAAATCAAACTACATAGATGGCTTAAAAATCAGCTTTCCACACATAATTGAAAGATCTGAATTCTTTTTTTATTATTATCCCAGCAAATGTTACACTAGAGAAAATGATTGGGAAAATACAAATACAGTCATTAAAAACACAGGCTGATTATTCATATCTATTACATTCAGAAGTATGCAAAACAATTTAGTTATATTGCAAAGCTGTAATTCCTTTTCCTAACAAAGCATTATTTTATAAAACTGTAGTACTGTATTGATTCAATTTTAATACAAAATACTTATATACACAATACAATATAAAAGTAAACTGTGGTATAGTGCCTTCCACAAAGGGATATATTAAGGCGCTTTACAAACATACCAATATGTTGACTCAAATTACTTTTTGCTTTAGATTAAAACAAACAGGCTAAATAAATGTTTCACTTTAAATACCAAAGGGATTTTTGTTTATTTTTTGTATATTAAAGAAAAAATTTCTAAAGTACCTTAGGTAACAGCAGCAGCAATATCTAAAAATCCTCCCACTGTATTCTCTAATTTCTAACATATTATTAAGTCAGAATAAAACATTTCCACTCACAGTTTTGCACTTTGCAACAGCAGAAGGTAATAACTTTTTTAAAAAGTCAATCTCAAAGTGACTTCTTAGTCATACATTCTATGGTTCCTATTACAAATAAGGTAGAAAAGATACAGCAATAGGGCCTGCCTTAGGATGTCACTGGACAATACATAATAGTATCTACAGTTACATAATTATAGAACACATTTTATAAATACTATTAATATACATAAAAAGGGGGTAAGTATAAGAAAGACAGCAAGTTTTCAAATGAGTGGGAAAATGATTTTAAGAAGAAAACATGTATAACCAATGTTTTCACTCTATTTCAATTGAAAGCATATAGATTTTTTATGTTGTTCTCCTATTTTTGGTCAGGAAGCACCAGATTCTATGCTAGAAGAACCAGATATAGTTTGGGAATAGGAGAGCTAATAAGTATATCCAAACCGTTAGAACTGCAGACACTAAAGGCTTGCTTTAGATAAACACAGAAAGCTCGTATCGTCAGAGGAAATTTTAAAAGAACACACGATTTGTAGTGTCAACACAGATTTTGTGGGGAGAAATGGGGAGGAGACAGCACCTTAGTTTTCCTAGAACATGAAGGTAACAAAGTTGGTTCTTACGGCATTGTACCACAATCCAGAAGTAAAACAACCAAGTGGAAATTTCAATAAATCTGACTGAGAAAAGCCAAAGAGCCAGAAGGATATCTTAAAATTTGAGTAGTGAGCTAAAAATTCTTGAACTATTTTGTTTTGCATAGGATTTTATACGACTAATCAAATGTTCCATGAAGTGAAGACTGCCAACTCAGGATAGTGCCTTTTCTTACAATTCTCTAATGATTCCAAGTCCTTCAGAAATATTTCCGTATCAAGCCTGTAACAAGCCAAACATGTATTTCAATGCCCTCAAGTGTATGTTTAAAATGCCTTAGTGCCGTACCAGCGCGAGAAAGGCATTCCTGGGGATACGTTATCACATGTACAGAATTTTTCCATCACAAATTATCAGTGTTTATACAAGATGTGCTAATCTGAGTACTAACCAGTAAATTTAAAGCAAAGTTCTGAGTTTAGCGTATCAGTGTTCTTACAGGACAGAGGTCCTTAACCAAGTTTGTGACAGTTTTCAACACGTCCAGAATCCCTAAGACTGCACGCAGCATCATATGTGTGTGTGTTAACGTGCAATTTTCTGGGAAAAGAGTCCGCAACTTTCATCAGACTCTCAAAAAACCCAACGAACCCCAAAGACCCACCACTACACACAGTGGGGTATGCAGTGGTTTACAAGCTGAGCTCTGAGACAGCCACCTATGGAAAGGTGCAAGAGTGAACTAATGAATCTTCTCTGCCCTCCCCAATTCAACTGGAACAGCTTTGCCTTTACTTTCACTTACATATAGGATTTCCACTAGCTTGTTTCCATTAGTTTGAAAATCACTAAAATTATGCCTCTTCTTATCTACACATACACAATTTTGATAAAACAATTCCCTATCAGAGGAGCTTAAAGGAAAGGAACTAAAATACAAATTTTACTAATGTCAGAATAGAGCCCTTTTCCCCTTCCTAAAAAATAAGCTAAATGTATTTTGGTATGAAACCACAAGTGTTCCTTAAAACCTAAACATTATATATACATATATATGTATATATAATAGGCATGCTGAAAAACGTATTATTTAACCTTAAATTAAGTCAGGAGGATTTGAATTTTCTACTAAGACCACTATATAACTTTTTCTAATTACTAACAGACACCTTAAGAGTTAAATAATTTTTTCTGCCCATAGGTAAAATACTGCCAAATAGCCAGATTTCCTTTGCCAATAACAACTTGTATATACAGCACTGTTCTGAAAGAGGAAACATGTAACATTACTGATGACATAATCAAAACTGTCACTATGCAGAAAAAGTACTTTTCTAGTGAATACCCACAAATAATTTTTCTACTTAAAGTTTCTTATGAAACTGAAAATAATCTTTCTGCTTAGGATGGTCGAAACTTAAAAAAAAAATTCGAAGTAAAAATATGAAAGATCTTAGCATCCGGTATTGTAAATTTTGACTTATGGCATCTTTTTTCCCTTTTAAAACTAGAAGCAGCATTAAAAATACCAGTATAGAAAGAAAAATGGTAGTGCTTTGCTTCTTTTAAAGTCAGTCATTCTTGAGAAATAAATGCTAGAAGAGTAAATATCCCACAGAGGGGAAAAATAAGAAAGAGAAAATGCAGTATTTTTTCTTCTGATGAGCATACTGTTTCAACCCTGTATTTCTTAATTACAAGATGTAAATTATCAGATTAGCCTAAGAACACTCATCACCATAATGGCTTAATTTCTATAGCTTATTTTGTACCAAAAACCAGGATA
The DNA here is from genome assembly GCF_023721935.1 of Panthera uncia. Taxonomy (NCBI): domain Eukaryota; kingdom Metazoa; phylum Chordata; class Mammalia; order Carnivora; family Felidae; genus Panthera; species Panthera uncia. The sequence continues at coordinate 103,037,732 of NW_026057580.1, forward strand.
CAGGGTAAAAAAAAAAAAAAAAAAAAAAATCTGTAAATGTGGGGTACATTTCATATTTGGTTAAAGCAAGATAAAACTGTCTTTCAAAAAAATTTCAAATATTCTTGTCTTTTAAAATTATTTAGTGTATGTACAAATAGATACCAGGTTTCTCCTTTTAAACAAAGCACTATTTTTTTTTTTATTTTTAAGTACTTTAAGTACCAAGAACTGACTATAATATTCAGTTCATAATTTATTTTCTTTATAACAATTTTTTTTTCTAAATTACTGATTAAAAAGGCTGGAATAAATTAACATTTAAAAAAGATTTTCCATAATTTAGGAACATAAAATATTGTACACAGAGCACTCATACATAGCTCTGTCACATTTGCATAATTTTACTCTCGGAGCCTCAAAAAACTCTGCGTTTCAGGTCTTTTTGCAAATCCTCATTACATTTCCTAGTGTGTTAAACATACACTAGATCACGATTTTTGATCTCTGAGCCTGTGTGTTGATCATCTTCATCTGACTGTTGCTCTGAGCCTTGTGAATTAATATATTCATATTCAATAGGCTTTGGATAATTATATGGGTAGCCATTGTCATCAAAAAACCTCCGAAAGGTAAATTCGTAGAAAGCATGTTCAGGGTGCTTTCCATTTTTATACCATCCGTTGAGAGTGTCGTTTACATTTTCTTCCTCATTATCATCACTCCATAACTTATCAGGATCAACAGGATCAAAATTTGATGTATCTGTTGGGTGTGTGATTTTAGGAATGTATGAAGCAGATTGCTGTCTCAGGTCACTGGAGAAATCAATTGTTTTAAAAAATGGATGAGCTTTTATTTCATCAGCTCCATTCTTGCCTAAGCGATCTTCTGGTCCTCGGCAAAGTTTAATAATAAGATCAGAGGCTTCAGGACTCAGTTTAGCTTGAGGTGGAATGTGAAGAGATGTTTGCCAGTTGATAACCTTTAAAGAGGATTTTTTAGAAATTAGGAGGGAAGAGGTAAATAAGAAAAAAATGTCCTCCAAGTTTTATACCAAAGCCTTACCTATTTTTATCTTTAAAAATAAATTGCACAGTATTCTGCCTTCCTTACCTTTAATAATGAATGAATCGCTGATGGGAAATAACCTTTCCTCCCATTCCCTCCCCCCAGGCAACTTATACTCATATTTTAAGACTCACTGTAAGTTTTAGCTCCCCTGTTAAGCTCTTCTACCTATGGCAGAAATGACAATTTCCATTGCGCTGTCCCGTTCCATGTGTTTACTGGTATCATAGTACAGACTTCGTGGGACCTGTTCTGTCTATGTCCTTCTACCACAGATAAAATTCCATAAGGCTATAGATCATGTTTTGTCTTTGTATTTCTTAGTGCTTGGCAAGTTGCCTGGCACATCGTTAATAGATGTTCAATAAATATTTATTCTGACTTTGAATAAACCAGAATGAGGGAGAGAGGGAGGGAGGAAGGGAAGAGAGGGAAGAACGGAAGAAAGGTAGTAGGTAATCAAGAAATATTTTTTACTATTGAGTTTTGAAAGTTCTTTTTATGGTCTAGATACAAGCCCTTTGTGGGAAATGTGTCTGCAAATGTCTCCCCCCAAGCTGAATCTTGTCTTCATTGTCTTAACTGTGTCTTTTGTATACTGAAAGTGTTAAGTTTTGATGAATTCCAGTTTCTCAACTTTTTCTTTTATAGATCATGATTTTGGTATCATTTCTAAGAACTCTTCCCCTAACCCTAGGCCATAAAGATTTTATAGTATTATAAAAGTATTATAGTAGTATAGTATTTATATTTTATCTCTGGATCGATGAACCATTTTGAGTTAATCTTTGTGTAGGGATGAAGTTTACATTAAGTTTCAGTACTTTCTGAATATGGCCGACCAATTATCCTACATTTGTTGAAATACTATTCTTTCTCCATTTGCACCTTTGTCAAAGATCAAATGGACATATTTGTGTGGTTCTATTTCTCTATTCTGTATCTTGTTCCATTGATCTATGTTTGTGTCCTTTTACCAATATCACCCCGTCTAGATTACTGTAACTTCATAGTAATTCTTAAAAGTGGTTGATTCCTCTAACTCTGTTCTTCTTTTAAAACATTGTTTTCATTATTCTAGTTCCTCTGTTCACCCATATACATTTTACTTATTTACTTTTAAATGTATGTTTGTTTGTTTGTTTATAGTGAGAGCGTGCACACATGTGCATGCGAGCAAGCAGGGGAGTGGTAGAGACAGGGAGACAGAAAATCCCAAGCAGGCTCCATACCACCAGTGCAGAGGCCAATGCAGTGCTCGAAGTCACAAACCATGAGATCATGACCTGAGCCGAAACCAAGAGACAGATGCTTAACCAACTGAGCCACCCAGGCGCCCTACCCATATACATTTTAGAATTGGCTCATCTGTACCTACAAAAATTAGGATGGAATCAAATCTATAGATTAATTTGGAGATAAGTGATAGCTTTGCTATGTTGAGTCCTCCAATCTATCGACATGGGATATGGTACATGTCTCCATTTATGAAGATCTTTCTTGATTTCTTTCATCAGAGTTTGTAGCTTTTGGCATAGAGATCTTGTTCATGTTTTATTAGATTTATACCTGCATATTTCTTTTTTTTAATGTTTATTTATATTTGAGAGAGACAGACAGTGTATGAGTAGAGGAAGGGCAGAGAGACAGAGACAGAACCCCAAGCAGGCTCCAGGATCCAAGCTGTCAGCACAGAGCCCCAATGTGGGGCTTGAACTTACAAGTCATGAAATCGTGACCTGAGCCGAAGTCAGACGCTTAACTGACTGAGCCACCCAGGCGCCACCCCCCTGTATATTTCAATTGGAGGAAACTTCTATGAATGGTACTGCTTTTATTTTTTTAATGTTTATTTATTTTTGAGAGGGGGGGGAGAATGAGAGCAAGCACAAGCAGGGAAGAGGCAGAGAGAGAGGGAGAGATACAGAATCTGAAGTAGGCTCCAGGCTCTGAACTGTCAGCACAGAGCCCGACACAGGGCTCAAATCCATGAACCATGAGATCATGACTTCAGCTGAAGTCAGATGCTTAACTGACCAAGCCACCCAGGCACCCCTGAATGGGACTGCTTTTAAATTTCAGTTTCTGGTCATTTATTGCTTAAATATAGAAATACAATAGATTTTTATGTATTACCCTTATAAGTCTACAACCTTGCTAAACTCACTTATTATTTCTATGAGTTTTTTCATAAATTCCCTGGATTTTCTATATAGAAAGTTATGTTGTCATCTCTGAATAGGCTAAGTTTTTATTTCTTTCTAATCTGTATGCCTTTTATTTCTTTTGTTGTTGTATTACCCTGGCTAAGATTTCTAGAACTATGTCTAATAAGACTGGTAAAAACACACATCTTTGCTATGTTCTTGATTTTGAGGAGAAAGCATTCAGTTTTTCACACGCCCCTGCACACACGCGCGCACACACACACACACATTTATATATATATATGCATATACTTTCATATACATATATATTAAAATGAAGAGGAAATAAAGACACTTTCAGACAAACTAATTTGAACCAAACCTAAGAGAATGCATTATCAACACACCTATACTTAAAAGAAATTTTAAAGGAAGTTTTAAATATATTAAAAAAAAATTTTTTTATGTTTATTTATATTTGAGAGAAAGAGAGAAACAGAGAAAGAGAGCAAGCAGGGGAGGGGCAGAGAGAGACAGAAACACAGAATATGAGCTGTCAGCACAGAGCCTGACCTGGGGCTCAAACTCACAAACCATGAGATCATGACCTGAGCTCAAGTCGGACGCTTAACTGACTGAGCCACCCAGGCACCCCAAGAAGTTTTAAATATATTAAATGCAACGAAAGAAGTAGTTACAACTCAGGGGGAACATCATAGAAGAGATATCTTAAGAATGATTAAGAATGAGTTAGTTCAGGAGTTAAGCAGATTTAAGAAAGTAGGAAGAGTTGTGGAAGATGAGAAAGAAAGAAAGAAGAACATTCCAGACAGAGGGAATGGTATGAACAGGGAAGGGAGTATAAATTTGGACTTTAATCCATGGACATGGGAACCACTGAAGGGTTTTTAATGGGACTGTTTATGACCAAAATTGTGGGCAGCTTCTCATTTAAATGCCAGAGGTAATTTCAAGTGGAGATACAGATATTTGTTTGTTGTTTGGGGGTAGACTATGCATGGAAGGAAACAAAGCCAGGAGCCAGAAGGTGACAAAAAGTAAATTAGAATAAATCTGCACATAGTACTAAAGACTTCCATGAGAATGGAATGAGTATATAAGCACATGAGTGACAGAGGATCTAACAGTGTGATGACAGTGGGATGACGGACACTAGAGTTCACTCCTGGAATTTCAGTGACTTCCTCTAACCTTACCAATTCATTCTTTTTTTTTTTTTTTTTTAAAGTAAACTCTACCCCCAAGGTGGGGCTCGAACTCATGACCCCAAGATCAAGAGTCACTCTACTGACTGAGCCAGCCAGGCGCCTCCTTACAAGTTCATTCTTTTTTTTTTTTTTTTAATCAGGTTTTGTTGTTGTTGTTTGAGAAAGAGAGAGGGAAGGGGAGAGAAAGAATCTCAAGCAAGCTCCAATGCTCAGTGCGGAGCCTGATGCAGGGCTCGATCTCATGACCCTGGGATCATGACCTGGGCCAAAATCAAGAGTCAGATGCTCAACCAACTAAGCACCCACGTGCCCCACCTTACAAATCCATTCTTAAATTCCAGAATAAGATGTTCTAAATAAAGGATTGCTAAAAGTCTATGATATAGGGACTCTGACAAGTCTTTGGTATAGATGCTATATCTTACCTTCATTTGTGTTTCTAATGGTGTTTGTGCCAAGAAAGGAGGTTGACCCACCAACATTTCAAAAAGAATTACACCAACACTCCACCAATCACATAACTGTGTATAGCCTAAAATAAGATACCAAAGTTATAGTTATTCAGAAACTTTTTAAAAAGTGCTCAGAATACAATAAAAATATTAAATCACCAAAATGCTGTATAATTAATATTTTTATTATAAACCTGAAAAATAAGCCACATGTTAATTAATGTAAATTTCAGCTGGTCTAAAGGCCTATTGAGATTATCACAAAACTAATGTTTTTACCTGTTCGTAACAACACTTCAGGTGCAATATAATTGGGTGTCCCAACCAACGAATGTGCAAGACACCGCTGGTGTTGGCGTGCAGCTCTCCGCTCCAATGGCTTCAATCTATCTCCACATCGACAGTTAGAAGGGTCACCCCATTCATTACTGAAATCCATACTATCTTGCCGTGGATGGTCACCTATGTAGAAAGTACGTAAATAATAAATAAATAAATAAAAGCAACAAGAACAAGACTGAGCCTAAAGACTGTTTAATCTTTTGACATCATGGTTTAGAGTTAACAGTACTCTTCCCTTGAGACAAAATAAGACACAATGTATGCCATATCACTGATGGTGTTTATTACTAACTACAGCCTGTGCTCCGAGATACTAATAGGACAAGTGTTACTCTAAGAAAAATTAGTGTAAGTTTCAGTAATTTACTCAATGTCAAATGATGATAATTAAAGTCATGAGTTCGTAGGATCAGGAATTTGTTATGCAGACTGCTTCCCCTTACTATTCTGAACAAAGTTTCAAACAAATGAGATCAGTGTTTGTTCATTCAATAAATGACAACGACAAATAAGACAGGGATCTTCTTTCGGGTAGCTTCTCTGTATTGGACAAACACAACAAACAGATATATATTTTATATCGATATATATACATATATATATCGATAAAAATATATATATAAAAATAGTGATGCATCCCATTCAAAGAATCAACGTGAGGTAATATGACAAATGTACTAAGGTGGCTCAGGAAGACGAACTGAGGTGACATTTGTAAAAACCAGAGGGACTCAACCATTTGAAAACCAGGGCAAGACATTCCACAGAGAAACAACAGTAACAAGAGAGACCAGTGGGGCTGGTAAATTAGGAGAGAATGGTGGACAATAGGAGTCAGAGCCGGTGTTTAATAAGCAAAAGAAGTGGTTTGCCTTTTACTGCAAATGCAGTGGGAAGATACCAGAGAGTTTGAAGAGAACGACAAGATCTGATTTATGTTTCAAAAAGAAAACACTAACTGCCATGTAGAGCACCAACTGTAGGGAGGACAAGCATGAGGAGTGACCAGTTCAGAGGCTACCCTGACAGTAACAGTGGAGATGTAGAAAAGTGAACAGATCAAGGGTATTTTTAGAGGTGGAATAAACAGGATTTATTGATGGATTAGATGTAGACGGTGTGGGGAGAAAAGAATCAAGGATAACTAAGTGGGCGGTGGTAGTGCAATTTACTAACATGGGGACGACTGGAGGGGGAGAAATTGAGAGTTGTTTATTGGCAATGTGAAGTTTAAAAGGCCTATTAGACACACACGTGAACGGGAGGGGCAACTTCTAGAAAGAGAGATTTCGAAGTCACTGGAATGAAATGGCATTTAAAGCCATGACTGGATGAAATCACCTAGAAAAATACAGCTCGTATTTAAACTGACTGTAATAATCATCTAGGCAGGGTGCCTGGCTGGCTCAGTCAGTAGAGCATACAACTCTTGATCTCAGGGTCACGAATTCAAGCCCCACACTGGGCGTGGAGCCTACTCAAAAAAGTAAAAAAATAAAAAGCAAACTTTAAAGTACAATTTCTCCTCTCCAGTGAAGATTTTAAATCAGAAGACTGGAATAGAGCCCACGAATCATATTTTTAAGAAGAACCCCAAATTTTTAGGGTGACTCTGAGGAGACAGGTTCAAGTGTCTCAGTTCTATCCACTTACTGTCAACCTACTTGGCTTCACAGAAACACAGGAGGCTAATACTTACCTGAGAAGATTGCTGTGACCCTTAAATTAGAATATATGTAAAGAACCTGGCCATAAGTATTCAAGAATTGTTAGATCGACTTACACTTCCATTAGCGCTTTGAAGGGATCTTGGTGAGCAGTGTGGTGTAGTAGAAATAACATGGGCCCTGTAATCAGACAAACCTGGGTTCAAAGCCTAGCCCCCTACACTTCTTTTCTGTCTGACCTTGGGCAAATTGCTTCATCTAACTAAGCCTCAGTTTCTTTATCCTGCCTCACAGTGATGTGAGATTGAACAAAATCATGTACATAGAGTGTTTAAGGTTAAATAAGTCGTATAATAGTCATACCACGGAATCCTAAATAGTAGTGAAAATACATGTCATATGCAATAACACAGATCAACCTCAAATACATAAAAGAAGTGAACATAGAAGAATACATATAGAATGATTACATTGAAATAACGTTCAAGAGTAGGCAAAATAAAATAACATTGTTTAGGGTTATAAACATTGGGAAAAGTATAGAGAAAAGTAAAGAAATGTGATTACAAAGTTCTGAAATAATGGTTACTTCTGTGGAAGAAAAAGGCGAAGCAATCGTTTAAGGGCTTCAGAAGCACTGACAATCTAGTTTTTAAGCTGAATGGTGGGTATGGGGCTTCATTTAAAAATTTTGGGGGACGCCCGGGTGGCTCAGTTGGTTAAGTGTCTGACTCTTGATTTCGGCTCAATTGTGAGGTCCCACTGAGCATGGAACCTGCTTGGGATTTTTCTCATTATTTATTTCTAAATAATGATATTTAGAAATAATCTAACACATTCTTTCATTTTATAAGTCTTGGTGTCTAAAGGATTCACTCACATTTATCCAATAGTCAAGACTGAAACCAGGACTTATGGCTTCCATCCAGTGAGAATACCTTATATCTTATTACATTTACAAGTCATATTAATATGTACAAATTTTATGGTTTTACTCACCACTCTGATAGTACTTAGAATCATGTGTCCATCTGAAGCCAGTGCAGAGGCCGAAGTCAGTCAATTTAATATGACCATCACGATCAATCAAAATATTATCAGGTTTAATATCTCTATGAATAAAACCCATTTTATGAACACTTTCAACGGCACAGGTAAGTTCTGCTATGTAGAATCGTGCCAGATTTTCTGGAAAGATGCCCATTCTAATTAATAGGCTCATCATATCACCCCCAGGAATATAGTCCATTACAAAGTATAAATTGTCCTTATCTTGGAATGAATAATATAGACGAACTACCCATTCATTGTCAGCTTCGGCCAGGATATCTCTCTCAGCTTTAACATGAGCGACTTGATTTCGAAGCAGAACATCTTTCTTTCGAAGAGTTTTTGTTGCGTACAAAGCCTTAGTATCTACTTTTCTTGCTAGACAGACTTCACCAAATGCTCCTATTCCTAGTGTCTTTATCTTCACAAACATAGACTTGTCCATTTTAGCCCTCTTAAGACGGATATAATTAGACTCTTTTTGGCAAAGCATCTTTCTCATTTGATCCTGGGCATCTTGAGATAGTCCAACCTAGGCAAATAAACTAAAGGTTAAATGAGGAATTAGCTTCTATACCAAATATTAAAAAATAGTTTGGAAAAATTCAGGCATATATTTAAAGGTTAAATGCATAATAATTTTTAACGAAGCATGTTAGAAATCTAGAATATACTTCAGAGAAAATTAATTAACACAAGTGCAGCTTAAGGGATAGTTAACAGGATATACAAAGGTGAGTTTTTATGCAGATTCTGCCATGGAGAGCAAGATGATACCAACGGTCAGCTTCCTACTGTTTTCTAATGCACCCCAACAAAGTTCCCAATGTGCAACAACCAAACATCTGTTAACATGCATCCTCATCCATCTCCCCATGCATATCCACCCCAAATTATGTGATCAGACTACCTTTATTATATATGCTTCTCTTGTGGAATGCCTACAATTAAAATATTCTTCCTCTTTTCTTTCATGAAAAGAAATTCTTCCCTCCAGATTCATTTATTCTAAAAAACTGACGTATTAAGAACAAAAGAATGTCGTCTCTAACTTAACCACTCATTCACAACCCATCTTTCTTTTATTTTTCTCAGGCACTAGAGGAAGGGTAGGTAGGGTGCACAGCCACCACTAACACAAAATGCAAAAGGTTTCTCCTACCGTATTTAAAAAGGACAACTTGTTTGATTACAAGGTATCCTTTCGGTATTTTGGAACATTTCAAAGAATAGTCAATGTGACTTATGAAGACACCAAAAAACAGATTAAAAACAAAAGCCAACTTCTGAGTAGACATGGACTACCCGGATTTAGAAGGAAGCTTATTTTTGGCTAGTTTAATAAGAAACTAATTTAAGGGTTAAAATAGAATAGGAATGTAAGAAGTAGAGTCTAATTCTAGAAATGCAAACCTAATTAGAATATAGCGACCTCATGCTTCTGTTAGGGTGTGCACATTTGCATGCAGTATCTTTTAAGAAGGGTGGCATGCCAGACTTAGTGTAGAACTGTTTCTCTTAAAATCTTACTTGCCTACACAGTAATGGAGGCTACAGAAGTCAGCAAAGCTTCCAACACCATAAAAGTTTAAATCAGCTATTAGTGAAAGTGAAGAGGAAAAAGGAAAAATAAACTAAGAAAATACATACAGACAGACTTTAGTAAGAAATCCTAAGGGCTAAAATATGGATGGGTCATACAGATTATCATGGTGTTTCTCATCTAAGAAAATTCAATTTATAGCAGGAATAACAATACTGTGAAATCAGATTTAGACAAATCATTTTAAGAGAATGGCTCTCGTGACGCCTAGGTGGCTCAGTTGGTTAAGCGTCTGACTGGCTCAGGTCATGATCTCACAGTTCATGGGTTTGAGCCCGGGCATCAGGCTCTGTGCTAACAGCTCAGAGCCTGGAGCCTGCTTGGGATTCTGTGTCTCCCTCTCTCTCTGCCCCTTCCCTACTCGCACTCTGTCTCTCAAAAATAAATAAAACATTAAAAAAAAAAACTAAATTTAAAAGAATGGCCCTCAAATTATGTGAGGAAGTTTCATCACAAATTTAAGCCTCTTGGATTCTGAGTGAAAGTTAAATTTGTTTGAACTGTAAAATGTGACAAAAATAGTAACAATGATAGTATCACCATAATATCCAGTGAAGATATGTACATAGAATCACAACAGACTAATTTAAAATGAGTGAGCACTTATTCTTGATCTCCCTTTTAGTGGTTTAATAATTTCAGCATATTTTTCTAGTACATTATAAAAAAATGAAATTAGATGAGGAAATAACTGAAGAGATAAGTCTTTGATACTTTTTAATAAGACCAACCAAATGAATAAACCTGACGAATAAGGTCCCAAAACTACTATAAAAAAAAAAAAAAGTTTCATATCAAGAGATTTACCCAGATATTTCTAGCTAGTTTAAACAGTTGTAAGAAAATGCATACAACTTAAAAAATAACCTTTGCAAAAAAAAAAAAAAAAAAAAAAAAGAAAGAAAGAACCTTTGCTATTTCCATAAAAAGGGATTATGTACACCTAAATAGCACTCCATAAAGTATATTTTTCTTAATATATTAGAACTTTATTACAGGAAATGGAGTAAATTTTGAAATACTAAAATAAAATGGTATAATCAAAAGTACGTTAAAGTTTACTGACTTTAAATAATTGATAATGTACTTAGCTATAAAAAGAAGGAAAAAACACTGGACCGATATTTAAAAATAAACACTAAGCAAACAGATGATCAAGTATAAAAATCTGCATTTTAAAAGGTTTTACCCGCATCATTTCATTCTCTAACTGTTTTTTCCGATGTAGCCGTTGCTGATGAGATTTGAGTACATTTTCTACATGTTGCTCCATAAAGAATTTAAACGCCTGAGGAGAGTAACTTTGAATACGAGATTCCCTTCGCTCTTCATCTTTCTTGTTTTTCCTAACAGTGATGGGTGAAGTTGTAATCTGTTTCTTTTCTTTATCCCCACCATCCATATTTTCGTAACTTTTTTCACTCTCCTCTTCCTTGGGCAAGCTGGGCTGATCCTCTTTGCTAGATTTACTGATTGATTCATATGGGGGAACAGATGGGTTTTGGTGTAGCAGATGTTTTGGGTAAGGTGGAGGTGGGCCTTGATAATTTGGAGCCTCAGCAACAGGAGGCATAACAGTCATATTTGAAGTGGTACCCTCAGAAAAAGGACTAGGTTGAACCGTTTGAATTGGCTGGGGTATCCAAGAAGGGTGTGTAGGTGCTAACGCAGTCTGTAGCTCTGGTTTTAATACACGTATACTTTTCACAGGCTGTTGAATAGGAGCTGGTGTAATTGCAGTGACTGTTGTAGCTGAGGGCTGAGAATTAGCAGAATGACTTGTTCTATTTCCTAACGGGTTATTAAAGGAATTTGACCTCACTGGTATGTTAGGTTGCCATGTGGGGATTTCATGCCCACTGCTTGGGGATGACTGGGCTGGAGCGGAAGATGACTGAGGCCACGTTGTTTGCAGTCCAGGTGCATTAATGTTATAAAGTTCCATGTTATGACTGTTTCTGTTTGGCACCATCATAGATTGGGGAATATTTCCATTTGTATATGATGAAGGGGCAGCAGATCCCCCCGTTTGTAAAGCAGAAGAGCTCTGTCCATTAGTTGGGGTCAGAGGATACGGAGGGGGCGGCTGCCGATTCACAGTGCCAGCAGGGACATTTTGGTGTATCATAAAATCAGTTTGACCGCTACCATTCTGAATTCCAGGTCTTCCTGGTGGAAAGTTAAATTTGTTGGAACTCTGCATGATGATAGGTTGTCTGCCAACAGGAACAGAACTAATGCCTCTCTGTCCCTGATTAGGAGGATTCATTGGGGACGTGTTCAGAGGCGGTGGAGGATAGCCCTCCTGCCAGGCTCCAGGTGGAACTGGAGAGATTCGGGAGATTACATATTCCATGTTTCCGGAATAGCGCTTTGTCTGAGAGTTTGGTTCCCACGAGGGAGGAGGTGGAGTTGTACCTCTTGGAGGGGGAGTCTGGCCTCTGGGAGGTGGGGGAGGAGTGACACTCCTTACTTGAGGAGGTGGTGGGGGGTTCACCCTCTGTCCGTTGCTTGGGTGGGCTTGAGCAAATGCTGTTATACCAGATCCTGACAAAGGTCTTCCTACGTCTGTCTGCGAGTTGGGACTTTCGGAACGATAGGCCACGCTTTCTCCTAGTGGTGGGCCATGTCTCTGAGGAACTAAGGATTCTTTGGAACCTTTCCAGCTTTGTTTGCGGTTAACTGGTTGTTGCACACTCCCTATGGTCATAAAACAGAGAGAGAGAAAAAAAAAGCAGGTTTTTAACATCTTATTTTTAAAAAATTAAGTTTGGAATTCTGACACAGCTAAATGGTAACTCTCTTTCAAGAATTATAAAAATCAAAGTTTAGTACACTAGTATTATTTCACCTTTCAAATTTTACTTATTTTGACTAGGTAATACATTTTCATGGCTAAAAATTCTAGAAGTACAAAAGAATACCCACGTCTGTCCCTTAGCCAACCAGCTTCCTTTCTTGAAGGTAACCATTATCATTAGTAAGATGTTTTAGGAATACACAAGTAAATAGCATACTTCCTACTTCTATTATTATCCCTACTCTTCTTCTTAAAATGTTGAAGATTCTGTATATAAAATGTTTTCTTACTTTAAAAAAGTGTCACCACAGTGTTTCACTGTATGGATATACCCAAATTTATTTAATCAGTTTTCCTACTGAAGAATATTAAGGTTGTTTCTAGTCTTTTGCTATACAAAAAAAAAAAAAAAAAAAAGGCATCGAAAAATTTTGTGCAGATATCATTTCATATATATGTTAGGTAGATAAATTATCAGAAGTGGCATTATTGAGCCAAAGTTTTGTCCATTTAAAATTTTAATAGATACAACTACTTTTAAATATATTTCTAAGACACCAGGGGGTAACTAGCTGAACACTAAATATAGATTTTACAGAGTTTCTCTTTACTAAAATTTCCAAATAAATGAAATAGGCAAGAAAATATATGATACTCATACCCGGCCCCCAAATGAAGTTTTTAAAATAGTCTGGATACTTGGAAAAGATCTTTAATACATTTAAAAATATATAAAATACATTTGTATAAAATTCAATATATAGAAATAATACATTACAGAAAGATTAAGTATTTTAGTGTAAAGATGAAACCATACAAGCACTAAGAAAAAAACAAGTGAACATCCAGTAATATTGGGAGTACCTCTTTTGTACCTCTTGGGAAGGTCTTCCCAGGTATGACAAGGATAGAGAACATAGAGTAAAGACTGACAGATCTAAATACATAAAACATTTAACAACATTCAAAACAAAATAAGAAACATCTACAAATCTGAAAGGTCAATATCATCCTGGGAGAAAATATATTTAATAACACATATGAGAAAAAAAAGGTAAATGTTCAGAATGTACAGTTTAGGGGCACCTGGTGGCTCAGTGGGTTAAGCCTCTGGCTCTGGATTTGGGCTCAGGTCATGATCTCACAGTTCAGGGGATCAAACCCCACATCAGGTTCCATGCTGACAGCAAGGAGCCTGTTTGCGATTCTCTCTCTCCCTCTCTCTTTTCCCCTCCCCCACTCTCTCTCTTTCTCAAAATAAACATTAAAAAAAATGTACAGTGTAACAGTCTATTTCAGCTAGACTGGGCAGCATACTGGGTCTATGACTTGAGGAAAATCATCACTCTGGGCAACCTAGGCAAGTCCTCTGGCCTCCAAGCTCAGTCGCACCTTCCTCAGAGAGTCAGCTGAGGCTAAAGACAACATGTATTCACTCTCCCGGCTTTTACCAGTTAAATCAGAAGTCTCCGCAACCTTCAGGTATACTGCCATCTCTGTTCTGCACCTCCCATAAAGCTCTCTGTGTTCTCCCACTTCCCAAACCCTCCCACTATTGCCCTCCAACAAATGCTCCTATATCATAACCTCTGCCCCAAGCTTTCCCACCACCTCCTTAAAGTTGGTTATCTTCTGCTGACATTACTTTCTTTTTGGTCCTTTGCAATTAACAGGTCTTCTTTAAAAATGAACTGAGCTAAAGATGGGATTCTACCTCTTATTATTCCGTCACACTCTTTGGACGCTCATGCTATCTGGGCGGCCACGTTCATTCCTCTCACTTAACGAACTCCTACTTGTTCATCCTCATTCACCCATAGTTTTGACACCTGGTCTACCCTAAGCCCTGCCATCATTCTGTAACTTCAGCATCCACAAGGACGGACCATCCATCACCCTCACCTCTCAGTTCCTTGGTCTCCTCCCCTCAACTCTACCTCAAGTATCATTCCTAAGATAACATTTCTAATTTTGATATCATCCATATCTGCTGCTTTTTTTAAAATCACTTCTTTGAGGTTTATACTCTTGGACCACAACTCTCCTTTCCTATTTAACTACTACTACAAGCATTCTTCAACCCCATTAAGACCTCCATATTAATCCCTACTTCATTAATCCTCTGCTTTCTTTGTGATACACTTTAGCTATTTTGTTTTTATTATTTTTTTAAGTTTATTTATTTTTGTGCATGTGAGAGTTGAAAGACAGGGCTTTCAACTGTGCAGAGTTGAAGTGGGCTCTGTGCTGACATCAGAGAGCCCTATCCAGGGCTCGAACCTATGAACTGTGAGATCATGACCTGAGCCAAAGTTGGACACTTAACTGAATGAGCCACCCAGGCACCCCCACTTTATCTAATTTAAATCCATGGTCCACTACTTCTTCCTTTCCTCTGTATTCCCTTTTCTCTTCTCATTTCTATTCATTCATTAAATTTTTATTGAGCATCTAATTAATCTAAGTACAGTGGTGAACAAATAATATCCCTGGCCCCATGGAACTTCCATTCTTGGGGGAGAAGACTGACAATGATAACAAACAAATAAATAAACAAGGTAGGGGTGCCTGGGGGGCTGAGTCAGTTAAGCTTCTGACTCTTGGTTTCAGCTCAGGTCATGATCTCACAGTTTTGTGAATTCAAGCCCCACATCAGGCTCTGAGCTGGCAGTGTCTCCCTCTGCCCCTTCCCCACTCACACTGTCTCTCTCAAAATAAATAAATAAACAAAAAATAAATAAACAAGGTAATATCTGTGTATTGATAAATCCAATGAAGGAACCATAAATGGCGTCAAATGATATCGAGAGTAACAGGACAGAAAGGGATGACATTCAGAACAGAAAAGGCTCCACCAAGCAGATGAATTAAGAGTAGGCAAAAGTCCTAAACTGGGAGCTTGGTATTTTCCAAGAACAAAAAGAAACCCAGTATGACTGGAGAGAAGTAAATGAAGGGAAGTGGGGTACTGGATAAAGCCTGAGAACATCAAGGCCATCAAGAGGTGTCTGGAAGGAATGA
This sequence comes from Panthera uncia, assembly GCF_023721935.1. Lineage (NCBI taxonomy): Eukaryota > Metazoa > Chordata > Mammalia > Carnivora > Felidae > Panthera > Panthera uncia. Next base: position 103,053,093 of record NW_026057580.1, read on the forward strand.
AAAGCCACTAAAGGTAGAGGAGGAATATGCTCTGATTAAGAATTTAAATTATAAATTACACTTTTATCAACATTCTGAACTCCCTTTATCGATCTTATTTGTACCTGTTTAGAACTCTACTCACAGATGATTCCAGTTACCCACTTTTTTCTCACACCTGCCAGAAAAGGTGGAGTGAAGTGCAGACTGATTCCACTATAAATTCAACGATCAGCATCATCAAATGGCTTTAGCACCGTCAGGAAATTCTACTGATTCTTTTGGTCTCCACTACAACTCTCCCCTGTTCTGAGTCTCCTCAAATCACCTGTCCCATTCCTCACCCACCACTCCAGACAAATGACCTGATTTTACACTTCAGAGAAAGCTGAAGGCATCAGAAAGGAACTCCTTATCTTCCCTACATCACCTAAGCCTGTTTGTTCTCATTAAAGCAAAGTGGCTGTTTCTCTTCCTCTGTAATATGCTAACAATCTGGGGAGGGGCAGTGAGAGAGGGGGACAGAGGATGTGAAGTGGGCTCTGCACTGACAGCAGCAAGCCTGATGAGGGGTTGAGCTCACCAACTGCAAGATCATGACCTGAGCCAAAGCTGGACAGTCAACCAAATGAGCCACCCAGGTGCCCCGAGAGTTGATACATTGAAATGATTCTAAAATAATACTATTAAGAAATGAGAAAAAAAATGTCTGATTAATCACCTGGTTTCAAGCTGGCATTGAGAGGTCTGGCAGCTGCTGCAGCCATCTGTTCCCGGCGAGGATCTTGGTAACTCATTTTACTAATGAATTCAATTGCTGCCTCTATACTTCTGTTGTTAGTTTTCTGAAGAGCTTGTATAACCATATCCTGGTATGAAGTTTAAAAAAAAAAGACACAAAGTTTGAATCTGATAATTAATTAAGAGGCAAAGAGCACTATGAACTCCACCAGAGAAATTCATAATTAGGAATAACAGGGCCCCAAACCATATGAATGTCCTGTTTGTAAAACTACTACAAACATCCATACAAACTCAAAGTAAAAAAGAAAATAAATCTTCAAATCTTTCACATGTTTAATATTTTCACCTTTATGTAACATATTAAAATTTCTGGGGCAATCACAGCAACATAACTGATTATTTCCCATTCTTAATTTCATCCTTACACAAAGAAGACTGTCAGATTGTTAAAAACGTATCAAACGAAATACTGGAAGCCACTCTTTTGTATCATTAAAGTATTTTAGTAGTCACCTCTGTCACTGTCTTTACTAGTAAAAGAGCTATATAGTTTTTGCTTCTATCCTTAGGGCTTCCATTTTTAGAGAACCTTATTTACAAGGACATATATCTAGAACAAATGGTAGAAAAAACACTTAGACTGCATATAATTATGTGATGAAGACTTTCGGAAGCTGCATGGTATGATGAAAAAGCAGAGAGTTTGGAATTAAACAAGTGAGTTTGCGTTCCAGCAGCCTCACATTACTATGCTTTTGTTTTTTATGATTAGAAGCAAAAATACATTGCAGTGATTGTGTGGCCCACTTTAGAACTGTATCAACTTTGGAAAATTATTGAACATTTCAAAGCTCAATTTCTTCATCTGCAATACACTCACAGTGTTGATGGGAGGACTAAATAAGAAAACACGTAGGGTGCCTGGGTAGCTCAGTTGTTGAACATCCAACTTTGGTTCAGGTCATAAACTCACAATTGGTGAGTTCGAGCCCCACATCGGGCTAGCTGCTGTCAGTGCAGAGCCTGCTTTGGATTCTCTACCCCTCCCTTGCTCGTGCTCTTTCTCTCTCAAAGATAACTAAACATTAAAAAAAAAAAAAAAAAAAAAAAAAAAAGAAGGGCACCCAGGGGGTGGTTCAGTCAGTTAAAGCATCCGACTTCAGCTCAGGTCATGATCTCACAGTTCGTGGGTTCAAGCCCTACATCAGGCTCTGTGCTGACAGCTCAGAGCCTGGAGCCTGTTTCAGATTCTGTGTCCCCCTCTCTCTCTGCCCACCCCTACTGTGTTCAGTCTCTGTCTTTCAAAAATGAATAAACATTAAAAATATAACATTTATAAAAAAAAAAGAAGAAAACCTGTAAAAGCACATAAGCACAGGGACTGGAGATCAGATATGGGTTGTCCTCCTGCCCTGCTCCTTGCCCTTTGTAGGTAAACCTAAATTATACACTAACATGCAGAAAATATATGGACAGGCTTTTTTCAAGAGGGAGGCACATATTTACTTGTCATAGAAGAGCTAGTATTTCAAACAATATTTTAAAGTGAGAAATGGCTTAGTAAGACTAACGGGTGAACAGACTGCTGACAGACAACCCTCCTAATGAAACGACTAGGGTGAGACCAACCAAAAAAAAAAGGTTGTGGCAGAGACTTGCTGCCTACTCAAGATCCATTTTCCCTTTCTTGGAAAAAGTTACAGATTTTGTTGGAAGAAGTCTTCCTTATAGCTATAGTGGCCAAATGACAATTCTGACAATGAAACAAAAACAAGGATTTGTGGAAGAGTGTTGCTATCCCTGATTTTAGGTACTGGTACTTCCTGTATCCTGTTTTGTAGATAATAGATACGACATCTGTGCTAGAGCATGATGCCACCAACAAGGAAAATTCAAGAAACTCTTAAGAATCCTATGTTCTGACATCTTCAAGAGGCTGAACCAATACTAGCTATATAAACTGAGTCACTATTTTGTTTAAATCATTACTATTTGGATTTTTGTTAAAAGCAACCAAACTCAATCCTTAACTGATACAAAAGTTACAGTGTGATCACATTTTATGCCTATCAGACTTCTGCAATTTTGTAGTGAGACACAAAAGAATAAGTTTCACTTTGTGTACAACTTTAATACAAATCACCCCAAATTAAAAATCAGCAGGGAGTGCTTAACTTCTAGCTAAGCCATACAAAAAAAAATAGATTCAAAATGGATGAAAGACCTAAATGTGAGCCAGGAAACCATAAAAATCTTAAGAGAGCACAGGCAGCAACCTCTTTGACCTCTGCTGGAGCGACTTCTTACTGGACACATTGCCATTGCCAGAGGCAAGGGATATAAAAGTCAATATGAACTATAGGGACTTCATCAAGATAAAAGGCTTCTGCACAGCAAAGAAAACAATCAACAAAACTAAAAGGCAGCCCACGGAGAAGGGGAGAAGATATTTACAAATGACGTATCTGATAAAGGGTTAGTATCCACAATCTAGATCAACTCAACACCCAAAAAAACACAAATAATCCAGTGAAGAAATGGACAAAAGACATGAATAGCCACTTTTCCAAAGAAGACATCCAGATAGCTAACAGAAACATGAAACAATGCTCAATAGCTCATCATCAGGGAAATACAAATCAAAACCACAATGAGATACCACCTCACACCTGTCACAATGGCTAATATTAACAACACAAGAAACAACAGGTGTTGGTAAGGATGTGGAGAAAGAGGAACCCTCTTGCATTGTTAGTGGGAATGCAACTGGGGCAGTCACTCTAGAGAACAGTATGGAAATTCTTAGGGACGTCTGGGTGGCTCAGTCGGTTAAGCGTCGGACTTTGGCTCAGGTCATGATCTTGCAGTCCATAAGTTTGAGCCCCACATTGGGCTGTGTGCTGACAGCTCAAAGCCTGAAGCCTGCTTCAGATTCTGTCTCCCTCTCTCTCTGCCCCTCCCCTGCTCACTCGCTCTCAAAATAAATAAACATTAAAAAGAAAGGAAGAAAAACAGTATGAAAGTTCCTCAAGTTAAAAATAGAATTACCTTATGATCCAGGAATTGCACTACTAGATATTTACACAAAGGATACAAAAATACAGATTCAAAATGCATCCCAATGTTTATAGCAGAATTATCAACAACAGTCAAACTATGGAGAGGGCCCAAATGTCCACCAACTGATGAATGGATAAAGATGTGGTATATGTATACAACAGAATATTACTCAGCCACCAAAAAGAATGAAATCTTGCCATTTGCAAGCACATGGATGGAACTAGAGTATATGATGCCAGGCAAAATAAGTCAGTCAGAGAAAGATGAATACCATATGATTTCACTCATACGTGGAATTTTAGAAACAAAACAGATAAACATATGGGAGGGGAGAAAAAAAGAGAGAGAGAAGGAAACAAACCATAAGAGACTCTCCCCCCCACCCCCAATAAGAGACTCTTAAAGACAGAGAACAAACCCGAGGATTGATGGAGGGAGATGGGTGGGGGATAGACTAGATGGGTGATGAAGGAGGGCACTTGTTAGGATGAGCACTGGGTGTTGCATGTAAGTAATGAATCCCTGAATTCTACCCCTGAAACCAACATTGCACTGTATGTTAACTAATTAGAATTTAAATAAAAATTTGCAAAGAAAAATAAATCCACCAACTGATGAATGGATAAAGAAGTTGTGGTTTATATATACAATGGAATACCACTTGGCAATGAGAAAGAATGAAATCTGGCCATTTGTAGCAATGGGGATGGAACTGGAGAGTGTTATGCTAAGTGAAATAAGTCAGGCAGAGAAAGATACCGTATGTTTTCACTCTTATGTGGATCCTGAGAAACTTAACAGAAGACCATGGGGGAGAAGAAGAGGGAAAAAAAAGTTACAGAGAGGGAGGGAGGCAAACCATAAGAGACTCTTAAATACTGAGAACAAACTGAGGGTTGATGGGGGGTGGGGGAGGGGGAAAGTGGGTGATGGGCACTGAGGAGGGCACTTGTTGGGATGAGCACTGGGTGTTGTAGGGGACCCAATTTGACAATAAATTATATTTTTAAAAATATAAATAAATACAAGAAAAGAAAGATAAATAAATAAAACTGGTCAGGCCAAATGAACTATATTCATGCTACTCTCCCACAGCAGTGTCATCTCACTTGGTAAGAAAAACTGGCACCCAACATCCTTTTTCAATATTGTGGGAACCATATTCTTGTTAATTACACTAGAATTTTAGCTGGTGATTATTATGCTGGCTTTTACTTTTGAAAAGTTATTGCTGGGGCGCCTGGGTGGTGCAGTCGGTTAAGCGTCCGACTTCAGCCAGGTCACGATCTCGCGGTCCGTGAGTTCGAGCCCCGCATCAGGCTCTGGGCTGATGGCTCGGAGCCTGGAGC